>NC_090449.1:851284398-851901898 GCF_031143425.1 Pleurodeles waltl
GTCTTCAACGTAATGCACATACTTCAACTGATGCGTTTCAACTTTAGCTTTCAGGCAGCAATAAAAAAGTCAAGAAAGTCTTGTGATTATGTTTCTGCTACAAAAGGATCTGTATTTTATGTAAACAGCTGAGTAGATTAGTAAAGTCAGCCATTACCTGCTTTATAATACAAAATTAAATGTATGTGCCGAATGGCTATGTAGAGATGAACGGCACTTTTGCTGGGTGGTAGTGAGGAAATCCGAGGGGGAGGTCATGTGAGCACCAATAATGATTGTTGGACTAGGCGCTAGAGGCGTTAAAGACTGTGACGATTGATATGTGACAAGGTGAAGTAATACTGTGTCTTTTTTTGAGTGTCTTGAAAAAACGTGCTGATTGAGGGAAGAAGCGAAGGTAAGGTGACCTTTACTGTTGCATGTATCACACACACACACCCACCAGCAATTTTGTGACTGTCTACGTAGGCTAGTGTTTTAGAGCGACAGTTTAGCCTGTAGCAGAGATGGCATCTCGTTGGATGACTGCTGCTCAAGCCCTCACTCGGGTTACAGAGGACAGCTCTGACATAGGATCAGAGACTGAGACAGTAGATATTGAGACAGTATCTAAGGGATAGGACGATGGCGCAGACTCTGGGAGTGATTTTTCATTTGGAGGAGTCCCATTCGATAATTCCTCTTCCATTGATTATGAGGGAGGTGATGAGGACAGTTCTGCTGTCCCTTCGCAACCACAGTCTTTGCAGCGGGCAATAGCAGGTTAGCCCAACCCAGAGAGCAGGTGCATGCGGTGGCAAGCACAGAGAGAGTGCTCTCTTCGGAGCTCCCCAATTTAGTTCAGCCCCAAATTCCACCACCCAAATCATATTGTGGAGACATCAAAATGATCTATCACAAAACAACCTATTTTTCCAAATCAAGCACCTGCATTTCTGGTTTTGGCACTAGGTGGCCATATAGGGAAACCTACCAAACCCAGACATTTCTGGAAACTAGACATCCAGGGGAGTCCACAGAGGTGTGACTTGTGTGGATTCCCCAAAGGTTTCTTACCCAGAATATCCTGCAAAGGTGAAATGGTGAATAAAAACTCATTTTTTTCTTGCATTTCTGTCACACAAACTACAGGAATATGCTGGGATCCACAAAATTCCTGCCACCTAGTGTTTCCCCACCTGTCCTGATACAAAACGCTCCCCTACTTGAGTGCCTGTACCTAGTGCCTACGTCAGGAATGGATTACCCCATGGTCAACAGTTGCCCTCATGTAAGGACCAACATTGACCGTTGTGTGATCTATTCCTGTTGCAGGCACTAGGCCTACCCACACAAGTGATGTATCTTTTTTATCGGGAGACTTGGGGGAATGCTGGGTGGAAGGAAATTTGTGGCTCATCTCAGATTCCAGAACTTTCCATCACCGAAATGTGAGGAAAAGGTGTTTTTTTGCTAAATCTTGAGGTTTGCAAATAATTCTGGGTAACAGAACTTGGTGAGAGCCCCACAAGTCACATCATTCTGGATTCCTCTAGGTGTCTAGTTTTCAAACATGCACAGGTTTGGTAGACTTCCCTAGGTGCCAGCTGAGCTAGAGGCCAAAATCCACAGCTAGTCACTTTCCGAAAAATAAGTCAGATTTCAATGTAAAAAATGGAATGTGCCCATGTTGCGTTTCTTGGCGCGGGCATTAGGCCTACCCATGCAAGTGAGATACCATTTTTATCGGGGGACTTGGATAGCAGAGCAAGTGTTATTGCCCCTTGTCTTTTCTCTACATGTTTTCCTTCCAAATGTACGACAGTGTGTAAAAAAGACGTCTATTTGAGAAATGCCCTGTGATTCACATGCTAGTATGGGCACTCCAGAATTCAGAGATGTGCAAATAACCACAGCTTCTCAACACCTTATCTTGTGCCCATTTTGGAAATACAAAGGTTTCCTTGATACCTATTTTTCACTCTTTATATTTCATCAAATGAATTGTTGTACACCTGGTATACAATGAAAACCCATTGCAAGGTGCAGCTCCTTTCGTTGGCTCTGGGTACCTAGGGTTCTTGATGAAACTACAAGCCATATACATCCCAGCAACCAGAACAGTCCAGCAGATGTAACAGTATATTACTTTTGAAAATATGGCATCGCAGGAAAAAGTTGCAGAGTAAAATGTGGAGAAAAATGGCTGTTTTTTTCACTTCAATTTTAATATTTTTTTTATTTCAGCTGTTATGTTCTGTAGAAAAAACCTTGTAGGATCTACACAAATGACACCTTGCTAAATTCAGAATTTTGTCTACTTTCCAGAAAAGGTTAGCTGTCCGGGATCCAGCATTGGTTTCATACCCATTTCTGTCACTAACTGGAAGGAGGCTAAAAGCACAAACAATAGTAAAAACGGGGTATGGCCCAGTTAAATGCCAAAACTGTGTTGAAAAATGTGGTATTCTGAATCAAGTCTGCCTGTTCCTGAAAGCTGGGAAGATGGTGATTTTAGCACTGCAAACCCTTTGTTGGTGCCATTTTCAGGGGAAAAAACACATGCTTTCTTCTGTAGCCCTTTTTTTACAATTTTTCTGAAAAAAAAAAAATTGTAGCTGTATTTTGCCTAATTTCTTTCTCTCCTCTAGGGGAACCCACAAACTCTGGGTACCTTTAGAATTGCTAGGATGTTGGAAAAAAGGACGCAAATTGGCATGGATAGATTATGTGGACAAAAAGTTATGAAAGCCTAAGCACCAACTACCCCAAATAGCCAAAAAATGTCTCAGCACTGGGGGAAAGGTCCAGCAGCTAAGGGGTTAAGCTAAAACTGTCAGACAGTTCTCTATTAAAAATATATCTTACTTTTGCCATTGGGTTATAATGGCTTTTTCTTAAGAAAATTTGCGATTTGTTATCCATCCCTATGATCTCTATTATTGCCCATAATTTAAAATGATTAATTATGAAACGCAAAGGTGAGGTCCATAAAGGCCAGATGCAACGAAATAGCTAATGTGTTCACTTATGTTCAAGAAAACGTATGTAAGTTTAAACACTGTTCCCTGGTTCCCATGCTATGGCGGGATAGTATTGGCAATCTGCAGTAATATCAGCAGGATCCTAAGGCCCATATTTATACTTTTTGACGCTAAACTGCGCTAACGCAGTTTAGCGTCAAAAATTTTTGCGCCGTCTAACGCCATTCTGAAGCGCCATGCGGGCGCCGTATTTATGGAATGGCGTTAGCCGGCGCAAGCAGACCGGCGCTGCCTGGTTTGCGTGGAAAAAAACCACTTACACCAGACAGCGCCGGCGTAGGGGGAAAATGGCGTATGGGCGTCTTAAAATGGGGCAAGTCAGGTTACGTCGAAAAAATCGACGTAACTCGACTTGCGCCATTTTTTTTCGACGCCCATCCCCCATCAACATGACTCCTATCATTGTAAAGATAGGAGTCATGCCCCCTTGCCCAATGGCCATGCCCAGGGGACTTCTGTCCCCTGGGCATGGTCATTGGGCATAGTGGCATGTAGGGGGGCACAAATAAGGCCCCCCTATGCCACAAAAAAAAATTGAAAAATAACAAAAAATATACTTACCTGAACTTACCTGTACTTCACTGGGATGGGTCCCTCCATCCTTGGGTGTCCTCCTGGGGTGGGCAGGGGTGGCAGGGGGGGTCCCTGGGGGCAGGGGAGGGCACTGTGGGCTCATTTTGAGCCCACTTGTCCCTTAACGCCATCCCTGACCCAGGCGTTAAAAAGCGGCGCAAATGCGCCGTTTTTGGCCACGCCCACTCCCGGGCGTCATTTTTGCCCGGGAGTATAAATACCACGTAAAGGCCTGGGAGTCATTTTTTAAGACGGGAACGCCTCCCTTGCATCTCATTAACGCAAGGAAGGTGTTCACGCTAAAAAATGACGCTCACTCCGGGCACTTTGGCGCCCGAAGCGTCTAACGCCATAGTATAAATATGGCGTTAGTTTAGCGTCGAATTTGCGTCGAAAAAAACGACGCAAATTCGGCGCAACCAGAGTATAAATACGGCCCTAAGTTTGTGTCTTGTTCATCAGCACTCGATCCACTACTTTAACCGTCGGTCAGTAAGTGAGAAGGGGGTTAATATTTTAGGAAACGTGTCTCTTTTTTGGAGATAAGAACAATAATTGAGGTATTTCATCAGCATTCTAAATATTGGCTAGAATTGGGACAAACAGATCACTGTTAAACTTGAGGAACTTAAGTGGTATTCAATCAGGGCCTATGGCTTTAATATTTGGGCTTACCTGCAAGCATAATGCTCTCCCCTAATATTTAAAAATTCGCTGGCTAATTCCCAAAGGTAACTGAGGCTTTTGAGTGATTTTGCTACTTTTTGTTTATTCCCAAAATCACAGTGCAAATAAAATACCCTGGAAAAGTACATAACTGGAGACGTGTGTTTGAAGAGGGGTGGAGAGGTGTGTAGAAGGTACTTCTATAGCACGAACCTAAACAAAAGGCAGAGGTGAGCTGGTGCTAATGAAGGGAGTGACAGCCCAGTACCATGAGGCCTGCACCAAAGAACTGTGAAGGGGCTGAAAGTGCTCTATATACATTTTTTTAAAATACACGAATAATAAGATAAATTATTATGTCAGTGCAGGTCAACTTTAAAGGAATTGATGGCATTTGGTGACATAGGCGGGGAATGTTCAGCTATGAAAAAAATCTCTACTAAACAAAAAGTGACAGATGTTTAAAATAAATTCTGTGGCCATGAGGAATGATTAATAGGAATGATCTCTATCCTTATTTTGAGCCCCTACAGCTATCATTTAATTCCGGCAAGGCAGGATGCACTTTAGTTGCTGATGGTCTGCTTGGGTGTGGGATTTTATGGGGAGGTCCTGGCTTCTTTAAATTTCAATGTGAACATTATTCAAAACATTTGCTTTGGATTTTTCGCATTGGAAGCTGAATTCTGCACAAGAAGGGCTATTTATTGGGAGGGGTGCAGGCCAGAATCAAAGCTCGGGGAAAGTTACGATTTTATTATATGCACATCTGACTTCACTGCAACCTGGAAACGGTTTACGAACTCAAATGGTATCGGAGCGACAAGGGTCTTAGAGATAGATTTATTTTAGAAACTCTGGAAGAAAAAAAACAAATTAAGTAAAAAGAGATAAAATAAAAAAAAACGGAGAAGGAAAGTATAATAGGCCAAAGGCACTGAAAGAGGTTTCTATTCTGTATGAGTGATTGCATTATTCTTGTGCAGAATTCCGTCACTCACAAAGAAATGAGCCAACGGCTGAAGGGTGCTGACCCAGTGGTGACCCATGCTGTATGCTTGGTGGTGGATACCTAAAAGTAAATCAGTTTGATGCATGATGTAGGGAACTGTTAATTTCTGCAGCTTGCAGAGAGAGCTCGAACATTACTTCTATTGAAGTTGGACATTAGTGATGCTGCATTTGTGCTTCCTAGAAAGATTCCTATAGTACTAGGAAACCCAGGCAATTCCTTCGTTTAATTAGCAGTAAGGAGGTAGTACAGGACATTCATTAGGCTTGATGTAGGTTCAGACACTCAATTTATGACATAATGGATCATTGACAAATCAAGGGCTAATTGTCACAGATTTGATAGATGTGGTGGGCTTCAAATAAAACTAAGCAGATAATTTACATGCTTCAAATGTTATTTAGGTCAAATACCCTCAGTTGCGTGCCGCAGCATACAACTTGTAAAAGTTTCAGCTGATCTTCACCTCCTTTCATAACTTTTATTGGGAGTGGATAATGTCACGTTAACAGAGTGCAGCATTTTGAGGTGCAGCAGAAAGAAGAATTTTACAAATACTTTGGAAGATGTGATATTGTGGCCACAGTTCTGCAGCCTTCTTCGTCTGGAGAGGCAGCTGTTCTGCATAACACTGGATCTGAATCTCAGTTATTCACTATTGTGACATTCCAGTGCTCTTCTTCTCTTGCCACGTTGCGCCTCTAAGTACCAGAGAAAGGTGGTAACATGGCAGTCATCTCTGCTTTCATCACTCATGCTCTTCACTGCTTCTCTGGGGTCTGTACCGATCCGCAAAAGAATGAAGGTCTTAAATGTGCTCAGCAATTTCTCTGACAGATCCACGGCCGCCACTATGCTGGCTCTTAGAGAAAGCAGAGATCCCATCTTTTGAGGAGAGAGAGAAGCAGGGGAGGCTTGAAGAAAGTGGTTGGTACTGAAACATGAATAGGAAGGGAAGGACTACTGAGTGGGACAGGCATGACAGGACCTCGCACATTTTTAGGCATTTTAAGGAAATGAGGATGGGAAGACGATAATGTCACATATAAACTATCTTTGGAAAATGAATTTGTTACTGATACCTACCCATCTACAATTCTAAATTTCATTCTGACATTCAGGGCAACTCTCAGTCTTGTGATAATGCTCTGGACTGAACAGGTGATATCTCGTGAGGGAGAATAATCCACAGAGACAGCTGTGGTGACTGTTGTGGGACTAGCAGAGGTGGTAGATGTAATTAGTGAATTACCCAGTAATCACTCCTCTCCTCTGCTTCAGCAGGCACCCCGAGGCAGCAGAACACAAGAACACCAGTTGCTTTTAACCTTCAATTTCACTTACACAAAGCAAGGCAAATGTAATTATTGAGCTGTATCCTTCTAATGGACACATGCTTTTTCCATATGATTAGTAGGAATGGGAGCTTTTTTGCAAGGGCAAAGATAAAATGCAGTGGGTAAAGTTAACCTGGAAAATATTAAATTCAAACAAATTATCGAAGGTGATGCAAACTCTAACCTTTCACTTCCCTTTTTAGGGTCGAGCCTGCATTGCATGCGCTCGCGCATGCGTTTCTCAGGGAGACTCTTTTGTATGTATAAAAGGGCTCGGAGCCCTGTCAACTTCACATCAGTGTTTTTTATTGGTTGGTGGGCTTCCCTAATAAAATCTGCTTGCTTTCATTAATCGAAGGCACCCATATGTCATGCCTTTTCTGGTAGCAAGCCCTCCTCCAGCGCAGCGACCAAGTACAGAAAACATGCGAGGCTCGCTGTTTTCCATCGGGCTCGTGGACTTATTTTTCTCTAATTTACGAGCCCAATCTCGCTTGGCAGAAGTCGAGCGCTTTACGTACTTGATTTCACTTTTTCGGGTTATGTACATAAATGCACTTTTGCCCGATATGTGAAAAGTCGGGTTAGGAGTTTACAACGCGATCAGCTCTAACATGAGCAAACGCGAGACCCGATGCATTGTAAATGCTTGTTTAATTTGAGAACACATGCCACCAACTGTCCCAGAAAGATTAAGTCACCCTTTTCACTTGCTGAAATGGAGAGGTAAGGTCCTCTTTGACTGCATCCATCGCTGTTCCATTAGGTATACTCATAGGTCATGAGCCATAGTTTTCAAGTTATTTCATTTTTTCATTGCACACTTCTTATGCATGGCCCAGTACAAAGCGTGTCTCTTAGTGACCCCATTACACGAACTGACTTTTCACAGTTTCCTTAGGGGAAATAGAAGCCTAACATGGATCAGTGGTTTGTGGGGCACCACAAGGCTCTGCTTTTCACAAATTATTTTCAGAAATGCATGGACATATTCTGCCGGATAAGGCAAGCATCCAGAGCAGATGATCGTGCGGGGTAATGTTTTTAAAAAAATAGCTTAGCTTTTAGATACTTTTTTATGTGTGTAGAGATATGTAGAATTTATGAAGTGCCGATCTTGCACATACTGCCGTCCATTTAGTTACAAGAGACAATAAAACTAATCTAGACATCCACATCCTTGCGAGAGCTATCAGCTCTTGGATGTGGTTTCACTGCATGCATTAAATGTTTAAAAGATATGGATCATTCTTATCATCCCTAAGATATATCAAACTTTTGTAGCTGAGTTGACAGCCACAGTTTATTGAATAGGTTTTCTTTAATGAGAAGACGAGTGGCGGAGGACTCGGGGCATTCATCTTTTCCTTAAGATTCACATAATTTTTTTGGTTTGTTGTCACTTAAATAGGCCATAATGTACAAGATCCCTTCCGCAAGATCCCTTCACGGTGCTTTCACACTTTAAAACTGTACTGGATTTGTCACACTTTGTGTGTATGGATACATTTGCCCCCATGATTCGTTTTTGATGGGACTGCCAAAGGAAGTTACTGGCCTCATCAGTGTTCTAAGTTCTCAATTTTCACAAAGTGATTCTAGCAAATGAAAGACTTAGAAATCTCCAGGTCAAACTAAGGGGGAAGAGAATTACCAGCAGAAACTGGCATGGTATTCTCATTGGAACCTCGGTGTAAAGCTGCACTCCGGAAGTTACCTGTTCCCCTTCTTTTGGTAATGATGAAGGGTGAACTTGCAGGTGAATTACTGGGGCACTCAGAGTGAGACCATTAGACTTTTACATGACTGTTTCTGGGCCTGCATACACATTGTGAAGCCCAAACTGCAAGAGCTGAGACGAAATCAGGTTAAAATTACACTAGTCTGAAACTAAACAATATTAACACCTTCATGGATTACAATTCACCATATGATTCAAGAAAATGTGCATTGATGGTAGCCCATATATAGTGCTTCCTATACCCGAGAGGGTAGTGATGCATTCGAGCTTAACTTGAGATGCTGGGCGAGCTTTCTGGGGAGCAGCAATGGGCAGTGTGCTAGTCATAACTTCATGCCTGAACTAAACTGCCCATTTCACGTTTTCGAGGATTAGCTGTGTTTGCTATTATAACATTTGCAGCCTAAGGCATCAAGGGCAATCTTAAATAAACTCCATCTGCTATTTTGTAAGCTATTTGTGAGTAAGATGCTGGATTCCTTTACTTAAGGAGGTGTAATAAAATTCGTATCACACTGTTAGGGACTGCAAAGATGATAAACATGCTTGGGGGATTGGCACCGATGCTCCAGTGGGTTCCAAAAGTACAATGACGGGCCCTGTGTTTGATGTTGTGTTGCAGACTATAAGAGGCTTAAGAGGCCAGAGCTGAATCAGAATACGTGACTCAGTAGAATTAACACTGGGTGGAACAACAAGTTTCATAAGTGAAGCAGGCTGCATCTGGAAATGTACGATGAGTCAGCAGTTTCAGTTACCTGAGAGGTCGATGTATGTCATACACGTGCATGCAGTTTGTGATTCTATTGACGTTCCTGCTAATATGACTCATGATTTATTTTAACAAAGAAAGTGTTCACCCCTGAAGACCCTCTAGATACTGCCCTTGGAATGTTCAGGAGGAAGTTAAAATAGCCACATGCAGCTTTTATGAACCATGTACAGTGGTAAATGAAGTACGTCTTCTTAAGTGTGTATGGTTCACATAAAAATACGTTATTGAGCAAATACAGTGTTTAATACATGTGCCTGAAACAGAAACGTTACTCCTATAGGATTGAAATTCTAGTCCATTTAATACCAAATAAACACAGATTGCTCCAGGCTTAGTCAATTTAACACTTCAATTGCAAAAAGTGACTAATGGAAGAACAATGGTAGCCCCAACTGATCATTTCAAAATGTCACAGTCATTTTTAGGTCTCGCTTGCAGGCAGCTTTTAGCTGTCTGTTGTCAAGGACTTATCATGGTCAATACCAATATTTCCAGTAGGCTTCAATGTGAGTTGCTTGCTGTTAATTCAATGGCTTTTCTTCCTCTTCTTTCATTTGTCCGTACCCTGGAGCATTGTTCCTTTTGATTGGATGACTTGTGTACTTCCACTGCTTTCATTCAAGGGACTATATTTTTCTTTTAGCACTCCATGGGAGTCCATGTGATTTCTTATTCTTTCTCTCTCTTGTGCTGCTTTCCCACTGAAATTCACCTATGCGCTTCCCCATCATCTTCTTAGCTCATCTGTGCTTTCTCTTCCCTATCTACATTCCACACCATCCCACTGTGATCCCCTTCTCATCCCACTTGAGTTTCTCATCTTTTTATTCGTAATTTTAAACTCCCACTCACCCAGATCCTTCATTTCCCCCTTCAATGTGGCTGACACTAACTCTACCCACTGTTGACTTCAGCCCTATTTGCCTCTCCAACTTAAAAATAGATGGTGGCCTTGGTAGAAGCAATATGCCACTGGGCTGCTCAGTTGTTAATGTATGTTTACAGTAAAAAAAAATGGCAGTGTTTACACCTGTTTGTAGTCACACCTAATGCTATGTACAATTATATAGTAGTAATTCCTTCGCAAGGGGTGGGAAGTGGGTGTGACAAGTTGTGGTTATCCTTGGAAGTTTGTGCATGCCTTAAACCACTCCCACGCCAGCTCGGAAAATGCTCCTGGAAAAAATCAGGAGTAAATTATTTTCCAGATTGGGAAGGGGAAACAGAATATCTCCGAACTTCATCCAAGGGATGTAAGAGAAATAATTTATTCGCAAGGAAATGGTTTCCCAATGGAAAAAACGACAATAAGAAAAAAGAGGTTCAATTGAACACTGGCGTTGACTTCCCTCAAACCACAATAGTACTGTGGTACATTTCTGCCAAGGCAAGAACGACAATGTGTTGTAATTGATTTATTCATAAACAGAGATGAGTTAGGCTTTTGAATAGCGATTGTTAAGCATATCCATATGTAGGCCAAATTTCAGGGAATTTTTGAAATAATTGAAAAGTAGGTGTACAACAAAGAGCAGCCGTGGATTTATTTGTTGGCCTTACCGGACAAAGGGGTGGTTATTTAGAGGGCCTGTCGAGTGTGAACGCTCATTGTGAAAACTCATTTCAGGGCCATGGGTCAGTGTAAAATGTTTTGCTTTCTGTGAGGTTTAAGGATTAATTTTAAAGAGGTTAACATGGGGCCAGTGACAGCCGATGAAGTCATTTATTTAATGAAAGATGGATTCTACCTACTACAGATCTGTGAACGAAATCATACTCAGAATATGACCCATAATTTGACAAGCCGCCAAGGCATAGTTTTAGAAATACGTTTGCTCTCAGTGGGCTTAGAGTAATTGCTATTGACTCTAGCCGTGCAGGCCTGAAACTTTTATTAATAACAGTACATTCGGTTTATGAGACCAAAATCGCAGCGTTCTAGAGTAGATGCAATTATTGTAAATGTCACAGTTTCAGAGCTTTGTGGGATTGCTTTAGAGCCAGAGCTCAGATGAGATGGGACATGACCACTTTTCAAATTGGCAAGAAGCCTCAGGAAGACCGCAGAGCACAGTGAATAAGAAGTATGCTGGCAATTGTTGTCGTTTGGCCCAGAATCAATATATTTTCTTTTTCGGTGCTGAATTTTAAGAAGATTTATTTCATCAATGGATGACGCTCGATTTTGCAAACAGCTGAATGCCCACTATGAGCTAAGGCTGAAAAACGTTTGACGTCAAATGCTGAAGAAAGTTCGACCATTAATCGGCAAAGTCTTGTCTCTGGTTCATTTCTGTTGCTGAGACTCCCTAACCTCTGTGAAATGTTGACTGAAATGGAAGTCGTCCTGTAAGATACCTCCTGCATGTACTGAATTACTCGAGTTGTAACTTCCATATCTAACACGTTTCTGGTCAGTTCCGAACGGACTATTTAGTCTAAAAGTTCATGTGCATCCTTAAGATTTACAGCCTACTCCTCGACAAACCCAGGCAACTAAAGGCTCCTACCTTCAAGACCCAGGTTTCCTTTGGCACCTCTAAATGGCCATATACCATAGTGCATCTTTCTGTATATATCTGTATGCACGTCAAGGTCTTTAAGTAAGCCCCTCTATTCATTGCCATGTACTGCAGCCTCATCTCATGTAACCTTCCACCATCCAAACCTGGATGCCCAGCATCTCCCTGGACCTTAACTCCACCAAGACAGATTTGCTGTCATTTGCCATAAACAACAGGCAGGAAATAGTACAAATCTGACTCAATAACATGAAACTTGAGGGCTTTGAACCCCAACTTCCACTTCACTTGGATTCAACCTGGGCACCAGCCTCAAACTCAACTAACAAATTGCCAAAAAACAGACAGATGGTACATGGTCCCTCTTACAGAGAAAGGGAAATGATTTGTTCTAGAAAGTGACTTCAGAACCACTGTCTACGCCATCAAAATGTTTCATCTCGATGGTGGTAACACTCTGCTCCATGGTCTACCAGGCTTCATAATGTCCCCGTTAAGGGCATTCTGCCCACCACTGCATCCAGGGCCTGAAAAAATATAATCACATTACCTCCATCCTAATGGCACTCAATCAGCTCCCCCTCCTGGCCTGTGCCACCTTCTAAACCAGCTCTAACACCACGACCTGCACCCCTGCTTATATTGCTGACAAATTCACCAAGTCTAGTGTCTCTCTACACACCCTCAAACAGGACAGAATCAGACTGGAGATTAAGGAATGTTAAATAGAAGAGCAAAGCAGCAGGTCTTATTTTTCTGTGCACCCAGGAACTGCAGCAATATCTCAATATCCACCTGGACTATCCAAGCGCTGCTCCAACTTAGGAAAGATTTGAAGACAACCTCTTTAAAGAACACTACATCACAGAATTTAGTAACTGTACACTTTCTCTCCCTCCCCTTCACTTATTAACTGTATGCTTGTCTTTGACCCCGTAGTGTGCTCTTCTGCCATTTGGTAACATTCACTCTATATGGATACCACTTACATACATACATACTTAGTGAAAGGCTGTGGGATTGATAAAATGCAAATATTGAGAAGATCTGTGTCAAGAGTAACGTTTTCTTCCCTTAGCTATCTCTGCACCTCCAGATTGAATCCTCTGGCATCAGACATACACACCTATCGCATGATCTCAACTACTTCTCTCTGACCAAAATAACCTGGCACTGCTTGCCTTAAAGATAACCACTTTAAAGGCACAGTTATTCTGGAGTAATTTGTCTCAGTAGGTTTCAGATATTTAAAAATGTGGTGACTCAAATTGCCTATAGATCATTGTTTTGCTAGAGTCATACAGTTATTGTGATTTTTCACTACCCTGTTGTTTGGGTGTTTGGGTTTACGAGTGACTGTGTGCAAAACGTTTCCATGTAACAATTTAATAAACAAGCACTGTTGGAGCCAATAGGTCCTGCCTATACAGGTGTTTTTGGCTTGGCAGTGCATTTTTGCCATGCAATACACCAGTGTGGCTGCTGTTCAGTATGGCTAAAAGTTAGTGGTGGAAAGTGTCATAGAGCGGAGTTGAGGAGTACTGTTGTAGAGTGGATTTGTTGTAGTAGAGTAGGGGGGAGCAGAGTGTTGTAGAGTCGAGGGGAGTAGAGTTCAGTAGTTCAGTGGCAGAGAATGTCAGAGTGAAGTGTCAGAGGCGAGTGGAGTAGTGTACAGTGGATTGAAGTGGGATGGAATAGGGTGGAGTGGGTTGGAGTGGACTGAGGAAGTCTGATGGATTGCAATGGAGTAGAGGAGGGAGGTTTTGATTGGGGTAGAGTGGGGTGGATTGGGTGGATTGCGATGGGTGGACTTGATGGGGTTTATTGGAGTAGGGTGGATTCACATGGGGTGAGGTGGAGTGAGGTGGATTGGAGTGGAGTAAATTAGATTGGATTAGGGTGGGTGGACAGAACTGGAGTGAAAGGACTGGGGTGGGGTTTGGTGGATTGGATTGGGGTGGATTAGATTGGAATGGGTGGTTTGAATTGTAGTAGGGTGGATTAGATTGGACTGGAGTGGGTGGATTAGATTGAATTGAGTGAGGTGGGTTGGATTGGACTAGAGTGGGGTGGATCGAGTGGATTGGTTTGGTTTGCAGTGGAGTGGATGGGAATGGAGTGAGGTGGACTGGAGTGAGTGGGTGGACTGGGGTGGATTGGATTGGAATGGGGAGGAGTGGGTGGGGCGATTGGAGTGTGATGAATTGGAGTAGCATGGTTTTGTGTGGGATAGAGTTTTGGAGTGGAGTTAATTAGAGAGGTGTGGACTGGAGTGGGGTGGATTGGATTAGGATGGAGTGGACTAGGTTTTAGTGTGATGGATTGTGGTTGATTGTAGTGGAGAGAGGTGGATTGGAGTTCAGTGATCTGGAACGGTGTGGGGCGGATTGGAGTGGGGTGAATTGGATTGTGTGGGGTGGATTGGATTAGAGTGGGGTGGATTGTAATGGGGTGGATTGCATTGATGTTGGGTCGATTGGATTGGAGTGGGGTGGAATGGACTGGTGTGGGGTGGATTAAAATGCCTTGGAGTGGGTGGATTGGAGTGGATTAGGGTGGAGTGAAGTGGAGTGGATGAAGGAGAGTTGGATTGAAGTGGGATGGATTGAAGTGGGGTGGATTGGGTTGGACTGGAATGGAGTGGGGTAGATTGGTGTGGAGTGGATTGGACTGGAATGGGGTGGGATGGATTTGAGTGGGTGGTTTGTGTTAGACTGGAATGGAGTGGGGTAGATTGGTGTGGAGTGGATTGGACTGGAGTGGGGCGGACTGTGGTGGATTGGATTTGAGTGGGGTGGTTTGAGGGCAGATTGGACTGGGGCAGACTGGACTGGGGCAGATCGTTTTTCATTGGTGTGGAACAGGTTGGAGTAGGGCAGATTGTTTATGATTGGAATGTGGCAGAATGGCATGGGACAGATTGTTTATGATTGTAGTGGGGAAGATTGTTTTGGACTGGAGTGGAGCAGACTGTTTTGAATTGGAGTGGTGCAAATTGGACTGAGGTATTTTGTTTTGGATGGGAGTGTGGCAGATTGTTTTGGATTGCAGTGGGGCAGATAGTTTTAGATTGGAGTGGGAACGATTGTTTTGGAATGGGTTGGGGCAGGTTAGAGTGGGGCATGTTGATTTAAATTGGAGTGGGGCAGATTGCTTTACGTTTGGGTGATGCAGATTGTTTTGGATTGGCATGGGACATTTTGTATGGGTTTGGAGTGGGGAAGACTGGAGTGGGGTATATTGTTTTGGATTGGAGTGGGGCAGATTGATTTCAATTGGAGTGGGGCAGACTGGAATGGGGCAGATTGTTCTGGAATGGAGTGGGGCAGATTTTTTTGGACTGTAGTAGGGCAGATTGCAGTGGGGAAGGATTGTTATAGTTAGAAAGGGGCAGATTGGAGTGGGGCAAATTGTTTTGAATTGGAGTAGGGCAGATTGGTTTGAATTGGAAAGGGAAGACTGGAGTGGGGCAGATTGGTTGGGATTGGAGCAGGCAGATTGCTTTGGATTGGAATGGAGCAGATTGTTTTGAATTGAAGTGTGGCAGATTTTTTTAGACAGGAGTGAAGCACATTGGAGTGGGGCCGTTTGTTTTAGATTGTAGGGGTGTAAATTGTTTTTGATTGGCATGGGGCAGATTGGAGTGGGGAAGATTGTTTTTATTGGAGTGGAGCAGATTGGAGCGGGCATATTGTTTTGGAATGGAGTGGGGTAGATTGGAGTGGGGCAGATTGTTTTGGATTGGTGTGGGACAGAATGTAGTGGGACAGATTGTTGCCGATTGTAGTGGGGTAGATAATTCTTTTGGATTGGAGTAGGGCAGATTGGAGTGGGGTGGACTGTTTTGGATTGGAGTGGTACAAACTGGAGTGAGGCAGAATGTTTTGGATTGCAGTGTAAATTGGAGCAAGGCAGATTGTTTTAAATTGGATTGGGCGGATTGATTTACATAGGAGTGGAGCAGATTGTTTTGGAATGGTGAGGGTCATATTGTTCGGGATTGGAGCAGGGCAGACTGGAGTGGTCTATATTGTTTTGAATTGGAGTGGGGCAGATTGGAATGGGGCAGATTGTTCTTGATTGGAGTAGGGCAGATTGTTTTAGACTGGAGTAGGGCAGATTGCAGTGGGGAAGGATTGTTATAGATAGAAAGGGGCAGATTGGAGTGAGGCAGATTGGTTTGGATTGGAGTAGGGCAGATTGGTTTGAATTGGAAGGGGAAGACTGGAGTAGGGTAGATTGTTTGGGATTGGAGTGGGCAGATAGCTTTGGAATGGAGTGGGTCAGATTGTTTTGGATTGAAGTGGGCAGATTGTTTTGGATTGGAATGGGGAAGATTGTTTTGATTTGGAGTGGGACATTTTTTTAGACAGGAGTGGAGCACATTGGAGTGGGGCTGTTTGTTTTAGAGTGTAGGGGTGCAGCTTGTTTTTGATTGGCATGGGGCAGATTGGAGTGGGTCAGATTGTTTTTATTGGAGTGGAGCAGATTGGAGCGGGCATGTGGTTTTGGATTGGAGCGGGGTAGATTGGAATAGGGCAGATTGTTTCTGATTGGCGTTGGACAGATGAGAGTGGGGCAGATTGTTTTGGATTGGAGTGGGACAGAATGTACTGGGACAGATTGTTTCTGATTGTAGTGGGGCAGATGATTCTTTTGGATTGGAGTGGGGCAGATTGGAGTGGGGTATACTCTTTTGGATTGGAGTGGTGCAAATTGGAGTGAGGCAGAATGTTTTGGAATGCAGTGCAAATTGGAGCAAGGCAGATTGTTTTGGATTGGAGTATGGCAGTTTGGAGTGGGGCAGATTGTTTTAAATTGGATCAAAATGTGGCAGATGGCAGTGGGGCAGATCAGAGTGGGGCAGATTGTTTTGGATTTTAGTGGGACAGATTGGAATAGGGCAGATTGAAGTGGGGCATATTGTTTTGCATCGGAATGGGGCAGATTGGATTTGGGCAGATTCTTTAGGACTGGAGTGTGGCACATTGGAGTGGGGCAGATTGTTTGGGTTTGGAGTAGGGCACATTGGAATGAGGCACATTGTTTTGGATTGCAGTGAGGCTGATCGCAGTGCAACAGATTCTTTTGGATTGGAGTGGGGCTGATTGTTTTGGATTGGAGTGGGGCAGATTATTTTGGATTGCAGTGGGGCAGATAATTTTAGATTGAAGTGGGGCAGATTGTTTTGAACTGGAAGGGGGCAGAATGGATGGAAGAAGTAGTTTTTTTTTATTAGAGTGGGGCAGATTGCTTTACATTGGAGTGGGGCAGATTGTTTTGGATTGGCGTTGGGCAGATTGAAGTGAGGCATATTGTTTGGGATTGAAGTGGGACATACTATTTTTGATTAGAGTGGGTCAGTTTGGAATAGGGACAATTTTTTTAGATTGAAGCAGAGCAGGTTGAAGAGGGGCAGATTGGTTTGGATTTTAGTGGAGCAGATTGGAGTGGGGCATATTGTTTCAGCTTGTAGTGGGGCAGGGTGTTTTGGATTGAAGTGGGCCAGATTGTTTTGGATTGGAGTGGGACAGATTGAAGTTGGACAGGTTGTTTTGGATTGGAGTGGGGCAGATTGGAGTGGAGCATATTGTTTTGGTTTGTAGTGGGGCAGATGTTTGGGGACTGGAGTGCGGCAGATTGTTTTGGAAAGGTGTGGGGCAGACTGTTCTGGATTAGGGTGGTGCAAATTGGAGTGAGGCAGATTGTTTTGGATTGGCGTTGGGCAGATTGTTCTGGATTGCAGTGGGGCAGATAGTTTTCATTTGGAGTGGAGCAGTATGTTTTGGATTGCTTTAAGTTGGAGTGGGGCAAATTGTTTTGGGTTGATGTGGGGCATATGGGAGTCGGGCATATTGTTTGGGATTGGAGTGGGACATACTGGAGTGGGGCAATTGATTTGGATTCGAGTGGAACAGATTTGAGTGGGGCAGATTGTTTTGGATTGGCATGGGGCAAGTTGGAGTGGGGCACATTGTTTTTGGTTGGAGTGGGTCAGATTGGGGTCTGGCAGATTGTGATGGACTGGAGTGAGAAAGATTGGTTTGGATTGGAGTAGGACAGATTGGATTAGGGGAAATTGTTTTGGTATGAAGTGGGGCAGATTGTTTTGCACTGAGGTAGGGCAGAATATTTTAGACTGAAATGGGGCAGACTGGAATGTGGCAAATTGTTTTAGATTGGAGTGGGGCAGATTGTTTTGGATTTGAGTGGGGCAGATTGTTTGGTATCGTATTGAAACAGATGTTTTTGGAGTGGATGGGGGCAAATTGTTCCTATTAGATTGGGGCAGACAGTTTTGGATTGGAGTGTGGCAAATTAGTGTGGGGCAGATGGGACGTATTGGAATGGGGTGGGTTGGGAGAACTGGAGTGTAGTGGATTGGAGTGGATTGTGGTGAGTGGTTTGGTTTGAAGTGGTGTGGATTGGATTGGTCTGGGGTCAATTGGAATGACTGGTGTGGAGTGAGGTGGGCTGGAAAGGCATGGATTTGAGTGGAGTGTGTTGGAGTGGAGTGGGGTGGTTTGGGGTGTACTGCACGATCATACATAAGAAAGCAATAATCTCACTTTGCAATATTTAGAACAAGGTAATTGTCATCTTTTCAAAACAGCACGCTTGAGCAAAAACAAAAAATGAGTGGAAACTGAGTAAAGAAGACATAGGAAAATGAACGAAAAAAAATAACTATAGAAAATATAACTTTGCAGTTTTGTTTGTGTTGCTAGGCATATTTTTGTCAGTTACACACCTTCTGTTTGCAGGGCCCTGGAAGGACAAAAGTACCCTAATAAGGTCTGGAGCAACAGACAGTCACTGATTAGGTTGAATCAATTAGTGCTTGGTTCCTGCTCCACGAGCAGGAATGGAAATGATGCTAGGCTTGCAGTGACAAATTACGAGCCTGTAAAGAAGAGTGCCACACAAGCCAACAAATGGTAAGCAATGGGTGGGTTGTAAGCCCTTTTTAGTTAGCGAAAGTCTTACAACCAAGACACATGCACTAGTGCATGCTATCACTGGCTCGACCCTAACAACACAATGTTCAAATAAATAAAACAAGGATAAGGATGCATACATACATGTTATAATATGTTCTCTTCCAATTGATGAAAATGGTAGTCTGAACTTGTGCAGGTATTTCTTACGACACCCAGGCTACTGCAAGTCGACTCATCTAATAAACATAATAAACTATTTGACCAAAGTGTGCTCCATCATATTCCTGGTCCAAGATTCTGGAATTATATTCAAAAAAATATAAAACTAGACCTATTGTATCCCTCATTCAAAAACAGACTTATGAACACCTTCTTCTAAAATAGTTATTTCAGGAGATTCTGTTGTACTGTGGATTATTTATGAGTTTTAGGACCATTAGAATCTGATTATCACTGTCCACCTCCACCTCCACTCTTGTAGTGAGGTGTGTCCTCCCTCTATCGTGAGTCTTTCTATTGCCTGTCTCTCTTTGGGCCTTGTCTTATTATCCCCTATCCCTATTGCTTAGCACTTGTATCTGACGAATGGACATTGCTAATCCAAAGACATATGCATCCCTTCTGCAACCTGTGAGGTCTATTTGGTAATATAGTGCTCCGCATTGTGCCTCTGTTGATGCTTTGACAGCAGCATTTGACCAATCTGTTTTTAGTGTTGTTACTCACTACTTATGTGCATTGCATAGAGTGATCTTTATGTTTGAAGTGCTGAAAAGTTTACATGGCTATGTGTTCATATGTAGGAAAACAATTAAACATAAAGTAATTAAAAACTCTAAAAATTACTCCCGTGAAATATCCTCTTTGCATTCCTATCCTTAACACCATGATCTCAATAACTCCATTCCGAAGAATCAGCTTGAAAACTCTTTTAGAGTCCTTTAAACGCATTGGAATGGCCTCACTTCTCTGAAAGATTACACAGGCAACTCCTGTCATGGACCAGCTTCAAAATAGTTTTTCTGGTAAAAAATGAGCATGCATAAGTTACTGTGGTTGGAAGGTGCTCCTAAAATGCAATATTGGATTTACTTGGAGATATGATTAAATAAACGTTGTATGCTTCTGTTTCCCAGAAACAAACTCTGCCTCTTGGTGTGACCGTCGTGTTTATTTGGAGTGGCAAATGTGGTGGTCACGGGGTGAACCGTCTGAACCTTATGGAGCTGACATTATTTATATTTCGACTTGACTTAAACTCGGGACAAGCACTATGTTTATTGCAATTAACAGCGCTTAGGTGGTATTACATTTTTCTGGAGCAATAAATCTTTCAATGGGTGACTCATAACTTCAACATGTTTACTGGAGCCGGGAATGAATGCATAATTTCTGTTTTGGCTAACTCCCTCTTTTTGGGCAGTGGAACGTGTTTAGTAGATTTGGGAGTCCGTGGGCATGAAAAGAACATGGGATACGAGCCAGAGTCCGCTGAATGCCGCTTTGTTGATGTGCACAAAATTCCCCAGCTTTATAAATGCTGGACCAGCGAAAATTAAATCATGCCGGGTTGAAAAGCTGTGCGTGTGTGTTGCCATGGAAGGAAGTTTGCGAGACCCAAATAATTTTAGGGCTGTGCAAAGAAAGCTATATGTTTGATGTAATGGAAGACGACAGGCAAATAATAGTTGAGTCACACCTCAAAACATTCTTTATGATGTTCCGAAACCAGTTTCCAGCCTGAAGATACCTTTTTGGTAATCTGTGCAAATAGAATTGAGGGGAGTTAATAAATATAGGTACTGTAGCAAACATTAGCAAAGTAATTCGGTTCCTCCTTTGCGAACAGGTACCTACTGGCTATGGCAATTTTTTGCCCCAGATGCAATTGTGCATGTATGCACACACTTGGTGAACATTTTGTAAAGGAAATAAAAAACATAAGAAACACCCTTACATGATGGCCACTGTGCCTGACCGTGTATGTAAGGCAGACATATTTTAATAGAGATTCATATAAACATAATAAACTTAATTATAAGATGACCGCCATGCATGCACATGCATGAATGATGGCCATCCTGTAATGGTGCTTTTTTTAAAAACTCCACTACAAGATGGGTACACACACTCAAGGACGCCATTTTGGAATGGTTCGGCTTTGCCAACGATTGTAAAGCCATTTAAAATGCATTTGCAAAGCTAACTGTACGAGTGTGCCTGTGCTAGATAGCAGGCGGTGGTAAGATGGCAATGGGGGGTACGTCTTGCCATAGATAGTGGAAGGTTTTTAGGAGTGGGGACTAGAGAGAGAAAGAGGTAGGGTGGCACAACAGTAAAGAGGTTACTAAAGACGACTACTTAAAGCCCCATGTAACCTTTCATGAAATGCCATGGCTTTAAGAGCAGTCCACCCAGCCAATTGCTAAATCTAAAAAATCCCAACAGACAAAATACACACTTCTCTACTGTATATATGTACTCATCTGTATGTGTAAGTGTATTGGTAATGTGAGGTATTTGCAAGGAGGCATATATTCTTAGATTTTATAGCTGTTTTTTTTTTTTTTACAGTAACACTAAAGTAACATTTTAATAAGTGGCACATGTTGCTGGCACGTTTTCAGACTTGAGTGCTCGACGTCTTTGTGTCAACACATTGTTAATTTGCAACACCCACAGTGATTAGTACTGGGAACATTTTGGAGCTGGACCTAAGGCAAAAAATCAATTTTTCGTTTTTTATATAAACGTAGTTACATTTAAATAAAACTGAATGTAGTCAAAGCCAAGGTGCAGTATATTCAGGGTTTAGTTTGTGCCGGTGGTGGCTATTGGTGAGCACCATTACATATTTCTGGGTATTGATACTTTTAATTTACTTTTACAGGCTGCACTCTTGCTATAAGTAACTGCCTGGCTCTTCCTGCTCTGTCCAGTTCAGTCCCTACTCCTACCTCTCGGAAACAAGCTCAGATCCAATAACATGCTGTTGTTGAGAAAGTTATTCTCACCCATTTTTGGCTGATTCATTTATCACTTGTCAGCTTGGCTTCACTGCTACATCGGTTACATCTATATAAAACGGGCAAGAGATCCACATAGAATACGCCAAACTGAATTTGTTTCCCCGGACATGCTCATTTTGCCCAACAGCCTTGTTCTCAGCTGTGTCAATCCCTTTTTTCCTGTCTCCTGATCAGTTACTGCCTGATAGTGAAAGATGCACTCTCACCCATGAATAACTGACTTTTTGGTCTTTCTGGCCTTGCTGCCACAATGGTTGCCTTTCTCAGAACTGGGAAGAAGAGCCGGGCAGCCTGTGCCAGATAGTACTTCTCTGCCTCTGGTATGCTTAACTTGCTCATCAGCCTGTTCCAGGTGCCACGGTGCTGAACTGAGATGTCATCCATGGCAGCTACTGCCTAATGCCCGTGTATCTGGCGTGGCTGGCTTAGCTGTAACTGGTGTTGCACCACTGCTATCAGTCAGACTTGGGCTACCTGGGTGGACACATTTCTGCCCATACAGACACGCACACTGACTCTACATCCTCATTCCTCACATTCCCATTACTGCCCCCCAGGTCCTAGTCTGTCCCTGGCATGGTGCCCTTGCTTCACCCACATCGTGACCCACTGACCTATGAACATCCTCTGATCAGGGCCTGGATGGTAGGCCATCATTATGCAGGACCACTGTACCACTCAATAGCCCTTGACCCATGCCATGACCTAGACTAGACTGTTCATCCTCAGTGACTTCTGACAAAGCCTTTCCCTGTGTAGTGCATGCACCGCACATTGGGTGGTGGGTGGCCCAGTGGTTAATGGATTGACTGCAAAGAATTGGCTGGATAGGCTACCAAGAGCAACTGACCACTACAGACACCATGCAAGTAAGTTGGAAAGTTTACGTTCTTTCAAAATGTATGCTGCAGCAAAGAGTCTCCTCATGTTCTAAGGGCCGATGTGATTAACAGTAGGATGTGGGGTGACTGTAGCTATGTTGGTGTTTTATTCTGGTTACTTGTGCCGAGTTTCACCAAAATACAAGTGTAACGTAGTTGATCAAATAAATGCACTTCTATACCAGTATGCTAAAAATATAAACGTTCAATTTCATTTGAAATCCGGGATTTTCCTTGTTTTTTGTTATACGATTAAAGGCCTAATTTAGAGTCTGGAGGACAGGTTACCCTGGATATCACGTACGCCTTATTCCAAGAGCATTTTATTCCCATAGCAATTGTAACAAGACGGATGTGACATTTGTGAAGGACCCTCCCCCAAACTCTAAATAGGGGCCCAAAGTAAATTGCTAGTCTGATACAGGCAAATTACCACAAAGCAACCACCGCCTCTGCCCATGATTTTGAATGTATTGATTTTTCAACAAGAGCATTTTTTGCCGCTTGAAGTGCTTTAAGTGATGTGTAGTTTAAATTAAAAACCACCAGCAGACCTACAAGTGATAATATGCATAACCCCTACCCAATGGAAAAAAAAAACTTACTGCCACAGCTAGTGGCCTCTGTGTTCTTTTCCATGATAAAAACGTAGGTGGAGCCCACAGATTTGTTCTACCGTCAAGACACTGTTTTCAGTCCAAGGCTATCATTTTACAACCGAATTTTCTGTGGTAGTTGCAGTCATAGGCCCTCATTCTGACCTTGGCGGGCGGCGGAGGCCGCCCGCCAAAGTCCCGCCGTCAGGTTACCGTTCCGCGGTCGAAAGACCGCGGCGGTAATTCTGACTTTCCCGCTGGGCTGGCGGGCGGTCGCCTTCAGACCGCCCGCCAGCCCAGCGGGAAAGAGGCTTCCACGATGAAGCCGGCTCGGAATCGAGCCGGCGGAGTGGAAGCTGTGCGACGGGTGCAGTTGCACCCGTCGCGTATTTCACTGTCTGCGCAGCAGACAGTGAAATACATGTAGGGGCCCTCTTACGGGGGCCCCTGGAATGCCCATGCCAGTGGCATGGGCACTGCAGGGGCCCCCAGGGGCCCCGCGACCCCCCCTACCGCCATCCGGATCCTGGCGGTCGGACCGCCGGGATCTGGATGGCGGTAGGGGGGGTCGGAATCCCCGCGGCGGTGCAGCAAGCTGCGCCGCCGTGGAGGATTCAATGGGGCGGCGGTACACTGGCGGGAGCCCGCCAGTGGTGCCGGTCCGACCGCGGCTTTACCGCCGCGGTCGGAATCCCCATTGGAGCACCGCCGGCCTGTCGGCGGTGCTCCCGCGGTCCTCCGCCCTGGCGGTCTTTGACCGCCAGGGTCAGAATGACCGCCATAGTCTCCTTCCATTGTATCATTTGGGCTAATGCACGTGACGACAACAGTGTTTAACATAAAAGATACCCTGGAAACGTGGTATCTTGATAGCTCAGAACTAGGTTTCGACCCAATCTTCCCATCTGCAACTATTCACTAATTGGATCTCAGTGTTTGGTTACCTCATGACTACATAATTCCATTATCAGCACTGTGGTTCTTGCTCCTACTTCCCTGAAAGAGCTGCTGGAAACATAGTGCAAGACTAGCCCTGGGTGTTAACATTTACAGGAACATGTGTGGGGGCAAACACTGTCTAACGTGGTATCCCATATCAAGTGCAAACAGGACTTCACACCTCAAACTGAATTAGTCCAGTTGTTGTAATCTGGGCCTTGTACTCCTTTTCACTCTTGGTATACTTACAGTTTGTTTACATTTTTAAATGGTATTGGTGGTAAGGCATTGTGTTACTTAACTAAAAAGGGGAATGCTGGGGCTCTCCAGTGTTGTGGAGGATAATCCCTGTCCCCTTTAGGAAAGTTCCAAATGGGATTTCCTGAAGCAAATGTGATTATCACTTTAGCATGATACCACTCTGGATAACTAAACAGCTGCTAGTGTGGATCGAATTTGATATCAGATCCTGTATCTGGAGTGGGCGTAAGTCCAGAGTTCAAATCAGGGGCATGGCATTTGGTCTCTATGGGGCCCTCCTCAAACTCCTCAACTCTCGACCATTGCAGCCACAAGACTTGTGGTAGCCACTGTTTGACGCAGGACAGCCATGCTCTCCAACCATGACAGAGTCCTTCGGAGTCCAGACTGAAATACTTATTTTTCAAGATCATGAATGATTGGTACAGGTCTCCATGGAAGCTAAAACATTCAAGGTCCTGTCTAGAGACTTCTGCTGGAGGTGTGGTGCTATCCACTGAGACCTATGCCATGTTCTATGGTCCTGCCCAGCCCTTTCCACATATTGGTCTCATGTTTGGAACAGCCTCCAACAATGTGGTGCCAGCCCAATCGCACCCTCCCTCCAGTTGGCTATTCACCATGACGTTTCAAATCCGCCCATTGTGTCCATGTACAAGCACCGCTGGGCGGCTTCGCTCACCATTGCCAGACTTTGTATACTTCACTCTAAGAGTGAACCCACCCAAACAGATCGACCCAATGGCTGCTCCATCTTCACAGAGTAGCTTGCCAGGAAAGAATCACTTACCAGCTCAATGACAAACTACATCTATTCGAGATAATCTGGGGTCCCTTTTTTGGGAGAGACCTTGTACCACCCACTTGAGCTCACTCGTTGCCTCTCTACCGTCGCCCAGTCCTAGATGTGGTAATGAATGAATGGTCACTGGCTGATCTTGTTGTCCTTGGGCCACAGACTGCCCTGTGTCTGTGACTATCTACTGCTATCTTCCCCATGTGGTAACCCGTCGTTGTCCCCATCTGTAGCTCTGCCCAATCTCTCTTCCATCTCTCCTGTCCCTCCTTCCTCCCCGTGCTTTCATTCCTTATCCTTTGACAGCAATTCTGTAGGTTAGAGCTCTGTGTTTCCCCTACTGCGGATATTATGACCTGCTTTGGCAGCTTGTGTTAAGGTGCCTCCAGTCCACCTTCAGGGAACTGCTGTCACCTTACCGCTCCTACCTGAGTCCATGCTTCGAACCGGGAGCTCAATACAGTGTTGATTTCCATGTTTATTGCTTTGTATTGTACTGTTAATCAATCAATAATAAATAAAGGTTGTAAAACAAACAAGCATTTGCAATGCAACGGGTCTCGCATTTGCTCGAGTTAGAGCTATTAGCGTTGTAAACTCCTAGCCGGACTTTTCTTGCCACACAAATTACAAGAACAAAAACACAGCGCAATCGCACTATGTAAAATGCAGCGCGATCGTGCTGTGTGGAAAATAAAAAGATAAAGTAGTCCGGAACCATGCTAAAAACATCGAGCCTCGAACGGTTTCAGTAGTTTACCGGTGCTGTGTAGGTGGGCTAAATACCGGAAAAGGCATGAGGTATGCATGTCTTTCACAAATGAAAGCAAGCGGATTTTAAAAGGCAAGCACACGAACCAATGAAAATGACTGACGTGACATGGGCGTGGCTAGGAGCCCAAAGAGAGATTACAGCATGGGACGGAGCGCTTCGCGCTCGCCCATAAAAAGGAAATTGGAATTCACTGGGCTCTTTAAGGATTGTGGGAAAGGTACTTGTGTATATTTTCGCTCCCGTCACCTCTTTTGAAGGCAACTCATTGTCCTTCATATGTTTTAGATCCATGTGTCTGAATTTAAGTGTTAAAATCTCAGGAGACTGTGGCCAGGCTCACATTTTTACGAAAGACATCAGTGTTCAGTTTTGGGACCAAACCTTTTTCAGTTCTTTCGTCTCCATGAAGAATTCGGAGAGTGGTGGAATCTATTACCTGAAATTCATGGAGGAACTTTTCAATGTATAATCTTTGTATAGACCAGTTATTTTTGTTATTTTTCTGACACTATTTGACCGCTGAATATTCTCATTCTCATTCTCAGTTTGAACACTTGAAAATTGCATCTTTTGTATTTGCTCCTGCTCCAAAAAATGAATTTATTGGCGAAGCATAGCTACCTATTTGAAGTAACACAGAAATCACTTATACGGTGTTAATTACGGTCATGTATTTTCTTATTCTTATGTTTTAAGTGCACTGTGTGTCTGCAAAACACAAAGCTGTTTAACAGAAATGCTAAATTCTGGGAAAATGTTATCTGATTGAAACTAGTCGTGCTGCTGCTCAGCAGAGATGGCATCTATTTCCATTTCCCGGAAGTAGAACACTACATCTCACAGCTACAGATGCATACCGTATCTCAGCTATTCAGAATTTGAGTGCCTGATTTTTAAAGCCTTATTAAAAGCTCCACTTATTTTGACATTCAATTGAGTTATTTAAATACAAATTGTTTTCAAAGATTTAAGACTTAGAGGAACTTGTGGACAGACTCACCAAACATGTTCTGCATTTAAGGCTAACGTCCATGGCAGCACATTAAGTGGTAACTGCACTCTAAAATATGAATCTGGCATGCCTCGCTGTCATTCTTCGGAACATCCACAAAAGGTGCAGTTTTTTTCCGCAGACCCAAGTAAAACTTTCCTTGGGGAAGGTGGGTCTCCCTGGGGCGCAGGCGATGTAAACCACGGAAACACCAATAAAGTTGTGATTTTGTTTGTGTTTTCCATGGATTTCTAAAGCACCACTTCTATAAGAAGTGGTGCTTCACGTGTGAGAGAGTGATTAAAAACCCTCTTTTTGAATGGCTGTGGGAAAGTGAATGACATAAAGAAAACGCATGAGACTTTGGATTCATTCACCACCGGCGTATTTTCCGCAGTTTGAAGGACCCCCAATCTTAGTGTTAATACACTTGGCCTTGTTCCGGGAAATGTTAATTTCCCTGGCACACATCTCAGGATTTGTTAATCAGCTAAACGTCTCCACTGTGCATAGATGTACATTTATGAATGTGAGAGATGAATGTTTTACTTGGGTATTGGGAAAAAGATGTGGCCTGTGGCTTCAGAAACGAGTTGTAGCTCCTTCAAGGATTTTAACCATGTCTGATTGTCCAAAGATTTTTGAGTGACATCTTCATTTTGTTTAAGATACTTCAATGAGTGGCGCACTAACGTGTGCCTGAATACGCTACTAAAATATAGGGTTGGTAAACAAAGTGCTGTTTTTTGCGTCTCTTCAAACTGTACAATGTTCAGTAGGAATGCTATGTACTAAACAAGTTACTATTGCCATTATTTTATCTTTGTTACAGAACTTGCAGACGTATAAAAATGAAGCATGGCACTTCACAGATATTAATTATAAAAAAACGTTTGCCGAAAGAACAAAGAGATACAGTAGAGAATTTATACGAGCCGGTAACTTTAATACCGCCCACAGATGAAAGAGGGAATTTGGGAGTATCAAACAGAGTGGGGGTCAGGCATGAGAAGTCATGGCCTTCAGTCGGAGTTATCAAACTCTTAAGTACTGTGCTGTTGACATTTCCGATAATCTCATCGTGTACTCATATGTCCCTAGCGAGGACAGCTTGTACTGTACATTGCCCCAGTACTCCAACCATGAATGACCTGCCCGACACAATGATCCCCCTGAACCTCATAGGGAGTATCTGTGACAGGCATTGCAGATCACTGAACACAGGAGTCGTATGCTTGTTTCGACTGACAGGTTTAGCTGACATTTCCAGTCCGGTTTCTCAAGGTGGATTTTGTTGCAAACTGAGGGGCAGATTTACTAAAATATTGCACAAAACACCACAACTAAAGGGGAGAAATCAGCATAAATTTTGTACTGGATGCATAACCTAGTATATTCTATGTTTAGACAAACCTTAAAACATGTAACACATTTGATGTTACCGCACAGTGCAGCACACGTGCAATGTGTGAAATGTTGGGAGAAATAAAAAGATTTCTTCTACTTTGCACCAGCCTCAAGTAGACATTTTTTCATGCAAAGTCCGGTCTAAAAATTGCGGTAGATACAGCATAAACCATAGCACAAAGCCATATTTCCGTACAGAAGCGCCTACACTAACAAAAGTTGTGCACTGGAAAGTAAATACTGTATCAAGACTTTGCACCACTTCGTATGACTTTGCTGTGATGTGACAGCGTGATAAATTTGCCCATTGTGATCAGTTTCCGTGTGGAAGGAATACTCAAACGCGTTGGTCAGGTGTACCAGTGTTTTATTAGAACAAGAGGATAGTCGGTGAGGTATGGTGCAGGTAAGTTTTAAAGGTTTTTCTCCTTTGGGTGGTTGGTGATTTCTTGTTGTGGTCGCTCTCACTCTTCTCTCTCTTTTATTTCCTTGATGTACAGGTGTCCCGGGAGGTACATGTGAAGAGAACAGAGGACATAAGGTAAGTGGAGGGATCACTTTTTGGGGTTTTTCTCTTTCCTTTCTCTTTCTAGTCTCTGCCTGTTTTACTTCATGTTTTACAACAGCTATGATATCACTGTCTCTCTTTTGCTGGCTGTCTCTCTTTGTACGTCTGTTCTGAAACCGGTCTTCTGGCCTCTTCAGTGCGTTAATGTCTTTTTCCCTTCTTCCGTTGTGCCTTCTATAGTTTCTTAGGTGCAGTGCCTTTCAAGTGCCTTAGTCTACATGCAAAAGTGCTTCAGTGTGCTCGATGCGAGAGGGTGTCTGTGCTCTGTTTCCCCCCCCTACCCTTTTATTCCCTCGTTCCTCCCCACCTTTTCTTCTCCCCCCCACCCCTTTCATACGTCTCTCTCACTCCCGCTCTCTTTTTCTCTCTTTTCCCCACTCAGGTATGTAATCCCACGCACCTGGGTTCGCCACGCTTCTCTAGAAGCATGGCGGGCATTAGCGTTTCGTCCTCCCGGCTGCCTGCTCCCGCGGGACCTGTCAGACGTCTCCGGCTGGTTTCTCCGAGTTGCATTCGGTAATTGCTGGGTTCGGGTCTCGAAGCGCCGCCCTTCTTCTTCTTTGGTGACCTCCGGTAGCCCGATTCTTTCCTCCTCTTGTGATCGTCCGTCCGCTTCCTCCACACCATCGATCCCCGGCAGTGCTGTCGGAGGCAATTTTAACCTGGCGGCTGCCCGCCGATCCTGAGAGGCCCACCAATCACGGGACGGGAGGCGGGTCAGGCAACGGTCCCCAGGGGCAGAGTCAGTACAGGACCTGGAAGTGTGCGGGTGATCGCCAATCAACCCATCACAAACACTCCCCCTAGAGAGTGGACTGTCGAGACACGGAGATGCAGGATACCGGGACAGAAAATCAGCCGTCACCATTTGGCTACCTGGGAGATGCCGGATCTGAAGCGAAAAAGACTGTAAGGAAAGGAACCAGCGCAGCACCCGGGAATTAGTGTCCTTATGATGGGCGAGCCAGGTGAGAGGAGCATGGTCTGTGACTAGGGTAAAAGTTCGGCCAGACAGATAATATCGAAGAGACTCAATAGCCCATTTAATGGCCAAGCACTCCTTTTCAATAGGCGGATAGTGCCGTTCACGCGGGAGAAGTTTCCGGCTGAGGTACAGAAGGGGGTGGAGAGACTCATCATCCTGAGGCTGCGTTAGCACAGCCCCAAGGCCCACCTCTGAGGCATCAGTTAAGAGCACAAAAGGTTTATCAAAATCCGGACAACAGAGGACTGGTGCAGAGATAAGAGCGGTCTTGAGTCTGTCAAAACTACCCAACTCGGTATCCGAAGGAGGTCTAAGTGTATTGGGACATGTCTTTCGCAACAAGTTAGAAAGGGGTTCGGCAATTGTTGAAAAATGGGGAATAAAACGTCTATAATAGCCAACAAGCCCCAAAAACGCCCAAATATCTTTTTTCTTTTTCGGATAGGACATCTGGGAAATAGCGTCTAGTTTCTCTACTTGGGGTCTTATTTTACCCCCTCCTACAACGTAACCCAGATATTTAATACTAGTTTGCCCCAGTCTACACTTCTCCGGATTGGCGGTTAACTGAGCTTTTCTAAGGACACTTAGAACGGACTCAAGGTGGGACATGTGTTCAGCCCATGTTTTGCTATAGATAACGATGTCATCCAGATAGGCAGCTGCATACTGCCTGTATGGTCGTAAAATGTCATCCATAAGTCTTTGGAAGGTGGCAGGGACCCCGTGCAACCCAAACGGCAAGACAGTGAATTGGTATAAGCCTGACGGGGTGGCAAAGGCTGTTTTTTCTTTATCCTCCTCTCTCAGGGGTATTTGCCAATATCCCTTCGTAAGGTCCAGTGTGGTTAGATATTTAGCTTGACCCAACCTTTCAACCAGCTCGTCAATTCTAGGCATAGGATATGCATCAAAGTATGTTAAGTTATTGACACCCCTATAATCGACACAAAATCGGGTGCTGCCGTCGGGTTTAGGAACTAACACGACTGGCGAGCACCAAGGGCTGGCTGATGGCTCTATAATACCGGCTGCTAACATGGCCTGGACTTCCTTCTCTATAATTTTCTGTTTGGCTTCAGGGATGCGGTACGGTCTCTGTCGAGATACCGTATTTTCTTTAAGGTGAATGGGATGTTGTATTAGGGAGGTTCTTCCCGGATATTTGGAAAATACGTCTTGATTTTGGGTAACCACGTGCTGTAGCTGGTTAAGGTATTGCCGCGTCAGATTAGGATTGATCCAGGGCTTTCCTGGACTAGATACATTGTGGGGTGTAAGGATGGGATACGGAATGTCCTCATTTACCTCGGCGGTGACATAATGGATGGTCTGTCCATCAGTGGGTTCTATCCATTTCTTAAGAAGGTTGATATGATATATCTGTTCTCTTCCGCCGTTTTGGGACATGGATAACTTATGTGTGGTGGGATTTATTTGGGCAGTTACTTCAAAGGGACCTTGCCATCGGGCCAATAATTTATTATCAGTGCTGGGGAGTAAGACCAGTGCTTTATCACCGACTGCCAATGTTCTAAAAGCACTGTGAGTATCATACAACTGCTTTCGCTTCTGCTGGGCAGCACGCAAGGCCGTGTGGGCTTCTTCCCATACTGTATTGAGGTTTTCTCGCAAATCTCGGGTATAAGTTAACAAATCTTTGACCTCTTCTTCAGTGTCTTCCCATTGTTCCGCTAACATATCTAGCAACGTACGAGGTTGTCGGCCGAACAACATTTCAAAAGGGCTATGACCTAAAGAGGATTGCATATGGGTCCGGATAGCATATAGGACCAAAGGAAGTTTCTTTTCCCAATCCTTACCCGCCTCAGATATACATTTCCGTAGGAGAGACTTAATGGTTTTGTTGTATCTTTCCACTAGTCCGTCTGTTTGGGGGTGGTATACAGGAGTACGGATTTGTTTCACCCCTAGTGATCGACAAAACTCAGTCATTAGTCTGGACATAAAAGGAGTCCCCTGATCCGTTAATATTTCATTGGGGAATCCTACCCTCGAAAAGAACTCTATCATTGCCTGGGCAACTGCTTTCGTATGCATACTGGGGAGGGCAATGGCTTCTGGATATCTCGTGGCATAATCCAATAATACTAATACATATTGTCTACCTCGGGTAGAAGGGGTGAGAGGACCAATAATATCCATTCCAACTCTGGTAAAGGGAATATCTATGACTGGAAGTGGTTGTAAGGGAATAGGTCTTGTATTAGAGGGATTGTATAGCTGGCATTTTGTACACTCGGAGCAATGCCTACGAACCTCTCCATAAACACCTGGCCAATAGAATCGTTTCAGTACAGCTTCCTCTGTTTTCTCTCTTCCTAAATGGCCTTCCCCATGATCCCCATGTGCTAGCTGTAATACCTGTTGGCGGTGGCTACGGGGAACCACTAATTGCAGGACATTCCCTCTTGAGTTGTTGGGTTTCCTATACAATAGATTATTTTGGATCAGGAATCTGAGACCTACCCCTTGTACTGCCCCGACGGTTGCCTGTTGCCATGCATGCTTCAATGTGGGGGTCTTCATTCTGACTCCGTCGGAAATCCCCAGTGATCGTACAAACTGTTCCCGCATTTCTAAGTTTCTCCGGGGAGGCGTTATTCTGCCCATAAGAACATCATTGCTCCCTTTTTTGTCTCCTACTGAGATTAGCTCGCACGGGTTTTAGGTCCTCTATAACCACCCCACTGGGTGCCTCCTTCCACCAGTCTCTAAACACATGCTCCTCTCCAGCCTTCTCTAATAAAGAAGGAAATCCCTCATAGTCAGTCCCTAGTATAATGTCTTCCTCTAACTTAGAGAGTACCCCGACCTGTAATTCCTCAGGTTGTTCACTCCATTTCAACCAGATCGTGGCAAGGGGGTAGTATCGTCGATCACCATGTACACAGGCGATGAGTACTTGAGTTTCCGGATCTTCCTGACCTGGTAATACCAGATTCCCTCTAATAACACTCTGGCTGCAGCCTGAATCAATTAACGCTATTCTTTCTATACCATTGACAAGGATAGGGAGGGTATATTTGGGTTTTCCCCCTCCCGTCCAAAATACTCTCCCTTTAGTCAGGCCGATCTCCATGGGTTCTTCTGCGTCTTTTCTTTGAGGGCAATACCTGGCTATGTGGCCCCATTCAGAGCAGTTGTAACATTGTGGGCCTGTGCCGGGGTATCCGGAACCGACTGGGCCCATAGGTTGAGGGCGGTCAGATCCATGGCTCGCCACAGGTCGATGGGGAACAGTTCTAGGTACACCTGGTCGGATTGGAGGGGGAGGAGCTTTTCTTCCGGTAGCGCTGAAGTCCGGACTCCTATGATAAGCACAGGCTAGATCCATAGCCGTTTCATTAGTGAGACCGGGATGTTGCCGTACCCAATTGCGAGTAGTAGAAGGTAATGCGTCCAGGTATTGCTCTAGGACTATAATATCAAACATTTCTTCCCTGGATTTTTCAGAGGGATGTAACCACCTGCCAGCTGCGTGTTGCACGTGGTAGTATAAAGTGCGAGGGTTCTCCTGATGCTGCCATTTCATCTGTCTGAATCTGGTCCGGTAGCTTTCACTGTCGAGGCCCACTCTTTCTAGAATGGCTTTCTTGATGTCTCGATAGGGCAGAGTCCCACTCGGATGAATTGCTTGATAGGCAGACTGCAGGTGACCAGTGAGAAGTGGGGCGATGTACTAGCCCCATTTATCCTCGGGCCAATTAGCTGTGCTAGCTACCCTCTCAAAGTTTGTGAAGAATGAGTCGGGATCTTCCTGCTCCTGATACCGCTGCAACACACTGCTCGGTACATTAGGGTGTACTTTAGTATGGACGATAGTGTCTGTCAGCTTCCCCAATGCGGTCTCATGCACCAGCTGATTATTGGCCATAATTGTGGCCTGACTCTTAAGAGCAGTTTGTAATGCCTCCCGCTCTTCTTTTGCCTCTTTCATTTGTTGCTCCCATATTAACTGTAGGTGGCGTTGTCCTTCAGCTAATTGTGCGATTACATCGGCCATGGTTGCCTTTTCTTCCATGGTGGGGATACTATCCAATCCTACTTCTGACACCACTTGTGATCGGTTCCCATGTGGAAGGAATACTCGAACGCGTTGGTCAGGTGTACCAGTGTTTTATTAGAACAAGAGGATAGTCGGTGAGGTATGGTGCAGGTAAGTTTTAAAGGTTTTTCTCCTTTGGGTGGTTGGTGATTTCTTGTTGTGGTCGCTCTCACTCTTCTCTCTCTTTTATTTCCTTGGTGTACAGGTGTCCCGGGAGGTACATGTGAAGAGAACAGAGGACATAAGGTAAGTGGAGGGATCACTTTTTGGGGTTTTTCTCTTTCCTTTCTCTTTCTAGTCTCTGCCTGTTTTACTTCATGTTTTACAACGGCTATGATATCACTGTCTCTCTTTTGCTGGCTGTCTCTCTTTGTACGTCTGTTCTGAAACCGGTCTTCTGGCCTTTTCAGTGCGTTAATGTCTTTTTCCCTTCTTCCGTTGTGCCTTCTATAGTTTCTTAGGTGCAGTGCCTTTCAAGTGCCTTAGTCTACATACAAAAGTGCTTCAGTGTGCTCGATGCAAGAGGGTGTCTGTGCTCTGTTACCCCCTCCCCTTTTATTCCCTCATTCCTCCCCACCTTTTCTTCTCCCCTCCTACCCCTTTCATACGTCTCTCTCACTCTCGCTCTCTTTCTCTCTCTTTTCCCCACTCAGGTATGTAATCCCACGCACCTGGGTTCGCCACGCTTCTCCAGAAGCTTGGCGGGCGTTAGCGTTTCGTCCTCCCGGCTGCCTGCTCCCGCGGGACCTGTCAGACGTCTCCGGCTGGTTGCTCCGAGTTGCATTCGGCAGTTGCTGGGTTCAGGTCTCGAAGCGCCGCCCTTCTTCTTCTTTGGTGACCTCCGGTAGCCCGATTCTTTCCTCCTCTTGTGATCGTCCGTCCACTTCCCCCACACTATCGATCCCCGCCAGTGCTGTCGGAGGCAATTTTAACCTGGCGGCGGCCCGCCAATCCTGAGAGTCCCACCAATCACGGGACGGGAGGCGGGTCAGGCAACGGTCCCCAGGGGCAGAGTCAGTACAGGACCTGGAAGTGTGCGGGTGATCGCCAATCAACCCGTCACACCCATGTTTTCACATAAGGTAATGAACAACAGGATGGTGCAAAGCAAGCAATGCTGTGGAAAAGACCAAGCACAAAAACACCTCAGTCCAACTCTTTCTATGGACCAGTTTAGGATTGAAATAAACTTATTAAACAATCAAGTACAAGGGGAACTTGGAGCTGTAAACTAATGCCTGGACAACAGGTTCACACATGGTCAACCCAAACTTAAAATTCTGTGTACTGCTGAAAGACAGAGCCCATTCTGTAAGATCCATGGGGATGAAACCACCAACTCATCCTCAACAAATGAACAAGAACATCTGTAATGATAATGTACTCGTCTGGCTGAATCGTACATAGTATCATATCTATGTTTAATGGTTTAAGATTACCATGATCCACAAAAGACAAGTCAAAGGACATGATAATGATTAATAGTCTATCAATAGATACGCCACAGTAATACGTTTATGAAACACATGGAACCACAAAGCAAACAGTGATGAGGGGGATCTGTTGTCTATCTCAAAATAAGAGGATATTTATTGTTTTGTGTGATCAACATCAACATTGCGCTACTTTAGCAGTACTGTAGATATTCTGTCCCACAATGCAATTCATCAAGAATACGTATGAAATTACTCACAGTTGTGCCTGATCTGTCAATCACCTTTGGCACAGAACATCTTGCATAATCTTTGACAACAATCTTGAAGGAGACAACATCTAAGCTGACTTTCAGAAGTCAGAGAAGTCTAATACACATACCCTACTATGGTGTGCTGGCACGTCAGAACTTAATAAGTAAACTTACAAGGGGACACAAATAGGTCTATGAACCTTTTGTCTCTCAATTAAGATGATCCCACCATAACCCCAGTTATTGCTGATCAATAATCAATCAATAACCTCACTAATCATTGATAGTCAATAGCAATAGTAATCAATGGAGTCAGTAATTGTCACACACCATGACCCTTCAGTCACAAATAACGACACCTTTAGTAAAAGTTAGAATATTTATTTCCCTATATTAACAAAGCTAAGGTCATGAAAGTTAATCTAAAAATCAAAAGATTCAAATACAGAAACAACACAGGCTGTCCAAAGCACAGAAAGAAACGCAATCTAATCAAAGCTTGAACTATTACCCATTCTAAAGTCACAGTGCAAATCAATAACAAGAACAATTGCACAAACGATATCACATATATTTAGATTCAGCAAAGAAAAGACATCAAACGTTATTCCCTATAGCAGACTTTCATTAGTGAGAATCCTTTACTAACACCAGTTTAGCATCAGCATGTTGGGCTTCATGCAAAACAATTTAGTAAACACAAATTTGGAATACACCTATCTATGGCTCTATCAAAACAGCGCGGTTGGTACCCAAAAAGAAAAACAACCATACATTGCAAGTCTCATTTAGTAATTCATGTACCTCTCCTCAATTGGATCGGCAAGCTAAGATAGTCTTCATCAGCAGGACTTCAGTTCGGTCAGCAAGGCATCAGGATTCAGCATCAAAGTTCAGAAAACACAAAGACTTTAAGCAATTAGAAAGAATAGAGGTAAACCCTCAAGAAGAATAGAGAGAATGGCTTATGCACAATGACAGCTTCTTCTCAGTGCAGTCCTGTTAAGTTAAATTTCCTAAAACTAATTCCCAAGTCCCTGTTGGTCAAGGGATGGCATGTTCACACATTGTCCAATAAAACTAAAACTTCATATCTGTGAATTCTACCACTACTCCGTTCACATGTCGCTGATTGGCTTCTCTTGTAATGTCCTCATCATCCATCCGGCTCATCAGGTAACAATATTGTTGCTGCTTATACTCCAGTCAGTGTCTCCATTGTTCTCCTCCTGAGAAAGTAATTCTTACACATTTTACATTCATGATGTTACATTTAGCAAGAACAGCATCTTCTAGCAGTCGGTTCTCATGAGAAAAGACTTTTAACTACGAGCACATTTAGACAGTACCATGGAAAATCACAGTTTAATTCTCTGAACAGCCATTTTATTAAATGTTAAGAAATACAGCTTGACATGAGGACGGTGCTGCTAGGCCAAGACCTCCGCTAAGTTAAGGCCTTCAATTAATAAAGCTAATACATAATGCATAACCCTTAATATGACACATTACTACATTAATCAAACATTTGCTCAACCTTTCATATTAAAAAGCCATTAATAAGTACATTTCATGAACATTGGGGCCACTCATCGAGATCACTTTAAATAAGAGGTGTCAGTGCACTAGCAAAGGAAGACAAGCCCTGGCAATGCCAATACATCTGGCTTCAAAGGAATGTTTTATGGTTATGTGAAGCATCACAAGTAAATAGTACAGGAATAGATATGGATTTGTGTGGAAGCAAACCCATGTTTTGATATAGGTGTTTTAATATTGATATAGGTTAAAAGGTCAGGTGACAGTTGCACTGTCAAGCTAGACCTAAATATCCATGTAGGCAAATCAGTGGCTGCCCTCCTCACATCTGTGCTGCTGAAAGAGAAAAACAACATAAAATATCCAGTTATCTAAGACACCTTAATAACATTCCAATGTTGTCTGTGCCCCTAATGGTTCAAGTTTAGGTAGCTGACTAAATAACCAAAATGAACACAGCTGCATGAAGCTTTTTTTGTGGAAGCACACAACTTCTGCCCAATTAAAACATGTAGTCCTGGCTCTCAACATGTGGATGATGCCAAAGCCCCTCTCTAGTGTTGCTCACATAATTGCCTGTCAAGCTGGACCATAAGGGCCAGTCTGAAGATGGGTCTCTCCTGTGCTTTCCCTTTCTGCTCCATATCTCAAAAAAATAATGTGAAGAGAGGTGGTTGGTAAAGGCACATCCTTTAACTTTTAGGGCCCTCTTTGCAAGTGGCCTATTAATTCTGATGTGCTAGGTAAAAACAATTACCCGGTCAATGAAATGACATGGTAGAGTGTTTTTATAGCTCTCTGTAAAGGGCCAGGGGAAAACACGCAGGAATCAACACGGAAACAACAATTCTCATGTGTTATGTCAAAGAACCTGTAATCCCTGTTACTTCCCTCCCCCCTAGTAATTCTGGGGGGAGAAGCGATAACAGGTATTACTCCAAGCCACTCATCCTTGTCCTGAGGGCCTGACGTGCATAACAACAGATGCTTTCTTAGACCACTCTGTGATCATTCACCTGATGTCCGTCACTTAACATTGACTTTCAACTTTATTTTGGATAGTTAAAAGTCCAAACTAAGAGGACTACGATTTCAAGGGGCCTACAATTCAAATACATTTCTCGGTTTTAAAGCTGAGAAGTGAAAAGGATCCATTAAAGCAGCATACCTTTGCAAGCATTGGATGAAAATGTAACTGATTTTCACATAAAAGTGAACAAAATGCTGTTGAAGATATGTTGAGGGGTGTAAGTCAGTGACTATGGAGCTTAGGTCAAATCTCCAAATCTAGGCCCTCACTTACAAAGATTTTGCATTGATTTACATTACTTTTTAACACAGACCCATAGTAAAATCCTGTTTGGAATTTGCAAACCAATGCAAATGGCGATTTACGTTGGTTTGTAGCAAAAAATAACATAAGACAGCACATTGTTTCAGGGAGTCATTTTCTAAGTGTTGCATAAATGTTCCTGTGCATCCAACCGTGCATTTTGACACAAATCCATATCTTAAGGACTTATAGACATGAATCTACGCCAAAATCCTGCCCCTACCTAAGGCTAGCGTAGCAAAGAGAAATACCTTTATTTATCCTCTTGTTTTCCTCTTTTAATGAGGGCTGCATTCTGGAGCACACATACTTAGAGCAAATAGACTTAAACTATACTTGTGGTGCAGGAAGGGACACCTTCCATCACAAAAAGTATGCAGGCCACAATGCACCTATGCAGACCATTGCACTAAGGCACAAGAGTGCCTGTTTTGGCAAATGGTTACACAAAGTGTGAGAGTGAATGGAAAGACCAGAACTGTGGCATTTCTTTGTAGACATGGTGCATTTCTGCTCTCTCCAGTTCATGCAAAGCAGCGCATTCACATTTCTGAATTAGGATACCTTGGACAACCATATATACTTATTTATTGATTAATTTGTTTAATTATATGTTTTATTAGGTCTTACTGAAAAAACATAAATAAATGTACAGAAATTTACAAATATAATTATGAAAGCAAATGGCTTAAGAACATAAAGATTGCTTAGGTTAGTTACCACAACTGAGTTAGACATCTAATGTACCAAACTGGCAGCCTGAGCTTATGCACTCAGTGGGAGAAAATATTAGTACATTTTGCAACTTTATATGATTTATGAAGTGTCAGTTGACAAGGTGATACTGCTCTTACCATTAGGAAATGAAGGCAATAAGGAATGAAATTGGAAGACCCTAAAATGCCAAGGGTTGACCTGGCCTGGCAGTTCGGGCTGGACAGTCCCCATGCGGAACAGAGTCAAGGCTGATTTGCATATGGCTGGGTCCAAACTGGAGTGGCATGGCAAGCAGAAAAACTGATGGATTAAACCCACATCTGTGACTGGGGGTGAATGTTTGATTTACTCTGCATTCCATCCATCATCTGTTGTTTTTTCTTTTGTCACCCCAAGTGGGAAGGGTATGCCCAGACGTGGGTCCTGAGCTTGCTATGCCACCAGATTCAAGCTAGCCTGGCTGATGAAGGGTGATACCCTGAAACTGGTCCCAGGCTGCTTGTTTCTGGTCCAGGGAGAACCTGACCTGACAGTTCGGCTGGACTGTTCCAATTGGGAACAGGGTCAAGACTGATTTGAATATGGCTGGGTCCAAACTGGAATGGCATGGCAAGCAAAACAACTGATGGATTAAACCCAGGTCTGTGATTGGGGGTGAATGTTTGATTTGCTCTGCATTCCTTCCATCATCTGTTGTTTTTGCTTTTGTCACCCTAAGGGGGAAGGGTATGCCCAGACATGGGTCCCGTGCTTGCTATGCCCTCGGATTCAAACTAGCCAGGCTGATGAAGGGTAACACCCTGGAACCGGTCCCAGGATGCTTTTTTCTGGTCCAGGTAGGATCTGGCCTGGCAGTTCAGGCTGAACTGTTTCCATGGGGAACAGGGTCAAGACTGATTTGCATATGGCTGGGTCCAAACTGGAATGGCATGGCAAGCAAAAAGAAAAACTGATGGATTAAACCCAGATCTGTGACTGGGGGTGAATGTTTGATTTGCTCTGCATTCTGTCCATCATCTTTTGTTTTCGCTAAAATGACAAAGAGCATATATTATGAACATTTCCCTTTAAATATTGACAGACCAATGGCTGCCCCCTGTAATTAGCTTGTGCAGTACTGTGGTTTCTGCAAAAATCTGTTGATTTTAGATATTTATTTACATTAGCGAGTTTATTTAAATGTTTATCCAGAAGTTTATCATGAAATACAAAGTGTATCAAAAGCTGAGGACAGGTTGAGGAGGATCAGTGCACGAAGAGGTCTTTGGTCACTCATTTCTAATATGCCATCTTTGACATTTAGGAGGGCTGTTCCAATTCTACGTTTGAGACAGAAGCCAGATTGATTTGAGTCCAGTGTGCAGTTAGATTCAAGTAATAGTGAAGTTCAGAACTGACCACTTTCTCCTCAGTTTTGGAAATCTCTGGGAGTCCAACAACAGGTTGATAATTGTTTCGAACATCGGAGTTACTTTGCAGTAAAGAGAAAGTGTGGTGCCTAGTTATTCAGAGAAGCCAAACATTTGTGGTGTCATTTCTTTTGGTGCTGACAAGGAAGAGTCGATGGGGATAACATGATGGGAGTGAGTGCTATGATATTTTGAACATTTCAGGAAGAGATTCATGTGTTGTAAAGCTCTTTAGAATATCCTGTAGTTGCTGTATTGAAGGTTGAATCATTTTCTAATCCCTTTAAAAGGTTCATGTGAACTCCCAATTGTTTCAGTACTTGACGTGAGTACGATCTTCTATGGAATGAAAAATTGCATTGTGATGAATGGTTCTGATATGTTTATGAATCTTGTCCTGATCACATACGAATAAACACATTAGTTTTGAGATGATAAAAAGACCTACTGAGCCTCTCCACGATCTGAGCCATAGATAAAAACTTGGACAAAGGAAAAACCATCAAGACTGCACTTATGCTTCCCTGAAACTGAACACTGGGATATTCCTGATTAAGAAAAGATGGCTTTCTTCTGAAGCATCTCTCCTCTGCAACCCAGCGGTAACACCACACCAACATCTGTTTAGAATCAGGCACCTACGAATTCAATATCCTGTGCTCGTTCCAGCCATGAAAGTTCCATCTCTAAACCAGGGCAACACTTTGTGAAAAAACTGGATTGCCTGGCCTTCAAAAGACAGTGAGTCAACTAGTTATCTAGATTTGTATGTCGTAAAGTTCTCTGATTGTGAAACTAATCCACCAGGGCAGCCAGTATCTTGGTAAGAACCCCTGATGCTGACCTTTGCAATAAAATTTAAAAAGATTCTCCATCACAGCAAACCAGAGAAACTTCTGATGACAACTGTACACTGGCGTTTGCAAGTAAGCATCACGAAAATTCAGATTTTCCAAACTCCCTAGCTGTGCTATCACAATAATCCTCCGCAGACAGTCCAATATAAAATGTACCATAGTTACCCAGGAACTCACATGTTTTCCATCCAAGACTGCACAGAAACCTCCTGTGACCTTTTAGACTAGAAAAGATGTGGAGTACATTGTCTCACCCTACCTTTTTTGGAGGGTAGGAGGTAGGATTCACAATCCCCCATTTGGAACAAGGCCGCAATAACTGCCCTTAAAGCTTCCACCTTATTTAATCCTGCACCTGAAAATGGGAGTAGGCAAGAATTCGGTGCCTGAAGTCATGGAGGAGACATCTAGAACATAACCTTCCTGAGTCACTTTCAACACATAGACATCAGCCTCCCATGCGGCCACAAAGTCTTGGATGTAACCTCGAAAAGACCTACGAATAAGCACTGCACCCTACTAGTTAGGAACGCTATCATTACATCTTCAAAGCTCTGTGATTAAAAGAGACTTCTTTAATAAACCATGCATCTGAAAATGTATTTCCTGTGACCTTGAATGACTGATGGTGGTGTTTGTAGGCATTCAAAGAACCTGAGGCTGAGAATGAGAAACCCTTACCCTTTGAAGGAAAAGCATACTTCCTATCTTTAAAAGATTTAATCAAGTCATTTTCTTGACGATTCCCAAAGAGCTTTTTGCCGGAAAGTGATATTGTCAAAGAAGCTACCTCTTCAGCATCTTCTGTCTTCCACTGTGTCAACCATGTTACAACACACCATAATAGCTGCACTAGAGATCGAAGCACTAGTACCAAGCCCACCATGGAATACATTTGATAAGAACCTGACATTTTGTAACGTCTGTCCAAAAGTTCATAGCAGTATTCCCCTTCATGCATGGACCCTGAAAGGTATACTACCAAAATATTTTCACCAGAATACAATCAGACAGAAATATAGTATCCAAAATATTGTTGACAAAAATATTGACCAATTGGAGTTAATCATTGAAAATCTCCACCCATTGGATGACTTTTGTAAATGACATTTATTACACAATATTTCTATCAGATGCTATTTTTAATAATGATATTCTCACTTACCACACCCTATCAGTATATCAAAATTCTTAAACTAGGTCTGGGTATTTTATGGAAATGGAGGTGATTCGATGGCCTCGATCCTTGCAGCAGCGTTGATGTGTTGGCGTTAATGGAGTTGTTCTAGTTCTAAGTGGCACAACAGCATTGATGGCTTGATTTTGGCTGGAGCAGCACTTTATACCTACTCCCAAGTGCCCAGTTCTGGTTTGGCACCACTTGGCAGGGCAAGACTCACAGTTGGCAGAGCCCAAGTGCTGTAGCATGTGAGTTGAAGTCTATTATGCCCCTGGGACCTCAGAAAACAGGAGGCAAGCCCTTGGAGTCACTTTGGTTCTGGGTTGGAGAGATGCAGATGCAGTCTTTCTCACCCCCAGGCAAAGAGGGCAGAAGGCAGCAGGTCAGCTCGGCAGAGCAAGAGTCCAGTACAGTAGCAATCCAGCAGAGTGGCAGTCCTTTCAGCAGCATAGCAGTCTTTCTTCATGGTAGAGTATCCACAGGTCCAGAAGTGTACTAAAGTGGGGGTGCCAGAGGTCCAGTACTTATACCCAGTGATCCCTTTGAAGTGGGGGAGACTTCAAAGAGAAGTATTTGAAGTGCACAGAGTCCCTGCCCTTCCTGCCCAGGCTCCAGACCCACTACAGGGGGATATGCAGCCCTTTGTGTGTGGACAGGACACAACCTATTCAAGTGTAAGTGTCAGCACCTCTCTACCAACCTGCCCAGGATAGGCCATCAGTCACACCTCAGCTCCCCTTGTGTGTGACTGTCTAGAAGGAATCTACAACACCCAGCTGTCACCCACCCCAGATGTGTATTCAGAGACAGGCAGCAGACACCAAAATGTTAAAGTAAGAAAATGTCAACTTTCTAAAAGTGGCATTTTCAGAATTACAATTTAAAATCTAACTTCACCATAAGTTGTAATTTCAAATTGTGACCCCTGTGACGCCAAACTTTAGGGGTCCCATCCCTTCCCAATTCGAAATTCCACTTATAAAAATATAATAAGGTAATCCAAACACTATCCTACAGGCGAGATAGGCCTTTAAGTAGTGAAAAATGGATTTAAGAATCTTTCACTACTAGGACATGTAAACTTTGAAAGTAAATATCCTACTTTTTAAAAACACTGTACCCTGCCCTTGGGCTGTCTAAAGTCAACCTTATGAATGACTTACATGTATTAAAAAGAAAGGTTTAGGCCTAGCAAGAGGGTTAACTTGCCAGGTAGACATGACAGTCTAAAACTGCACACGCAGGCTCTGCAATGGCAGGTCTGGACATGTTGAAGGACTACTTAAGTGGGTGGCACACTTAGTGCTGCAGATCCACTAATAAAAAGAACAGATGAAGGATGGAATGCTGAACAATGCAAACATTCACTCCCAGTCACAAAGATCAGAGTTTAATCCATCATTTTTTTGCCCACCACACCAGCCCAGTTTGGACCCAGCCATATGCAAACCAGCCTTGGCCCTGCTCCCCATGGGAGCAGTCCAGCTAGTACTGCCAAGCCAGGTCCTCACTGGACCGGAAACAAGCATCCTGGGACCAGTATCACCCCTCATCAGCCAGGCTAGCTTAAATCCAGTGGTGCAGTGAGCGTGGAACCCAGGTCTGGTCATACCTTTCCCACTTAGGCTGACAAAAGCAAAAAGAACAGATGTGTGTGTGATAAGTCAGTGCGTGTGATACTGCCCTGATGAACTAATAGGAATTTTTTCCTAAGCACATACTACTCATAGTTCACCAGGTCAAATATCTCTAATTATTAAAAACTAATCTGATCTTGCAGCCGTTTCATAGCTTGTAAGGCTTGTAAGGGTATATTATCTAGTTTCTATGTTTATTGTCTTCCAAATATCGCACAGGTAGTGCATTTGTTCAGTCTACTGAATTGTGTCTTGACCAGTCTCATACTGTCACTTTTGCTAGAGTCATATTAAAATGTCCTCCAATAATTAGTATTTCAGAAATGCTTTTTAGGTCATGTTGCACTCTAACCATTTGAATTTTTAGTATGCAAGGGATTAACCTAAGTCCTCTGCCTGAGGCCCCACCCTTCACTCTATTGCTGATTTTTTTTTTTTTTCGTAAAGCTTGGGCCTTTGGTTGTACCACTGAAAGAATAATAAAGGACCCTGCACCTTGTATCTACTTTTTTTCCTTTTCAAGTGCTATGTCAAAACATAAACACAGATTCAGAGCTAATGGGGGCCACACTTTTCAGTTTTTGAACACTGGAAGATGGTGCACTATTTATTGCCATTCTTACACGTTCTTCTTACTTACTAAAAGGCCTCCATTCTCAAGTGTTTATAATGAAATGCATTTTGTATTAACTAGTAATACCTCAGCAGCTTGAGTTGCCTTGGCTCTGTTTGTTCAGCTACTGCTTGGGTTGAGATACTTTCTTTCAGTGGTCCCCTCCTCCCAATGCAGCTCTGTTGGGACCCTAGGCTCCCATAGTTGTGATAATTTGTTTCAAGGACCATCAGCTAACTAAATAAAACAAAAATCATATTGCACAAGGGAGCTTTTTACCCTGTTGTTCATTTCAAGTCTGAGTACTCAAAACAGAGACTGCAGACGCAAAGACTCTGATTGGCTGGTCACAAGAGACTCTTTCTGTTTTTTGTCACTATTACAAGGCACGGAGCACAGTGCTTATATCCTGGAAGTAGATACAAAAGGCCACATGGTGCAGGGTGAGCACACCTTTACCTTCAGGCCTTACTCAGAGTCCCCTCAAAGTATCCCATAGTTCTCAAATTTAAAAAAAAAGGTTTGTCACCATCATGGGGGATGCAAACCCCTCTCGAAGACTGTGGACCTCAAGAAGTGCTGGCCCCAGATCTCCAGTCTGCAGTTCTGGTATTGAGACAGCTTATCATGAAAGGGGACCTAACATGGGCCAACGGGTTTTAAAATCAATGCTCTAGCTACTCAGACCCGCATCCTGAATATAAAAGCAAAAGGCCACTTGTTGGGACAGTGTGAGCACACCATGACCCTCCAGCCTTAGTGGGGGCACCCCCTTTAACCATCAAATTAAGAAAACGTTTGTCCATGTCGTGGGGCCCCCAACCCTCTCACAGGAAATGGATATGACTAGCGCTGGCCTCTGTGTTTCCAGCCCATAATCCATGATCTTGTTACTGAGTTCACAAACTATGGAAGGGGAACCCAACACGAGCCCACAAGTTTTAAGAGAAAAGTCACATATAGGTGTACTGCAAATATGATTTTGCCACATATAAGCAATTTGACAACTTGGCAGCCCTCTGCACTTCTATCTGCAAGGAACTACAATTAGCATCCTACATATACCTCCTCTTTACAAATGTGAGTGTCTGACTGCTCTGCAGTAGATGCCTTCATCATGTGTCTTACATATGCTTGCTTTATAGTTATATTTTTATGATACTTTTGCCGCTAACTAAAGCAATGTGTTGAACTACTTCCCAACGAGTGCTGATTTGGTAATGCATTTTCCAGGCAACGCGCCATAGAACATAAAGTGAACACTACAAGTTGCTAATTTAAGGCAGGTCTCTGCCATGGGCAATTTCTCTTTTAGGGCTCAGGGCTGCTGCCCCTCTGAAATTCCTACACATTCATATAAACAATATTAAATAAATCGATTTGCTTAGAGATACGATTGTATCTCTAAACAAATTGTTGCAATTAAATCTGGACAGTCTGTCCTAGGTTGCCTGCCCTGCCTTGCTTTGAAACAAGAGACGGAAGCCAGGCAGTAAATCAACTTTCTACACTGAGACGCACAACGCAGGTCTGACTGCTCTAAAGGCCTTCATTTCCATTGTGGTCTATGGCAGTATCAAAGGTAGGCCAGTGACGCTTTAAGCATCATGGTTTCAGGCGTTGGAGTCTTCATCCCTGCCTGAGGGCAGCCATCTGTCATTAAGACGCATAGATCCCACCCTTTCCACATTTGTCACGCGGTAGGAGTGAATGAAAGCACCTGTGATTTAGTGCCTTGTCTTCAGTAATGGTAAGTGATATAATGCTAATCTTGTATTATTTTTATTGTACTGAGACCAGTTGTCACGCTAACCTCCCCCATGTGACAACCCAGGCCCTGACTGCAGATTGCTGGCTCCTTTAAAAGTGGAGCTGTTGTATTTGTTCCTCGTGAAACTGTTGCATAAGATAAGCATGGGTCTTGCTCCCTTGCAAAATGGATCCAAATATCCGAGTCAATCGCAAGGGGAGAAATACTTGCTTACAGTAAAGGCAGTTATCTGCTGTATGGCGTTAACACTGGCCCTATCTTCATGCCCCTAACATTAATCCCCAAAACATGGATTGATATACAAACAATTAATGTTAAAATGTGTGTCAGACATTTATTTAGCTTCTCTTTTCTCACATGTTTTATTTAATGTTACATTCTGCAAGAGAGTTAGCTGTTTCACCGTGCTGTATTTATGTGCATTTGTATTACTCTTGCATAATGAATACTTTGACTCATGCCAGGTGCTTATGAGAGGCTTAATTTGAGAGCGCTGGGGCTGTTGGCAAAGTGCTTGATAGTGGGTTGGTCTCTGCAGAGCACACAGAACAATGGTCTTGTATTCCAGTTGCAAATGAAATTCAGTGTAAATGTGTGTGAAGGGGTGCGTAGAGGTCAAAATATTTAAAAGACAAAAGCAAAATGAAATAAAGTGCTTATATGTGCAGTGTATGTCTGGGGTGGTAAAATGAGGAAGATGTGAAGGACTGCAATCAGGGGAGAGGGAAAAGAGGGTGCTGAAGAGGAAAGAGAAAAAGGGCATACATATCTAATGTAAAGCACACATAACTGACGGCCATACTCCTTCCATAGGCCTCAATAATATTTAATTCATAGTCTCACAATTTCAGAATTGAAACATTTTCAATCTTAATTATTTATAACTGATCATTCTTATTTATCTTAAACAGCTAACAACAATTGACAAAGCCAATAGTACAGACTTGTTTTAGGTGTATGTCAGTTGTTGTGTTATATTTCTGGATGCAATAACATATCAGCTAGAAACCAAAATACAGGCTGGGTGGCAGACTATGGGAATCACAGAAATGTATTTTACATGCTCCCTTTTAGAGAGCCTCCACTTTTTTCATCCCACTTACAGATCTGTCTGCACATATTTCTGTTTGATCGATTGCAGCCAGCAGCTGTGGGTGCTTCCTGATGCCTGGTTAGAGCATTTTCTTCCAAAGCTGGTGCTGTATGCAGTACAAGACGCTGGGCAAGCACACACTTTAAAGGGCCTGAAGTTGTTGTGGTGTACAGTTTGCACATTAAAGTAACTGTTGAATGTATTAATGCAGTATGATACGGGGCAGTTTTTAATATGTTTAGTATTTCAAGACTATGGGCCTCATTATGACCCTGGCGGGCGGCGGAGGCCGCCCGCCAGGATCCCGCCCTCCAAATTACCGCGCTGCGGTCAAAAGACCGCGGCGGGTATTACGAGTTTTCCCCTGGGCTGGCGGGCGGTTCCAGTAAAACCGCCCGCCAGCCCAGGGGAAAACGACCTTCCCACGAGGATGCCGGCTCGTAATCGAGCCGGCGGAGTGGGAAGGTGCGACGGGTGCAGTGGCACCCGTCGCGTATTTCAGTGTCTGCAAGGCAGACACTGAAATACTTTGCGGGGCCCTCTTACGGGGGCCCCTGCCGTGCCCATGCCATTGGCATGGGCACGGCAGGGGCCCCCAGGGGCCCCGCGACCCCCCCTACCGCCATCCTGTTCATGGCGGCTTTCCCGCCATGAACTGGATGGCGGTAGGGGGGGTCAGAATCCTCATGGCTGCAGAGCGCGCTCCGCAGCCATGGAGGATTCCAAAGAGCAGCGGAAAGTCAGCGGGAGACCGCTGACTTTCCGCTTCTGACCGCGGCTGAACCGCCGCGGTCAGAATGCTCATTGGAGCACCGCCAGCCTGTTGGCGGTGCTCCCGTGGTCGGTGGCCCTGGCGGCCACCGGCCGCCAGGGTCAGAATGACCTTCTATATGTTCCCATTGCTTTATAAACCTTGCTTTCTCACTAAATTCATTTGCTTTCAAATGCACCATTTGTCAATCTTTTTCTATTTTTTTCTTGGGAGGAGGACTCACCTTGGACCCCACGTTTGTCCATTAAGCTTGCTCACTTCACTTGCTACATAAAAGTCATAACCAACTTTTACGCCCCACCACTTTCAAATGTCACCATTCACCACTGATCTCTGCCCACGGTTTTGGGCAGACTCATGTCTTAAATAGTTAAACAGCTGGAGCAGTGTTAAGTTACCACCTTAAACAGTGGTAAATTGATGTTTGTTACAGAAAATTTTAAAGTATCTGCTGCTTTTGGCTGGAAATGCAGCTGGATTTCTTGATGTATCTAAAGTATGCAAAAAAAATAATACAACAGCATCCACAAAGTAACATACCAAAGAAAACATTAGCAAGGCACAAAACAACAAACAGCCAAAACATAACATAGCACAACAACCATAGTACAACACAACATATAGCAATAATGCGGAACAAAACACAGCAGCACAGAATTCAAGAAATCACAAAAAGGATATCACAGCCACAACAGAATCCCACATACCACATACGCACACTTCTTCTTGTCGAACAAGTTTTGTGAGGTAGCCTTTGGTATTCTTTGGATAAGAGGGCAAAAATGGTACAGAGTGTCAAAGTTAAACAAAAGCATTTTTTTTAGCACATACAAGTTCATTTTGTAAGCCGAGTCCCAGGTTCTGCAGCTGGGGGTCCGTTTTTATGTTGTGCAAATATTTGGATGTTGAGGAAAGGAAGCTACAGAGAGCAGTGCACACCTGCCCATGTTTAAATCACACCAAGCAGCAAACATCAGAACACTGTCATCGCTCAGGAAAGCAAGCATAGTGCCTGTTTGCAACAAAACACGAGATGTAGACATTTGAGCAAACAGTAGTACACACATGCGATTTGACGAGTGAACCTGCAATCCTAATGTCACCATATTCTTACTCTCGCAATCAGAATATAGACTAGGACAATCATTCGTGTGTAAGAAGAACGTTATAACTGAAGAACGTATTTGTAGTGGAAGTACTGTTGCTTAAAGCCATATGCCAATGTGCTTAAAATGTTACTTGTAATGTTTGAGCTCCCTCTGCAGGCTCAGGAAGAGAACATGCCAAATTATAGAACAAAGTTAAGAATAACATTTGTGCGCACATCTCACACACCCTTACTTTCTCCTACTCCCCCCTGTTTCCCTATGTTTACCTCTCCTTATACCCGCCATAGTCTCACCTTTCTCCCTCCATCTCTGACTTATCTACTCTCCCCCTCATCTCTCTCTTTTTTTCAAACTGGTTCTTCTCCCTCTCTTTCTCTCTTTCCATTTGTATGTATGTCTTTCTACGTTCTGGCATCCACTGTGTACAGAGGTAAAGGGTGTTTTCATTAAATTTACTGTCCGATGGGTATGCTATATTAGTTCGGACCGACAGCTCCATTCTAACTGTGAAGAAGCCAGCTTCCGAACCTGTGGTAATGGGCTCTCGTATTAGTTTAATCCTTTCACAAAGGAGGAGTCTTGGAAAAGCTGTGTACAACCCGGGGCCTCTCTTGTCTGCTAAATATGTGGAGGGCTGTAGGCGTCAGAATACCTTGTCCCCTCTGGGAAAGGGTTACATCCTTCGTAAAGCTATATGTACCTCTCTCTTCAGTCTGTCCAGGTCACAATGCGTCATAAAAGCGAAAGGTTTACCCAGCAGCATACATGCTATGAACTTGGGGGCGTGTTTCTCTCTGTCATTAGACACTGGAACACTGCATGGCGAACGATATTTAAATAAACAGTTTTCCAAAAATGTAAAAAGAGGCTAATTTTATTCCGGTGAATGGTGCGGTGTCAAGCAAGTCCCGCAGTGGTTGGAAAGAGAAATCACTTGAATTTAGCTGTTCCTCCCAGGAAAGCAGACTGACGTAATCATTCTCTGCTTGTGTTGCAGGCCCTCAGCACGGGTGTGGAGGGTACCTGACAAACCCCAGCGGTAGCCTCAGCTCTCCAGATGCAAACCGTGACGGCAAGTACGACAAAAATCTGAACTGTGTGTGGAACATCGTGGCGCCTGTCAACAAGCAGATCAACTTCACTTTCTCAGCCTTTGTACTGGAGGCGGCATCAAGGGACAGCTGTGTATACGACTATGTGAGGGTAAGAGCAGAGAAACTAGAGGTGATTGTAGAGGATAGAAAGAACAGGTAATCTACTGCCTGGAATAGCTAATGTAGCATTATTGACTGGTATGAGTAGCATTAACATGAGATCGTTTCCATTCGCTGGATTACGGGTCCAATTGAAGGTAAGGGGCCTAGAGTGGCGTCGCTGCAGGGGCTGGTGGGGCACGTTCCCCGTCTGTAATTGTCCTGAAGCCCCCTCCCCTTTCCACTCCCACCGCCAGCAGCCAGTAAAAACAGGCCCCAGTCCCCCAGCCTGTCGAACAGTGATGTACCCGTTTACTTTTCACGTTTTACTTACTCTTGACTTCTCAAAGAATATTTTATTTTTTCAGGATGTTGTGTTTTGTAGGCTTTTTTTTCATGCAACATATCACTTCTGTATAGTCTGTACAATAATAAGAGATGTTTCCTCTGTATATCTGTGTGAGTTCAGGTTGTGGATCGGTCCTTATATCGGGCCACAAATAAGAGCTGCTGGAGTCCAGGCCGAAGGCAGTTTGAATTTCTCAAAGTGCCTGTCACTTGCTCATAAATGGGTTCAGATTACATGCTCATCCAATCTTTGGCTTTAGTGAAGAACACATAGAACAGCGCTCAGATGTGCCAATTGTAATGTTATTTTATATTGATTGGTATGGGCACTCATCACCCAAGAGGCTATCTAGGCGATTGAGCATGTGTGTAGGTTTGTGGTCCCCAAGGCTCATACAAAGAGCTTGGTCTTCAGCTTCTTGTGGAGCTTAAGAAGTGAGGAGGAGGCTCTGATGTGTTGAGGAAGGTGGTTCCATGTCTTGGGTGTGATGTACAAGAATATGTTACCTCCAGTTTTGCGTTTGCAGATGAGGGGAATGTGTGTGAGAGTGAGGCACAGCGTAGGTGTCTGGTCGATTGATGAAAGTGTATGTCGCTGTTCAGGTCGGTCCTGTGCTGTGTAGGGCTTTGTATGTGTGCATGAGAAGTTTGAATTGGCTGCACTTGTGAATGTGGAGCCAGTGAAGCTTCCTGAGGTGTGGTGTGAAGTGGTTGTAGTGTGGGAGGTCAAGTATGTGCCTTGTGTAGGAGTTGTTTGGAGATTCAGGAATAGAGTGTGTTGCCATGTTCCAGCCAGCTGGTGATGAGAGCTTGCGTGGCAGTCCGTCTGGTGTCCTGAGGCAATCATTTGAAGATTGTTCGCAGCATGCATTGTGGTGGACTTTTTTTCCTCCTTATGCAGGGCCATCCCCAATCTTTTTGCCTCCTGCCTCCTATTTTTTCTGACCTGTTTTTGTTGGCTTTAGAACTCTGAGCACTTAACCACTGTTAACTAGTGCTAAAGAGCAAATGCTCTCTGTGTAAATTGTTTGGTTGATTGGTTTATCAATGATTGACATATTTGATTTACTGGTAAGTCCCTAGCACAGTGCACTAGAGGTGCCCAGGGCCTGTAAATCAAATGCTACTAGTGGGCCTGCAGCACCGGTTGTGTCATCGACATTAGTAGCCCTGTAATCATGTTTCAGACCTGCCACTGCAGTGTCTGCGTGTGCAGTTTTAAACTGCTAATTCGACTTGGGGGCTGCCTTTAAATCTGATTAAAACATAGATTCCCTTTGGGAGCAGATAGATATATGGAGTTGGGGGTCTCTGAGCTAACAATTTACAAATACATATTTTAGTAGAGTTGATTTTAAGATTGTGTGTTTGAAAATGCCACTTTTAGAAAGTGAGCATTTTCTTGCTTAAACCATTCTGTAACTCTGCCTGTTTGTGTATTCCCTGTCTGGGTCAGTTTGACAGTTGGTCTGTTTTCACTTTTCTCTAGACAGTGACACAAAGGGAGCTGGGGTGTAGCCTGCATATCCTGATGACCCATCTGTGCTAGGAGGGAGGGGAGGAGTATTCACTCACACCTGTAAGAGCTGTGCCCGTCCTCACACAATGCAGACTCCAACCCCCTGGTGTGTGTCTGGGGCCTGGCCTGGGCAAGGCAGGATTTCACAAACAAAAGAGACTTTCCTTTGAAGTAAGCCTACTTTAAAGGCCAAAATGGGTATAAGAAGGGCACCCAAAACTGCAGACTTTAGATCACTTCTGGACATCAAGAGGAACCTCTGCCTGGAGAAGAGCTGAATAGCTGTGGAAAAGTGCTGCCCTGCCTGTGACTGTGCTTTGTGGAGCAATCCTGCAGTTGCTGCTTCTGCCTGGTGAAATAGGACAAAGACTGTACTTTGTTGTGCATTCCTGCTTGTGAAGAAATCTCCATGGGCTTGTCCTGGGCTTGCCTCCTGTTTTTGAAGTCTCAGGGCCATCAAAGATTTCCCCTGCCAGCACCTGGACTCTCTGCTGAGGCTCCTGCCCTGCCAAGTGGTGCCCTATCCAGTTCCTGGGGCCTTGACAGGTGAAGCTGCCAGACCAAGATTGAAAATCCAAGCAGCGACCGCAGTGCAGGGAAATTTCCGATGCAACCTCTGAGACGCAGCTGAAGAAATGACACGCCACCGGCTCTGCAGCTGAAATTGATGCACCACTTGCAGCGTGGCTGGAAGATCGATGCTCCCGGCTGGAGAAACGACATGCCCCATCGCTAACGGAGGCTGGTAACATCGCAATCCACACAGCTCGGTTTTGCCCGTGCAGCAGTATTTTTTAAGCAAACCTTGCTGGGCACTGAAAAACGATACAATGCCTGCCCGGACCCGAGTGCTGCCCAGATTGATGCATCGTTCTACTGCGGAAAGGAAAACCGACGCACGCCGACCCGACCAAAGAGGGAGAAATGATGCACGGTTTCGCTTGCGGGTGACAATTCGACGACTGTTTACCTTTTTCGATGCACACTCGCCCGTGCGTGTTATTTTGATGCTACCCAGGTACATTTCAACGCTAACAGTGTATTACTTGTTTACAAAAGGATTCAAGACTCTTTTGCTTTTGAAATTAATAACTTGACTTGTGTATTTTGGATTTTTGTCATTATGTTCTTGTTTTGTTTAGATAAACCTGTGTTGGGTCATTTTGTAGTGTTTTCATTAAGTTACTGTGTGTGTTGTTACAAATACTTTACACCTAGAACTCTGAAGTTAAGCCTGCCTGCTTGTGCCAAGCTACCAAGGGGGCGAGCAGGGGTTAGCTGAGGGTGATTCTCCTTCACCCTGACTAGAGTGAGGGTCCTTGCTTGGACAGGGGGTAACCTGACTGCCAAACAAAGACCCCATTTCTAACACATAATATGCGGAAGTAGGAGGAGGACACTGCGCTGACTTGAGCCATCAATTTGAACTTGAGGAAAGAGATGTGGTGTGAGATGGACAGTTCCAGAAATATAGCAGGAGAGAAAGGACACTAGAGTCTAACCCAGGGACTACAGAAGAAAGTGATGTGAGTGAAGAGGAGAATTGAAGTTATTGAGACAGTCCGAAGAGCCCTCAACAGACCTCAGCAATGCTTAACTCACGATTGGCTTAAAATTTCTAAATTACTTGGTATGTTGTGTTTGTTTGTGTGTATCTATTTTTATCTGTGTGTGTGTGCTGGGGGCATGAGTTATAGTTACTTGAAATAACTCCAACTATAACAGCTTGTTTTTTATGGTTTTGGGTAAGTAAATTTGGAAGCTAACTATAACGTCCCCCTAACTTTTCTTGTGTGAATATATATATATGTAAACATATATACTATAACAATGCTCTGATTGGCTGGCCACAATGTGACTGGAAAGTTGCAGCTGCCATTTTGAGTTTGGCACTCAATCCCAGGGGCTTAAAGCTGATGGTTGTGGTCAGAGTAGAGTTACCCTAACCCCATGGAACTGATGGAGAGGTCTGTGAGGGACCCTTCATGGGCAAGAAATTGCCACAAAATGTTTTTTTTTGGGTGCATGAAGATCTGCAGATCCTCCACGGCACTCAGTGCAGCCCCCCCTGTGAATTTGTGATGGATCCACAGTATCCAGACCCCAATTAAGAATTAAAATACAACCACTCACAGACCCACTAAAACACCTACTCACACACCAATATAGAGACCCAGACAGCCACTCACACACCATCTCATACAGTCAGACACCCACTTACCCTTCCACACAACCACACACACTGAGTTATACATCCATACAGCCACTCACAGTACCACTCACAGACCCACAGCGTGGTGTTTAATCAAAACCCTGCAGTGCAAATACATTAATAAATCACGCCTAGAGTTTGCACTCTAATGGTCTGCAGAGGTCTGGATAGAATATCGACAATGGATGTCCTGAGACGAACTAAGTCTGAGTTCATGTACCCATGACTTGGAGAATCCAAACAAACTGAAAATTAAAAGTTTTAATAATTGTAAATAACTCTGACTCTTAAACAATAGTACTTGTACACTGTTTCATCCTTCCACTTCAATTGTGTTCGTTTACGGAATACGTATTCTAAACACAGTTATATTTTGTAAGGTCCACTTCTGTACATGCACATATATTGTAACTATTATATTGTTTGCACCCAAATCCTATTAATTTCATCAAGATTCATCTTTTTGCTTGTGTTCAATCAACTTCCCAAGCCAATCAATCTCTGGGTAAGATACATTTGTGAGCACACATGGTCAGCACTGGGATCAAACGGTCCACAATGTGAAACTAAATGCATGGCTGAGAGAGGTGCAGCACAACCTCACATGGGTCATGTACAAACTGCACCGAGTAAGCAAACTGTACCCCGCTGACAAGCATGAATGTCAGTTCATCAAAATGCTTGGGGTAGTGGAAGTGACATCACATGCCATTTAACCTTTACTTTCACTCTTGCATGCATGCTTACACTTACACACACTCACACAACATACATTTAAAACCATATTTTACTTACCTCAGCTACAAGGGAAGGCAATATTCCATCTAAGTGTAATCCATTCATTATCACACTAATAATTGAATAATACATTACTATTCACTGTTAGTGTAATACAAAATAGGCAGAAAACAAGGAAAGTGGTGCCCTAACTGACATCCATGAGGACGAGCTGCCCTTGTGTTCCTGGCACTGATTTTGCCAGCTCTGAGGCTAGGGGTCACAAATGCAGTGGCAGGGTTGGCAAGGGCAAGACAGGGGTCGCAGCTGCGACCCCAGTGACCCCTGAATGACGCCCATGCTGACAAGGCCTTATGAGGCTGAAACTGGTTTATGGTTGCTTGTGCTTCAATCAATCAATCAGGTAATTTATAAAGCACGCTACTCACCCGTCAGGGTCTCAAGGCGCTGGGGGGGGAAGCTACTGATCAAATAGCCATGTCTTGTGGCATTTCCTGAATGTTGGGAGGTCCTGGGTCTGGCGTAGGTGGAGCGGTAGGGAGTTTCAGGTCTTGGCGGCGAGGTGGGAGAAGGATCTTCCTCCGACGGTGTTGTGGCGGGTGCGGGGGACGGAGGTGAGGGCGAGGTTGGCGGAGCGGAGAAGGCGGGTGGGAGTATGGAAGGTGAGTCTGTTGTTGAGGTAGGCCGGACCTGTGTTGTGGAGAGTTCTGTGTACGTGGGTGAGAAGTTTGAAGGTGATCCTTTTCGATACGGGTAGCCAATGTGGGTAGACATGTGGTTGTGGCGTGGGGTGTCAAGGATGAGGCGGGCAGAAGCATTTTGGATATGTTGCATTTTTGTTACTAGTTTGGCCGTAGTTCCTGCATAGAGTGCGTTTCCGTAGTCCAGACTGCTGCTGACCAGGGCATGGGCGACTGTTTTTCTGGTTTCAACGGGGAACCATTTGAAGATCTTGCAGAGCATACAGAGGGTGTTGTAGCAGGAAGAGGAGATTGTGTTAACCTGCTGGGTCATGCTGAGTCCAGGATGATTCTCAGGTTTCGTGCTTGAGTTGTGGGTGTGGGTGTGGCTCCTAGGGAGGTAGGCCACAAGGAGTAGTTCCAGGCTGAGGGGTTGCTGCCTAAGATGAGGATCTCTGTTTTGTCGGTGTTTAGCTTGAGGCGGCTAGATTCCATCCAGTTGGCGATGGCGTGAATTCCATTGTGGAGGTTGTTTTTAGCAATTGCAGGGTCTTTCGTGAGGGAGATGATCAGCTGGGTTTCGTCTGCATAGGAAACTATGTTGATGTGGTCAGTTCTTGCGATGTTGGCGAGAGGGGCTATGTAAACGTTGAACAGCGTTGGGCTGAGGGAGGATTTCTGGGGGACTCCAGAGATGGTCATGGAGTGTTAGGACATGTAAGGTTGAAGGCGGACTCTCTGGGTTCTGCCGGAGAGGAATGAAGAGATCCAATCGAGGGACATGCCATGGATCCCGGCGTTGTGGAGGCGTGTTCGAAGAGTGTGGTGACAGATGGTGTTGAAGGCTGCGGAGAGGTCCAGGAGGATGAGCGCTGCGGTTTCGCCTTCGTCGAGCATGGTCCTGTTGTCATCTGTAGCAGCGATGAGTGCGATCTCAGTGCTGTGGTTTTTGCGGAATCCTGATTCAGAGGTATTGAGCGCTTTGTTGTCTTCTAGGAAGCGGGATAGTTGGTTGTTCACGATTTTCTCAGTAACCCTTGCTGGGAAGGGGAGGAGGGAGATGGGCCGGTAGTTCTTGGGGTCATCTGGGTCCGCCTTGGGTTTCTTCAGCAGGGCTTTGACATCGGCGTGTTTCCAGCTCTCCGGGAAGGTGGCTGTCTCTAAGGAGCTGTTGATGATGGCGCAGAGGTGGGGGGGCGATGATTTTGCTGGATTTGTTGATGATCTGGTGTGGACAAGGGTCCGAGGGGGAGCCGGAGTGGATGGAGGCCATGATGTTGCTGGTGTCTTCATTGTTGATGTGGGTCCAGGTGCATAGGAGGTTGTCGTTGCTTGGGTATGTGACTGTCTATGGTTGGCTTGTGGGTCAGGGGGTTGAAGCTGTTGTGGATGTCTTTGATCTTTCAACGGAAATAGGTGGCGAGGGAGTTGCAGAGCTCCTGTGATGGCGGGGGTTCGTAGGAGCAGGCCCTGGGATTGGAGAGCTCTTTGATGATGCCGAAGAGCTCTTTGTTGTTTTGGGCGTAGGTGTCTATGCGGCTTTTGTAGAAGGTTCTTTTAGTGGTGCAGATCAGCTGGTGATGTTTGCGGATGGTAATCTTGAGGGTGATGTGGTTGGATTCATAGGTTCAAGGCGCTAGGTCTTCTCCATTTTTCGGCATTCCCGCTTGGAGGCCTGTGGGTCGGGGTGAACCAGTTGGCATTGGTTCTGTGGTGGGTGTCTGAGGGTTGCTTGAGCGGTGCAAGGGTGTTGACGCAGTCAACTATCCATTGATGTAGGTTGATGGTGGCTGAGTTGGGGTCTAGGGTCCTGGGAGGTGGTGCCTGGGCGAGGGTGGAGATCAGTTGTTCTGTCGAGATTTTGTTCCAGTGGCTTCGGGGGGGTAGTGAGGTGAGGAGGTGGGTGACCGGCTTCTGGAAGGAGAAATTAATGCAGTGATGGTCGGTCCAGTGGAGTTCGGTGGCGTGGCTGAAGGAGACGTGGTTGCTGGTAGAGAAAATGGGGTCGAGTGTGTGTCCTGCGGTGTGGGTGGGTGATGTGACGAGTTGCTTAAAGCCGAGGTTTGCGAGGTTGGCGAGTAGGTTGGTGGTGTTGATATCATTGTTGTTTTCTAAGTGAAAGTTCAGGTCGCCGAGGAGGATGTAGTCAGTTGAGGCGAGGGCTTGGACACTGATGATGTTGGTGATGGCGTCACAGAAGTGAGATCTGGGGTGTTTCCATTCAGAGGGGCCTGATCTGGCAGTACAGGCTGTAATTTTCGTACCAAAGCAGGACGAAGGATTATTTGCGATGGCGGGTTTTTGTCTGAATTGATAATGGTGGGCAACAAATCGAAGCACTGGGTTGCAGGCACGATTATTTGCCGCTGGTTGAGATTATTTGAAACATTTAACCTGTCTCTTTTTTTGTTTCCTCAACTTTACTTACTGGGATCATTGTTTTCAGGCTCGATAATCACCCAGAAGTGTAAGGGCACACCTTGAGCCCTCTTTGCATTCATCAGATACTGTTTATTTTTGCAGTCGTATACTGTTAATTTGAACACAATATCGTCAGAGACCAAAACTGGGTGCATGTACATGGACATGTTTATGGTTGAAGCAAGGGGCAGGATGGCCACATGGAACACAAAGGAAAACCATTCTCCTCTGAAGAGCGAATGGTCCACGATACGTCTTACTGCTACCAGAGTTGTGTATGACTTTCTAAGCATTTACATACAGATAGAGGAGGCTAGTCTTTGCTTGAACTGAAAGTTGGGTATTGCTTACTTTGTTTCAGGCAGATTGTGAGTGATCACAGAGTTCTTAGAGAAAACACCATCTCGCCACTTCTGAGAACATTTAATAACATACTTTATTTATTTTTCAGCTGTATGATGGGGATAACGAAAATGCCAATATCGTTGGTACCTTTTGTGGCTCCAGTACCCCAGCTCCATTTATTTCCACTGGAAACTTTTTGACAGTTGTGTTTGTCTCAGACGTTACTGAGGAAATGGCTGGCTTTAATGCCACTTACACAGTAATAACACGTAAGTATCTTATTAGTTACAACTTCTATGATAGACACATTTATTTATGTGCAAGAGCTCGTATGATGATATTGATATAATGCAGTTTTACATTTTGTACGTTATCAAGCTTTCTTTTCTCTCTACTTAATTCAATTGTCTATCTAAGTGCCTTTACCAATGTATTTCATTTAAATAGCAGACATTTCCACGTTTTCGACAGGCAGTGTAATATAGATAATATTGTCTACATTATATAAATATTACTTTCTGTAAGTATTTTGTCATATCGTCCAGCTCTAGGAATATAAGGCCAGCTGTAACAAGCCCCTTGGAGTCATAAAACCTGCATCAAAACGGCTGAATAGATTCTAAGGAAATTTCACAGCAATCTATATTAGACTGTATGGATGATCCTTTTTGCTATTGCAAGTGATGTTATGAAGTGGTTATGAAGTTATAACGGCCAAAAACGTAGGGCCAAACATACAAAGAGTACTATTTGCAACTTTCTAATTGCGAATCTTTATGATTCACAATTAGGAAGTCGCAAACTGTGATGTTCTGATGTGTCTCAGGCACACTTACTGATTCCCAGTGGGTTGCAAATGGACCTAGCTCATCAATATTCATGAGGGATAGTGGCCTGATGAGGTTAGCAGATCACCATGTCTGTGATTGCTTTTTAAATAAAGCAACTATTTTTTTAAATGTAACCCATTTTCCTTAAGGTAAAACAGGATGCCTTTCAAAAACAAAAATGAAAAGTTTTCTTTAAATTTTTTAAGAGTGCATCCCAGTCCATCAATTTTTTTACCCACCATGCCACCCCAGTTTGGACCCAGCCATATGCAAATCAGCCTCAACCTTGCTCCTCATGGGAACAGTCCAACCCGAACTATCAGGCCAGGTCCTCCCTGTCCCGTAAACAAGCATCCTCTGACCAGTTTCAAGCTATCACCCCTCATCAGCCAGGTTAGCTTGAATCCAGTTTCATAGTGAGCCTAGGACCCACATCTGGGCAAACTTGGTACGCTTAGGGCAACAAATGCAAAAAACAACAAGGTGATGGATGGAATGCTTGAATACATCCATATGCTACTACACTATACACCACTCCACTCGACGGTATTTCAGTGTACACCACTCAACTTCAGTCAACACCACTCCACTTTAGGCCATTCCACTACATGTTATTCCACTCTACGTCACTCCATTTGATGCCTTTCCACTGTATGCAATTCCACTCTACGCCACTCCACTCTATACTATTACACTGTATGTAACTCCACTATATGCCACTACACTCTACACACTTACACTGTACGCACCTCCACTCTACTCCACTCCAGTCTACACCACTTCACTGTTCGCCACTCCACTATAAGCCATTCCACTCTGCACCATTCTACTGTACCCCACTCCAATCTGTGCTATTTTATTGTAAGCCAATCCACAGTACACTACTCTACTCAATGCCACTCTCTTGTATTCCACTTAATTCTACACTATTCTATTGAACACCACTCCACTGTATGCTATTGCACTCTACTCCATCCACTGTTCACTACTCCAGTGTACACCACTCCACTGTTGGCCACTCCACTGTACACTACTACATTCTACACTAATATACTGTACACAACTCAACTCTACTCCAGACCACTCTATACTACTACACCGTACACAACTCTACTCTACATCACTTCAGTGAATGTCACTTCACTGTATACCACTCCACTGTACACTACTGCATTATATGCTATTCCACTCTATGCAATTCCACTCAACACCACTCCACTGTGTCCTATTCTACGTTATGCCACTCCACTGTCTGCTATTCCACTGTGTGCCACTCCTCTAAATTCTTCTCCACTCTATGCCACTCCAGTGTACACAACTTCACTCAATGCCATTCCATTCTATGCTAGTCTACTGGAGGCCACTCCTCTCCATCACTCTGCTGTATGCTATTCCATTCTGCCCCACTCCAATCTATGCCACTCCACTGTATCCTATTCCACTCTGCGCCACTCCATTGTACTTCATTCCACACTACTGCACTGTACACCACTCCACTCTACGCTGGTACACTGTACGCAACTTCAGTCTTCATCACTTTACTGTGTGGTATTCCACTCCACCCCACTACACTGTACACCACTCTGTTCTATGCTGTTCCATTGGACATCACTCCACTGTACCCCTCAATGCTTCATGCTACTACCCTATACGCTGTTACATTATGCTGCTCCACTGTACAACACTCCACTCCACATTACTCCAGTCTACACTGACTCCACTCACACCACTCCACTGTATGCTTCTCCACTAAATGTATTCCACTCTATGCCACTGCAGTACACCACTCTGTTCTATGCTGTTCCATTGGACATCACTCCACTGTACCCCTCAATACTTCATGCTACTACACTATACGCTGTTACATTATGCTGCTCCACTGTACAACACTCCACTCCACATTACTCCAGTCTACACTACTCCACTCACACCACTCCACTGTATGCTTCTCCACTAAATGTATTCCACTCTATGCCACCGCAGTGTAATCTTCTCCACTCTAAGAAACTCTACTACACTCATGCCATTCTACTACATTCTACTCAACCATATCCTTATACATGCCACTGTCCAAATCTGTACTCCATTATATTCCCATATACGTAATTGTACAACACTATACTTCACTCTAAAACTGTTTCCAACAATGTACAACACAGCACTCCACTCTACAGTATGAGACACCACTCCAATTTATACAGTTTCCTTAACTCTGTGCTACACCACTTCAATGTAGGCCAGTCCACTCTACACTATTCCACTCTATGCAACTTCACTTTTCTACACTTCACGGTACGCTATTTCACTATACGTTATTCCACTGTATGATACTCCACGGTTAGACCGGACAGCCTTAGCATGGCCACCCCTAACTTTTTGTCTGCCTGCCTCCCTCCACTTTTTAGATACTGTTTTTGCTGGTTTTAAGACTGTGCGCACTTTACCACTGCACTTTTGTGTCCACAATATTGACATGGGAGACAATCCCCCTATAAAGAACAAAATTTACAGGTTGTCAGATAAGGTGAAGGCTAGCATCAAGGAGGAAGTTGCCAAGATGCTGGCCCTAAGGGTTATTGAGAAGTCCAGCAGTCCCTGGGCCAGCCCTGTGGTGCTGGTACCCAAGGCTGCTGCACCCGGTGCCAAGCCAGAACTCTGGTTCTGTATGGACTACCGGGGTCTCAACTCAGTCACACGGACTGACGCTCACCCCATCCCCCGAGCTGATGAGCTCGTAGACAGACTAGGCGCTGCCTAATTCCTCAGTACTTTTGATCTCACATCAGGGAACTGGCAGATCGCCTTGACTGAGAGGGCGAAAGAGAGATCTGCATTTTCCACACCTGAGGGCCATTACCCTTTGTGGCAACCACCTAGAACACAGACAGAAGTGAGAACCTTCCTAGGTCTCACTCGATACAACTGTAGGTTTGTCAAGGGCTATGGATTCATTGTGACAGCCTTGACAGAACTTACTTCCAAAAAGCAACCTATGTTGGTGAATTGGACAGAAGCTTGTCAGAAAGCCTTCGACTCCTTGAAGGAAGACATGTGCACGGCCCCCATGCTCAAGGCCCCTGACTTCTCCCAGGAATTTATTGTGCCAACAGTCGCTTCAGAGTATGGCATAGGGGCTGTTCTAGCACAGCTAAATGAGGAGGGCCTATACCAACCTGTAGTCTTTATTAGCAGTAGACTATTACCACAGGAACAGAGGTGGAGTGCTATTGAGAGAGAAGCATTTGCTGTGGTCTGGGCACTGAAGAAGCTGAGACCATACATGTTTGGGACTCACTTCCAGGTTCAGAGAGACCACAGGCCCCTCAGATGGGTGAGAATCCTAAACTCTTGAGGTGGTCCATTTCTCTACAGGGGATGGACTTTACGGTGGAGCATCGCCTGGGGATTGACCAATGCTGATGGTCTCTCCAGATACTTCCGCCTTAGTAATGAGAGCTCCCAGGAGGTTGGGTAGCTCTCCCCACTTTCAGCTGGGGGGGGGGGGCACATGTTAGACCTGCCAGCCTTAGGGTGGTCACCCCTAACTTTTTTCCTGCCTCATTCCACTTTTTAGATATTGTTTTTGCTGGTTTTAAGACTCTGCGCACTTTACCACTGCTAACCAGTGCTAAAGTGCATATGCGCTCTCTCTTTAAACCTGATAACATTGGATCATGTCCAATTGGATTATTTAATTTACTTATAAGTCCCTAGTAAAGTGCACTATATCTACCCAGGGCCTGTAGATTAAATGCAACTAGTGGGCCTGCAGCACTGATTGTGCCACCCACTTAAGTAGCTCCTTAACCTTGCCTCAGGCCTGCCATTGCAAGGCCTGTGTGTGCAGTTTCACTGCCAATTTGCTTTGGCATTTAAAAGTACTTGCAAAGCCTAAAACTCATGTTTTTATACATATAGGTCACCCCTAAGGTATACCCCAGGATACCCATAGGGCATGATGCTGTGTAGGCAAAAGGCAGAGCATGTACTTGTGTAGTTTACATGTCCTGGTAGTGTAAAACTTCTAAATTTGTTTTTACACTGCTGTGAGGCCTGCTCCTTTCATAGGCTTACATTGGGGGCTACCCTCATATACAGTTTGAGTGGTAGCTGCTGATCTGAAAGGAGTAGTGAGGTCATATTAAGTATGGCCAGAATGGTGATACAAAATCCTGCTGATTGGTGAAGTTGGATTTAATATTACTATTTTAGAAATGCCACTTTTATAAAGTGAGCATTTCTCTGCACTTAAATCCTTCTGTGCCTTACAATCCACGTCTGGCTGGGTTCAGTTGACAGCTCCCTTGTGCATTCACTCAGACACACCCAAACCACGGGGTACTCAGCCTCACATGCATACATCTGCATTTTTAATGGGTCTTCCTGGGCTAGTAGGGTGGAGGGCCTGACACTTACATGTCAAAGGACTGTAGCCTGCCCTTACACAAATGACTGCCACACCCCCTACTGGGACCCAGGCAGACAGGATTGAACTGAAAGGGGACCTTGTGCACTTCTAAGCCACTCTTTGAAATCTCCCCCATTTCACAGGCACATTTGGGTAGCCTCTGCCCCTAACAACTCAGACACTTCCTGGAGAAGAGAACCTGAACCAGAACCAGCATCCTGCTACGAAGAACTGCCTCGCTGCTAAAAGGACTCACCTGACTGCTTTCTGTGAAGGACTGCTGCCTTGCTGTTGACCTGCTGCCTTGCTTCTCTCTGGCTGTGGTGAGAAGTGCTCTCCAAGGGCTTGGATAGAGCTTGCTTCCTGTTCCCTGAAGTCTCAGGACCAAAAATATTTCATCTCTACCAGAAGGACTCCTTGTGCGGCAAACATCAACGCACAGCCTGCCAGAAATGATGCACAACCTGCATCGCAATGAAGAATTCACCGCACACCAAGCCAGAAAGACACAGCCTGACTTCCAGAGAGGAATCGATGCAACACCTGCCATGCGGTAGCAATTTCCACACAACGCCCACCGGATCGACGCAGCACCTGTGACTTCGTTCTGTCAGCACCATAAATCCACGCATCGTTCCTGGGTCGTCCGAAAACCCTGCAACCCGAAGAGGATCCTCAACCGAGCACCTGAAATCGACGCACAGCATCCCTGCATGAAAACTAAATGACGCATTGCCATGTGCGGCCCAAGAAATCGATGTACACCTCCCTGTTTTCCACACATTTCCTCCTCTGAGGTTCTTTGCGGAGATTTTGAATGCAAACCAGGTACTTTGTGCTTGAAAGAGACATTCATTGCTTTTAAAAGACTAAAGACACTTTATATCATTTTTACAGTGATATTTTCAACCTATACGTATTGCATCTTAATCATTTTGACCTGCATCTTATCAGATAAATATTATATATTTTTCTAAACACTGTGTGGTGTATTTTTGTGGTGCTATATTGTGTTATTGCATGATTTATTGCACAAATACTTTACACATTACCTTCAAAGTTAAGCCTGATTGCTCAGTGCCAAGCTACCAGAGGGTGGGCACAGGATAATTTGGATTGTGTGTGACTTACCCTGACTAGAGTGAGGGTCCTTGCTTGGACAGGGTGTAACCTGACTGCCAACTAAAGACCCAATTTCTAACATCCACCATATGATAATCCACTCTACAAATTTACACTGTGCAACCTCCACTCTACTCCACTCCGCCATTCCACTCTGTGTCATTCACTGTACAATGCTCTCCTCTACTCTATATAACTCCACTCTAAGGAAGTCTACTACACTTTATGGTACTTTACAACACTTTATTCCACTCTGTCCCTGTACATTCCAACACTATATTCCACTCTATGCATGTACACTCCATTTTGCAACACTCTATTACAGTGGGCAACATTTTTCTATGCTCTATAACACAGCACTACTGTATGAGACCGTACTCCAATTTATAGCACTTTACTACCTATGCAATGCCACTATACTTCACTCCATGCCACTCTACTCTATGACACACCAATACACTCTGTCATACTTTTACTCCACACTGTTACACTACTCCACTTGACTCTACTCCACATTATGAGACTTTACCTCACTCTTTGTACTGTACAACAATTCACCCTACACCGGCCTACTTTTTGACACACTAATGTACTCTATGCAAATCCACTCTACAAAATTCTACCATACTGTCTGCCACTCTACTCTACTGTAGTCTACTGTACTTTCTAATTACAATACTGTTAGACATGCTACTACACTCTACTGTCCAAAATGGTACTCCAATTTATGACACTTTACTTAACTGTGGTTACGCCACTCCACTCTAGTGCACTCTACACCACTCCACTCTATGACACTTTACTCACATCTGGGCTACCCCACTCCAATACACGCCACTACCCTGTACTCCATTCTACTACACTATATCCTATCAGCATACTCTAAACTACTACTGTACCACACTCAGCTCTACACTACTCTATTATCTGACATGCTACTCCACTGCATGTACCTCCTATCTTCATCACTGTACTACACTCTATGACACTCTACTTTACTCCATGTCCATCCACGCTACACCAATGTACTACTGTATAGGACCCTCAACAAAACGCCATTCTACTCCTTTCTACAATACACCACTGCACTGTGTGACTCAGCACTTCACTCTATGACACTCTCCTCAACTGTACCCTACAACACTCTGCTTGATGATTCTTCATTCTACAGTACGCTACTTCATCCTTCTCCACTGTAAAATACTCTACTGGATTCTATGACAGTCTACAACACCATCCTTTACTGTATAACACTACAGTCCACTGTACAACTCACCACTCCACTCTACAATATTTGACTCCACTATATGAGACACCATGTCATTACACTATGTAACGCTTTACTACACTGTACAATACCCAACTCCACTGTACTCTACACCACTGTTTTCTACTATACAATACTCCACTCTACAACAATGGGCTTTACAAGACTATCCACCACTGTCCTGGATGACACTACATAACGACACTCCACTCAGCGACAGTAGACTCGATTTGAAACACCATTTTATTACAAATTTAAAAACAAACATTGGATTTCAATAAAAAAAACAAAGGGTAATGCTTAATTATAATTATACAAACCAAATTGAAACTACACAAACTTTAGAAGTTCTAAAGTTATAGTTATAACTTTAATTCACAATTTATCCACCAGCGTCAACTTATTATAAGTAGCGCACCTCCATGCACACTCTTTTCAGCTTGCTAACTAGACAACACTAACGTGCCACCCTACCATGCACTCTGTTCTCACAAATAATGACACACCACTGTAGGGCACTACACTGTAGGAGACTCTCCAGCACTCTACTGCGTGACATTTTGTCACTACACTCTACAACACCCTTCTACACTCTACTCTGTGACGCTACACTTCCCCTCACTCCATTTCATGACACTTCAGCCAACAACACTACTAGGTGGCAATACAGTCCCAGCTGTAGAGCAAAAGCTCCAGCCTAGGAAATGCATTTTAAAAATATTGTAAGGTCATGGTTTCAGTAACCAAGGAGACCTATGTTTTTTTCCTAGTGTTGCTGGGGGATGCAGAAGTCTCTAGAGCAGCCCACAGCATTAAAAAACGCAGATGATGTCCCTGATCCTTCTAGGGACATTACTAAAAATAAAATATATGTAAATAGCTCTCCCAGGGCAATTTGGGGTGCTCCTTGAAGGAGCAGTGAATAATAAATTAGATTCTGTGACCGGCCATTTATTATTCACTTTTTGTGTTTTTTAAAATTGTTTTATGGGTGTCTTGGTCTCTAGCTCTAGCTATTAGCAGTTATTCCGTCCGAGCTCGCTGGCAGGAAAATAGATGGTGTCTATGGGGTTGGGGCCCTCAGGACACTGAGCTAGCCCCAGGGGTCCCCAATGCCATAGCATGGCTCAGAGAGTGGGGCCGTGCAGCCCCACTCCCTCCTATTGAAATTACCAGCCCCAAGTAATGGGGACCCTGGTGCCATTCTATTGCTTGTGCGGCCCCTTTCCATTTAATTAACTTATTGGCTTCGGGGTATAGGTCCCCTTGGCCTCCTGGATGCTAAGGGACAGGGGAGCTGCATAGCCCCCTCCCCTTTACCTAAGTTATCAGCCCCAGAGGATCTGGTCCCTGGGGCCTCGAGCAGGCATGGACATGGAACTGCATGCCCCCTGAAAAAATACCTCACACCTCTCCCCCAGTCCTGGCCTTCTGGGAGGGCCCTTTAATAGAAGTAAGTGAGAGCCAATGCTTTTGTTATAAATGTTACTGCAGATTCACAGAACCTCTTGAGATTTGCAGCAAAATTAAAGTAAAACAAGACTTTTGCCCCCCCGTTGAGGTCCCTCTGGGACCTCACCACCAGACCTAGAGGGTCAGGATACATTCCCAAGTCCTAATATGGTTACTTCCACTTCCTTTTTGAGGTGATGGCCAATCAGATCTTCAGTTGAGATCTGTCAGCTCCACGAATCCTCTGAGGAGTGATATATGTAATTTTTTTGAACCTTAATTTTTCTAACACTACTAAACAAATTTACACCAAACACATAAGACATTCTTTCTGAGCCAATATCTAGCTCTCTGCCAAATTTGGTGTACATCCGTTCAGCAGTTTGGGCTGTAGCTGTGTCTAAAATTCCTATGGAAAAATGAATGGGGAAAACACGTTTTGGGACCCCCCTTTATTTTCTCAGCCCCCATTTTTTGGATCACCGCTAAACTTTCCATGCACAAACTAGTCTAAAAGTAGCACTTGGATAGTTTTCTGGAGATACGTCAAACGTCACTAAAGTTATTATCAACAGAAAAAAGGCATTTCTTGTGGAAACAGTCCTATAAATATCTACCTAGTGGAGACCACCACTAGTTAATATAAACACCTATAAGGTGTTTCTCTTCATCATGCACAATGTTCTAACACCTTTGCGAAGAAAATGTTACCCTGCATATGGCTAGGAGTCTAGTGAAGGTTGCCTTCATTAAGATTCATATAGTTTCCATCCAACAATGAAATTAATATTAATCAGGTGGTGCCCCAGAGACGCATATTGCATTTGCCATCTATGAGATCAATGATTGTTACTGTTACGGTGAAACATTTTTCTAGCACATGAATGTATGAAACATATTGTTTTTTTGGTTATTGAAATAGTTCTAACTATCCACTCTGGTATACAGAGTATCCACTTAGCTAGACCTCCAGCAATATGCTATAAAGTTGTTCACTTACTGTCTAACAACCACAAAGGCAAATGTAGAAATCAGCTGTGTCTGAATAGATCCTATACGTTGGTTCTGCTAGAGAGTAAATCTGACAATTGTGTGCATCTGCTATACACTGCATCATGTGAAAGTCACATTCTGTAGTGATGCTCTGTCCTGTTGTTTGCTCCTTTGAGTAACTCATCATACAGTAATGTGTAACATTATTTAGGTGCTATACAAATATTTCAAGTCATCACAAAGAAACATTTACCATTATTTAAATCTTATGCATATAATTATACTCATCACAACAAATTGTAGCATTGTGTTGGGGCTATTAATATAATTCAACCCATCATAAAATAATGTGTGTGACAATAAAAAAAGGATAATTTGGAAAATCCTGCCAGTAGTTAAACTTTTCAAAACGCCAGAGATGAAAAAATGCTTTAACATCAAGTTGACACTGAGGCACTTTTTCCTCCATAAAACTTGACAAAGGATACTAAAAAACTAATTAATTTGCTCTCCATGGCCATTGAGCTCTAGAATAAATCAACAGAAATGCCCTTCTTCCAACATGTTTGGCAAATCATCTCACTTTGTGAATAAAGTAGGACCATATAACTCCAAGAAGAGTTTGGAGGTAACAACTGAGGAGTACAATATAGTTCCTAGACTTACACAGAAGTGACCATTTTTAAATTATTTAATGACAGCGTTCAATTTTACTATTTCTCTGTCAAAATCTGTATGTGTTTTAGTGTTATGAAGTGCCTGGTAATGGCAAGTTCTGCTAACAATACTTGGAAAAAGGTGAAATGTTAGAAATTGGATCTCTAGTTGGCAGAGGTATGCACCCTGTCCAGGTAGGGACCACAATCCTAATCAGGGGAAGTCACAACACAACCTAACTTATCCTGTGCTCACCCTCTGGTAGCTTGGCACAGATCAGACAGGCTTAACTTAGAAGGCAATGTGTAAAGTAATTGTGTAATACCCCATACAGTAACACAGTGAAAACACCACAAAAAGACTTCACGCCAGGTTAGAAAAGTAGTTTATAATTTTATAAATAAAACAAGACCAAGATGGTAAAAACCCAATACAAAGATCCTGGGAAATGCAAATGTAAAGATTTTGGTGAAAATAGCACATAGAAGTGCAAAGCGTCAACTGTGGTTATCTGGTTGAGCTGGACTGGGACAAAGTCACAAGTTCAGGTTGACCTCGATGGGGTGTGGGACAGCTACAGGGACCCACTTGGCACACTGAACACAATACCTTACACCCTAGTGCGAAGTCTGTGTGGCGTTTCTTTGCACGGCTTTGTGTCGTCGGACGTCAGTGCCAAAACAATGTGCAGCAAAGCTTTGCAAGGCTTGAAGTCTCTTTGCATCAATCATGGGGAGTTGTGTGATTAGGTTTTGTCGGTGTTGCCGTCGCTGTGTTTCGGTTCAGATGGGCTGGCAGCCGTGTGGCGAGGATTTACAAGGCTTCATGTTGCTTTGCGGAAATTCTGATGAACAGCACAGAATGTAGAGCACACTAGGCCCACTTCCAAGGCAGGGGAGACTCACAGCTTGTAGAGTCTAGGTGCAGATGGTTCCAGTCTTTGATGTCCCTTAGACTTGGGAACAGGAGGCAAGCTAACAAGCCCTTGGAGCTCACTTGTGTTGGGAAGGCAGAGTCCTTCCAGCAGAGTCAGGGAGCAGCGGGCAGCAGGGCAACAAGCAGAAAAGCAGTCCAGCTGAGTCCCTTGAGCAGCCCAGCAATCCTTCCCACATAGTCTAGTTGTAGTGTCTGATTTAGGGGGTCAGAGACCCAGTACTTATACCCACATGTGCCTTTGAAGTTGGAAAGACTTCAAAGACTGGTTTTAAATGCACCAGTTTTCCTTTCAGTTCAGTCCTGTCTGCCGGGAGATCTGTGGGGGGTTATCATTACCTTGTGTGGGGTCAGATCTCTCCCCTTTGAAGTGTAGGTGAGAACTTCCTGCCCGGGAAGACCCTTCAGTACGCAGATGACTGTAGACGCAGCTGAGTGTCCTGTGTTTATGGCAGGCTAGATGGAATGCACAAGGAGATCTGTCACCCACCACAGGCCAGACATGGATTGAAAACAGCCTGTAAGGCACAGAGAGCAGTAAGAGCAGAGAAATGCCTACTTTCTGAAAGAGGCATTTCTAAAACAGTAATGTTATATCCATATTTACCAGTAAGCTGGTTTTCTTACTACCACTCCAAAAATACCAAACATGACAGTGCTACTCCTTTCAGATCAAAAATTACCACGTAATAGTATATAGGGGAATTCCCAATGCTGACAAATGAGAGGAGCAGGCTTCACAATAGTGAAAAATGGCTTCAAGGGTTTTTCACTACAAGGACATGTAAAACTTACAAGCATATGTCCCGCCTTTTAAATGCAGTGCACCCCGCCCTGTGGGTCATATAGGGCCTACCTTAGGGGTGACATATGAAATAAAAGGGGAGTTTAATGCTTGGCAAAGAGCTTTAAATACCAAATCTATGTGGCAGTAAAACTGCACACACAGGCCTTGCGATGGCAGGCCTGAAGCGTGGTTAAGGGGCTACTTAGATGGGTGGCACAATCAGTGCTGCAGGCCCACTAGTAGAATTTAATTTACAGGCCCTTGGCACATATAGTGAAGTTTACTAGGGACTTATAGGTAAATTAAATATGCCATTTGGGTAGGAGCCAATGTTACCATGTTTAGGGGAGAGAGCACAAGCATTTTAGTACTGATCAACAGTGTTAAAAGTGTTCAGAGCCCTAAAATCAGCAAAAATTACATCAGAAATATGGCGAGAGGCAGGGAAAAAGTTAGGGGAAGACCACCCTAAGTCTGTCAGGTCTAACATGAAACTAGAGCTGTTTGGTATCCTACAGTGGTCAAATTGATGTGTGTAACACAGCATGAGTGTGACATAAAACTGACTCCAGATATAAGGGAGTTAAACTATTTCTCTATTATGTACAAAGTATCAATTTCCTTTTGGCAGAATGTAAAGTACTATCAGAAATAATGTGTGACACAGGAGGAAAGCAAAAAAGAAAAGGAAAGGCAGCACACTATTGTCATGCGTCACATACATAATACACACATACATATATACATCAAGAACAATTGCAAATTAGTGTGGCATAAGAGTAATTCAAGATCACATTGATTAATGCAGTTAATGAAAGAGATGAGTTGATGTTTCTTTTCTATTGAAATAACTGTAGTTTCAATTTCATATCAGGATAATTATAACTCTTCTATTTAAACATATTTCTTTGCTTCCAAGCTCTGTGTGGTGGGATTGTCAATGCAACCAACATGCCACAGTCCACAGCATCTCCTTTTTTTCCAAATGCATATCCACCATTCACTAGCTGCTTGTGGATCATCGATGCTCCTCCCCAAGAGCAGGTCAAGCTGGTGGTTCAGACATTCCAACAGCACCAGAATCAGTCCTGTTCTCAGAACTACCTGGAAATGAGTGACTCACCTGTGGTAAGTGTCCTTGATAGGTTAATTACATTGTTTAAACTAGAGCCAGCTTCTGAGAGCTATCTTCATAGACAATATATGTGTATTTGTAAAGATGTCCTGAGCTGTGTCAACTGGAACCGAGCCTCAGCATCGTGTTTTTGTGTTTGTTACTGGGATACTCCACCCTTTGCGCTGAGGCCGCCCTGCAGGGTTGTGTGCCCCTGATGGAGAATTTTGACTGTCTTGTATATGCATCTACAGGGGCCCGACTCGCTGACCTCTCTTTCAAACAGTTTTGGACTTCCTTGTGTTCGTTATTACTTTAATGGCAGCAGCTTTGACGAAACGGTGCTACAAATATACGAACTACATTATGAAACATGTGGCTTTGTCTCAGCACTGCGAATTTGGTTACAAGCACTGTCATTATGGATATAAACATCAGCTGTGGAGTTTTTTCAACGCTATTTCAGCCTGATTATGACACAACTCTGCAATAAGATAGGAAGAACTTGAACAGTGCATTATGGTAAATGTATGCTGTGATGTGCAAGTCACGTGCTATGTGACTTAAAAGCACCTGATCTGTGAGCATTTTCCAACCACCTACCTATGATTAAGACATTTAGTCGAAACGCGTCAGGATTTGGGTGGTGCTGCCGTTTTAAAATAAAATTGAACCCTGGGAGTCAACTGGAACCGAGCCTCAGCATCGTGTTTTTGTGTTTGTTACTGGGATACTCCACCCTTTGCGCTGAGGCCGCCCTGCAGGGTTGTGTGCCCCTGATGGAGAATTTTGACTGTCTTGTATATATATATATATATATACATATATATATATATATCTGCTCTGCAGTGGAATACATAAGCAATTACTTTCAAGGTACATTGTGGGCCAAGTAGGACAATACAGAGTATTTAAACTACAAAATATATTAGCTACAAAAAGCACGTGATACTTAGCACCCATAAAAAAAGAAAATGTATTCAGCAATGCGTTTCAACCAGCAGGTCTTCGTCACGGCCACATTACATTAGTAATGTGGCCGTGACGAAGACCTGTTGGTTGAAACACGTTGATCGTGGTTTTATCAGGTCTTTCTACAATTTCTATTCTTAGTCAAAATGCTTTTATAGGTGTGGGGCACCGTTGATCTGTATTGTGGCTGTGACGAAGACCTATTTGTTGATACACGTTGCGGTAACAAATGACTAAACTTTGATTCATTTATATGTGGCCCGTCGTTGTGTTTTTGCACCCGCTCCCATTTCGGTGAAGTGGCTGGGAGTTACGGGACACTGTGTTTGTTGTGGATATAAATATATATGTTTGGTGGCATGTGTAGCTGCAGATACACATGCTGTGCATTATACCTCTGCCATCTAGTGTTGGACTCGGAGTGTTACAAGTTGTTTTTCTTTGAAGAAGTGTTTTTGAGTCACAAGATTGAGTGACTCCTCCTCTTCGGTTCCATTGCGCATGGGCATTGACTCCATGTTAGATTGTTTTCTTTCCGCCGTCGGGTTCGGACGTGTTTCCTCTCACTCCGAAATTTCAAATCAGAAAACTTTGAAAACGCTTTATTTTTGCTGGTATTGTATCGATCGGGTTTACATCTTCCATTGTCACATCGGTACCGTTGGAGAAGACAAGTCTACTCGCCCTTCGGGGTGCGCGCCCAACTCAGGCCTAGCCCGGCCAACCGCGTGGAAGCCTCATGGATCGGACTCCATTCTGGTTCTGTCCTCGGTGCCATGTGAAATATCCTTATACAGACCAACATCTCACCTGTAATCTTTGCCTTTCCCCAGATCATCGGGAAGAAAATTGTGAGGCCTGTCGATCCTCCGTTCCAAAAAGACTCTTCGAGACAGGAGGGCACGAAGACTCGAGATGGCGTCCAGAAGCACCAAACATCTTGACGTGGAGGAGGAAGAAATCATGCAGACAGCAGTGTCTGTTCGATGTTCCGACTCCGAACAGGAATCTGAGAAAGACTGACCGGTTACAGCAGGACAACATGTGACTACGCCTGCCCCTGTACCATCAGAAAGACAAAAACATAAGGCTTTGGGTACGCCACTGCCGGAAGGCCATGGCTCGGCCCGAAAAAAGACTACAGGTGACCAAACTACCAGTTCGGCACCTAAAAAGGCCACTCCTCCAAAACCATCGGAGGCAATAAAAAGCTCTGTGTCCGACTCGAGCAAACACCATTTTTCAGAGTTGAAAATTCAGAAATCCCTTTCAGAGCCAAGAACATCCACTGCACCATCTTTTTCGATCCCAAAAAAGCCGGCTTAAGAGCTGAAAAGGGCAGGTTACACAGAGGAACATGGACTTTCAAAGAGACTAAAAGAAAGCAACAAAACCTCTGAAGAGGAGTCTCAAGTACAGCCAATACTTGAAGTAATGGAAAAAAGGCAAGCCAGAATTCATATCCACAAAGAAACAGGCAGAATCCTAACAGCACCTACTCTAAAACCGAAGAGAAAGTTAGCCTTTGAGGAGGAATTGGACACTATGCAGCCTCAGCTAAAGTGCCAAAGCTGAAGGAGAAACCACCACCTCCTCAATGTTCTCTTCCTCATTCTCCTCCTCACTCTCCACGCCTGCATACCTCTCCTTCTACCAGTCCTACACCAGTGCAATCACCAACACACTCTTTTGACTCACAACAGGACAAAGTAGATCCATGGGATCTTTATGATCCAGATCCCATTCCTAGCAATGACCCAGACAGCTATCCCTCTAAGCCTTCACCACCTGAGGATAGCACTGTGTACAATCGGGTTTTATCCAGGGCTGCAGCATACCATGGGGTCACCATGCACACTGAACCATTAGAAGAGGATTTTTTGTTTAATACCCTATCCTCCACACATTCCAAATATCAGTGCCTCCCCAGGCTCCCAGGCATGTTAAAACATGCTGATCAAATATTTAATGAGCCAGTTAAGGCACGTATAATTACACCTAGGATAGAGAAAAAGTACAAACCACCTCCCTCTGATCCTGATTACATGACACAAGTTCCTCCAGATTCAGTAGTAGTCAGCGCTGCCTGAAAAAGAGCAAACTCCCAGCCGACAAAGAAAGCAGAAAGTTTGATGCAGCAGGGAAGAGAGTTGCCTCCCAAGCACCGAATCAGTGGAGGATAGCTAACTCACAAGCACTGTTAGCTAGATACGACAGGCCCCATTGAGATGAGATGCAAGACATAATTCAGCATCACCCAAAGAACATCAGAAGAGGGCACAACAAGTAGTGGAGGAAGGGCAAGCCATTACAAATAATCAAATTTGATCTGCCCTAGACACATCAGACACCGCTGCTAGAAGTGTCAACACTGCAGTAACAATACGAAGGCATGCATGGCTCAGGTCCTTGGGTTTTAAACCTGAAATACAGCAAGCAGTGTTAAATATGCCATTCAATAAGAAACAACTTTTTGGCCCAGAAGTTGACATAGCCATTGAGAAATTACGCAAAGATTCAGACACCGCAAAAGCAATGGGTGCACTATACTCCACATCATACAGGGGATCCTTTTGGAAACCTCAGTTTAGAGGTGGATTTAGAACACAAACAGCAGAGGCATCCACATCACAGGCAAAACCAACCTACCAACCACAATACCAATGAGGTGGTTTTAGGAGCACATACAGGGGCCAGTTTCCCAGAAATAGAGGGACATTTCAAACCTCTAAGCAAACTCCACAGCACCCTCAGCAGTGACTTGTCTCATCCCCTTCTACTTCACACCTCTCCTGTGGGGGGAAGACTGCAACAGTTCCACGCAAATTGGCAAAACCTTACCACAGACAATTGGGTACTATCAATTATCCGCAATGGCCATTGCCTAGAATTGATACAAACTCCCCCAATCATTCCACCAAAGTCACACAAACTATCCACCGAACACATCAATCTGTTACAGGAAGAAGTCAAATCTCTATTACTCAAACAAGCAATAGAACCCGTACCACAAGCTCAAACAGGGACAGGAGTTTATTCACTATATTTCCTGATTCCCCAAAAAAGATGGCACCCTCAGACCAATGTGAGATCTCAGGACCCTCAATCTTTACATCCTGTCAAAACATTTTCACATGGTAACTCTTCAAGATGTTATCCCACTACTCCAAAAACAGGATTTCATGGCAACATTAGACCTCAAGGATACGTATTTCCATATACCCATCCACCCTGCGCACAGAACATATCTCAGGTTTGTCATTCGAGGAAATCACTATCAGTTCAAAGTGTTACCGTTTGGAATAACAACAGCTCCATGGGTATTCACAAAGTGCCTAGCAGTAGTCGCAGCTTACCTAAGAAGACAACGTATACATGTCTTTCCATATCTAGACGATTGGCTAATAAAATCAAACAGTCATATGCAGGCCAAAACCATACGGATTATGTAATACAAACCTTGCACACGCTAGAATTCTCAATAAATTACAAAAAGTCACATCTACAACCGGCACAAATACAACTGTATTTGGGTGCAATACTAAATACTCAAAAGGCACTCGCATGTCCAAATACGCAAAGAATACAAGCTTTCCAAAATATAGTCACACAGATACAAACAAATCAACAGTACACTGTCATATTTGTAATGAAGATTTTAGAGATGATGGCATCATGTATTGCAATTGTTCCACACGCAAGACACGAAAAATATGCAGCCCTTACAAAGTGCCTTGCACAAAAAAGGTCACAGGCACACGGTCAACTACAAGATCTAGTGTTGATAGACTGCCAAACATGCATGTCCCTTCAGTGGTAGAATTCCACAAATCCAAGCAAAGGGCGGCCATTTCAAGACCCTGTGCCTCAGACCATAATTACAATAGATGCATCAATGATTGGTTGGGGAGCTCACCTCAACAATCACAACATTCAAGGACAATGGGATGCCAAACACAAACAGCTACAAATAAATCACTTAGAGTTGTTAGCTGTCGTCCTAGCACTCAAAGCTTTTCAACCTCTTCTCACATAGAAGAATGTCCTGATCAAAACAGACATCATGACAACCATGTATTACCTAAACAAACAAGGAGGGACACATTCGTCCCAATTCTCCCTTCTAGCCCAAAACATTTGGAAATGGACAATCCACAACCAAATTCACCTGTTACCACAATACATTCCAGGGATACACAACCAATTGGCCGATATTCTCAGCAGAAATCATCAACAAACACACGGATGGGAGATTCACCCTCAAGTACTTCAAAAATACTTTCAACAATGGGGAACTCCAAACATAGATCTGTTCGCCACAAGCGAAAACGCAAAATGCCAAAACTTCACATCCAGACACCCACATCCCCTATCCAAGGACAATGCTAGATGAATCAATTGGTCAGGAATATTTGCTTACGCTTTTGCCCCTCTCGCACTCATTCCGTTTATGGTCAACAAATTGCGTCAAAACTCACTCAATATGATACTCATAGCACCAACATGGGCCCATCAACCGTGGTACACAACATTGTTAGACCTGTCAGTAGTACCACACTCCAAACTCCCAGACAGACCAGACCTGTTGACACAAAACAAAGGACAAATCAGGCACCCAAATCCCAAAACACTAAATCTAGCGATTTGGCACCTGAGGTCGTAGAGTTTGGATATTTACAACTACCATCAGAATGTATGGAGGTTATTAAACAAGCAAGAAAACCTACTACTAGACAGTGCTATGCTAAAAAATGGAAAAGATTTGTATACTACTGTCAATATAAAGAGATTGCCCCTCTTACAGCATCAGTACAAGTGCTATTTACTTCATTTACAAAAATCTAATTTAGCATTCTCTTCCATAAAGATACATCTTACTGCAATTTCAGCATATTTACAAAATATACAGCACTGCTCCTTATTTAGAGTTCCTGTTATTAAAGCTTTCATGGAAGGCTTAAAATGCATCATTCCACCCAGGACACCCCCATTTCCTTCTTGAAATTTAAACATAGTGCTTACACGACTTATGGGCCCACCATTTGAACCTATGCACTCTTGTTAAATGCAATTCTTAACATGGAAGGTTGCCTTCCTAGTCGCAATTACTTATTTACGAAGAGTACGTGAAATCCAAGCCTTCACTACTGAAGAACCGTTCTCCCAAGTACACAAACATAAGGTTGTTCTAAGAACAAATCCCAAATTTTTACCAAAAGTTTTCTCGCCTTTCATATAAATCAAACAGTGGAAATACGAGTCTTCTTCCCACAGCCAGATTCTGTGGCAGAAATAGCTCGACATGCATTAGACATTAAAAGAGCTCTAATGTACTACATAGACTGAACAAAACTATTCAGAAAAACTAAACAACTGTTTGTAGCTTTCCAAAAACCTCATGCAGGTAACCCCATTTCAAAACAAGGGTTGGCAAGATGGATTGTAAAATGCATCCAAACATGCTACATTAAAGCTAAAAGACAACTCTTAGTTACTCCTAAAGCACATTCTAGAAGGACAAAAGGTGCTACAATGTTTTTTTAGGAAATATACCAATGGCTGAAATATGTAAAGCAGCTACGTGGTCAACACCACATACATTCACTAAACACTACAGTGTAGATGTTTTAGCAAAACAACAAGCCACAGTAGGTCAAGCTGTGCTCAGAACATTATTTCAAACAACTTCAACTCCTACAGGCTAACCACCACTATTTTTATGGGAGGACAAACTGCTTTGTCACCTAGGCACAGCATGTGTATCTGCAGCTAAATATGCCCTGAACGGAAAATGTCACTTACCCAGTGTACATCTGTTTGTGGCATGTTCCGCTGCAGATTCACATGCACCCTCCCACCTCCCCGGGAGCCTGTAGTTGTTTATGTTTTAAAAACATTTGTATATATATATATAGATGTGCATTAGCATGGACATCTCTTTTCTCTTAACCTACATATACTTTCACTCCTACCTTACCCTCTGCGGGAAAACAATCTAACATGGAATCGATGCCCACGCGCAATGGAACCGAAGAGGAGGAGTCACTTGATCTCATGACTCGAAAACACTTCTTAGACAAAAAACAACTTGTAACACTCTGAGCCCAACACTAGATGGCAGAAGTATAATGCACCACATGTGAATCTGCAGCGGAACATGCCACAAACAGATGTACACTGGGTAAGTGACATTTTCCATATATATATATATATATATATATATATATCTATATATATATATATATATATATAGATATATATATATATATATATATATATATATATATAGATATATAGATATATATGCTGTGGTCACCAGCAGGTAGTTATAGTTAGGACCTAGTTTCCATAGGAAAAGGGTTTTTTGACGAATCCTCACAAGATTTTTAAAATTAGTATGCCACTTACTTCAGCTGCTCTCTTGAAAGTTTTGGGGTGATTCGTTAAGCAGGGGCTGAGAAAAAGGGGCCCCAAAATGCATTTTCCCCATGCATTTTTCCATAGGGTTTTTAGACACAACTACAGTCCGAACCAGTGAACAGAATTACACCAAATTTGGCAGGAACCTAGATCTTAGTGCACAAATCATGCTTTTTGTTATTTAGTGTAAATCCATTCAGTAGTTTTAGAGTTATTAAAGGCTAAGAAATATAGAGATATAGAGATGCGGAGGATCTGTGGAGCCTGGAGATCGCATGCTGAGTTCTGATTGACTGCCAACACTTCACTTCAAAAGTGTCGGCAGCCATTTTGGGATTCGGCCTCAGCCAAGTCCCAAAAAGTGAAGAAAAGGGGTCAGGGTAGGAATACCCAGACCCCTACCCTTGGAGCATATTTTTGAAAATGTTCACCTAAAATCACAGTGTTACATTTTTTTTAAAACAAGCGCTGTGCCTGTTCTCGATTTAGCACCCGGGTGGGCCAAGTCATAGGGGCATGTGCAAATATTTAAAAAAAAGGAGAGGGTGTCTGAGCCACTTCATAGGGCCCTTTGGATCCCCAGGGACCACCACCTCCCCTGGATTTTTTAGGCATATTGGAGGGGGGCCTTGCAGACCCTCCTCCATGAACTCTTTTGATCCCCAGGGACCATCATCTCCCCGTGGCATGAGTTGTAAAAATGGAAGGGGGCAATGAGGACCCCCCTTCTGGCCTATTTGAAGCCATGGGCACCACCACCTCTACAAGCCTAAATCCATAACCATGAAAGAGTGCTGGGCGGACCACCACCTTCACGGGTCTAGAAAACAAGTAAACAATGGAAAGGGGACCTTGTGGCTCCCCTCTCGGGCCATATACTGCCCTCGGGACTACCACCTCCCCTGGTCTAGTCCATGCACAATAAAGGAGGCCCCTCTTCCTGGAGCCATTAACAGCCCTGGGACCACCACCACCCAGGGCTGGCTCCTGCTATCTCCTGAGGGGCCCACCCTCGGGAGATAGCAGTTTACTTTTGCTTGGCAGGAGCTGTGAAAGCTCCAGTCAAGCGAGAGCAGACACTAACTCCACTCCCAGCAAGCGGGAGCTGTTAAAATTCTCCCACTTACTGGGAGCAGAGTTATCATCTGTTTCTCTTCCCGCTGTCATGCAGGCAGGGAAACAGATGAAAGATTGCTCCTGCATTCAGGGAGCTGAAAATGTAGCAGCTCCCTGCATGTAGGAACAATGCTGGCTCCCACAAGAGGTGGGGATGCTGCTGGGACTACTGGGTGCATTGAGGCTCCCCCCACAGTCCCAACACTGCTCACAGGTCGAAGTGGCCGGACCCCAGGGGATTGGGTCCACTGGGCTGAAATCAGACCGGGGAGGGGGGCTGCACGGCCCCACCTCCCAGTTTTACTGTTTTTTTATGGGCCACAGGGAGGTGGTTGTCCCTGAGGCCCCAGGGTCCATGGGCCCACGCAGCCCCTCTTTAATGTTTTTAATTTAACTCTGGGAGGTAGTGGTCCTTGTATGTCCTCATATGTCAGCCTTCTTCAATTGCTGCAACATTTCTTATTTGGCTTTCATTATTCTGGTCACAGAAGATGGTTCAAGGAGCCAGGGATACATGTTTAATTTCAAAGAAGGTGAAACTATATCACCATACGGCCCATGACCCCATTTAGGAAATTACATTGTGAAGATTGTAGGTATTTATGGGAATGTATTTTTGTGACATGCTCTTTGGTCCTTAAGAAAGTCTCTGAATAGCTGAGTGCATAATATCCTCGTTTGCAAACATACATATCCCAGCCTGTTGCCTATTTCTCAAATTATGATGTCATGTTGTCCAAACACTACACTGACTAAAATCCACAAAATGTCCAAACATTCATAAACCAAATACACCATACATTTCGGATTTAAGAGTTACCACAAGAGTGGATGAGAATTTAAATTTTAACAGGAAAGTCTTAGAATGCTGCAGATTACAGACGTTTTTGGATTGTTGAACATTTAGTATGATTCATACATTGTAATCTGGCTGTACTTATTTTCAGCCACTATGTCTAGTTCAAATTGAGTAAACTGATTCATAAATACCTTTTCCTCAAATTTTGAATAAGGCTAATGTTGGCTAATTGTTCACGAATGTCAATTAAAGAAGTTATCCGATGGCTGTTCCTGGCCCTAAACACTGACCATATTCTTCATACAATCATGAATCAAGAAATATACAAAGAAAGCCTTTTAGATAGTCCATATTGTTGCAGAACATCCATATGGGACTCCAGAGTATTTCTTTGAGAAACTTTACCAAGTACAACTTAATACACTGATCTTCCTGTATTGTGTGAGGTATCCTAAAATTACAAGTGGATTCAGATTATCTTTAAGGAAAATGATCAGATGAATATTCTAAATCATACAATCCTTGCATATATCATACCAAAATTGTCAGGAATGTGGTATGTAGTTATTTTGACTTGACCTGCATAAGAACCACCCCAGGGCCTATATAGCAGAGTAATCAAACTATGTAGAGTACTTAAGCAATAAATCACTTTTCAGTCTGCCCAGAAATAAAATCTGAGGCCATAGAGAGCTAGTACATGTATCCATAGCGCATAATCATCTTTGTTTCGGTTTCTTAACTTGTTACATGAGTGTCAAGTTACTTAAATGTGCCAAAGGAAAATTACTGAGAAACTATCTCATAGAGAAATGAAGGGAAGGTAGGACAGAAAAGAAGTGTAGGTAGGAGTAACATTTTTGCATATGATTATCTAGACTCTTAATAGTAATGGAGACCTTGGCATATGTTCATGACAGCAGCAGATTTCCTCTAAAGCTTCTGCTGGGTGACAGCCTATTATTCACCAAGGATAACACATCAGTTTACCTCTATTCCACAACTGTGCAGTCTAAAATCGAGAACTAAGAAATATTTAAAGAACGCCTCATGGATAGTTCATATAGCTGCGTAACACCTTTGTGGGGCTTCAGGGCATTACCTTGTCTTGGGTGACCAAGCATACATACATATGCTTCCTTTACTGCATTGCCCAGAGAGTTTTTGGGGAAATTGCAAGAGGGTTTGGGTTATCATGAAAGGGTTAGCTCGAGGATAAATATTCTGAATCATAACATGCTTGCAACTACCATGCCAAACCTTGCAGAAAAGTGGAATGTACTTACCTTGACATTGTTTTAAAGGATGACCCGGCTTTGTAGCTTCTGTGATCACAATAGTGGAATAATCAAAACAAGGACATCATGCAGTACATAATTGCAAAAAACTTTTTTTGTTTTCTTACTGTACTATACGAACTAGGTAAATTTTTTGACAACTTACCAAAATGCAAAGGGAAGTTGCCAGGAAATTATCACATAGAACAATCAAGTGGAGGTGTGAGTAGAATTTTGTATAATATTATGACTCTTAACATCAAGGGAGACCTTGCCATATTTTATGCAAAGCAGAAGATTCCCTGAAGGCATTTTTAACTGACAGCCTACGAGTCAACAAAGCAAACACGTCATTTTACCTTTTTTACAACTGATTTAATCAATAAAGATTTGGAAGATGGAACATTGAACAAAGGAGTCAGATTTCATTACATTCAGTTTAAATTAAGTATATTAACAATTATGAGGGTGTATTCAAGAAATAAACTTCCATATAAAGGGTAGATATGAACAGCCCAGAGTGTACCTACTCAGAGCAAAATGCAACTGAGTTCACAAACTTATGCCAACCTAGGTCAGTCATGGAATTCCTTTATCAGCCAGTGTGGTTAGAGCTGAAGTCGCTTTTTGTGAAAAAGGGCCACAAATATTACCTGTTTTATCTGTTAAATTCTTTTTGGCTTTCAATAATATCAGTGATAACATTGTGTTGATAATCACAACTAAATCAAGCATTCCAATGGCAAAATGTGTATGCTTTGTTTTGCCATAAATATTATATTACCCAGCAGCTAAGATTAGAAACAATTTGGTGTACATTTTCTTCTGCTTTAAGCAATATGGTAGGCTATTCTGAGCCAGAAATCTGGATATGGTCAAAGTTCATAGCAAATTGAACTGATGATAAAATGATGTTGCAGACTCCCAATAATATTTGTATGGTATTTCTCTGGATTTCATCTTCACATTTAAATATAGAAACGAATGTAATCAAAGTTCCCAGTTTAGGCAAAGGCTCAAGGAAGCCTAGGACTTTCGTATGCACCTCCTTTCACTTTTGGAAAGTGATACAGTGCACTATCTCTAGCAAAAATGTCATCATCATTTATTGTAATAATTCAAGGACTTACGACAAAGGGCAATAAACTACAACCAATAAATCATACTTTAATGGTCAATATATGTATCCTACATATGGATGTTCCTATGTCACTTCCATATCTTGAATTGTCAAATCCTTCCTAATCTTGTCCCCTTGCTCATATTGCCTCTCTGTTAATGCTTGAGTTGTTAAACAACAGTTTTGAAAATCTACTTTGAGCTCAGCTTTAGTATAGAGAATATGAATTAATATTTCAGATGCATCCTTATGTTGAGATATGATCTCGGAGCATGGAAACAATCCACATTACCCAGCTTATCACAGCATGGTTTTCTCCTGTGATTTAGGTCTATAATGGATAATGCAGGGTACTATACAATTGTCCCAGAAACACCCCTACCTAACTTAATTAATATCAAGTTGGGTGACTTTTTGCTAAAAATAGGCACCTTTGCAAACACAATGCAAATGCTAATCTTCAAAGTCATTCATGTGTGACCTCCTTGCTACCTTTCTGATACTACCCATGCATGTATCCCTTATCCAGGTTAAGTTCATCCGTAGCGCATATCCTAACTACAATAAAATTGCCCTGCTCATATATATTCCAGATTCTAGTGCTTTCATCTTTTTTTGACCCACTCAGTGGAATGCTCTTCCACTGAAATTCAAGCTATACAATAATACAGTATTTTGAAATAACACTAAAAATACATCTTTTGAAACTTGGGGCATAGAGATTATCATTACCACAGAGTTATATAGCAATTCAATCGCATGAGTACTATAAAGGCAGCAGCCCCCACCCCGTGATCTAAAGTAGATGTGTTAATTTGTAAAAAATTAAGATGAACAAAAGTGTGCTTGTCCCTGCTGTTCTTGGGTTTCCATACAGCAGCTACAGTACCACAAAGTTCACATTGGTTCACATTGGTTTTTGCAAATTCAGTAAATCCATCTACTGTTCTATGTGCCAGAATGGAAACATGGCAAAATGTAGAGCAGTTCTCATTAAGTAGGTGTCAAATTCTCTAGGCAAAATCTCTGAGTGATTAACAGCATTATGCATGATCAGAGTCTTTAAATTGGAACATTCTGGCAGCACGCCTAGGAATTAATTAAAATTAAATGCAAAATATATCAATATCAAATTGTTTTGGACAATAAGAATAAAAAAGAATATTGCCTCATGAGTGATTTGCCTATCTCCGTGCATCCTTAAGGTCAGTATACAGTGTATGTCTTAGATTGCACTGCAGACTTTTAAAGTATTTACATAACCACTAGCAGATGCATAATCCATTTCTAGATCATCTCATAAGTAAAAGTATCCCCTAATAACGTAAAGACTGAGTAAGTGCTGTGCGCACACAGCAAGCTTAACAGCAGTGCAATGTGGGTCTTGCCTCTCAAGGCCTCTTTGGGCCTCCTGTGGGCTTCCGCCACTCCCCTTGGTCGGGCCACCCTCCTGCACCTTGCCTGCTGAGAGCCACCTGCTGGTGAGGTCTGATCAATTGCAGAGCACAGGCCCAGAGTCCTTGGGCCACCAACTGTCATCAACGCTCCACAATAACTTAGTCACAGTTACCCTTCCCCTCCCAGCAACTAACACACCCACCTAGGGTAGGGAGGGCGCCAAGGATGTTCAACAAGAATCCACTAAAAAGCATAGCCTAGTGTGAAAAACAAAGAGCAAGGAGGATTATATCGTCCGGCAAGGAGCTTGAGTCTTCTGCTTTTTACTTGCTGCTACTTCAGATTAGTACACAACTCATCACAGCTGGTTTACAGTGGACCCTTAGCAGAGAAGGTGGCAAAACTCCACGAAACACCCAACATCAGCTACCCATATAAGACTCTGGTGCTAATGATCATAACAAAAAAAATCCAAATTGACAAGTGACTGTGGCAAGAGACCTTTCCTGTTCTCCTATCCCCTTCCCCAAAGTTGGAAGTTTGGAAACCAAATTTTTGTAATGCAAGACAAACGGCACCCACCAAAAGATGTAGAGCTCCCAAAATTAATCCAACTCTACATCGTGTCCTGAATCCAGCAGGTTCAATGGCTGAACAGCAGATGCAGAAATCTCCAGAAGCCAGTCTTTCTCGAGGGAGTAGCAGAATCAAAATACATACGAGGCTCCAAGATTTCAGCATGGTTTCTGCACTACTTTATCTTTTTATTTTCTCCTCAGCGTGATTGCCCTCGTTTATTTGGTTTTCAATTTCAGCGCAATTGCGCCGGGTTTTACATAGCGCGATTGTGCTCGTTTTTTTTACTTTCGATGTATGTGGCAAGAAAAGTCCAGTTAGGAGGTTGCAGTGCTAATACCTCAAACTCGAGCAAATGACCCGTTGCATTGCAAATGCTTGTTATTAATTGACACAATAAAGAGTTTGCTCTCACCTCTCTCTCCTTCGCTTTCTCTCTCTCTCTCTCTCTCTCTCTCTCTCTCTCTCTCTCTCTCCAATAAAGTAAGGAGTATGCTGCATTAATACCTGAAAAATATTCTAATTATTAGCATAATGCCAACAGAGTGACACTACTGTAAAATGTATATACTGACATTTATTAGCAGGCCTTCTGGCAAACCAGTGAAATACATATTTTAGTATTGTAATATATTTCCTCAAATAGAAGAGAGCAAGTCACAAGTTCTTCTTTGGAAGATGTCTGGGATAATGCACTGTGGCTATTTCAAACTCCTTACCCTCCATCTAAAATGGTTCGCCATGCTTTGAAAGTAGGCAAACCCCTGCATCAGTTTCCCTCACAATTTAGCTTAGACATACATAGTTCATTTAGCAGACATGCTTCCATGGCTAATAGAATGTCTCGTGGCTCTGCAGTTCATGTATTGTTGAGGATACCATCAGTTGAAGAAGTGACTTTTGAGAGTAAATTTGATGGCAGACAAGAACATTATAGTGATGTGGTTGAATGGAAGGCATGGATGTTATTGTATTTTGCTCTTCACAAATAGAAACCTTATTCTACTTGACCTCTGTGAGCGGGTATTATTTCTGCTCCCTTATTAATTCCAGAGGGTGCAGAATTAATGAGCATTGCAGAATGAAACTTAAGAATCCCTGAATAAATAAACAATTAGCATGGACTCTGTAATTCTGTGCATGTGTACCCCTGTAATTTCTCACCCCCCTTGAGTTTCTCAATCTGCAAGGGAAACATGACAGATCTACATCAAGGACCTCATATTTCATGGTAAACCCGCCACATTTCAAAATACGGGCTTTTCATAATGAGGAACGTGATGCTTTGGTCCGCACCCTGATGTTTCTATCAGAGTTCCACACTACACCAGCTAGATGTACTTACAAGCTCTTCTTCTTGTGTGGTGCTCACCCAGACGGATGTATTTATGCATATTTTCTTCAGCAGTGTGGATCACTACTGATTCAACCCAGCAACCATCGACTGCAGTTTGCCTTCGAGATGTAATTACTATTATCCAGCTCACAGTTAGACACTTTGTTGGCAAATGGTTACGTAAAAAAGTCACGTGTCTTTTCACATCTTATTCCAGGGTGACAAAGGACAAGTCCATCGATTCTGTGGCGCAGATGTGTTCGCCATCCCTGTATTTTACTCTTATGACCGCACAGCCAAAGTCATATTCCGATCAGAGGAATATCTGAGTGGCAATGGACTCAGCTTTACATATCAAGTTGGAGGTAAGCACAAAGGCCCTTTCTTATAAATAGACAAAGTTCAGAATCTCAAAGATGGGCAAATTGAATATATGGTTTTGTTTAATTTCTTTTGAAGGTTGCAGTAGAGAATACAACCAGACCTTTGGCTACCTGAAAAGCCCTGGCTGGCCAGCTTCCTATCCACACAGACTGAATTGCACTATTGTTCTGAGGGCACCGCAGAACCACACAATTTCTCTATTTTTTAATGCTTTCCATTTGGAGAACTCCTGTGATGACTTTTTAGAGGTAAGAAAAATGAATACATTGCATTGTATTACCCAAGAGGACAAGTTTAATACATTTACTAAGGCTAATAAAACCCACTGCTTTATGCAATACCTATCCAAGGTAACCACACCCTCCGTTAAACTGCAAATCTCTGAATCCAGTGTACCTTGACTAGCAACTTTAGGTAAAGGGATCACTAAATGAGGCAAACCCATGCCGTCATACACAATCTCCTATATATGGCAACTCTTTCTCACTTTTTGCATCTCCATTTGCTATGCAGATTTTAAGACTCCTCTTCCCATTTGAGATATCTCAATTTACTATGTATTTACTTTTTGTAAGAAGTGCTATGTAAACTTGTGTTGGCTGGTGTTTATCCCTTTGCTATAGACAACCCCTATCACCCTTATGGAATACATTGGTGCTGTTGCACTATGTAAACTAACTTAAAGAAGAGTTAGATAATGTAGGCAGATGGGCACATGATGTGAAAAGCTTCTCTTGATCTCAACCCAGGCAGATCTTTTATTACAAGATTACAGGTGGTTATAAGATAGGTAATGCACATTTTAATAGATGAGAATGCATGAAAATTTTTACAATATTGGATTGTGATGTAAGCCTTAGCCAAAACAGTGCAATGTTCCTAATTCATGGGAAGGAAAGCACACTGATCCTGGGCACTTCCCTAGAATGGGAAAGAGAGCTGCATGGAACAGCAGACTATTGAAAAGTCACCCAGCATCTTGAATTAGGTTTCTCTTTACCTTATGACTTGAATTATCAAACGCATGCCAATCTGTATTGTAGTTCATACAGGCAAAATATAATAATTCCTCATTTAAAATCTGAATTATGCAGACTTCCTTCATCACAACTTATGACAAGGCATGGTGCAATGTATTTAAAAAGTAGATCATGCATTTTAACTTTTTACATGTCCTGATAGTGAAAAGCTCTTAAGTTTGATTTACACTATTGCAAGACCTACCACTCCCATAGGATAACATGGGGGTTATTTTATTACATTTTATAAGCTATAATTTCCAAATGGGAGCAGGTAACTAATTTGTGTTTGGTGTCTTTAGAGTTCTAATGAACAATCCTCTTGTATGACAAAGTCAGGTTTGTAATCACAGTTCTGAAAATGCACTTTTGGAAAGTTGGAATTTTCTTGTCCCAGTTATTTGGCATCTACTGCCTGTATCCTGGGTCACATCACTAAGTGTGGCTGGCCTTTGTGTATTGCACCTAGAAAGTGAGACAAAGGGAAGATAGGTGTTGGCAGGATCAGCCACTCTTAGTTAACGAGGGGGAGGAGCTGTCACCTACCACACTGGAACATCACAAAGGCTTTGCCTGATCACTCTCACAGAGGGGTTTGTCACTAGCCTTTTGTGACCCAAGACAAGCTGGGGTCAGGACAGGGAGAATGGGGATGCCTGATACCTCAGGGGTGGAAACCTCCAGAAGCTTCCTCTACTTTAAAGAGTGCACCGGGTATAGATACTGGACCTTCAACTCTAAATCTTCACATCACTTCTGGGCCTTGGACTCGGCCAGAAAAAAGGACTGTCCAGCTGCGAAGTCTGCCCTGCTGACCTGCTGTGGTGCCCAAGGACTGCTGTTGCTGTACCACAACTCTTCTGCTGAGAGCTGCCCTGCTGAAACTAGTCTGCATGTGTGTTCCAGGAATCCAGTATCTCCAATGGCCAGTAGGCTGATCTCCAGTTCTCAAGCCAGAGGGACACAACAGACTTTTCTGTGCCACACATCTTTGACACAGGACTGCACATTGCTATATAGCACGGCAAGCTTGATTCAGCATGGCGCATCTCACCACCAACAACCAGCCCAGAACCTGCATCTCCAAGACACAACCACACATTGCCTCAGTGAATCTGCCAGCCTGACCCAGCGCAGTGCATATCGACAGTGACAACTGTCCCAGCTTAACACAGTGTGACGCATATTGACACAGGTCCTCACAAACCTCAGTGGCTTCACCAACACTGACCCAGTGCGATGTCCCTCAATCTCACCACTGATGCATCACTATGTAATAGGCCCCAGCAGTCAGCAATGCAAGACTTTGCATTGGAAGCTACCACCAATGATCATGGACTTTGCTGCATGACGCATCTTGGTGCTGGATCTCTCATTGCAAGCTCCACGTCAATGGTATCTCAACACCGGCCAGTACAATTCAAATCAAGGATTTGCAAATCACCGCAACCAGGATTTAAGGTACTCTTGTTCAGTGGGCCTAACTGAGTCCCTGTAGCCAGCCCATGTAGCTCAGCTTTACCAAATAACCACATTTGGCACTTTGTGCTTCATTGCACTACATTCACTGAAATCTTTCAACCTGCATATCTTTAGTTCTACTGAATGTATTTTTGGTGATTTGGTGTCAAATTATGTAGTAACGTTTACTCTATTTCTCTAATTTGGTGTGGGGTTTTTCTTCAGTGTTGTTTTCACTTTATTACAGCTTGAAGTGCTGCAGAAATACCTTACACATTGCCTCTTAGTTAAGCATGACTGCTTTGTTCCAAGCTACCAGAAGGTTGCGCACAGGTTAATTTGGAGTTTGCTCGTAACTTCATCTTGACAAGGATTGTGGTTGCCGCTTGAGTAGGGTTTCACCCCCACCACCCTAATCAGTGACATAATTTCTTACAGTGGCCAAATAACCTTTGCAGTTGATAGAATTACACCACACCTTTGTAAACACGATGTAGGGCGTTTTGATTTTTTGCCGTATGGGTTATTATGCAAAGGGTTGGCCCTGTTCTATATATTCTCACCCAAGTAACCATGATGTCAACAGCCATGCCTATATTAAAAAGATGTAAATGAAATCCCAGAAATGCAACCATATTTCTAAAGTCTTGTAATAAAAAAAACAGTTATTTAAAAAATGTATGTTTATTAGACTAATGCCCATTTTGGATTGCAAGCTTCATGGACACCTAGATACCTTATTCATGCCATTCTCATGCAGCTGAAGCCCATGTTCTTTAAGCGAACAAGAGCCATTTGCCCTATCATGAGACTGAATACGTTTTGTTTACTGTTTGAAACAAGACAGTGCGGCTAAAGGAAATTGCAAAAGGTGTGGATTTGGGGTTTTTTGTGAAGAAATGTTCAAAGTAATTACATCTTAGCCTGGGGGGATAAATCCAAATTGTCCTATTGTGTATAGACTTATATTTCACATGATAGACATCTCTTATCATTGAATGTTACCTAAGGGGAAATACCATCCTTATGTTTTGTCAAACTATTTAGCTGTGCAGTGGAAGAAAATGATATGTTGGTCAATGTTTAGGCCTGTTTCAATGTATCTGATTTCTGTATCATTTTAATGTCCCATATCGTTCTGAGTTTTAGACCCTTATGTATTAGTACATTGCCCCATAGACAAGGAAGGGGTAAAACCCAGACACAGAATGGGTAAAATCCTTTTGTTCATCGGACACTTACTTTTTTACAGTTGCTGTGTAGGGTTTTCCCTTTAGGTTTTACAAGCTGTTCCATAAAACATTGAAATGTCCACTAACTGATGAGTGTTTTTGTGGTTAATTTTACACCTGTGCCCTTTCTTTCTTTTAGTATTTCCCACATGTATAAGAAAGCTGGGCATGCCTTCCATATACTACCATAAACTAACTCGTTTTTTACACTGGTTGTGAGGCTATGAATAATCTTTAAATCCAGTTTCACTTTGACAAAGAGTCTACCAAGAATCAACTAAACCTAAAACATTCATTAGATTATGTATAGAAGCCCTTACTGTAGGCATACAATTGCAGGTCCTAGGATTGGTTACATTGAAGGAAAAATGAAGTGCACAGTTAAAAGCACCACAATAGAGTCCATCCCAATTAGCAAGTTCGAAAATGTCACAAAATCATATATGGCAGGATTGTCTGTTCTGGGCCTCTATATTGAACGAAGATTAAAACAAGCTGTGTTATATTTTTTAATCTTAGCAATACCAATCGAACATCGCTGTCAGTGAGTGACTGTAGGACCTGGATTGACCACATCTGGGAAATGATTGTGCCCCCCTTCAGTGTTGTCTATCATCATACGTAATGTGTGTTTCTTATAGGCAAACAGTACATTTTTTATATTCAGGTATCTCTGCCTAGGTAGCTATACTCTACCAAATTTGTGATCTTGACTGTATAGCCTACTCTATCAAATGATTCTCAATGCCTCTCCCATTCCCTGTTTATTCCTCAAATTATCTGTCCTCCATTCCATTTAAGCATACCCAATAGCGAGCCCACCCTCTGTTTGTGCTCCTCCCTCACCCTGGGTTAGTGGGAGTGGAGCCCATCCCACTTGATGAGTGGATGCATCCTTAAATGACAGTTAGTGCCCAGAATCTACCATGAAGCAAATGTTGTTCCTCCTTTCCCTTACACATCGGAGCATGTTTTTCAGTGATGAAATCAACATAGACTCTTAACATGAAACCCAATATCAGTTCTTATGACACCATATCTCCTTTCATTGTCTTTATGAATGTCTGAGCATCATCAGTCTCTGTAATAATTTTGAAATCTCTCTTCCATAATACCCACAGACTAGATTGCTGGGTGATCTGTCCTTGACTCCACTGGGCTCAGATTTCAGGAATCAAAGTGTAATTCGGCACTACCAATTTTTCCTCCACTTTCCTTACCCCCTCCTCCTTTTATAATGTTCCTTCTGAAGGCTGTTTGAAATTTTGGTGAGCGAACCCCTGAGTTCTCTCACCAACACTATGACAGTATTCTCTGCAAGGGAAGCTCAGTGACAGGGGATAGCCAGGTGTCTTCAACCCTCTTGATGTGCTCTTCCACCTCAGGGCACCAAATTTGAAGGAGTGCTTTACTCGTCATCTACATCTCCTTTGAAAGGTATTGCACCTGGTGGGTGCTCCCTTCGGTGCCATCTCCAGTGGGCATCTGATGCCTGCACAAGACAGTGCATTTCCTTTGCCGCAAACCCTGGGAACTGCTGTCACACACTGAATGAAATCATCTACTTACATTGCAGTAAACAGATATTCTCAAATTTGGCCTTTCATATCACACATCTATTGTGGCCCTTTTCTCGCTTGTGCCCTGTTGGCTGCACCACTGACTCAGCTCTGTCCACCCATGCCATTGGCAACATGTGTGAATAGAAGGCAGAAAGGTATCTGAAATCTACTGTACCCTGATGTGAATGAAAGTGAATCAGGTTAATCCTGCACTGGATGTGTATTAATATGTGTTTAATTATTTTTAAGAAAATTGAAGAACATTTTGGGGGGGAAATCAATATAGTGCTAGACAGACATACGGTTTTTAGTAGAATATAAGGGAAAATGAGAGAGTAGCAATGTATAGCACTGTTTTGGGGAGTGTATAAATGACATGTGATTTTGGTCCACTATGTAATTCATAAGTCAGAGACGAGTTGGTCAAGTGCACTAATAATTTAAAGATGCAGGAAAGATTACTAACACTCAATCCCGACCTTTCTGAAGTTATTGAAACCACTAAAATTATTGAGCACACAGCAATTTGTGTGAAAGAAATTAAAGTAATCAATGAAATTATAAACAAAATATCAAAGAAGAAGTGTAGAAACAAACAAAATTTGTAAGCTCATAAACACCCAGACCAAAATGAGTAAAACTATTACTTAAATAATTGAAGAGCAAAATCATAGACTTCTGAAACAAATCACATTTAGACCCTGATTTATACTTTTTTTTCACCACATTAACGTCATTATTTCACCCAAAAGTGGAGCAACCTTACATAATATAATTGCATTTTGTAAGTTTGTGCCACTTTTGCATCAAAAAATGACCCTAATGCAGTGCAAAAAAAGTATAAATCAGGGCCTTAGTGAATAGCCACATGTTGTCCTGCTAGGGGAGGTAGATATAGAAAATGGCATTTTGCCAACATCTGTAGAAAGACCTAGAACAAGAAAGTACATATCATTAACATAGATGAAAAGGAGAAGGGTAAACTCGTTTTTCAGGTGAATCATACTGGTAAAGATGAGAATGCATCCCAACCCTCCTGCACATCAGTTTAGGTATTTGCTAACTGGTGTTTTCCATACACTCTGTTTGATAGTGACACCTTTTCAGAGGAAGTCTGAGATAGGATAGAGAATACAACCTAGAACCCTAGATACGAAACCAGGAGGCTACAATAGACTTGATACACTTAAAAGGGATGATAAAAATGCATATATTTTTCAAGGCTAGAAAATTTATAATCCAACCTCCTATGTTGGAAGCATCAAAGCATCAAAGGATCTATGGATTAAGTTCTATCCTAGGAGGAGCAAGTCATTTTGGTGGACAGTTCTATTACTGGGGTAGATGTATGTAGAGATTTCCCTGAAGTATTCTCGGACAAATTAGGGGCAATAAAAATAATTATTAATAAAATGAAACATAAATCTAATGCTAAACCAGTAGTACACAAAGTATGTCTCATACACTTATTGATGCAGGAACCATTAAAAAGGAGTTAGGAAGACTTGAGAAACAGAGTGTGAATGAAGAAATGCAAGAACTTTGGATGTCTTGCTCCCACATTAATCATGATCAAAGGAAAAGGTAAATGCATTTGCCTGTGGGTGGATCTGAAAGATTACAATTCGGATATATGGATGGATAGATACCCTTTGCCCAGAATTAAAGAAACACTTAGTCGGATTCAAGGGGCAAACTGTTTTATTGTATTGGATTTATCCTATGCATAACACCCGGTCAAATTGTATCCCAAATCCAAAACTCTCACTTCATTTATCTCTCCCTTTGGGAACTCTAGGAATTGCAGAAGGAGGTTTGGACAGCTTCTGCAGCTGCTGCATTCCAGAGGATAATGCAGCATATATTGGAGAGGCTAAAGAACGCTATCTGTTTCCAAGATTAAATACTCAATTTTGGGTCTTCTGAATCTGAACATTATAAATCCTTAGCAACATTGTAATCAAATTGAAGGTTGCAGGTCTCAAAATCATAAAGGTGGTAGGTCAGATGATTACATCTGCTACACTATTTTCAGGGAATGGTATCAGACCAGAGTCTGCTCTCATAGATGCTGTTAAGTCTGCACTCCACTATCTAACAGAGATGAACTTAAATCATTCTTGGAAAAAGTGGAATTAATTTAAAAGTATGTAAACTATGTGTGTACGTGTGTACATCCCCTTAGAGCATTATTTAAAAAGGGTGTCCAATTTGTTTGGAGCCAAGAATGTCAGGAAGTTTTTGAAATGGTTAAAACTGCAATTTTCAATGCCCCACCTATAGGAATATTTGATGTCAACCTAAAAACTATAATGACCACTGATGCCAGCAACAGTTGACTTAGGGCTACCCTTCCCCAGAAGATAAACTATATAGAAAAAATCGCCTTTGTCTCCAGATCCCTTAAAAGTTCTGAAATTAACTACTCTACTGTTGAGAGAAAAGGGTGAGCCTGCTATTGGGTGGTGACCTACTGTAAATTCTACCTATGGTGCTTTCCATTTACTGTGAGGACAGATCGCAAACCAGTATTTTCAGGTCAGGTTTCTCCACCAAATGGTTAGAGAGAACTAGTGCCCACATTGACAAGTGGGTACTGGGTTTGGAGGAGTACAATTTCTACATGGAATATCTTCCAACTAATAGCAACCATGCTGCTGGCTGCTTATCTTCCATGCTAGTTGATAGTAATGTGCTGGAAGATGTGGCTCCTGAAAAATGGTTCCTCTGTAGAAAATCCTGATATCCTACAAGAAGACTGAGAAAAGTGCATGAGAAATAAACCACTTTAACTCAAGTTAGGTCATTTATATTTGAAGGGTGGCCACATGAATGCAAAAACTTAATTGATGAGCTCAAAACCTATTGAGAAATTAAAAATGAGGTCTCAAAAGAAGAAGAACACATTATGAGGGCTAGTACAATAGTACCCCCAAAAGGCAAGAGAGAGCATATTATTGAAGATAGGCCACCTCAGATGGAGTCTTGCCAAGAGCAAAGCTAGAACAGGACATTGGTTCTCTCAAATGGATTATGTTCTTGAATATGAAATGCACAATTGTCATGCAACTAGAGTAAAATGTCAAGGTCTACCTGTAGAATCCCTCTATCTCCTGGTTCAGCACAATCCAAACCATGGGATAAGTTGGGTCTGGATATAAGGCGTCCACTTTATGTTCACAAAAAAATAATCTCTATCTATTATGGTCATATCAAACCACACCTGCATCAGTCAGCGGAGTTCCTCCTTTTGTATCCCTTTGTATCCTCAAAGGGAAGGCAACCAGGGGCCATATGTAGCAAACGTTTTTACCCATTCTGTGTCTATGGGAAAAAGTGTTTTTACATATGGCCCCAGATATTAAATTTAACCCCTAACTGGGTAAATGGAGGCAAACCCATTTGGGTCCACAGAGAGAGGGCCCCATTATGACTTAGGCGGTCTGACCCCAGGATCTCCAATACGATGGTGGGGAGGCAGCCACCAGTCCAGGAGCCTCCCCGCTGCTGTATTGTGAGTTCCCCGCCAGGTTGGCCAGTGCAGACAGTGCAGAGGTATTGGCTTCCGCTGTCTGGGAGAGCCGAGGCCAATGCTGCCACACTGTCAGTGCAGGCAGCACACTCGGAATGCGCACTGTCGGTCATGGCGCCATGTTAGCATTCCGAGTGTGCTGACGGGGGGGTCATGGGCAGTGCAGGGCCCCCTGTGGCCCTGTTCCTGCCTTTCCACCAGCTTTTCCATGGCAGTGACCCCACCATGAAAAGTCTGGCAAAAAAGGCAAGTCGTGATCAGAACGGCAGTGCCAACATCAGCCCTGCCATGCTTGACCATGACTTGCACTGTGGCTAACATGCCCTGATCCATGATCCTGGTGGTGGCGGTGGTCTCCTGGCAGTCCGACCACCAAGATCATAATCTGGCTGCCAGACCACCAAGATTGCGATGGTCAGACTGCCTCTCCAAGTACGGTGGTCTAAAGAACGCCATACTCGTAATTAGTCCCAGTATCCGAAGGAAAAAATAGTAAACACCAAAGAAGCTACAAATGTAGATATGATCTCATGTTTGGAACACAAGCCTGAGACTGCTGATCAGAAGTTCGACTTTTCTTCTAAGTCACTGAGAATAAAAAAAAGTCAAAAGAAATGTGTTAGAAATTGGGTCTCTAGTTGGAAGAGGTATGCACCCTGTCAAAGTAGGGACCACAATTTTAGTCAGGGTAAGTCACAACACAACCTAAAATATTCTGTGCTCACCCACTGATAGCTTGGCACAGAGCAGGCAGGCTTAAATTATACAGTAACAGTAACACATTGAAAACACTACAAAGAGACTCCACACTAGGTTAGAAGAATAGATTGTGCTTTAATAAATAGAATAAGACCAAAATGACAAACATCCTATGTGGAGAAGTCGAAATGTGAATTTTTTAAGAATACATGCAAAATGTTGCTTCATATTGGATATCGGATCACCCATATCCTTCTTCATCTTCGCCTGTGCATTATTAGTCTTTTGCTCAACTACTAGTATCTGTTGTAGGAATCTCCTGTTCTCTCCTGTGTATAGGATTGATCTTTATAGCCCTGGGGAGCACATATCATTGTGCAAGTATAGTCAATCTTGGGTATCTGTATTGTTAGGTAATTCTGGGGCAACGGTGAGACAGATCTCTCTATTATTCTACAATCGATCCTTTGAGGTTGTTATGTTATAAAATCATGATTCTATTATGTATCTTTCCTATACAAGTAGGTTTACTCTGGTCCAGTGGCCAGGCACTCGCCCAAACCCGGAGAACCACATAACCGATATGGCTCACATTTGATATAGTCCCAAAATAGGGGTACAATTCCATTAAAATACTTATTACATTTTATCTCATAATAGACATACTAGACATACAAATACACACCCAGGGATAAATCTACTTATGTTGTGGCCTTAGAGTAAGAAGGTTGTAAGGGAACCCATAGAAGCAACAGCAGCCACGAAACACGTGTTGGCTCCATGTCAGATACTTGACTTCTGTTTTTTGATGTTTGCTGGTGACAATGCAACTATCACGGTCCTAAGACAGAGAATCTGATGACAAAGTTAAAACTGTTAATCAATCAATGATATTTTTGAGGGACTGGATTTCCAATGAAACCCGTAAAAAACATTCTAGATGAACCTTGGAACTGAGATTCCATTTATCAATTGGGAAAAACACCAAAATAGTAAAGGAGGATTTAATAAGCCAAGTGGACTACAGGGATGGCTGTATAAACATGTGCAGAAATTGATTAGGTTTATGGTGGACTAAATTTGGAGCTAGTGGAATGCTGCTCCATGAATGTGGCTTCAAATTTGAATTCTTTTTAACGTGTGGATTTAAGATAATATATTATAAGATAATATATTAAGAGCAATCAACATGAAAATAAAATGTTTATATCTAAAATATGATATCATGTAGTACCTGTGTAAATGGAATTGCACCAATATGTTGGTACTATGATTCTATGATGGTCTGTCTGCTACTGTAGTTGTCATTGATCCTATCATGCTTTTGGGTTTTCGCTGATGCATTACTGGTTATAGTAATCGGTGTGGGTACAGTGTCAGATTCAGCAAGCTCTAGTGGTGCAAAAATGTTTTGCAGTTCAGTGTTGGGACTATTGTAAAATGACATATTAATTGCAATGCTTTTTGGTTTAGCACCACAAATTACTCCACCTGATCCATTTGTTACTGTTTGATTTAGGATAGCAGAGCCTTTGCCTCCCCGGATGGGCTACTGGTCTTGCTTAACATTTGTTATTGTACTGGTGTCTTTATTTATATCTGTACTGTGAGTCTCTGTGATTTGGGTTACATTGATGGAACCCTGATTTTTTTTTTAACAAGATATATTTGTGTGCCCTCCTCATCAATTGGTTCCTCTTTTGCCTCAGCTATTGTATCTTCAGAGACAATTGATTCACGCGTTTAAAAATGTTAGCATTAGTTGTCTCAGTGCTGACAAGCTATGTGGTGGTGGGCTGAACATCGGAGTTGAGTGTAGGAAGAGCACCCATGAACATGAATCCAGAAGCTACAATCATATTTTCTATCTTGACTTGAATCTTGATCTAAGATTTTGAATGCACCTTTTTATTGTTTCATGACTTTTATGGGAAATGCACCCTCTGCCCTTCTCAACAGAGGGACACACACCATCTTTTGAGAAAATGTTAGTTGTGTCTGTTCAGTAGTGCCTGTACATTATTTTCATAATCCTGTAGTGGTTCTGGTTTCTATCCAGTTTGTGGGATTTCCTCTGGCGGACATTCTATGGAGACTTGGCCCTGTCAAATGTATTGGGTTCTTTGAACCTGCATTCTTGGGATCAGACGTGATGCCTTTCGGCACTGAGAGAACTTTAGGTCTCTTGTCGTCCTATTGATAACAGGACAGATTTGGCCTGGTGTGAGAAAGTAACCTCTTTCTAGCCTTGTTACCCCCACTTTTGCCCTGCTTGTGAGTATATGTCAGGGTGTTTTCACTGTCTCACTGGGATCCTGCTAGACAGGGCCCAGTGCTCATAGTGAAAACCTTATGTTGTCAGTATGTTTGTTAGGTGTCATTGGGACCCTGCTAGCCAGGACCCCAGTGCTCATCCACGAATCCAGAACGCTGCCGCACGACTCATCCTGAACATACCCCGCCACCACCACATCTCCGGTCACCTGAAGAAACTCCACTGGCTCCCAGTCAACAAGAGGATAACCTTCAGACTCCTCACCCACGCACACAAAGCCCTGCACAACCGCGGACCAGAACTCATCAACCACCGCGTCTCCTTCTACACTCCTCCTCGCACCCTACGCTCGACCGGACAAGCCCTGGCAGCCGTACCCCGCATTCGCAAAGCCACCGCCGGAGGCAGGTCCTTCTCCTACCTAGCAGCGAAGACCTGGAACTCCCTTCCAAGCCACCTTCGCGCCATACAAGACCACCTTCACTTCAGAAGGCAGCTCAAGACCTGGCTCTTCGAGCATTGACCCCGCCCCCCCCCCCCCAGCGCCTTGAGACCCTTACGGGTGAGTAGCGCGCTTTATAAATGCGACTGATTGATTGATTGATCATAAGTTTGTGGCCTATATGTGTTCCCTGTGTGATGCCTAACTGGGCTCTGCTAACCAGAACCTCAGTGGTTATGCTCTCTCTGCTTTCCAAATTTGTCACTAACAGGCTAGTGACTACATTTACCAATTCACATTGGCATACTGGTACACCCATATAATTCCCTTGTATATGGTGCTGAGGTACCCAGGGTATTGGGGTTCCAGGAGATCTCTATGGGCTGCAGCATTTCTTTTGCCACCCATAGGGAGCTCTGACAATTCTTACACAGGCCTGCCACTGCAGCTTGAGTGAAATAATGCCCACATTATTTCACAGCCATTTTACACTGCACATAAGTAACTTATAAGTCACCTATATGTCTAACCTTCACCTGGTGAAGGTTGGGTGCAAAGTTACTTAGTGTGTGGGCACCCTGGCACTAGCCAAGGTGCCCCCACATTGTTCAGGGCAATTTCCCCAGACTTTGTGAGTGTGGGGACACCATTACACGCGTGCTCTACACATAGGGCACCACCTATGTGTAGTGTCACAATGGTAACTCCGAACATCGCCATGTAACATGTCTAAGATCATGGAATTGTTTACCCCAATACCATTCTGGTGTTGGGGAGACAATTCCATGATCCCCCGGGTCTCTAGCAGAGAACCTGGGTACTGACAAACTGCCTTTCCGGGGTTTCACTGCAGCTGCTGCTGCTGCCAACCCCTCAGACAGGTTTCTGCCCCCCTGGGGTCCAGGCAGCCCTGGCCCAGGAAGGCAGAACAAAGGACTTCCTCAGAGAGAGGGTGTTACACCCTCTCCCTTTCGAAAAGGTGAGAAAGGCTGGGGAGGAGTAGCCTCCCCCAGCCTCTGGAAATGCTTTGATGGGCACAGATGGTGCCCATCTCTGCATAAGCCAGCCTACACCGGTTCAGGGATCCCCCAGCCTTGCTCTGGCGCGAAACTGGACAAAGGAAAAGGGAGTGACCACTCCCCTGACCTGCACCTCCCAGGGGAGGTGCCCAGATCTCCTACAGTGTGCCCCAGACCTCTGCCATCTTGGATTCAGAGGTGTTGCTGGCACACTGGACTGCTCTGAGTGGTCAGTGCCAGCAGGTGACGTCACAGGCTCCTTCTGATAGCCTCTTCCCTATCTTGGTAGCCAATCCTCCTAACTTGGTAGCCAAACCTCCTTTTCTGGCTATTTAGGGTCTCTGCTTTAGGGAATTCTTCAGATAACGAATGCAAGAGCTCATCAAAGTTCCTCTGCATCTCCCTCTTCACCTTCTGCCAAAGGATCGACCGCTGACTGCTCAGGACGCCTGCAAAACTGCAACAAAGTAGCAAGACGACAACTAGCAACCTTGTATCGCTTCATCCTGCCGGCTTTCTCGACTGTTTCCAGGTGGTACATGCTCTGGGGGTAGCCTGCCTCCTCTCTGCACCAGGAGCTCTGAAGGAATCTCCTGTGGGTCAACGGAATTTTCCCCCTGCAACCGCAGGCACCAAAAGACTGCATCACTGGTCCACTGGGTCTCCTCTCAGCCGACGAGCGTGGTCTATGGAACTCAGCAACTTGGTCCAAGTGACTCCCACAGTCCAGTGACTCTTCAGTCCAAGTTTGGTGGAGGTAAGTCCTTGCCTCCCCACGCTAGATTGCATTGCTGGGTACCGCGTGATTTGCAGCTGCTCCGGCTCCTGTTCACTCTTCCAGGATTTCCTTCATGCACAGCCAAGCCTGGGTCCCCAACACTCTAACCTGCAGTGCACAACCTTCTGAGTTGTCCTCCGGCGTTTTGGGACTCCCTTTTGTGACTTTGCATGGACTCCGGTTCACTCTTATTCTAAGTGCCTGTTCAGGTACTTCTTCGGGTGCTGCCTGCTTCTGTGAGAGCTCCCTGAGTTGCTGGGCGCCCCTTCTGTCTCCTCCTCCAAGTGGCGACATCCTGGTCCCTCCTGGGCTACAGCAGCACCCAAAAACCTCTACTGCAACCCTTGCAGCTAGCAAGGTTTGTTTGTGGTCTTTCTGCGTGGGAATACCTCTGCAAGCTTCATCGCAATGTGGGACATCCATCTTCCAAAGGAGAAGTTCCTAGACCTCTTCTTTCTTGCAGAACTCGAAGCTTCTTCCAACAGGTGGCAGCTTCCTTGCACCCTCGGCTGGCATTTCCTGGGCTCCTGCCCACTCTCGACACTGTCGCGACTATTGGACTTGGTCCCCTTGTCTTACAGGTACTCAGGTCTGGAAATCCACTGTTGTTGATTTGCTGGTGTTTGTTCTTCCTGCAGAAACCCCCTATCACGACTTCTGTGCTCTCTGGGGCTAGTAGGTGCACTTTACACCTACCTTTCAGGGTCTTGGGGTGGGCTATTTTTCTAACCCTCACTGTTTTCTTACAGTCCCAGTGACCCTCTACAAGCTCACATAGGTCTGGGGTCCATTCGTGGTTCGCATTCCACTTTTGGAGTATATGGTTTGTGTTGCCCCTATCCCTATGTGCTCCTATTGCAACCTATTGTAATTCTACACTGTTTGCATTACTGTTCTTGCTATTACTTAACTACTTTTGGTTTGTGCACATTTATCTTGTGTATATAACTTATCCTCATACTGAGGGAACTCACTGAGATACTTTTGGCATATTGTCATAAAAATAAAGTACCTTTATTTTTAGAACTTCTGTGTATTGTGTTTTCTTACGATATTGTGCATATGACACCAGTGGTATAGTAGGAGGTTTACATGTCTCCTAGTTCAGCCTAAGCTGCTTTGCCATAGCTACCTTCTATCAGTATAAGCTGCTAGAAACACCTCTTCTACACTAATAAGGGATAACTGGACCTGGCACAAGGTGTAAGTACCTCTGGTACCCACTACAAGCCAGGCCAGCCTCCTACATTGGTTGTGCAGCGGTGGGATATGTACTTGTAACTACTTACCACTTTGTCATTGTGTACTTTTCATAAGAGAATAATATACAAAACAAGTTCAGTGTATGTACACTTAACCAAAAAGTTTTGCTTTTCTCCTCTTAAACTTTTTACAAAGTACTGAAAAGTATTCTAAAACTTCTAAAAGTTCCTAAAAAGTTAGAAAAAGGTTTTTTTTCTCTGTTCTTTAAAAAGTTCTGAAACTTTTTCTCCCTTTCTCACTATCTCTAAACCTTTGCTATCATGTCTGTGGTAGATTCTGATCCTAAAACTGTCAATGCTACTTATGACATTTTAAATTACAAGAGCTTAAGGAGTCTCTGCCTAGGTAGAGGTTTAGTTATAGGAAAGTACCCTACAAAAGAGTTTCTGTTCAATATGCTTGTTGTAGATGATGAGGACCAGGCTGGTCCATCAAATGAGAGGCAGGAACATATAGGAACTTCCCAGTCTGATTCAGGAGAGTTCCCTGAAAAGGGTGGGGAGGGTTCTGATCAGGGCCTGCCCCCTAGCAGGACACCCAGTAATGTTGGTAGTAATATAGGTTCCCTTCATAGTAGGGCATCCTTTATTCCTAGAGGCCAAGTTACCAGGGTCCAGACAGTTAGGGGCAGGTCCCCCTCTGTTGTTTCAAACTTGCCTTCTGTGTCAAAGCATTCCCAACCCACCCACCCTGAGGATAACTTATTAGAAAGGGAACTAAAAAAGTTGAGGGTTGAAGAGACCAGACTGAAGCTTAAACAGCAACAGCTGGCCTTAGATAGGGAATCCCTAGACATTGAGAAAGAAAGACAGAGGTTGGGGTTAGGACCCCATGGTGGCAGCAGCAGTATTCCTGATAGTAATCCTGTTAGAGAGCATGATTCCAGGAATCTGCACAAGATAGTCCCCCCTTACAAGGAGGGGGTGACATCAACAAGTGGTTTGCTGCACTTGAGAGGGCCTGTATGGTACAGGGGGTCCCTCAAAGGCAGTGGGCTGCTATATTGTGGCTATCTTTCACTGGAAAGGGTAGGGATAGGCTCCTTACTGTTAGAGAAAGTGATGCTAACAATTTTGCAGTTTTGGAGGATGCACTCTTGATGGATTTGGCTTAACCACTGTACAATACAGGATTAAGTTCAGAGACACCAGAAAAGAGTCCTCTCGAGACTGGACAGACTTTGTGGACTGTTCAGTGAAGGCCTTGGAGGGGTGGTTGCATGGCAGTAAAGTATCTAACTATGAAAGCCTGTATAATCTTATTCTGATAGAGCATATTCTGAATAACTGTATGTCTGACTTGTTACACCAATATCTAGTGGACTCAGATCTGACCTCTCCCCAAGAATTGGGAAAGAAGGCAGACAAATGGGTCAGAACAAAAGTGAACAGAAAAGTTCATACAGGGGATGACAAGGATGGCAAGAAGAAAGATGGTGAGAAATCTCAGGATAAGCATGGGGATAAGGATAAAACCAAAGATCCCTCTTCACATCCTAAACACTCTTCAGGGGGTGGGGATAAATCAAATTCTTCTTCTTCTTCACAACATACACACATCAAAAAGCCTTGGTGCTATGTGTGTAAAAATAAAGGCCATTGGCAAGGGGATAAGTCCTGTCCCGCTAACCCCCTGAGCCAACCATCACTAATACATCAAACTCTAGTGCCCCTAGCAGTAGTGGTAATAGTGGTGGGACGGCTGGCAACAGTCAAACTGAGGGTGTAGTTGGGTTCATGTTTGGGTCCATCATAGAAACTGGGCTAGTCAGTCCCAAGACAGTTTCTGTCACACCTAGTGGCATTGGCCTTGCCACACTGGCTGCTTGTCCCCTTACAATAGATAAGTACAGGCAGACAGTTTCAATAAATGGTGTTGAGGCCCAGGCCTACAGGGACACAGGTGCCAGTATCACTTTGGTGACTGAAAACCTAGTGTCTCCTACACAGCACATCATTGGACAACAGTATAAGATTATTGATGTCCATAACTCCACTAAGTTTCTTCCCTTAGCTATAGTTCAGCTTAGTTGGGGTGGAGTTACTGGCCCTAAGCAGGTGGTAGTATCACCTAGTTTACCTGTAGACTGTCTCTTAGGTAATGACCTAGAGGCCTCAGGTTGGGCTGAGGTAGAGTTTAATACCCATGCAGCCATGCTGGCTATCCCTGAGGAATTGCTTCCTCTCATTTCAGCTGAAATAAAAAAGCAAAGGAGAGAAAAAGGCCTGAACTCTCAGGATCCCTCTCCTACAACAGGTAAAAAGGGCATCAAAGTATCCCCTACCTCCCCTGCCATACAGGATACCATTCCTGTGGTAGGGAAACCTCTCCTGGGGTGGCACCTGTGCCAAGGGAATCATCAGCTAACACAGCAGTACTCCCTGAGGTAGAAGTACCTCTCTGTGGGATAACTACTATTGGTGAGAAAAAGGGCACCATTTTAGTTAACATGGAGCATCCCTCCAACCCTCCCACAGAAACTTTAGTGCAGCAACCCTGCACTGCCTCAAAACACTTAGGGCAGCAGCCCTGCCCTAGTGTGGAGCTCATAGGACAGCATCCCTGCCCTGCTCCAAATCAAGAGAAACGCATCCCTGTTCTCTGTTACAGCCATATGGACAAAGTTTTTGCCCAGCTATGGCTTTACTGAGACAGCATCCCTGTCTGGCATTCTCATCACTAGAAATAGGTCCAGTGGACAACTCCCACTGTTCTAAACTAAAACTTACTGATAGGAACTCTGAGAATATATCTTCACATTGTTGGTTAGCGAACAAACTTCAAACAGGGTGGTTTAAATCCCCAGAGGGAAGTAACCATATAGTGGATGGTAAAGGGAGTAACCAGTCTATTGCAGAGCTACTCTCCACTTATCACCACTTAGACAATAAAGACTCAACTGGACAATATTAGCCTTATTGTCCTTCGTTTGTGGGGGGGGGGTGTTGTGTGAGAAAGTAGCCTCTTTCTAGCCTTGTTACCCCCACTTTTGGCCTGTTTATGAGTATATGTCAGGGTGTTTTCACTGTCTCACTGGGATCCTGCTAGCCAGGGCCCAGTGCTCATAGTGAAAACCCTATGTTGTCAGTATGTTTGTTATGTGTCACTGGGACCCTGCTAGCCAGGACTCCAGTGCTCACAGGTTTGTGGCCTATATGTGTTCCCTGTGTGATGCCTAACTGTCTCACTGAGGCTCTGCTAACCAGAACCTCAGTGGTTATGCTCTCTCTGCTTTCCAAATTTGTCACTAACAGGCTAGTGACTACATTTACCAATTCACATTGGCATACTGGTACACCCATATAATTCCCTTGTATATGGTACTGAGGTACCCAGGGTATTGGGGTTCCAGGAGATCCCTATGGGCTGCAGCATTTCTTTTGCCACCCAAAGGGAGCTATGACAATTCTTACACAGGCCTGCCACTGCAGCCTGAGTGAAATAATGCCCACAGTATTTCACAGCCATTTTACACTGCAAATAAGTAACTTATAAGTCACCTATATGTCTAACCTTCACATGCTGAAGGTTGGGTGCAAAGTTGCTTAGTGTGTGGGCAGCCTGGCACTAGCTAAGGTGCCCCCACATTGTTCAGGGCAATTTACCCGGACTTTGTGAGTGCGGGGACACCATTACACACGTGCCCTACACATAGGGCACCACCTATGTGTAGCGTCACAATGGTAACTCCGAACATGGCCATGTAACATGTCTAAGATCATGGAATTGTCACCCCAATACCATTCTGTTGTTGGGGAGACAATTCCATGATCCCCCGGGTCTCTAGCACAGAACCCGGGTACCGTCAAACTGCCTTTCCGGGGTTTCACTGCAGCTGCTGCCAACCCCTCAGACAGGTTTCTGCCCCCCTGGGGTCCAGGCAGCCCTGGCCCAGGAAGGCAGAACAAAGGACTTCCTCAGAGAGAGGGTGTTACACCCTCTCCCTTTGGAAAGGTGAGAAAGGCTGGGGAGGAGTAGCCTCCCCCAACCTCTGGAAATGCTTTGATGGGCACAGATGCTGCCCATCTCTGCATAAGCCAGTCTACACCGGTTCAGGGATCCCCCAGCCCTGCTCTGGTGCGAAATTGGACAAAGGAAAGGGGAGTGACCACTCCCCTGACCGGCACCTCCCAGGGGAGGTGCCCAGAGCTCCTCCAGTGTGCCCCAGACCTCTGCCATCTTGGATTCAGAGGTGTTGCTGGCACACTGGACTGCTCTGAGTGGCCAGTGCCAGCAGGTGATGTCAGAGGCTCCTTCTGATAGCCTCTTACCTATCTTGGTAGCCAATCCTCCTAACTTGGTAGCCAAACCTCCTTTTCTGGCTATTTAGGGTCTCTGCTTTGGGGAATTCTCAGATAATGAATGCAAGAGCTCATCAGAGTTCCTCTGCATCTCCCTCTTCACCTTCTGCCAAAGGATCGACCGCTGACTGCTCAGGACGCCGGCAAAACTGCAACAAAGTAGCAAGATGACAACTAGCCACCTTGTATCGCTTCATTCTGCTGGCTTTCTCGACTGTTTCCAGGTGGTACATGCTCTGGGGGTAGCCTGCCTCCTCTCTGCACCAGGAGCTCTGAAGAAATCTCCCGTGGGTCAACGGAATTTTCCCCCTGCAACCGCAGGCACCAAAAGACTGCATCACTGGTCCTCTGGGTCCCCTCTCAGCCCGACGAGCTTGGTCCATGGAACTCAGCAACTCTGTCCAAGTGAATCCCACAGTCCAGTGACTCTTCAGTCCAAGTTTGGTGGAGGTAAGTCCTTGCCTCCCCACGTTAGACTGCATTGCTTGGTACCACATGATTTGCAGCTGCTCCGGCTCCTGTGCACTCTTCCAGGATTTCCTTCATGCACAGCCAAGCCTGGGTCCCTGACACTCTAACCTGCATTGCACAATCTTCTGAGTTGTCCTCCGGCGTCGTGGGACTCCCTTTTGTGACTTTGCATGGACTCCGGTTCACTCTTCTTCTAAGTGCCTGCTCAGGTACTTCTTCGGGTGCTGCCTGCTTATGTGAGGGCTCCCTGAGTTGCTGGGCGCCTCCTCTGTCTGCTCCTTCAAGTGGCGACATCCTGGTCCCTCCTGGGCCACAGCAGCACCCAAAAACCTCTACTGCAACCCTTGCAACTAGCAAGGCTTGTTTGTGGTCTTTCTGCGTGGGAACACCTCTGCAAGCTTCATCACGACGTGGGACATCGATCTTCCAAAGGAGAAGTTCCTAGTCCTCTTCTTTCTTGCAGAACTCCAAGCTTCTTCCAACAGGTGGCAGCTTCCTTGCACCCTCAGCTGGCATTTCCTGGGCTCGTGCCCACTCTCGACACTGTCACGACTATTGGACTTGGGCTTCTTGTCTTACAGGTACTCAGGTCTGGAAATCCACTGTTGTTGCATTGCTGGTGTTTGTTCTTCCTGCAGAAACCCCCTATCACGACTTATGTGCTCTCCAGGGGTAGTAGGTGCACTTTACACCTACCTTTCAGGGTCTTGGGGTGGGCTATTTGTCTAACACTCACTGTTTTCTTACAGTCCCAGCGACCCTCTACAAGCTCACATAGGTCTGGGGTCCATTCGTGGTTCGCATTCCACTTTTGTAGTATATGGTTTGTGTTTCCCCTATCCCTATGTGCTCCTATTGCAACCTATTGTAATTCTACACTGTTTGCATTACTGTTCTTGCTATTACTTAACTACTTTTGGTTTGTGTACATTTATCTTGTGTATATAACTTATCCTCATACTGAGGGTACTCATTGAGATACTTTTGGCATATTGTCATAAAAATAAAGTACCTTTATTTTTAGTACTTCTGTGTATTGTGTTTTCCTATGATATTGTGCATGTGACACCAGTGGTATAGTAGGAGCTTTACATGTCTCCTATTTCAGCCTAAGCTGCTTTGTCATAGCTACCTTCTATCAGTCTAAGCTTCTAGAAACACCTCTTCTACACTAATAAGGGATAACTGGACCTGGCACAAGGTGTAAGTACCTCTGGTACCCACTACAAGCCAGGCCAGCCTCCTACACCTGGTCTATTATGAAACCCTTCAAGGGCAGTTCTTGTCCTAAAGTTTTACTAACCATTATTTCACACAGTTTGCCACCTTCATTTCTAGCACTACACACACAGAAGTGGTTGTAGATTTCAGGGTCATCTTTTGCTCAGAATCTGCAAGCTTTCCTGCCTGTTCAGTAATGTTGTTGCTCAGTCCTTTGATCCTTTCCATTACATGGCTACTGCGTTACAGGTGGACACAAGTAAATCAAAATCGTGGGAAGTTACTGTAGTATCACAAAAAAGAAACAATAATGTGATAAAATATCCAAAAACATCTCTACTTGTCATCAGCAGTACCATCAGGCAGATTGGCTGTGAACAAACTATAAATTGCAGTCCCTGTACCAGAGTATTGTTGCTACTGTTTAATCCTTATGTGGTTACTGCATACTTTGCTGACAGACTGCATGCACTGTCTGAACTCGGTAACAAAGTATCAACTTGAGTTAGGCTCGGATAAATATTTTAAGAAAGAAAGGTACGCTTTAGCTCCTCTGTGTACACATAATGATGAAGTATCTCAAAGTCTCCCAGACCTTGCCATGCCTGCTTCTGGCTTTGAAACCCATCGCTGTGCTCCACTCATCGAGCAGCTATTCTTTCCCGATTCATTTCTGTGTGTTGTCCTGAAACCGCTTGAGCAGGTAGCTTTTGGGATGTTTACAATTCCTTTTTAAATTCTTGGTTTGTAGTCAGCTTGTGGTGGGGACATTCAGAAACAAAAGCTATCACATTCTCTGCAATTTATTATCAGGGACCTGTAGTAATGATTGTTTTGCTCCCTCGACGAAGACCCTCTGCATGGAGCACAAGTGTCAACTTGGGCCGACATAACCAAACTTTCTGGTTTCATAGGTGAATGTATTGAAGTTTATATTATGCTGTGGTGTGTTCGAATGCGTGCAAAACTATGTGTGTACACAAGTTATGCATTGTTTGCCTTTTTCAGTCTATATCACAAGTTCTGTAATCATATTTGATCAGTCTTCAATTTTGAGAGCAGGTATCCCAGATTCAGCTCTCAGGCACCAAAAAGTTGAAGAACAAACTGGATATTTAGAGCTGCTAGGTGTTGGTGGGTCGAAGAGGAATAAGAAAGGGAACTTGAGAGACATGGAGGATGGTATACAAATATAACTGTGATATATGCACTTATATGCCTTTGAGGGGTAACCTCAATTGAATTTTATACAGTCTGCACTTTGATTTGATTCCCAAAGTTGCAAAAGGCTACTTGTTTACTCAGTATAACTATACACATATCTAATATCTGACTTTATATTACTTATATTTACTGATCATATTAGTTTGAATATGGCTTTTAATGTATTAGTATGAATATATATAGATAAATATGTTCATATTAATACATTTAAAATATTCAAAAAATTAATACAATGTCGAATTAGTACTTATTAATTGTAACACTATGGGGGTTATTACAACTTTGGAGGAGGTGTTAATCTGTCCCAAATGTGACGGATATACCACCAGCCGTATTACGAGTTCCATAGGATATAATGGACTCGTAATACGTCTGGTGGTATATCTGTCACTTTACCGTCACTTTTGGGACGGATTAACACCTCCTCCAAAGTTGTAATAACCCCCATAGTGTTACAATTAATAAGTACTAATTCGACATTGTATTAATTTTTTGAATATTTTAAATGTATTAATATGAACATATTTATCTATATATATTCATACTAATACATTAAAAGCCATATTCAAACTAATATGATCAGTAAATGCGCCTTGCAAGCATAATGTGGCACAAGCGGTTTCAAAGTGGCCCAATGCAAGCATTGTGTGCCTTTGTAAATATGGCATGGCATTTCTGGCCATCTAATGCCATATTAGCGTAAAAAAAGATGCTCATGTGATTTTAGGATGGCGCTAGGCCCTTTTCAATCCTGTTCGGAACTCAGGAAGTGTGTCACTGCAAGGAGAAGCCTATCGCTGTGAAGGTATGGATGCTGCTGCGAAGAGAGGACTGTCGCTACGAAGGGAAGGCTGCCAAAGTCTGGTGACAGGTAAGAGTCGCTTCCAAGTTAAATGAGGCTAAGCAGGATTTATGGTCTGATTATCACTTTGGTGGTCCCACCATGGGACCAACAAAGCCACGGGGAGGATGCTACCACCATGTGGTGGTAGCCCCCGTGCATATCACAATGTTCTCGCCGGGCTGACAGGCGGGAACATTGCAATATGCCTTCCCGCCCGGCTGACAGGTGGGAACCGTGCTAGGATATTGGCCTCAGCTCCTTTAAGGGAGCCGAGGCTAATATCCTAGCACTAACCAGCTCCATCAGAGTACGCGCTGTCTGCAAAACAGACAGTGCTGGGCAGGGGAGCCCAGCACTGCCCATGCCATGGGCAGTGTGGGGGCCCCCCACGGCCCCAAGTACTGGCTTTCCACCAGCCTTTTCATGGCAGGGTCCCCACCATGAAAAGGCTGGCAGAAAGTGGGGTTGTAGTTAGCCAGGCAGCACTGAGTTCAGCGCCACCATGTTGGGTTACAAGTCTGACCACCATCACCCCACCAGGATCTGTGATCCTGGCGGGGATGGCTGTCTTTAGACGGATCCGCCTGCCTAAGTTGTAATTGGGCAGTCGGACCGCCAGTAGTGCCACAATCGTAATGAGGCCCTTAGTCTGAAACACCGGATTTTATAGCTAGCCCGAACCAGGTGGAAGGAAAGACACAGGGAAAACAGAGGAACATGTTAGTCATTATAGTAATTGCACATGTTTCTCAAGTATCTTTTTTCCATTAGGATGATCAATTAAAGAACCGCCAGTTGTTGACAGTTGATATGTGCTTCCTTGATTACCTGGGTGAGGGCCCAGCTGGTTGTATACAGTTGACATGTGCTTCCCAGAGTACCTGGGTGAGGCCCAAGTGTTCAGAAGTTAGCTTGACAATAAGCATTGGTCTAAATCTGCTTTAAACATTGCCATTATGATAATAACCGAGTTGCCAAGTTACACAGGGTTTTAGAGACATAACATGATTCAATCTGGTACTGTGAAGAAAAGAAAATAAGAACCTCACTGATGTGTCACAAGGGAGGAATAAGGCATGAATAGCTCTGCCCATAGCTGGTACCGTGATAGTATGTGTGTGTGTGTGTGTGTGTGTGTGTGTCTGAATATATATATGTGTGTGTGTGTTTATATAAGTATACATTCTTATATATATAGTATTAAATATTAGTGGAACATATTTAGTTAACTTTATATTAAAATTATCCATTAAAATATTTACATTTACTACTTTAAACTCTAGTTATATTAAAAATCAATATTGTCTATTTTTGGCCGATATTAGTGTCAACAATATTTTTTCCAATATGTTTGAACTTACCATTATAAGTATAGGATCACAATATTGTGGTAAATGATATTTTTGACTCAATATTTTTGTCATGTATAATGTTGTCCATGATACTGTGTCAGTGATCCTTTGGTGCCATCATTATTCTAATTACCATTCTGTTTGTCAGAAGGTAGATATGAGAAACAAGATCTGAATTCAATATTAAGGGCCTAATTAAGAGTTTGGCAGTCGGGATAGCCCGTCCGCCAAACACCCGACAGGGTGGCTGCCGCCAAAGTGGCGACCACTGCGCCGGACCTATTAGGTGTTTCCCGATGGGCTGATGGGCAGAAAGCCTGGGCAGCCTAGCAGGAAACAGGCAGCAGCATTGTCTCATGCTCGAAATCGAGCCGGCAGCCATGCTATCGCCTGCAGGGTGCACAAGCACCCTTGCAATGTTCACTGTCTGCACAGTGAACACTGCGAGGGTGCTGGGCAGGGGGAACCCTTCACTGCCCATGCCAAGTACATGGCCAGTACATGGGCCAACCTGTGGCCCCCTTCACCTGTTGTCCGCCAGCCTTTTCATGGTGGTGAAATTCCCATGAAAAGCCTGGCAGAGAACAATGTCATAATCCACAGGGCAGCGTTGCATGCAGATTGCGACCTCCACCCGCTGCCAACCTGTCGGGATCACTGATCTCCAGAGAGGCAGCAGAATCCTGGTGCCCTGACCGCCAGGATCTTAATGTGGCGGTCGGACCGCCACAGCAGCAGCGATTTTGACCGTCACCATAATGCTTGAGTTCTTAAGACCGCCAGCCTCATAATGAGACCCTAAATGTTTACCAGATTACTAAAGGCATTATCCTGTCTACATTGCTTACTTTCTCAATATGGAGAAAAAACAAACTACTCTTTTGGAATGCCTAACAGTGAATCTTCTCTTTTTTAATTGAAGTAACCATAGGGTATGAATAGGTTATGACTGGCATTAATCAAGACAGAGTTTTAAAGAGGAACTATAAATACCTCAAGTACACTATTGCAGAAACAAATACCATTACTCTCGCCTTACAGGTTGGTGGCTATACTTCATATTTAGACCTCTGTCTTTGGATTTCAATCTGAGATAGGATCAGGACTTTATTGTAAAATTCTAAATACTATACTTTCAAGCCATTACTTTGATTCTCAAAATATATTAATGGGACACTTTATAATGTGATTGTGAATTTTTGTTTGTTTTTACGTGTGCCTTCACATTCTATATAACATTGGTTAAGTAGTTTAACCTTTAGAGGTGGTTAGGGGGTGAGACCCCAGTGCAGAGCACCGTAACATAATTTTACTTGAGTTCCTAGATTGGGAGATTTGGAGCGCCTTTTCACTCTATAATACCACCCTCCTTCTAATGGTCTCTGTCTTTGGATGTAGGCCTCACCTTTCAATGAATTATGTACCAAGTCTCCCTACATGTTCAGAGTTTCCAACATGCAAAACTAATATTGTATGTTGGTGCTGTGGATGTATCCCTGTGGATTTGGATATATTCACCAGAGTTGTGCTCTCTGACTGCAGCGCTTTGCAACCTTCAATGTAATTTTGGATGCTTTTAACCTTAGTTTACTTTTAGTTCTAATCCAAATGTGCAGAATTAGGAGCACAATTCAACTTAATCCATCCTGGGAGTTCCTAGGAAGTATCAACTACTATTTTTAGGACCACCGCACATTGTGTGGACAAGTACACTATTGTAGGGTGTGCAATGCCCTTTTATCATTTTTTCTCACTTTACCGTACATGTGTTTATAATCTCAGACAAATCAACCTCCAGGGTAATAAACCACACACGTGGACACAAAAGTAACATCTTCTAAATGATATGAAGTTTTGTTTTCCATTAATTATGTTCCAATACAATTATTAAAAAGGGCTTTAGCTCCTAGAAGAAACAAGGACAATTACCAATACTGAATTTTAACTGAATGTTAATTATTGAAAGAAAAGCAATAAACATAACATCTACAAGAATGAGAAAGTAACTAAGCAATTAAATTTAACTATACGGAGTTCTCAAAAAAAGGTAGCATGAAAATGTACTGAGTTCTCATGATGTTCTCACCAAAAGTTTAGTGTATAAATTATTCTAATTGACAATTGTTTGTAAATATTTCCTCAGGTAAAAAATGGCAGTGATGCCAGCTCACCGCTGCTTGGCAAATATTGTGGTAGCACTGTACCAAGCCCAATATTTCCGAATAACAATGTACTACACTTACGGTTTGTAAGTGATATTGTTTCAGCTGGAAGCGGATATGAGATCACTTGGACTTCCTCTCCTACAGGTAAGGTTCCCAATGACCCATATTTATTTACCTTTTATCTTTAATGAAATTTCCATCCCTGGCTGCAATCGAACCATACACTGAAATAATGTATAGAAGTAATTGGAAGAGAAGGGCTAACTATATTGCAAATCAGTGTATAAATGGGTATTTGTAATGTGCACACCTATTTAGAGACCAACAGAGTACTAAACAAAGGCTGGAGCCTTAGCATAAAGCACAGGATTGTTTGCAGTACGACCGCTCGTATGGGGGTGGTGGATCTTATCACATAGAAATGTAACAATCATGATCACCTTTCATTTATTAATTAAACTCCATTCTATTATACACTTAAGTGGGCATTGTTATACTGACCTGCAAAAGGGGGCAAAAATATGCTTATTTCTTGTATCATAATTAATGTGTGCCACATTATACCTAATAACTTTGTTCAAGAAAAGGCATGTTAATGCTAACAAATATTATTTTTCATTTTTGTAATGCCATTTAACATTGCATAGTCCAGTACAACTATCCTTTAAAATGTTCAAAACCTCCCTCAACTCCAACAGCTACATGTTACAATTCCACTGAGCTCTGGTACTCAGAGGATGCAATTTTACTTCCCAACGTTTGTGTTGTAGGAGCGTGAATACTTTTGTTCCCAAAAATGCAAATCATGCTTCAATTATGCGACACAGAAGCTGCAACCTGCCACCAAAAATGGAAAGCATCCCTCAACTATAGCTCCCAGAAGATTCAATTTCTCTCCCAAAACATTCAAAGAAGTCTTCCATTCTGGCATCCATAGAATGTAATTTTCTCTCGAAAGGTCTTAGGCAGATATGGGTCTGGGGTTGCTTCTGTTCCGTCAGGAAAGGGCCTGGCCTGGCATTTTGGACTGGAATTTTCCTGCCAGAGCTGGACCAAGATTGATTTCTATGTGGCATAGTTGGCATTTGTGAATGCAGCCTGAGTTATTGCTAGTGGTTGAGCTGAATTCAAGCATTCCTTCCATCACAGAGGGGCTCATTATGAGTTTGGTGGGGCGGCCGTTGGCCCGCTAGACCCATGGGGAGGAGACTGTGGACCTGGAGTTCTCCCCCCACCAGCCAGATTATGATGTTTCCACTGGGCTGACCCATCTGTATTAGAAGGTTTCCACCGGTCAGCCCAGTGTAAACAGTGTGGCGGCATTGGCCTCGGCTCCTCAGGGAGTCAAGGCCAATGCTGTGGCACAGAGGCTGCACCCAACACCCTCAGAATGCACGCTGTTTGTCGTAGCAGACAGTGCGCATTCCGAGGGTGCTGGGCAGTGGGCCCCTACACTACCCTCAACATGGTCATGAGCAGTGCAGGGCCCCCGGTGTCCTCCAGCACTGCCTTTCTGCTAGCCTTTTCTTGCCAGGGACCACACCATGATAAGGCTGGCAGAAAGAGAATCATGAACTCAGCGCCTCCATGGCTGACCACAACTTTGACCACTGCCAACCCGTTGGGATCCATGATGCTGCCGGTGGTGGCAGTCCCCTGGCAGTCCAATCGACAGGGTTGTATTCTGGTGGTCGGACTGCCAGAAGTGCAGAGGTGTAGTCGAATTTGCAAGAAATAAAGAAGTAACACAATTCTGATAGCAATTGCATATATTTATGATTTTTTTTTTTTTTTTAAACACGTCTAGGAGTATAGCCCAGTTCTGTAACTGAGACCACACTCAACTCAGCTCTTACAAACAACAGCTGTTATAGTCATAGTCTAGCATTTTCCAATTAGCACAGTAGTGCGAATCTCTGTTATCTTTATTCATTTTAGCAAAAGCAGTAATTCTTTAGTAAGCATCTGACTACTTGTCACTTAAAATGCAACTGTGGCATAGATAATATTTGTATGCGTCTCCTAACGAGCACAGCGTCCTTAGATCTCACCCTCTGAACCCTATCTATGTATCCTCCCTACGATACTACCAGGCTCTGAAGTTTAAAGTCTGTCTTCCTCTTCCTGCCAACCTTGACTTGGACAGACATCTTGTGTCTCCCCTTTAGGTCTGCCATGATTTACACCTCCTCCTAACCCTGGTATCAGAAAGTGTCTCAGGCTCTCATGTGTGTGTGTGACCTTCTAAATGATCTATGCGATGCGAGGACTGGCTGCAACTGCTTTGCCCTGTACCTGGCCTCTTTCTTCATTTTCGTTCCTGTCCTTGCATTCCAGTCTAACATCGTACCCAGATTGAGACCTGTACTTCTCTCGTACAATGTACATTTCTGCATGTTTCCCATCTAAGTTGTGTGTTGACCAGAGTAGGCCTTCCTTCGTTTTCGTGAAGCCTATTATAGAGGTCCGATCACCACCGCGGGTTCTCGTAATGAGGCCTTTAGTTGTTTGTCCTAAAATTCAAAGCATCCTTCAAGCCTGAGGGTATAATTTGCCTTTTTAAATTGTAAGCCCCCCTTAGCCTTGACGCCATCTACACAACAACGTTCTTTATTGCTTTTTTATATCTTTGAAAAATACAGAATACCTGCTATTAGGTAGCAACACAGCCTGTATGCAATTGCAAATGTGATCCATACATGGTATACCATTTCAGCCATCAATACTCTAGGTGAGAAAACTTGTGCAAATATTCATATATTAATAAGCAGGTAGTCCATGAAATGCATGAGCACTGCAGTTGTGGTGGTAAGATTTTGAAATGCATATTTTTAATGACTCTTGTTTTAGCCTTTACCAGAGGGGAAAGTTGAAATATGATCTGTGACATTGCAGTGGATGGACGTGGAGCTAGATCTAGGGGTGCAGCACCCCGTTAAATGAGCTGGAAGGAGTTCCGGTGGAAACTGCAATATAATGAGGTTTTTTTCAAGCGATGTTATCTTGCAGAATTATCTATGTTTCAAAGATAGCATTCTAGAGACAAACTTCCTGAAAATGTCTGTTTATTTTATTGATTAGTTCTATGTAAACATGGGTATCTTTACAAGGAGTTGTTATGTCTTAACAGTAACCATAGTGGCACTTTTATTGTGGCCCTGGAGAGCGAAGGGAGGAAGCATCTGAAAGACCTATTAACACACAGAATTATAAAACAAGACTTTTCTCCTTTTAAGAAGAGTAGGGAAAGAAATCAAGATGCAATATTAATAATGATGCCAATTACTATTTCTTTGTTTTTATATGTACTTTTTGTTAGTGAAATGTGACATTATTTTTGGCCATTTTTGTCAACTATCGCCACTGTAGTTGCGTGTAACATTTGTAACTATCTTTTATCTTGAAACATACTATATTATGTTATTTTCTGCTATGCCATAGCATCAGATTTTCATGAGGTATTGTTTTTTCCCAACAGTCTGACACATTTTGCAGTTTGTGTTATAGAAACGTGAACCGCTGAATTACAGTACCATTACCTGAACTTTAACCAATACTCAGGAACACATTCCTGAGGCTGTACTATAGTTGTACAGTGAAGCAGGTGGTAGATGTAAATGCATTTTTTAACAAAATTGCAGTCTGCACTGCCTGTGTTTTGCATTGATCGTGTGCACACACTGCTGACAGCACAACATGAAAACAGAGTAGCGAGTAACAATCTCTGTGTCTGTTCTAAGCTGCCTACACTACATGTACTGAAAGCAAGCGTTGAATGTTACAACATGCACTGCATACATCAACATTTTGTTAGAAATGGCCCATACTTACTATCTGTTTTAATGTGCATTTGTGGACATGATTATGTGGCCCCTGAGTCCTCCAACTGTAACTGATCTGATAACTACCCAAAATCTCCATATGTTTATTCAGGGGACACACAAACTACAGGTTTGCCCAGAAGAGTCAAGGTAATTGGTGAAAGTTCACTATTATTGTGGATGAAAATCTGTGCAGACATCCTCGTTTGGAGAACTACCAGTGTTTGATCAAATAACAGTGGCAAGTAGCCATGTAAAACTCTAGCTTATTTTTTGTATATGTGGGTTATTCACATACTGCAGACCTGACTATGGGACAGTGGAGTATCTTAAACAGTAACAGAAATATTTGCCAGGTGTAAACTTTTACAGAGTGCACAAAATGATGTTTACATAGCTCATATGTAAGTAACTTGATTTATCTACAGTTGTGTGGTGTAGGCGATGTTTTTTCTGTAATTTTACTTCTTGTGGTCCCTTAGGTTCACTTGCTCAACTCATAGGTCATCAATTTCCCAGCTGTTGAGCAAAGGCCAATCTCTATAAGTCACTTTTATCGTCTTTGCACCATCTTTTGATATTGTGAATAGAAGCAGGCTCTGGGCGAAATTAGCTAAGTGAGGTATTATTATTCCCCTGCTATCAGCAATTGTATGTCTCTACACAGACACTTGGCTCCAAATCAAAATCTCATTGAGATGGGTCACGTCAAAAAGAATTGCTACCAATAGAAGCCTAAACGAAGGCCGCCTCCTACTATTCAATTTATACCGGATATCGTATTTAACTGAAGCCCTGGCAAAAGCAAGAGCCTCCCCCCAACCCCCGAAGGTAGCAACCACTAAGATCCATGCTCTGCAATCCCCTGACGACAACATAATATCAGATCAAAAGCTTGCTTCCTTCTGCAATGCCAACAGCATTAACATCTACAACTCTAAATCCAAGGTCATCATTTTTGGTCGGGCTTAGTGAAAAGGGGCTACTGATTTCTGGACGTTGTGCAAGTTCATAGGAAGATAATTAACACTGACCCCTGGCTTATGGAATGACTGCATTCGAGAAACGATTCGACAGCTGGCTGGAGAGGGTTCAGTACAGCTGCTATCATCACCTTTTCCATCTGTCAGACTCCATGGTACTAACACAAATCTGCCAGGAATTTAACTTAATAAGGCAAGAGCTGGCACTGCACACCACATCTACGTCTTATTGCACAAAACTAAGAGAAGCGGAAACAGACTGAGATTCAGCCTGTGGCAGGTAATTTAAAATGAGTCTACCACGTGAAACAAATCCCTCAAGCTGTCGCTCCCACCTCTCACAGCAAATGATTTGTGAGAATCTAATCTCTCAAGCAAATGGCTGGCAAATATTTTGGGGAGGCAAGCTAAACTTTTATCCAAAGCGAAGGATCAAAAATATCTGAGCAGGAGGGCAAATGCAACCCTCCTGTCCAAACTGTATGATCCTCTGAACTGGTCGGCATGCCCAAAGCAACCCCTCTCACTGGAGTTAGGTGACAATTAATCCGGTTCAGCTATGAGTAATACTTCTCAGGGGGCATGGGTATGGGAGGCTGCACAGGGATTCCAATCAGCAATATAGGTTGTACTAGGCCATGGGTACTCACAAACATTTCCTCGGGCCACAAAGAACTCTCTGTGGCTTGCCCGAGGGCCGCACCTAAACCAGTAGGGAAAGGTTCGGGTGATGAAAGGTGGGAGTAGGGGGATGCGAAGCAGAGGCGGACAACAAACCGAGCCTTTGCATGACTTCTGTCTGCCACCAATGCTCTATTCTCATGCACCAAGAATTAAAGTCAAAGCACAAACTTCTCATGTGAAACACAAGAGGAAAAGAGAGACTCATCTGATGGCTGAATTGCAAAATGTGAAACCAGAAAACCTGGTATCTGTCCTGGCTTCCCACTTGACCAAATCGTGTGATCCTAGGCAATTGATTAATTTCACTTTGCCTTATTTTTCTTCATTATCACATAAGAGTCCTTGAAATACATGAGTTGCAGATGTGCGCTGTACAATACCTTTTCTTGTGGTTTATTTAATAAACTATAATGTTGTTCCAGTTATATAACAACCAGGACTATGCACAAGGTGCACCTGACAAATGACTCTTCTTTTAGTAATGCCATTGATTTCCGAATGTGGGCAGCATGATTGTTTCCAAGATCATGTTTGAAAAATATCACTGCTAATAAATGTCTCTCAATGCAGTGACATAACATGATGTACTAAGGAAAAACGTTCATGCAAGTTAATAAAGCACACTTTTTTTAAGTTTGCAGAGAAGTTTATCATGTCTCTACATGTTTAGTGCAAGATGTTTTTAAAACTGAAGGTGTTCCCAAAGATAAGTTGGCTAGGCACCATCTTTGCTTCTTTCCTATTACTTTAGTTAACGTGTAAATAAATTATGTGCATTTCACGGTTTTCTGAATGTTCCTTCTCTGTCATGTGCACGGCAGCTCAGTGCTGTCATTAACCAGAGGGCCACAATTAGAGGTCAAGAGGGCCGCATGCGACCCCCGGGCCGTGCTTTGAGTATCCCTGTACTAGGCCGTCCCCGAATACTATGACATCACATGCATTTGCAAAACTCTACATACACTTAGGAAATACTGGCTGAGACCAGTCTTCCGCCTTCTGAATATGAAATCTTGCAATGAGGCGGTAACATGCCGCCATAGTGCATCGTCTGGCAAGTTGACAACATCTTTAAAAAAAAAAAAAAAAGAACTCGTCAGATAGGCCTCCAAAGAGTAAAGAACAAGAGCTCACTCTAGGAAATTACAATTGCAATCCTGAGACTGCAGTAGCAGAGTGACCATATCATGTTTATTATTCTAGCTATTTTAGATTAGATTTCAGAGTATGTTTCAAGGTGTTATTTAGCAAAGCCCTTTTCCCTGCACATTTCTACAACATTGTACAATAGGGGTGGTTGCCATGTTCCGAGGTTTCCACCCTTCACTATAACTATGCGTAAGCACTTTAGTCGTTACTGTTTTTAATTTATGTGCAGTAGGTGTTGTTGTAAAATATAAAGATGAAAGAAAAATGCAATGATGTACCATCTCCATAAATGTCTAGCCCTTCCTTATAAATAAGCAGGAGCGTTTTATTCTTTATTCTATTTAATTCATGTGCAGTAGGTGTTGTTTTGCTGCACAAGGATGAAAGAGAAATTGTAATGTTTTTAAATAATCGACCAATAAATGTCTATTCTATTATATTCCCAGTTGGGTTCTGACTTGAAAATTAGGGCTATCACTTTCCTTTGTGGTTGACTGATAAAAATACAACTTCGATCCCATAGCAAAGTCGTGGGGGAAACGGTTTTAAAGTTAAATGGCGAGGAAACATTTTGAAGGAATTGGAAAGTTATGCCAGAATTTTGGATCTACACAATACTTTGTTTAAGCTTCCCAAATGCGTTTCTGTTAAATGCATCGGCACACCATAGATACACCCAACTAAGTATTTTTTGTTATCTACAACATATTACAATTAACAAGAAAAAGGACAGTATTGATGCGTATTATCATCATCCGGTTTTATGTAGTGCTTTATACCTATTTTTTACTGTGTTAAGCACTTGCATCTCTCATATGTCCCATGCCTGCCTGGGTTCCAGGACGCAGCATTGTATTGTGTTTTGCGGCCATGCTGGCCTCACTCAGAGACGCGTTGGGCAAGCTGGAACCTGTGTGATAACGGGTCCGGCTCTAGGGCGGTGCGAGTGGTACCACCGCACCGGGTGCTGCCAGGATGGGGGCGCCGTGTTTGCAAGTATATTATGATTTCAAAAGACCCAGCTGCAGCGGTTCCTTGCCTCCAGCAATTATCAGGCAACAATAAAAATTGAAAGATAATTCTAATGGTTAAAGTTCTGTCTGAAGACAGATCGGAGTTTTGGAGGGCTCTGTTAAAGGGTGATAGTGAGGCAATCCGTAGTGGAGGCGGTCATTGGGGGCGCAAACAAGCATTGTAACAAAGGGTGCCAACAGCGCTAAGGCCGACCCTGTGAGAAAAGAATCCGCTCCCTCCTCCAGAAACGGCAATGTTCTTAGGGTTCTGCATAACTGTTTCTGTAGCTATGATATTCCTCAAACGTGTTTCTTAGATGTACCTATTTGTATAAACAGATTGATATCTGTTTTAAGACATGCAAAAAAACTGTAATTATTTTTTTTCTGGGAAAGGAACGGTAATTAAAAGACACCTGCTTTTTCAACGACGTTTTTCTTGTCGTCTTGTTTTCTGCCTCTACATACACGTGGTAATCAGAAAGCTTCTCGCTGTCATCGCGAGCGACGTGCACGTTAGGCAAAACACCCATTGCAAAATCCAACGTAGGCATTGTAGTAGACAAGTTCCCATCACTAGCGTCTCTCGTTTTTTGTACATGTAGTGCCATTTATTTACTAACATTCAAATTACTTTCACTCGCACACAGGACAATATTTAGCGAAATTTTGTATCCAAAAGAAGACCTCTGGCCAGCTTCTTATCACTTTTCCAATTAACTTGATTTTTCTCTTTTTCAAGTACAATGCTGCCATCCTGTGGAAGGTTAATACCTCGTTCCTAGTTTACCTTACTTGCCATAATATTAACCAATCTTTTGCACTAGTCTGAATGGCACACACAAAGTAGTTCCCTCGCATCCAGGGACTATGGTACGGAGTGCTTTTAAAGTATAAAAACTTTTTTCCTTTTAGCCAACGCTTTTTCATATGTCCGAGGACCCAGCAGCTCCCCCAGCCGAAAAGTTACACAAAACCATGATGAAGTCAAAAGGCTGACAGCCACTTCTAGAGCTATGGGATTTGCCAATGCTTGTTTTTGTTGAAATACACATACCGCGGCTCAAGGAGCGCTGGTATCTCTCTGTATCAGGAGGTGTTGGTCCCCCTTCATCAGGAGTCTGGAACTACTAGAGGATGCCCTCCTCCCGCATATATAGTCCTCCTGCCTGAGCTGTCTGGCTCTGACCCTCAGCATTGAAGCTAATTCCTGGATACGTAATGTCATTGGAAGTGACTGTGGAAGTGCAGTTGTCAGGGTTGTCTTCTACAAAGCAGACTTGCACAGAACAGTGAGTGCCATCTAGGCTTTGTGTTCAGGGAGTGTCCTAAATCTTCTAGCCTCTGTGTTGTGTTGTAGAATTCTCGACAGGCACGCGCGTGTCGAGAATTCTACATTCCATGGGAGGACGGTTAGAGCTGATGGTGAAGACGGAGGTGGGCGAGGGATCGTTTCTTTGTCGCGGCTATGTTTAATCAATAAACATATTATTATAAACTCCTTATCGGAGCAACGAGATTTACTACATTGGCGACGAGCGCCTACCTCCATCTCTGCATCGCCGTGGCACGGAAACGTCAAGAGTGGACCCTCGATCCTGACTTAGATGGCGACATCCATCGGATGGCACGAAGGAGACGCGCGTGAATTGGGAGGAGGAAGCGCGTAGTGAACAGGAAATATATTGTTTTTTTTCTTTTAAAAAAAAACAAAAAAACAACCCCTACCGCCTATAGAAAACAACCCGAATGACGCGGCGGCCATCTTGGGAGGAGAGATACAAGAAAAAGGAAAAAACAACCCCTACCGCCTATAGAAAGAAACCTGAATGACGCGGCGGCCATCTTGGGGGTAGGAATACATGCTGGAATAACGTGGCGGCCATCTTGAGGGTATAAAATCGATTTTATTTTGAAATTGGACAAGTTAATGTGGGAATCATCACACAAGACTGAAACTGTTTTTCACCGATGTTAGATATTGCCTACATTTATGTATTAAGACTTAGTGGGCAGGACTTTTCCTAGAACAAAATATATCTAACAATAGTTGGTCAATACTGTAACATTGTGTGTTACCATGGCTACCAATACGCAAGGTATAGTGCCACCTCCCCCATTCCTTGCACAACCAGGTAATCCACCCATCCCTTGGGGTGAATGGATTGACATTTTTGAGAATTATTTGGTAGCACTTGATGGCCAGGATTTAAGACCGGAAAGGAAAAAAGCTATTCTTTTAAGTACTATGGGACAGGAAGGCCAACGTGTATTTAAGTACTTACCTCAACCATTAATAGAAGAAGGTCAACCGGAAATGGATGTATATAAGGAGGCGCGGAAAAGATTGGAAAAAAGATTTTCGAAAGAAATCAACATTGTCATGGCAAGACACACATTCTATACTCAACCACAAAGATATGAGGAGAGTATTGACGAATTTGTCACAAGGTTAAGAGAGTTATCCACCAAATGTCAATTTGGTGCAATGACTGAAGAATTAATACGAGATCAATTAATCGTTCAGTGTCATAGCAAAAAAATGCAGGAGAGGTTATGGGCAGCCAAGAATCCGTCGTTGAAAGATGCTATCGATATAGCAAAAATTGTTGAACACTCTGAATATTGTATGAGGGAAATGGAAAAGAAGGAGAGGGTATCTAATGGCAGTTCTGAAACAAATACAACTTGTGCTATGACAGAAGGAAATGATGTTTTGACAAATACAAAAGGGGGGCGTATGCTCAAGGGTGGTAATAAGAATAACAATGTCAACAAGTATTACAGTAAGATGTGTACGAGATGTGGAAGTAAGTTTCACAATGCAGACTCAAAATCTTGTTTTGCCTTGGGTAAAGACTGTATGAAGTGTGGTAAAAAGGGGCATTTTGCACGTATGTGTAAAAATACTGGTAAATCTAGAGTGGGGGTTATTCATCAAGATCATATGGAGGAGGCCGAGGAAATAGATAGAGTTTTATCCATAGAGAACACGGGACAGGAAATAAGAAGTATGCATAGACCTCCCAGACCGACTGCAAATTTTATGGTACGTGGGAGAAAGGTGCGACTGATGATTGATTCGGGTTCGCTATACACAATTGTGCCCAAGAGCTTATTAAGTAAAGAATGGCCCAATGTGCGACTTCTCCCAAAAGATATCAATCCTGGTGGGTATCAAGGTGAGAAAATAGATATAATTGCCTACATGTTAGCCAATATAAGTTTTGCAGGGAGACAAATTGAGGGTAAGGTTTATGTGGCTACTAATGGTCCACCAATACTTGGTTGGCATCACCAGTATGATTTACACATAAAATTGGATCCCAAGACAGACAATACGGTCATGTTGTTGCAAGATGATAACTTGGGTAATATATTGGAGGAATACAAAGAAGTTTTCACTGATAAGGTAGGAGAACTTAAAGGATATACACACAAGATCATGCTAAGAAAAGATGCTGTTCCGGTGCAGCACAAATTGAGGAGGGTTCCTATTAGGGCAAGGGATGAGGTAAAAAAGATGATTGGTGACATGGTACAAGAAGGTATTATAGAACGCATTGAAACATCATGTTGGATCTCCCCAGTGGTTATCACAAGTAAGCCTGATGGGTCTTTGAGATTCTGTGTTGATCTCAGGACACTTAACCAGAATATTGTGGTGGACAATTATCCATTGCCCAATATTAATGAGTTGGTTTTACTTCTGAGAGGGGGGAAATACTTTTCAAAGCTAGATCTTAGAAGTGCATATCACCAGGTTAAATTGCATGATGAATCCAAAGAGTTAACTGCATTTATCACTATGGAAGGGGTTTATCAGTTTAATAGGATGCCATTTGGATTGGCTTCAGCGGCAGGTGTATTTCAGAGAATAATGGGCAATATATTTGAAGGGGTTGATAATGTGCTGTATTTTCAGGATGACATCCGAATTTTTGGGGAAACCTTGGAAAAACATAACCAAGTATTGAAGTGGGCATTAGAGAGAGTTATGAGTGCAGGTCTAACCATAAAAAGAGAAAAATGTAAATTCTTAGTTGAGGAAATTGAGTATTTGGGTTATACCCTCTCTGAACAGGGAGTAAAACCAATGAGGAAACTTTTGGATGCCATTGAGAAGGTTCCAACCCCCCAGGATAAAGAACAGTTGAGGTCATTCATGGGACTCATTGAGTACTACTCCAAATTTATAAAGAATTTTGCTGACAAAACAGAGAGTATAAGAAAACTCTTACGCAAGGGGCAAAAGTTCCAATGGGAGGGTGATCAAGAAAGAGCTTTTCAAAATATAAAGAAAGAAATGTGTGCAGCAAACGTGTTGGTACCTTTCAATGTTGTTGCTAAAACTATTGTAACGGTGGATGCGAGTGCAATTGGACTAGGAGCTGTACTTTCGCAGAACTCTGACAAAGGTGAAGAAACTGTAGCTTTTGCATCACGGTCATTGACCAAGTCGGAAAGGAATTATTCGGTCATCGAAAAAGAGACATTGGCTGCATCGTGGGGCATTGAGTATTTCAGAACTTATGTTTGGGGACGTAAGATTACATTACGCACTGATCATAAACCATTGGTGAGAGTACTGTTACCTGGGGGTGCCAACAAAGTGTCTCCACGCCTGGCCAGATTAGCTGCAAGGTTACAGGAGTATCAGTTTACTATAGAATATATTCCGGGATGGCGTAACGTTCAGGCAGATTGCCTATCTCGCTTGCCATTGAATTGGCAGGAGGTAGATAAACAATGTGTGCAGGATTATGAGAACGAAGGTGCTGTGGCAAGTGTTGAAGACGTGCTGGAATGCACTCATGGTGTGGTATCGCGTGAGGAATGGTGTGAGGAAATGAGAAAAGATGAGGTTATAAAGGATGTAATGAATTTAATTGTTGGTGGAGAAAGAAGAGAGAGTACGTTGAACCCTCAAGTTCGACCCTATGCAAAAATTTACGGTGGAATTGTCTAGGAATATCGTGGTGAGAGGTGACAAGTTTGTTCCTCCGGTGGGCGTGAGGTATAAACTGTTTTGGTTGGCTCACGAAGGTCATTTAGGGCAGACTTTAACGAAGAAAAGGTTAAAGGAACATTTTTGGTGGCCAGGGATTGATAACGATGTTAGTAATTGGGTCGAAAGGTGTGTTGATTGTGTGGAGAGTGAGAAGAGATTGAAAGTGGGAAAACAAGGCTTATCGGGATTCATATCAGATCCTGGCATAATGTGGCATACAGTGTGTATGGATTTTATTGGATCTTTGAATGGTGTTCCATGGGATCTAAAGTATGCGTTAGTAATGATTGATGTACATTCAAAATGGTTGACAGTGAAGTTTATGAAGGAGATCACTACCAGAGCAACTATTAACACAATGCCGGAGATTTTTCATGAAGAAGGTTATCCAACTAAACTCATTACGGATAATGGGACACAGTTAGTTTCCCATGAGATGGAGCAATTTCTTAAACACGCAGGGATACATCATTCACGTACTGCATTGTACAATCCTCAGGCTAATGGCATGGTTGAGAGGTGCAATAGGATGGTAAAAGGAGTTATCAACATGGCTATAAGGAATGGCAAAAATGTACGTACCATGGTTGATGATCTTGTGTGGGCATATCGCACCACTGTGCACAGTGTTACGGGTAGAATTCCTTTTGAGGTGATGAGAGGCAGGAAAGCATGTACAAGAGTTTACCCATCATGGTTGGTGTCAGTGTTAGAGGAAGGAGATTTGATCCAAAAGAGTGCAGGGACATCACGATCAGTTTCAGAAAAGGATATTAATAAAGGAGATTTGGTGAAAATTAGAGTGGTGAATACTGGAATTAGCTTTATGAAATTTAGAGGGCCCTACTTAGTTAAAGATGTACGTGAATTTCATGTTGTTTTAGAAAATGGTGAACGGTGGAATAAGAGGAGGGTAGCCTTGTATTGCAGAGGTAATGGAAATGGAAAGAGGAAGATATGCTCTCAGAGATGGGTTCCAGACGGGAATAGTGGTTATCTGTTTATGAGTGATGAAGAATTGTTGGATAAAGGAAGAGTGGATGTACAGGAGAGGGACAATGTGCGAAACGGGAATCAACATGAAACAGAGATGAGAACACTTATAGGTATGAATAAAGGGAATGTTCAAACTAAACGAATAGGGTCAAGACTTCGTAAACGTCCAGAATATTTACGAGATTACGTTGAGTGAAGTTTATTCTATATTATTCTACATATTGTGTATCTAGTAAAACTTTGTGTATAGTTTTAAGATATATGTGGTTGTGAAATTCCAAGTTATTGTAACCCCAATGAATGTTATTGACGATGGTTTTAATGTGCAATTTGTATTTATTTTTTTGTTTTTTTTGTTTTTATGGTCTATTATTGGTTTCAATATATTATTGTGTTATTTATTGTTTGTAAAGGGGATGGATATGTTGTGTTGTAGAATTCTCGACAGGCACGCGCGTGTCGAGAATTCTACATTCCATGGGAGGACGGTTAGAGCTGATGGTGAAGACGGAGGTGGGCGAGGGATCGTTTCTTTGTCGCGGCTATGTTTAATCAATAAACATATTATTATAAACTCCTTATCGGAGCAACGAGATTTACTACACTCTGCTTCCCCTAAAATCCTGGAATTTTTACGACAAGGTTTTCAAAAAGGAAAATCATAGCTATTCTTTCAGTGCAGTGAGCAGCAACACAGAGATATTTGAACCTCTGGTTAGGAGCTTGCTCAAAGGTTTCCTTTGTATAAATCTTCTGAAAGACAAGTTCTTTATGGTCAGGATTTGCTTTTAGAGGTGACATGATTGAAGGTATCCTTGCTGAAACCACAAAAAAATACCTCCTTGGACTCGCTGATTACAACATCATGGGCCGGATTACTACTTTGGAGGAGGTGTTAATCCGTCCCAAATGTGACGGATATACCATCAGCTGTATTACGAGTTCCATAGGATATAATGGACTCGTAATACGGCTGGTGGTATATCCGTCACTTTTGGGACGGATTAACACCTTCCTCCAAAGTTGTAATCAGGCCCCATGTTCTTGGTTTTCGTTACCGCCATTCATCAATTTGCATTGTTTCCGTTCCTTTTGGAGAGGCGATTGTTCTTACCTAGTTGATGCAAATTGTGTCAGACAAGACGAGGCAGGATTTAAGTATGTTCATGTAAGCAAAGGTGACTTGTCTCAGTTATCTCAGTCCGAGTTTATTTCAGCGGTGTGAAATTCTCTTGGGGTCTATCCCTACTGTTTTCACTCTTTGGATCAGAATGGCTGTTCTGAAAGCTTGTGAGGGTGTGTTGACTTGCTGCTATTTACTAAGGAATGTTCCAGTGAGTGGGTTCCACCTATTGGCTGAGGTTTAGGGCTTTCCCTTAGGGGATCACTGTATGATGGAGACCTCAACTTCTTTGTTAGTTTTTGTGAACCATTACCCATTGCATGTGAAAGTTCACAGAGGGAATCACATGTTGCATTCTATTTCCCGGTAAGCGGCAAATCTAATTGGACTGTATACAATTAAGACTAGAGTTGCATTTGAATCCCATCCCGGTGTGGCTTCTGTCGTGGTATTTTGGCAGTACTTGCCATTAGGCCCAGATATAAATAATGAAGCAATGATGAGATGGTATAAAAAAAAAAGAGTGATGTAATCACCATTAAATTATTCATTTCCTTCCTACTCCAAGTCCTTAAGACCCTCCTCCTTCTCCTGTATTGGGCTGATGTGACAGGAAATGGATGAGAACGTGACTAGACTTGACAAGAAGGGTGAAAAATAATCCCCCCTCCCGCACATGGCCAACAAAGTTGTGAAGCCTTGAGGAGGGACTAGCCAGGAGCGTACGCTGAAAACGTGAATATTTTTCAAAGAGAGCATAGCATCCATTTCCATGTCAGAAATATGGTCTTTCGAGAGGGAACTGGATTGGATGAGATGGGAACAACTCTAAGCAATTAAATAATTCAACTCTGGTTTGTTACAGGCAGCTAGTGTGGGGTTCACACTATATCTGGGGCAGCACTTCTCCTCTTTGTGATTAATAAATCGAATAAGGACTGGTGCTAATACAGGATTGCAATTAAAACATTTCTTAAATTCACTGTAGGACTAAAAATGTGTTGTCTAGTTTAGACCACATCCATGTGTTGTGTTCCTACTCAAAGCTCTCACAGGTTTGCAGGACTATCTATTGAGGCAGAGACCAGGATCAGCCGGATTCTCCCTCCCATGAAAACGGGACTTACCCTTAGCAATAATACACGTTTAGCTCTGTTTGTTTTGTGAGCAGCAGCCAGTGAGGGGCTGGATCACAGTGTTGGTTTACAGCATCTTGGAAGAAGGCAGGGTCTGGTATAGCCTGTGCGTATAACGCTTTTTACCATCAGCTCTTCGATACTAAGTGATCTCTAGCAGTAGAAACCCAATGTGCATCTGCCCTCTCCTCCCTCTTATCATTCACTGGTGTTCTGAATGTGTATGGCAAGCCTCATGGGACAGATCACTCACCACGCTTGTCGAGCATCACCATCACTGCCTTTGAGAAGCTATCCTCAGGTTTGGGTTTGGCAGGAGCAACCGTAGCATGACTCCAAATGCAGCCCAGCTGCCATTCTTTGGGGTTTCTCTACCTCTCTGTACTGACCCTGCCTGAGGGAGACAGTGGGCATGGTGAAATTCACTCTGAAGCCACCACTAATAGCCACAAATATGGAAAGAGGACATTGTGACCAGAAGTGGAACCACCAATAGCAGTCTTATCTACTCCACAATGCACTTTAGAACCTTCTCACCAAGTAAAAATAAAAAATAGAGGCCAATTCAGCAAAAGTGTCAACAGTGAAGTCATCAGTGCTGCTCACTGGAGGTATCTCGAAGTTGGAGTAAAGAGAACATTGACAGTATTATGTTTGTCTTTAGATCTGCTAGGCACCTACCCTCTCTGATAACATTTGCAGGATGACATACGTATTTGCAAGCACTTGACTTGTCAGCTGAGGTTTTCCTATCATTGAGATAGGTCTCTTAACCTATCCAGAGCTGAAGGATTAATGCCAATGCCACAAGTGACTGTACAAAAAGTGCCCCTATGCCTGTTGATATGTAATAATAAAATAATAATAATAAGCAATTTTTAAAGCACATGGCTACCTCAAAGAGGTGGCCCTGTGCTGAAAAGGTAAAAAACAACCAGGAAGCAACACAGGAAAAGGAAAAAGAACACACTCAAAGAACAAACTCTTAACAGCAATGTTTTGAGATGTTTCTGAAAAAGACAGTTCTGACTTTGCTTGTCTAAAATGTAACGGCAGAGAATTCCATAGTTTGGGGGCCAACCAGCTGAAGGAGCGGTCTCCCATCTGAACTCTCTTTATAGGAGGGACTTCTTCCACCAGTGCAGCCCGAGGATCTCAAACACCCAGACAGATTATATGGTTTAGTAAAACGAAGCAGGTAACTATCCCCGGTTTCTATGAAAGGCTCCGTAGTAAAAGTACAGCACCTAAAATGACACCCGTTTCTCCACTGGGAGCCTGTGAAGATTCTGCAGGGCAATGCCCATTGAAGCTATTCTAGGAGGATTGAGCAGGAGCCTGGCCATGGAATTCTGTACCAGTTGGAGCTTCTTCAGCTGAGACTGCGCTACTCCTAAATACAGAGCATTGCAGTGATCTAACAGTAATATTACTAACACATGGATGACAGATTTTTTAGCAGCTCCAGGCAAAAACCCTGGGATTTTTTAAGGGATTTGTGCCTTGTTGATCACTGTTGTGTTTTGTGGCTGAGGCCCACTGTTAGAAAGTGGGTCTCTAGTTGGCAGAGGTATGTGCCCTGTCCAAGGAGGGGCCTCAAGCCTAGTCAGGGTAAGTTACACTCCCTAAATTAACCTGTACTCAACCTCTGGTAGCTTGGCACAGAGGAGTCAGGCTTAACGTATGAGGCATTGTGTAAAGTATTTGTGCAACACACACACAGTAACCCATTAAAAAACACTAAGGCCCATATTTATACTTTTTGATGCAAAACTGCGCTAACGCAGTTTTGCGCCCAAAATATTAGCGCCGGCTAACGCCATTCTGAAGCGCCATGCGGGCGCCGTATTTATTGAATGACGTTAGCCGGCGTTAGCCGCCGGCGCTGTCTGGTGTGCGTTAAAAAAACCGACGTACACCAGGCAGCGCCGGCGTAGGGGGAAAATGGCGTATGGGCGTCCACAAATGGTGCAAGTCAGGCTGAGGCAAAAAAATTGCCACAACCCGATTTGCGCCATTTTTTTACGACTCCCATCCCCCATTGAAATGACTCCTGTCTTAGCAAAGACAGGAGTCATGCCCCCTTGCCCAATGGCCATGCCCAGGGGACTTCTGTCCCCTGGGCATGGCCATTGGGCATAGTGGCATGTAGGGGGGCACAAATCAGGCCCCCCTATGCCACAAAAAAAAATAAAAAAAAATACTTACCTGGACTTACCTTAATGTCCCTGGGGTGGGTCCCTCCATCCTTGGGTGTCCTCCTGGGGTGGCCAAGGGTGGCAGGGGGTGTCCCTGGGGGCAGGGGAGGGCACCTCTGGGCTCATTCTGAGCCCACAGGTCCCTTAACGCCTGCCCTGACCCAGGCGCTAAAATCCGGCGCTAATGCAGGTTTTTTAGACCCGCCCACTCCTGGGCGTCATTTTTGCCCGGGAGTATAAATACGACGCATATGCATCGGAGTCATTTTTTAAGACGGGAACGCCTACCTTGCATATCATTAACGCAAGGAAGGTGTTCACGCAAAAAAATGACGCTAACTCCATGAACTTTGGCGCTAGACGGGTCTAACGCCAAAGTATAAATATGGAGTTAGTTTTGCGTCGAATTTGCGTCGAAAAAAACGACGCAAATTCGGCGCAAACGGAGTATAAATATGCCCCTAAATGACTCCACACCAGTTTGGAAAAATATAGAATATTTGTCCGAGTCAAATGAGACCAAAATGACAAACATTCAATAAGTAGTTTATGAGATATTACTTTCTAAGGAATAAAAGCAAAAGCAGTACTTTTCAAGTTATGAGGTTTTTACAATGTCAAGAGGATTCGTTTTTGACAATATTCTTCGGTACTAGTGGTTTGGTTGACTTGCGTCGTCTGCAAGAAGCGCAGGTCGGCTATGTGTGTCTCTCCCTGGGTCCCTCTACGTCACAGTACCTTGCAGGAATGTTGGCTCACTCTGAGTGGAGATGTAGGAGCCGAGAAGCAGAGGTCAGCAAGCTGTGGGAACAGGGCCCACGTGTCATGAGCTGTTGCCTTCCTGAAACTGTCTAAGGGGGTCATTCTGACCCTGGCGGTCCGAGACCGCCGGGGCCAGGGTCGGCGGGAGCACCGCCGACAGACCGGCGGTGCCCCGCAGGGCATTCTGACCGCGGCGGTTCGGCCGCGGTCAGATGCGGGAAACCAGCGGTCTCCCGCCGGTTTCCCGCTGCCCTGCAGAATCCTCCATGGCGGCGGAGCGCGCTCCGCCGCCATGGGGATTCTGACACCCCCTACCTCCATCCTGTTCCTGGCGGGTCTCCCGCCAGGAACAGGATGGCGGTAGGGGGTGCCGCGAGGCCCCTGGTGGCACCTGCAGTGCCCATGGCATGGGCACAGCAGGGGCCTCCGTAAGAGGGCCCCACAAAGTATTTCAGTGTCTGCTATGCAGACACTGAAATACGCGACGGGTGCCACTGCACCCGTCGCACCTTCCCACTACGCCGGCTCAATTCTGAGCCGGCGTCCTCGTGGGAAGTTTGATTTGCCCTGGGCTGGCGGGCGGCCTTTTGGCGGCCGCCAGCCAGCCCAGGGCAAATCCCAAAATACCCTCAGCGGTCTTTCGACCGCGGAGCGGTATTTTGGTGGGGGAACTTCGGCGGACGGCCTCCGCCGCCCCCCGAAGTCAGAATCACCCCCTAAGTCTCTGATCCACCCATGGTTACCGGGGCAACACATCATGTGGAGAGGGCCATACTGGTACACACTGTGGCAGCTTCAGGGAAGACACATCGATATCTGCAAACAAGAGTGTTGGGGTCTGCTTGTGGAAAGGCACTGGTAGACGGGCCTGGTGGCTAATGGAACACTGACGCTTTGATTGTGGTGTGCTGAGTGATTCGGTCCAGGTTATCCATGGGTACTCACCATCTTCAAGTACAGCTCTGTTCTTATAGCAGGTCAGGATAGCGATCGGACACGCTCTGATCTTGGTTCTCAGCCAGCTACTAGGCTCACGAAGGGCAGAATCTTACAGCAACGACCCCGAGGTGAAATCTTTGATGGTACTGTGTTTTATTGAACAGGGGAAAGCCAGCAATCTCTTGGAGTCACTCTGGCCTTAGTCCTTGGCTGGGCAGAGATCAGTGGGCAGCAGGGCAGCACAGCAAAGCAGTGAAGCAGTGCCTGGAACAGTCAGTCCTGGCAGACTGGCACTACTTACAGCACACCAGTCTTTACTCAAGCAGAGTTCTTTTCAGGTCCAGTAGTGTACTGGTTTTAGGGGTCACAGACCCAGTACTTATACGAAAATGTGCCTTTGATGTGAGGGTGACTTCAAGGGATCTCTCTGAAGTCCCTCTTTCATGTCAGTCCTTGATCCAGACGATCAGCTGGGGGTAATCAGCCCTTTGTGTGGGGCTCAGGCCGCTAACTATGAAGTGTAAAAGTGAGCCCTTCCCACCCTCCCTACCTAGGAAGACCCATGAGTATGCACATGAATGTAGATGCATTTGAATGTCCTAAGTGGGTGGGTGTCTGAGGGAATGCACAAGTGTATCTGTCTCCCAACCCAGACTAGACATGTATTGGAGACTGGCTGTCAGGCACACAAAGCAGTGAGAGCAGAGAAATGCCTTCTTTCTGAAATTGGCATTTCTAAAATAGTAATAATAAATCCAACTTCACCAGTAAGGAGGATTTATCATTACCAATCAACTGATATGAAACATTATATAGCTACTCCTTTCTGATCAGGAATTACAGCTTAAAGGTTTATTAAGACATTACCAATGCTGGCCTAAGAGAGGAGCAGGCCTCACAGTAATGAAAAATGACTTTGGGAGTTTTTCATTACCAGTGCATGTAAAGTTTAAAAGTACATAGCACCCTGCCCTATCAGCTACTTAGGGCCTACCTTAGGAGTGCCTTCTGTGTACGGTAAGGGGAGTGTAGGACTTGGCCCAAGGTTTTAAATGCCAAGCCAAGGTGACAGTGAATCTGTACACACAGGCCCTGCAATGGCAGGCCTGAGACATGTTTCAGGGCTACTGGAGTGGTTGGCATAATCACTGCAGCGGGTCCACTAGTACCATTTAATTCACAGACCCTGGGTATATGTTATACGACTTTACAAGGGACTTATAAGTAAATTAAATATGCCAGTTGTGGATACACCAATGTTATCATGTTTATGCGAGAAGTACATGCACTTTAACACTGGTTAGCAGTGGTAAAGTTCCCAGAGTCCTAAGACCAACAAAAAGATACAGCAACAAAAATGCCAAAAAGTCTGGGGTATGACCACCCTAAGGATGTCAGGTCTAACACCAATGCTTCATTAGGACCATACACAGGCACAGTTCAAATATTAAAACTAGGTAAAGGCATGTGTGTCCATGTCCCTTTCATTAGCTCAGTACCATGATACGGGTAAGAGTTGAATGCATGTGCATTTGAGACTGGCAGACATATAGGACAAGGGGCTGGCCATCGATTTGCCAACATCCACATTCCAATAATATTGCCTCTTCTCACTACCACTTGATCTTGAAGCACTTTCCAAGGTAATGTTAGAGCTTGCACAAGGGAACGTGGGTAATTTGAAATGTTCCTTTACATTTTTCTGTTTAAAATAAATACTGAATCTAGACTAAAGGAATTCACCAACTTTTTCTTATATATAACACATAAAGGCACAATAACCTATGGAGTACAACAACATGTTTTGTATGCTAGAGCTACAAAATGTGTGTTTATGTAAAGGAGGTGACACATGTGGGCAATCTTATTTTATCTCGAAAAAAACGATGTACTTCAAAAGTACAGATAACTGAATGTATGTTAGAATGTTATTGTCTTGTATAGAATTATTCACAGTTAATCACTGTATAGATTGTATTAGCTAGCAGCCCACCACAAAACTGTTGGATGTTGGGGTCATATGGTTGGGAGATGCTCTCCTATGAGTTTTGAGAGCTAGACTAAAGTAGGTTCCAAAGTATCCTTAAAGAGGGCCAGTCCCGTTTTGAAGGTTATATCCCAGATATATGGATGTGTAAGTTAAAAGCCTCTTTACTTTGAGGAGGCTCATCTTCTGATTTTCTAGGAAGGCTGCCAGACCTTGTTGAGTCATCAGGTTTGACTTAATGTTCACCAGAGTTGAGAACCAAGAACACAGATTCTCCAACCTTGTGTTTTCAGGTTGAAATATGGTATTTATTTTGGCCTAAGGTAACAGCTGGGATGTAGTGTAACTATTTTGGGCAATACCATCCAGATGCTTTAGCTCGTTTTGAATTTTTATTTTTCATGCCACCAGGAGCCAGCGTGGCACTGTAATATCGGGTGATATGGACATTTGCTTTTGATTCAAGCATAGCCTGGCTGATTACCATAGCTATGCATTCTTGAAATATCTTTTCTTAGGTTTACCAGTACTTAATTTGGGCCAGTAGATGCCAGTAGGGCTCACCGCCGCTCATTTTTAGGTACCAGCATCCGATATTTAGAGCGAGAGAGGGAAAAACGCAAAAGGGGAAAGAGGAAGGCAGAGAAAGACAGAAAAGGTAGAAAGCAAGAACCTACAAGAGACAGATAAAGGGTCAGGGAGTGTCTGCCAGTCGATTAAAGAGGCATGAGGAGGATTCAAGACTACACACCCTTGGTATACAAGATACCATCACTTAGTAGCACGGGCCGGGTTCTTCTGAGCAGAGCTTTGGGCACTGACACTCATTCTTTTACAAATTAAGCACTGGATTGCTCTATGTAATACTATCTTGTAAGGTATCTGTAATTAGTTGCCTCCAGTTAAGAAGTTCCCGACCAGAGAAAAGGTCTGCCTGTCCTAAAAATACTATACTGTAGATTTGAAGTTAACTAATCTAAGTTATAACCTACCACCAGAAAATGGCAAATATCCAAGTTGGATTCGAATGAGAAAGTGGTGAGCTACCTCAGAAATTTAAATTGGCATCGCATACACTTTGAAAATTCCCAATATTTCAAAGTTAGCAGGGTGGGGGACCTGTAACAATACTAAGGATCTCCTGGCCAGTTAAAAAAAGTGACATCTGTTTGTTAGAAATGTATATGTTCCAAAAACAAGGAATTCTACCTTAATAACTATTCTTTTTGTTTAGGTTGTGGCGGAGTTCTATATGGTGATCATGGTTCATTTGCGAGTCCAAACTACCCAGGTCCTTATGCCAACAACACTCACTGTGAATGGACTATTGTTGCTCCTATGGGGCGAATTGTTACAGTAAACTTTACATCAATTTACATCGACGACCCAGGTGACTGCAGTAGAAACTACTTGGAGCTTTACAATGGACCAGATGCCAACTACCCCCCATCAGGACCGTATTGCGGACGTGTATGTATTTATTTCAAAAGGGCCTTTCTGATTACTTTAATTCTATTTGCCTGAAGACCTAAACCCTTTGCGAGAGAGAGAGTTTGTGTGTGCGACTATGTATGTATATCTGTCTTTAAATGTACACCTGTTAACTAAGCACATATTAGCATTACATTAAGATAAAATTAAGATTAGCCATGCTTCAAGTCATCAATATACATTTGGAACACATAAGTTAGTAATTAAAAAAAATATCAAGGTGAATTTGTAGGACACATGTTTAAGCAGCGAATCGATACTGTGTTTGCTTCTGTTCTCCAATGCTTTGACTGTGAAATTAATAGAGACTTCAAAAAATGTTATAAATGGCATCGCCGTTGTAATATGTGTTGTCCCCACCCATAACCTTATATGTCTTCATATATCTCATGTGTAAGAAGCATGAAAGATATTGAATTGTTAGATACAACAGAAAATAATGAAATTTAGAAGAAGCTAGCAGTGTTTGTTGCGAAAAAAGTGGCTCAACTGGCAAAGTAAGCCCTTGGGTTTGGAAACGTGTATTGCAATTAGGTGTTGTTCCAAGTAGATATAATCATGACGAAGAATGCATACATTTCCCCTTCTTATCTTTATTCAACATTTGATGGACTCATCCAGGACCCTGAGGTAACTATAAGTGTGTTTCTGGTTAATACAAGTAATACTAATGCTTCTCCTACCGGACCCCCATGTGCTTGATTGATTACAGTTTAGCATCTATTATTTGCTTTACAATTCTATTCCTTTATTATGCTTCCAGTTCGCTAGAGATGCCTATTGTAGGTTACTTTTCCACTGCTACAGTTATTACCTTTAGTAATATTTGTTCTAGAGTCGTTTTTAAACAGTATTTGTTAATGATAATGGTGTGCATTGTGCAAAAGGAAATGTATTTGTTTTTAGATGAGCCAAATGCTTCTCACTGCAGGTCACCATTTTACCACAGGCAGATAAGTATTCTCATCTGAGCGTTTCAGTCGATGGTTTAAGGAAAGCCTTCAGCGAGCTTTTGCAGCCCAGTGTTTGAGGTTTTACAGGCAACCCTCTGGCCCCATGGCACCATGGGCCATTCATTGTTTGAGAAGTTGAGGGAAAGGAAGACAATACCATTTTAGTTCTTGCTTTTCCAAAATAATGGAAGATGAGGAGTGGTTATGTGTTAGTTGTTGCAGATGGGCTGAAGAACAGAATGAGTGACAAGTAGTAAGGGTGATAGAGTGGGCCAGTTGGGCAAAAAATATGGTCAATGTATCACAAAGTGAAACTGGTGGACTTCTGCAAAAATGAATGGAGAGTGATGGGAAACAGATTAGACTGCAAGTGATGGTGGGTGTTCCTTCTGGTCTGGTGGTTGTTTTTCCCATGCTCACAAGTGCCCTACTAGAACATAAGACTATGGGGTGAGCAGTATGGCTTACAACCTACTTCGTAACAATGTCATTGTAGGTGTTTCTAGACATGAGAATGATCCTTCTGGTTACTTATACTTGCACACTCTCAATAATACTTTGTGTTTCTCTACCCTAGATTAACTTCCGCCCTTTTTTTGTAGGTGTGTAAATATTGCAAAAAAATGATAATGTGTTGCATTTGTAGAATGATAATTTTGATTTTTCGGAAGCATTATGTAAAATATGGTGGGTAGACTGATAGATATTACGTTCAAATATTTAAATGGGAAATTCTGGAGGAAGTTGCTTGGGTCTGAGCTTCAATAACTACAGAAAAAATATCATGAAAACTGGATTAGCCACAGCTTCTTAAAGGTGGTGGAATGTGTATTTCTCACTGCCTGCTCAATAAATACACTTGAATGGGCAGATCACTATTATACTGGCAAAGAGTGGCAAGGTAAGAAGACTAGTACATAGTCACTGATTCAGATACAGTACAGCTTAGCCACTGACCAAGAGTCAGAAAGAGAATCCTAACACAGAAGTCTTAACATTCCAAAACCTCATATTCCACTGGAGAATCTGGAGAAGGAAAATAGTGGGCTTAGAGGAAAAATCAGTTCATGTAAATTATTCATACTTAGAGCATTAAAGGAAAGGCAAATATAACATGACAAAAACAACGTAATGTAACAATCAGGTTGTTAATTATTTATGTCCACTACCAGGGGTGTAGCTTAGTCAGTGAGATCCAGGAGGGGTGAATCTCCAATCTGCCAACAAAAAACAGTGGGCTGCAGGGTGGAGGGGTGAGTTGACCAAGATTTGGGATGGACTGTTTTAATGGGTAACAGGGTCAGAACATATTTGCATTAGATGGGCCTCTATGTTGGCACAGTGGGTGACAAACAATGGGTTGAAATGCTACCCCAAGTGATTGCTACTGACTGGACTAATTTCAGCACTCTTCCTATCACCTTTTAAGTATTTGATTGCCAGTAGTATGTCTGGAAACTTAGGACTGGCACACTTTTCAAGCCTGCCACTGCCAATGTTAGTGAATTCCAAAAAGTCCTACATTTGCACCCATTCAAGGAGTACTTCAATGGGTGCAGATTTACTACTATTTTGGTAAACCAGTCACTATAGTTTTTTAAGATACCAATTCAAAGAAACCTCTTAGTGAAATGAGAAACGCCAAGACAGACTCAAAACAGGTACCCCAGATATATTTCCAAACCGAGAATTCATTAGAGGGGTGTCCCATCTCAATCAATCCTGCTGAAGCCATGCCCCAGTCTGTGCCACTATTTATGTTAATTCTCTATGGAAACTCATGAATATGGTCACATACAACACAAAGGCCTGAAGTCCCTACCCTGGCATAACATATTTTAAGTCTAGTTTCATTGCATGCACCCTTTTGTCATCTCTGCTGCAAAAAAACCTTAATGGGAGAGTTGTCAAATCAGTGCAAGTGGGCAGGGCTCCATGTTTCTAACCCTCACCTTTTACAAATCGCTTCATTAAGTGATTGACAGCCACATGTACAAAGTCTGAGTTACAAATACATGAGGGGGGCCCAGACAGTTTAATCGGGTGAGCCAAGCCCTAGGTTTTGTTTGACTTTAAGAGCTCATGCACAGGCTGAGTCATGAAAATGGATGTCCTGTAGATTGTGCAACAAATATAATATACTAAATCAAATATACTAGAGGCTTGTACAGCTAAATCAAATATATTATGTGCTTGTACTGTGTACGTCCCAAACTCAAGTACTTAATAGAACACTCATATATAATATAGAACAAGCATTTGCAATGCAATGGGTCTCACATTTGCTTGAGTTAAAGCTATTAGTGTTGTAAATTGATAACTGGACTTTTCTTTCCACATAAAGTGCTCACTCCTGCCTCATAATTTGGTCTTTTCCTGCCACATAATTCCAGTGACCCTGCATATAACTAAAACACTTCAGTTTACCTTCTTCTTCTATCTGCAGCCAAAAATGAAATGTTGCCATTTACCATCCTAATTTAACTCTGCCAAGCTAATTCCAATAGAATACCACTTTCACCACCCCCCCATCAGATTTGCTGGCTGGCTAACACAATTAGCCCCAAAAAAAACACAAGACAGCCATCGAGTAACGAGAGAAATAAACTATAAGGGTCACCCATGTATATCAAGAGTGTTCAAGCAACCATAGTGTAATAAGGATGTTAAGCTGGCCTGAATTATGGTAATAATTGCAATAAGGAGAAATTAATTAAACATGTAAAATGATCATATAAACTCAATAAAAACCTTTGTCAGAAAAAAACTTCTGACATTATACTATAATGCTCAGAGCAGCCCCTAGAGGACACCACAATGGAAACAGCTTTTGGAAGAAGCATGGTCATATAAACATGCAGTCAGCCTCTAGAAGACATAAACAGAAAACAACCAAAAGTAATGTAGTGTAACTATATATATATATATATATATATAGTCCCTAAAGAGCACTGTGCGTTTTCAGGGCTAGCAGGCTCACTGCAATGATATTACAAACACAACTCTTTAAACACAAATTATTCTCAGCTATAAAATAAATGTTACAGCCATGAGAGAAGTTAAAAATACACTGAATGGTGGACGAGGTTATTATTTTGGGACCCCCACTAACCTAGTGTGGGATCCCAGGGATGATCTACACAGAAAGAGCAAACTGGGGTGACCATTTTGAAGGTGTTCCCATTGTCCTGGGACGACCACAGGCTGAGTTACGAGCAAAAATGTTTTTTAAAAGAATGCCCTGCAAAGCATTATGGGATGACCGAGTGCAGCGAATAATGGAGTATGTTGACTAATGCTCAGAACAGCCCCTAGAGAACACAACAATAAAAATATTATTTGTAAGAAACATGGTCCTGTAACCATATAGCTAGCCCCTAGAGGGCATAATCACATGAAAACAGAATGGCAGAAAGCAATGCAATACAACCATATATTTAGCTCCCAGAGGACATAGTGCATTTTATATTTACAGAGCTAGCAGGCCTATTGCGAGGCTAAGCCCCTTAGAACACAAACGACTCCCAGCTGTAAAGCAAAAGATCCGGTTGTAGGAGAGGTTAAAAAAAGGAGGGACTGAATGGTGTGAGGGGTTATTATTTTGGGTTCCCTACTAACCTAATTGGGGACCCAGATATGACTTAAACAGAAAGTGTGTTTTGCTGAATGTTTTGGCGGCGGTCCTATTGTTCTAGGACCACCACAGGCTGAGTTATTGGCAAAAATGTTGTGAAAAAGAATGCTTGCAAAGCCTCATGGGTCAAATTTTCCCGAGTGCAGTGACTATTGTAGTATCAGCTCTCCTGCTCTGCTGGAAGAGCCACTTTTGCATTGAGGATTTCTGTTTTATGTGAAGCATTTACCAATTTCAAGTGTTTTAAGGGGACAGCCACAATAAAATTACTCTGATTAGGTAACTGTGAACAATGTGACCAGTGCCCCAATACCGCTAATCGAGTTTCTCCTTTTAGCTACCAATGCAGATGTAATGGCTTTTCCAATGATTTTTGCAGATGCTCTTTTGCATTCGAAAAAAGAATCAGCATCACACAAAGCAAGAACAAAAGACCTTTAGGCTTACATACGTTATTACATATGTGTGCATATGCATCATGATGCTACTATGGCCCAGCATGTTGACGTATGTACACATGTGCTCACATGCTGCATGATGCAGCCACCATTTTATCTTTTTAGTTACCGTTTCAAGATAGTGAACACCAATCTTGAAGCAGTAAATGAAATTTAATACATGAAATATGCTCAAAACCCCATTTTGTAAAACCAGTGTCCAGGCAGGGAATGACAAATTGCATCCAATGGGCCTTCCAAGCAAAAAATATGAACAAAATAAAAATCACATGTGGGGGGGGCAATACACAGTGTGAGAGTCTGGGGGGACAATGAAGGAGCTTGAGGTGGGAAGTGGCAATTAAAAAAAATAAGTTTGCCAAGAAATGTTGGTAGAAGTAATGGATGAGAGGGGAGGTGGGAACCAAATGGAACATACGTGTGTATTTGAGGGTGAGGTGGCAACAAGGAAGGGAACAAGATCATACATGCACTTGTATAGAGTGGTAAAAGAAGAAAATAGAGTAGTTTCCTGAATTCAAGCAGTGGAAGGACATCCAATAAGAACACATTGGAGAACAAATGTTCCAGAGGTGGGACAAACAAAGATTAGTGGCAAAAGACATTGAATAAGAAGCACAGCAAACAGATAGACAAGAAAGTCATCCAACTAAGAACAAGAAGCTGCCTAAAATTCCACAAAATGTTTATATTAGTATTAGAAACAATACGTCTTCAGAGAGCCGATTGTAAGTGAAACTTAATAAATGAAGGTGGAACTAAACTTTGGCAGATATTTTGCAACCAATAATAAACACCAATTTGTTTCTGCACATAGCATTTGTACCAGATCTCTGAATAACTTTTGGTACAAAACATACAAGTTTATCAATATTTAGCCCGTCATTCCAAACATGGTGTTAATCTTCAGAAAGGACAAATATCCGGTAGTTAGATTTCCGACCTTTGCTTCTCTTTATCCTGGTGGCAATTATAGCATGGGGTTAAAAAATGTCTTGTAAACATAATTTTTCTGCTCCCCATCAAATTTAACATGCCTGTTGGAATACCAGGAGTCATCTTGCATTGAACCACCTTGGTAATTGCTACCTTTCCCAGTAATTCACTGTGATGCCCTCAGCAGCTGTTTTTCTGGTGGAGAAACCTAGTAGAAGTACAGCTGGAACAATGTTTTCCAATGGTTATTCGTCAAAATACCAGGCCTGTGTCTAAATGTATTTATATATGGAGAGCATGATCACAAGTATTAGTATTTGTGGCACTGCCTTTTTCACCCCGTTTCAAGGTCACGTTCATAAAAGGGGTCTGTCTTCATCCTGCCTCATATTAAACCAGCTGCGGCCCATCCTTTAGGGCAGATTGGCCACACACCCCCACCACCTTTTGCCCCTCATGAAGAGTGCCTGTCAGGCTGAGCAAAGGTCAGCCTGACAGACACTCTTCATGTTCAGATCAGGCAGCCAGGAGTGAGACATGCGCGATTTGCGCAGACTCCTTGCTGTCTGAGCTGAACTTTGCTGGGCTAAGGAGGTCACAGCTCCTATGGGTGTGACCTCCTCAGCTTAGCAAAGGTGCCTTGAGGCCCTTCCCCTTGGTGACGAGGATAAGCATCACCCATTGACTTCGACCTGGGTGCTTCAGGTTTAAGCCCTAAATCGCCCAGGGCGTGTGTCAATCAGTGACACCTCGTCACAGAGTGGGGAGGGGTCAGCAGTCTCACGGACCCCATCCCACTCTGTGGCGAAGTTGGGATTGCTGCCCAATGAGGGAAGGCAGCAGTCCCAACCCTCCTGGACCTCCGAGGCCGAAGGTAAGTGTGTGTGTGTGTGTGTGTGTGTGTGAAGGTAAATGTGTGTGTTTTGTAAATGAATGGTGCGTGCATGTATGTTTAAATGTTGATGAATGTTGTGAATGGATGTGCATGCATGTGTGAATGCATGAGTGTGAGTGTGCTGCCTGCCCCCTCCCTCCTAAAATTACCAGCCGCCACTGTATTAAACATGTCCTAAATTTAATGTGAGTAGATGTGGTAATACCAAGAGCAGCCCTGCGAATACCGCACTCCTGCAATTCATTTTCTGACTGCACTTTGCTGTACCGATTAGTTATTCCCTAAAGCTCCTGGAGAAGATCAAAATATGCCAGATTTGGGCATTACCGGATTAGCCATCTACAATATATTTTCTGGCAAGTTTAACATGGGCTGAGTAGTTTGTCAGCATCTATCTACACATTAGCTCAACTCTATGTACTATTATGATGACACTTTTTAACTACTGTATAGCTGGTCAATAACCTAGTTTAGCGAGCAGTTTCTTGCACAGTAATCACTACGAACATTGCGAATGTACCTCTAATCTGGGTATATTATTGTGTAATCTCTTTAGGGTGTAAAACTGAGCCAACAATAACACACTGCAAAGCTAGTCAGAATTTCAATGCACGCTATTTCTGGCCCTGAGTGCCTCCTTCTGTGAAAGTCCATTTTCCTTGCAGGTGCACCACTGCCAGCTGCTTACATGCTTAACTGAAAACATTGCGAACTATTCACCACAACTAAAGAAAAAGAACAGTGTGCACCGATGCTGTCATGACAGTATTGCTTTTGGAATTAGAAAGTAGTCAGCCTCATACACGCTTGGCAATGTCTTCAGTTCATACGAGTTAGGAAAATCCAAACCCAGTCCTTGAATTACTATCTTAAAATGCATTTCCTCCTAGAAACGGGAAACATCAAATTGGCACAGGTGCTATCCCCATAGAACAACTTTCACAGATACGCACTGTTAGAAATGGGGTCTCTAGTTGGCAGTCGGTTTGCACCCTGTCCAAGTAGGGACCCCCACTCTAGTCAGGATAAGGGAGATACCCGCTCAGATAACCCCTGCTCGCCTCCTTAGTAGCTTGGCACAAGCAGTCAGGCTTATCTCAGAAGCAATGTGTAAAGCATTTGCATATAACACACAGTAACACAGTGAAAATACTACAAAAGGACACTACACCACTTTTAGAAAAATAGCCAATATTTATTTATTTAAAACAAGACCAAATATGATAAAAATCCAAAATACAGTAATAAAAATGTGAATTCTGCAAGATTTACTCAAAAATACAATTCCTTGAAGTCAATAGCTCCACTTGGGGCTATCATGGCGTCGTGATCAACAAAACCAACAGTTCAAGCTGACCGCAGCGTTGCGGGCCAGTTACGGTGTCGAGAAGGCAGGCAAACAGTACCTTGGATTTGTAGGGCGCTGTGATCCTCGCATTGAGCTCCGGAGAGCGGAGTTGCTGACGACTCTGTGTCCGTTCCAGAGTCGGTGCAGGAGTCGTCGGGCTTTGAAGTCACACCCGTTGCAGATCGAACTGCGGGCTGATGAGGTCAGGAGCGCTGGCGTTGATGGTTTCGGGGCTGCGGTGCAAAGCAGGACGATGTGACGTGCAGTGCCCACAGGTCACATGCAGTCAGCGGCTTGGTGACGGCATCCAGCGGCGTCAGTGAGACCAGGGCTACGGTGTGAAGTGGGGTAGTGCAATGTGTGGTGTCCACAGGCTACGGTGCAGGCAGCGGCGGCGGCATTGCGGCAGCGCTGTTGTTGGTAGGCCCAAGCCAGCGTTGCGGGATGGGACAGTGCTTCATGACCCTCACGAGCGGTGTCCACAGGCCATGGTGCAGGCAGGGATGCCTGGTAACGACACTGGAGTCAATGGTGCTGGCGTTGGTTGACTGGGCTGCGGTGTGGGACTGGCAGTCCTTCTTGCTCCTCACCAGTGGTGCAGGCAATGGCACCGGTGTCAGCAGGAGCATCGTCGTCAGGGAGGCCCAGGCTGCGGTGTGAGCAGGTGATGCCAGAGTGCTGGGCCCACAGGTCACGGTGTGAGCAGCGGTTTGGTGAAGTCATCTCATGATAGCAGCGGTGAGACCAGGTCACGGTGTGAAGCGGGGCAATGCGACTCCGTGCAGCATTGGCAGGTCACGGTGCAGGCCAGCTGTGTCGTTGGTGGCGTTGCAGTGGTTTCTCCTCTTGAGCAGCACAAAACACACAGTTGCCAGTGCTGCAGGTCGAGAAAATTGAAGTCTTTGATTTCCCTGAGATTTCCAACAGGAGGCAAGCTCTACTCCAAGCCCTTGGAGAACTTTCTCAAGCAGGACACACAGCAAAGTTCACCCGTTGCACTCTTTTAAGGCAGAAACAGCAACTGCAGGCCAGTCCAGCAAAGCAACACAGCAAAGGGACAGTACTCCTCCTCCAGCTCTTCAGCTCTTCTCCTTGGCAGAGGTTCCTCTTGATTCCAGAAAGATTCTAAAAGTCTGGGGTTTTGGGTCTTCTTCCTATACCCCTTTCGGCCTTTGAAGTTGGCAAATTTCAAAGCAAAGTCTCAAGTGTTTGCCAGATTCTTCTTTGTCCAGGCCAGGCTCCAGACGCACACCAGGGGTTAAGAGACTGCACTGTGTGAGGGCAGACACAGTCCTTTCAGGTGCAAGCGACCACTCCTCCCTCCACTCTAGCTCAAACGGCTCATTAAGATATGCAGGCTACACCCCAGCTCCCTTTGTGTGACTGTCTAGAGGAGAGGTGTGAACAGCCCAGCTGTCAAACTGACCCAGACGGGAAGTCCACAAACAGTCGGAGTCACAGAATGGTTTAAGCAAGAAAATGCCTACTTTCTAAAAGTGGCATTTTCAAACACACAATCTAAAAACCAACGTCACTAAAAGATGTAATTTTAAATTGTGAGTTCAGAGACCCCAAACTCCATATTCCCATCTGTCCTTAAAGGGAATCTCCACTTTAAAGTTATTTAAAGGCAGCCCCCATGTTAAACTATGAGGGAGATAGGCTTTGCAACAGTGAAACCCGAATTTGGCAGAATTTCACACTGCACCCTACCTATGGGGCTATCTAGGGCCTACCTTAGGGGTGCCTTAATTGTATCGAAAGGGAAGGTTTGGGCCTGGCAAGTGGGTACACTTGCAGGTCGAATTGGCAGTCGAAAACTGCACACACAGACACTGCAGCAGCAGGTTTGAGCCATGTTTACAGGGTTACTAATGTGGGTGGCACAACCAGTGCTGCAGGCCCACTACTAGCATTTGATTTGCAGGCCCTAGACACCTCTCGTGCACTTTACTAGGCATAAATCAAATATGCCAATAAGGAATAAACCAATCAACAATACAATTTACTCAGATCGCATATGCACTTTTGCACTTATTAGCAGCGGTAAAGTGCCCAGAGTCCTAAAGCTAACAAAAACTGGTCAGAAAAATTAGGAGGAAGATGACCCTGCAAAAAGGGCCAGGTGCAACACACGCCAATCGAGTTCACGCTGTGACACCATGGCCGCCATGCACCAAGGGGAGAGACAAAAAAACAAAGTAGCTCACTCACAGAAAAACATATCAACGATTGTGCAATAATCCATGTAACAGGGTCAGTCTGCAAGGCGGTAACAAAACCACCCCAAGGCAGGACAAATGTAAAGCAATTACCAATGACATCAAGGGATTGTTGAAAGGCAAGCTCACGAATGAGTGGAAGTGATGGGCATGAGATGGGCATGGTTAAAAGCCCAAAATACTTACAAAAGGTCAAAGTGCTTGAGTGCTTGACCTAAAAAAAGGAGCCTCTGTGAAATAAACTTTTTGCCTAGGATCACATAATTTGGACAGTCTGGGAAGCTGGTATTCATTTCAGGGTATATGGTTTAACATTTTGAAATTCAGGCAGATGGGCATATCTGTCTTTTTCTACTGTTTAGGTCACTGTTTTATTGCTCATTTTTTACACACATTGAAAAAAAAAACGTATAAAGCATACTCCACTCACAGCTCCCAGGTCCAACTACCAAGGCATTTTTCTGGGAGTTGTTAAACCCCAAACAGAACTCCCCTCCAAAGCAAAGTGCCTGACCTTCTTCATACCCAGATGGAAGTTATGGCTCTTCTGAAAAGAATAGTCCCTTGTCCTTCAACTCATGTGAGTGATGGAAGCATGTCACTAGGATCTCCTGCCACTTAGTTATTCATACCAGGAAGGAAAGTGCAGCACTCAAACATCTGTGGTCGTATTATACAAAGCGCCCTGGGGTGCAACAGGCATGTGCACGTGCTTGGTCTGCCCTCGGGGCACTTTGGTATGACAGAAAAGGCCACAGAGGTTTGTGCAGCCCAATCTGTAATACAGATAGCTCTGGTGCACATACAGCAGCAGCCCTTTCACAAGAGGGTGTTCCTTCATTTACATGAGGGTGTGACCCCATGCAAATGGGGTAATCCCTTTGCTTCTGTGCCTGTGCCATATTATGAGAGCAGAGGCAAAGAAGCTGACAGGAGGTTCACTGTCAGTGAGCCTCTGATGGCAGACCTCTGGAGGGTGGAAAGGCTGCCAATGGACCCTCCTGATTTCCCCTCGCATGCGGGTGCAGTCACTCACTGCACCTGCCTCCAAGGGGATCTCTAATCCCCTTTAAAAGCGCAGGTGGGTTACTGTCTGCACAGGGAAACATGGAGCGGCTGCCTCAAAGCTGCTTCATTTTCCACTTGAATGTTGTGCCCCCAGGGTAGCGTGCATTCGAGGCTGCCCCCAGGACAGCACATTCAATATAATAGGGTACACTTTCTCTGTTTGCGTCTGGCGCACCTGTTTTAAAGTGCACCAGGGCACAAACAAATAAAGTGCGCCCTGTGTGTAATAGGGCCCCTGCTGTGCTCAGCTCCGGGCCCTACCCCAACAAACAAACCCCCTTTGTGAATCGGAGACCTACGTGCTATGTGGCCTCCTATCTGAAGGCTGAAAACCATTGTGCACATGATGGTGTTGTGGCAGGGACTTTAAGACTGAGTCTTGAAAGGGATACAGGACCAGATAGAGTGAGAAATAAGATAGGTTCTGCTGCCTGTGGCCTGGTGAAAAAAAACCTTACCCCTCTCCTATTAACACATTAGCAAGCAATAAAGACCAGTCTACACACACAAGAAAATGCATAGTGTGAAGTGGTTACTTTTGAGGCCATGCATAAAGGACCTATAAAACTTGTATGTAAAGTCCTGCACACATAAAGTGATTTTTAGTGTGATTTTCAAAAATGTGCCTGCTAGTCTAAAAGTTGCCATTTCTATTCTCTTTTAGGAAACAAACATTGCACCTTTTGCTGCAACTTCGAATCGTGTATTCATCAAATTCCATGCTGAATATGCAACTTTGCCATCAGGATTTAGGCTGACATGGACAAGCTGAGAAAAATAATGATTGAACATTTCAGAGAGCTTCAGAGTTGCACATTTATTTTATGTAAAAAGCTTGAGAAATTCTCAAAATGCACTTGGTGAAATATGGTTACCTAAAACACTGTTTTTAAAATGAAGAAATTGATTCTGCGTATTTGCACATGCGTTGAAATGTGACAGCATTGTTTTGATTAAAAACGATATTGTCTTAACATAGTTTTCGTATGTTTTTTAATGCAGAGAATTCTAACTTGAGTGCCTGTGTCCTGGTGCACACCCTGCCATGGTTTGTTTAAACTAGATTATCGTGCACCATAATATGTCATTTATAAAAACCACGTTCTCCAGGTTACTGCTTTAAAAATCCAGATGTTAATCTCTAATTTCCAGTTTTGCACACTGCAGTTTCAGGAGTGGATGTGCCTTTCTGTAGTGTTCTGTGCACTGAACAGTGTGCTCTTTGCACTGTTCCAATCAATTAATTTGTATGGTTCAGATAGCTATCATTATTTGAATATTTCCACTGCATTTTGGCAAGGTCTGCGCTATAGGACCACACACATATATATGTGTAAATGTATATATATATATATATATATATATATATAGAGAGAGAGAGAGAGAGAGAGAGAGAGAGAGAGAGAGACCTTTGATTGCATCAGAACCACAATGATGTGATAGTAGGTTACTAAAAGTGAACCTACATCTAATTCCCTGCTTCCCTTTCTGATAGTTTTCAATGTTCCACCATTAGGATCAACATTTGCTTTATTTGCGAAGGAAATTTCTGTATCCATGTGTATTCATGTTTCAGCACTGACATAGCCACAGTTGAAACACTGAACGTGTTCACAAAGTAATCTATTCATCATTAGGGCTTCTTCAAACTATTGATTCCTAAGGGTTGTATTTTTTCAGACAGTCAGAGCTGACAAGTTCTTGCTTTACTTGCAGAATAGTAGCAGTGGTTTATCGTTTCTTCTACAAGTCAGCTGTTTGTTGCTTTAAAATGATTCCTGTAGATTCGTATGGAAATGTTTAGAGGGGCCTGCTTCATTTGGTTCTGAACAGGAAGGCAGGATTTGGAGCTAAATATTAGAAGACCAACACAAATAAGTCGTATTCGGAAAAAACATGCCTATTCGGCATCTAGAAAAACACCTACAACAAACAGAACTTGAACGAAAGTACATTATAAGGCATTTTTATCCAGATCACTGAAGTTATCCGGGCCATCTCGCTATCAAAAGATTGCTTGGTCTTTGAGGGAAGGTTTACCTCCAAAGCCTGGTTGACCCTCGCAGACAGCTTAGTCCGATTGTCTAGGTCTAGCTCATAGGAGATGAGATCATGACTGAAATTAAAAAAAGGGTAGGACAGCCAGTACAGTTTCAGTAAAGATGTAATTCCCTGCTAAAGTTGTAACTTAGTTAAAGGAACAACATCTTTATAGCACCTTAAAAATATATGCATGGTGAAAAAGTAATGAAAATTGGTGAAATCTAACAACACAATAAACAATAAGTATCAACACTGACCAATCAAATGACACGTAGAGCTACTTCTCTTGATTATTAGAACGACGGCCATCAAGATTTCAAGTGTCAAGATTATCTGCATCGAGACAGCTTTCAGAATGATCCTGGAGATCATTCAATAGGCTCTGGTAGTAACACAACCGGCATCTGCATACAGACCACCTCACATGATTCCTGGCTGACACGGGAATTGGAAGATGCAAATTGAATCTGCATTTCTGCAAAAGTATTTAGGGCCTCGTTTAGAACTTGGCGGAGGGAATACTCCATCAAAAATGTGATGATGTCCCATCTGCCGTATTACAATTCCCATAGGATATAATGAGATCGTAATACGAGGGATGAGATAGCCTTCACTTTGTACAGAGTATTTCCCTCCACCAAGTTATAAATCAGGCTCTATGTCTTTTGTAACTGAGGGGCAATAGAGTTGTTCTCTGTCAATGTGTGGAGCTTGAAGAGGGCTGTATCCTGGATGGTGTTTCCCAGGTGTGACTTGCTCTAGCAGATGATGCAAACTTAAAAAAATCTTAAGTAGTAATGGAAAGATGCAAACAAAGGTTTTCAGGAGCAATCGCATCAGCATTTAAACATGAGTAAATATAGCACACATGCATTTACACATGTATAATATTTAGAAAAAAGTGCATTCACATTTTAAAAACCTTTTGGTTTTTTTCTTCACAGGGAAAATACTTTTTGTTCTCTGAAAAGGCACTCTTAGCATAAACCCACCCCTAATGTTTCACATTGGACAGGGACATACTTGTACCCTTCACACTGGTGAATCAGCAACTGTTTCAAGGGTTGAAATGTTCCCTATAAAAGTTGATTACTGTTTATCCACGTTTCAAGGCATCCCTACAATGGGTGTCCCACTCTGCAGCCAAGTGAGAAGATTACTCACACATACAATGACATAGTACTGGTGTAAACTTGGAACTTATGGGTGAAATTTCACCTTTTCTGAATGCCAACTATGATTTTATAGTTGTTCATCAAAGGGTTGCTCTCCTGTATTCAGTGCTTCAAATGGAAAAAATAAGTCCAGGTACTCACCAAAGTGAGCAGTGCACAGCAGGAGGAGGAGTTTGGGATGGGGCTAGGAGGCAAACATTTAATTGGATTGATATTTTCTTGGTGTGGAATTGTGCATGGTCATACAGAGATATTGCTGCCATCTGTACAGTATTTTAATGTACAAAAGATTAAATTTACCATATTTTAAATGTCATATCTGACTGAGTAATGCAAGCGGATTAGGGTAAGTGCAAAGTAGAAGAGGTGAGCACAGCTTGCGTGTTAGAAGCAAAGATTTACTAGGCAACTACACAGAGGGTGAGTAAAGTGCAGGGTGGGATGTGAAAACATTGTGGTCTGGGTGAGCACAGGTTGAGTAAAGCATGCATTGCAGATTGGTGCAAAAGGTAAGCAGAACTTGCATAATGTAAGCACAAAATGTGCACCGGAAGTACAGACCTGATACGTCCAACAGATTGCAGGTACATTGGGTAGAAGAAAGGTCATGTGTGAAGATAACATCCATAGCGGAATGTGTCAATAAGATTTTATTAAGTCCAAGTTTGACATCTCATCCACAACGATAGATCCAACAGCTCTAATCACAACCTCTTTCTTCCTCTTCTCCACCAGGTTATCCCAACTCCCAGAATCTCCTGACCCCAACATTCTTTATACTCAATAACATTCCACAGCTAGTAGTGAAGAGATATACACTGTACATGTAGATACCACACATCTTTCCCCCCAAAAAAACAGAATATGCAGAAACCAATCAAACAAATGAAACTATATACAATATCATAATGAAAGAATACAAAACACATTTAGAAAAGTGGAAAAGAAAACAAGAGCGAGAGTCCCTAATGAAACATTTAAACACATTTTTTTTTAGACATAACAATGCGATTAAAATTCCAAATTCTGCCATCACTCACTTTCACAGCATTTCTGAACAACTTAGTTACAATAAACGGTCCCCAAAACTTGCTCCCCCCCTTATCAAAAGTTGGTTTCTTTATGAGAACCTTGTCCCCAATTTCCACTTTCGTCTCACAAGTTCGCTTCGTCACATCAAAATAATCTTTCCTCTTCTCCTCAGATTTCTTCTCATGCATCCTTCCACAGTCACCACCAGACCAAGACACGGCATCGTTCTTATCCCCAACAACCCAACCAGGGACTAGCATAGTATTAGCCTTCCTTCCTCTAAACAATTCAAAAGGAACAGCACCTGTGGATGTATGTGGGGTAAAACGATAAGCTACCAAAAATTTCTTCAATCCTCTCCAACACCTTCCTGCTGCCATCTCCAGTTGTACGCATTCTTTTACACATTTGTTGAACCTTTCAACAATCCCATTTCCTTCAGGATGATACAGCGAACACAACTTGTGTTTAATTCCTAATCTCTTTAGATAATCTTCTGTTTCTTTGGATACAAATTGTGGACCATTGTCTGTGAGAATAGCATTAGGAAAGCCTTCTCGAGCAAAAATGTCTTCCAGTAGAACAATTATCCTCTTGGTTTCAACACTATGCACAATACCTATTTCGACCCACCTGGAGAAATGATCGACCAAAACTAAAATGTAACCATTCCCACCTTTACTACAAATAGGTCCCACTATATCCATAGCCACAATATCCCACGGTCTTTTAGATGGACTTCTGATACACATCGAGGGTACTCTCATTTTATAGATCTTGTCATTGTTGCAACAGTCAGGACACTCCCTGACCACCCTTTCTATACCGACATCCATACCTGGCCACCAATAATTCATGCATATTCTAGTTTTGGTTTTACTTATCCCCTGATGTCCAGAATGTCCTAGTTGAATGACTTTCTCCACCAAGGCGCTTGGTACCACTAGTCTTTCACCACGAAGTAATAACCCATCAGAAATTGACAACTCCTCTCTTACCTTCCAAAACCCTTTTAATCTTTCAGAGTTCCTTAAACTTTCAGAATCCCACTTGCTCTTTAGAAAAGTACATACATTTTGTAGAATGGGATCATTGGCATCCTCACGCACCCACTCATCATGTCTAATCACTCCTTCAGTAATACTACACACACTAAACCTTTCCTCTTGCTTATTACAATTGTCCTCCTCTGAAACTAACGTAAGTCTTGACAAGCAATCTGCAGTGTTGTTGCATGGACCTGGAACGTAAAACACCTTGAAATTGAAATCTTGCAGTTTGACCACCCACCTACTAATCCTGGATGATATTTGATCAAGAACCTTTTTCATGAATACTTCAACTAAAGGTTTGTGATCCGTAAACACATGGAAAGGTCTTCCCCACACGAAATTCTTCAATTTGCCAATAGCCCAAACAACACCAAGAGCTTCTTTTTCAATAGTGGAGTAATTCTCCTCCGAACCTCTTAAGGTCCTCGAACAATACACAACTGGCTTCCATTCATGTTTATCTCCTTTTTGTAGAAGAACTGCACCCAACCCTCTAGCACTCGCGTCCGTCATAATAACACACAGCTCATTAGGATTGAAAGATTTCAAACACCCCACCATTGATAAATCATTTTTAACATCATTAAATTCCTTTTCACATCCTTCACTCCAGATATAACCAACTCCCTTTTTTTAGCAATTTACGCATATTTTCTGTTTTGGCAGCAAGATTGGGAAGAAACTTTCCATGAAATTCAACCATGCCAAAGAAAGCTTGTAGCTCTTCTTTGTTCTCTGGCGATCACAGCTTCAATATATTTTCTACTAATTCTCGTTTAGGATACAACCCTGAAGAAGTAATTCTATGTCCTAAATACTCTATCTCCTCTTTCCCAAACTGCCATTTGTTCTGTTTCAACGTAAGCCCATGATCCCCCAATATTCTCAGGAGTTTTTTAACCCTCTTTTCATGCTCCTCTTTTGTCCGACCAAAAACTAAAATATCATCCTGAAAATATTTTACTCCTTCTACAGAACCAAACAAATCATGCATCAAACGTTGAAACACCGACGCAGCTGATACCAGCCCAAAAGGCATTCTTACAAACCTGAAAGTCCCAAAGGGTGTAATGAAAGTAGTGAGATCCCTAGAATCTACATGTAGCATCACTTGATGATAGGCCGAAGCCAAATCCAACGTACTGAAATATCTAGCTCCATGCAACAAAGTCACCATCTCCGTTATATTAGGAAGAGGAAATAAGTCACTTACAACAGCTTTGTTGAGATTCCTCAAATCCACACAGAGGCGTATTTCACCAGAGGGTTTGTGTGCTACGACTATAGGAGAAACCCATTCCGAGGCTTTAACCGGTTCTATGATCCCACTTTGACACAACCTGTGCAGTTCCTTCTCCACATCATCTCTAACAGAAATCGGTATGGGCCGCACTTTACACACAACAGGCACTGCATTCTCTTTGAGTTTAATACTATGTACATACTTAGTAAGACATCCCAATGTATCTCTGAACACATTCTTAAATTCACCCACAAAATCCGGTAAATCACCATCACAAATAACATTTGATATCTCACAAATATTACTACCATTATTCATAAAATCTTTCTTCAGTAATACAGGTGTAGAATTATTGGGATCTAAAATGACTTCAAGTTCTTTCTGATGTTGCCAGCTTAAAACGCTATCACCTTTTACTGGAACATAGATCTTCCCCACAGTTGAATTAGATTTAAACCCAATTTCAGATTCAAAGTACCCCCTCAACTCTATAGCATGACCACCATAACCCCCCGGAATTACATCTGGATCTTTCAACTTCACTGAATGACTCAAATATTTATCAAACATCTCATTAGACATAAGAGTTAATCATGCTCCTGAATCAAAAAGAACTTCACACATAACTCCACCAAGGGTTACAATGTCCTTAGGATATTTCTTCTTTATCCCTTGATCATCCACCATCAAGATACAGTCTTGCACCACCTTAACAGAGGTGGAAGGTACATCTTTTTGCGATCTACATCATTTCGCAAAGTGTCCGCGTTTTCCACACAATTTGCAAACAGCTCCTACAGCAGGACACTTTTTATATGATGCAAAATGTCCCAGGTTTCCACATCGAAAACATTTCGTATCTTTAAACTTAGATTTCTGAATTTGTGTTAACTTTGGTTCTTCCTTTCTTCCATCAATCTCTAAAGCATTGTTCTCCTGTAGATCGTTCTTCGGACATATTTTATTCACTGAAGGATATTTATTTTTCTCTAATTCACCTACACAGGCCAAGTGTGCTCTACACTCTTAGCAATTGTTACCACCTCATGAAGAGAAGGGTCATCTTTACTCCAAAGTTCTTGCCTAATTTTGTCACTGGAGCACTTCAACATAAATTGATCCCTTATGCGTTCTTCAAGAGTTACTCCAAATTTGCAAGTTGCAGCCAATTTCCTTAAGGCTGTTATATATTTCTCTATAGATTCATTCTGTCCTCGTTCCCTCATTCCAAAATGGTAATGTTCCAAAATTGTACTAATTTTTGGAAGATAATGAAGATCCAATTTTTTGAAGCAAAGTTCAAATTCATTTAAGTCTGATCCTTCATCCTCAGGTAAAGTCTCAAAAATTTCCAAGCCTTCACACCCTAAACAATGAATGAGGAGTGAGACTTTTCTTTCATTAGATAAAGAAGAACCACACACTCTTGTATAATGAAGAAATGATTTCTTCCATTTCAACCATATAATAGGTGCATCTCCAGGTATAGTCAAGAAAAAAGGAGGAGGTGGTATGTTCTGCATATTTGACTATTAAAAATTGTATTTTGAGTTGACAGGCTGTGTAAATCCTTAAAGCAAGGAAAAACTTGTAAAATGTTTATTTTAAATTGAGCTGTACTCTCCTCTTCATGTAACTAGAAATACCACTATTTTGCCTGAAACAATGCTAGGTATTGTGTACCCCTCGACCTTCTTTTGGACACTCCAAACAAAAATGCTGTTTTCTATGGTGAGTTCGCCCTGTTCCGTGGAAACGTACTGATTTACTCGTAGAGACGAGGATATTAAAAATAAATCCCGGAATCCTGCACTCGTCAGCACATTGGAAACTCCGTGTAAACCAGGTCAGTCTTAGAATAAAAGTGCCAGTTGTTCATGAAGCGAGCGCAAAGAAAATGTGGGAAGCGCTCGGAATTAAATGCCCCGAATAAGTATAAACAAACACGATTGAGCGCGTTTGTTTATATAAGTAGTTCAAAGGAAATTGCGGCGAGCGCTCGAGGTTAAATCCTCAGCGTCAAAGTAAACACACTCGAGCACTCGCGTGTGAACGCTTTAGTTTGAAGTTGGAGCGCGCTGGGCCCACGCGGTTATGAACACTCCTACTGAACTCCAATCGAACATAAACAATCGTCGAAAGCCTCCCAGCACAATATTGAAACAAAAATAATAGACTTTGGGTCCTTCGAAACGCACACGATCCACGATAGAAGTGTGACAAGCAGTCTATTAAGTCACACACTCAGTATAAATATCATACTGATATATTATTCCTATTATTGATTTTTATTTTTTATTTTTTTTAAACGGAGACAGGACTTACAGTAGTTAATCCAATAGAATAAAGAAGATAGTTTGTATAGATGAAGTATCTTCTAATTTTGCCACGTACCTTGTAATTTTGATTGTTGGATCAAAAGAAAACAGAAAATTAAAGACCAACCGACCTGGGAGCTCCAATGTTGCTGATTGTTGCGTTGAGATATCCTAATAAATGGATCCCATCCTCGTCGCCAGTGTGAAGATGACATCCATAGAGGAATGTGTCAATAAGATTTTATTAAGTCCAAGTTTGACATCTCATCCACAACGATGGATCCAACAGCTCTAATCACAACCTCTTCCTTCCTCTTCTCCACCAGGTTATCCCAACTCCCAGAATCCCCTGACCCTAACATTCTTTATACTCAATAACATTCCACAGCTAGTAGTGAAGAGATATACACTGTACATGTAGATACCACATCATGGGAATAAAGCTTCTTTTATAATACTTCTATAGTGTTGACCAGGCCTCAGGGGCATCAGAGTGCTACAACTGAGATTTAAAACAATTTGATAGCAGTTGGATGTTGCCTAGAACAGAGGTCTGAATACAAAATACCAGCAAGAAACTAAATTGATGCAAAAGGGTAAGATATTGGAAAAACATTTTGAATTCCAGAAAATATTTTATAGGCAAGGAGCTGACAATAGAGAAGGATCAACCACTGACTCTCTTCTTTGCAACGCAATGTACCAACAACAAAAAAGTGCACATGAATCTAACTTTCTTAGACAACAAAAAAGATGCAGGCTCAGTACTAGCAAGAGATGCAAAAACGGTGTTATTTGTCACTAAATGTATTTTACTACACTGCAATATAAAACTCAGGCAGAGCCAGCACTGTGCCTTGCAAGCCACGATAAAAAAACCTTTAGGAGGTGTCTTACTAAGGGGCATATTTTAAAAAAAGTGGCACCGCACACAGTACAGTGCCACTTTTCTTGTGCCCCATGGTGGTAGTTAGGGGACTAACGTCAGAATTTTTGATGCTAGTTCAGCACTTTGCAGTATTAAAGTAAAAAATGTTGACGCTAATCCTGCAAAGCACCAGAGGTCAATTGAACCAATGGAAGCCTCCTTTTAATGCCTTCTCTGAGCAGGCGTTAAAAATGCTGAAAAAATGGCGCAAAGAAATCTCTTCAATTTCTTTGCACCATTTTTCCGGGCCCCCCCTGACAGGGAAACACCCCCTTGCATACATTATGCCTGGCACAAGCATAATGTAGCGCAAAGGGTTACAAAGTGGCGCAATGCATGCATTGTGTCACTTTGTAAATATGGGGTGGCGTTTTTGGCCTTCTAACGCCACATTAGCGTAAACAAATGACACTAATGTTGTGTTAGAATGGTGCTAGGGGCTCTTAAAAATGCCCCTAAATCTCAACCCTCAGGAGACATCACTAAACAATCATTCTAGAATACTTATTTGTTGGTGATTGTTAGAGATGAAGGACTAGGTAACAATAACTGTTTTTTTTCTTCTCTACATTATAACCACTTGGTGTAAGATCGCTCATGGTGAGAGAGGTTAAGTTAAAACAACAGTTTTTAAACCCAAAAGAGGGCTGAGGAATGGCCTGAACAAGATAACAAAATGTGAGGTGGATACAACTGGACATGATCACATTAGGTTAAAGGATCAAAGTCAGTTTGTGACACAAGAGACTGTTATGGTGAACTCTTTCCTCTTTCAAGCTACTTAATTCCTCTCATAATCTTTCTGATCCTATGCACCCCGTATCTCAGTGGGTGGTTGATCTGTTTATTATCCACTGTCTGTTCACCCTTATGGAATCCATGGATGACTGACGCCAACCTTATGCTCCAGGCCCAGTAGTATTCACTATTGCCTTCCTTCTCCAATGCTCGCTGGCCCTTTATTTTGTGTAAGCAGAGATATCCCTCTCGCCCTAAATCTGGCAAATCCCATAAATTGGAACTTTGGGGCAAATTTAAGAAAAGTGGAGCTGCATTATATGCAGCACAACATTTCTTGCACCTTTCAGAGCTCTCCTAATGCCACCCTGTGTGCGCTGTATTAAACATAAGGTGCACCATGACGCAGGTTAGGGACACATTTTTGATGCTATTGTTGTACTTTGCAGGATTAGCACCAAAAATGTTGGCGCTAATCCTGCAAAGTATATGGAGGCCCAATATAAATATTGGTGTGCCGCCTTTTAATGCCTGCTCTGTGCAGGCATTAAAAAATCCCGTAAAAAGTGGCGCAGTGGAATCTCCTAGATTCTACTGTGGCATTTTTTGCGATCGCCCTAATGGGGGAACGCCCCCTTTGCATACATTGTGTCTGGAACAGGCATAATGTGGCGCAAGGAGTTACAAAGTGACGCAATACATGCATTGCGCCACTTTGTAAGATCGGCACAGTGAATTTGGCCTCCTTGACCCACATTAGTGTAAAAAACAATGATGCTAATGTGGCGCAAGGAGGCACTAGGCCCTCTTAAATATGGGCCTATGTATCCAATGCTGCCTCCGGTTCACACAGACATGGTACGGCTGCGTAAGTGTGTGTGAGCCTCCCTTCCCTGACTAATATTAGAGCACATACTCATGTCTCCTAACCTACACACATAAAATACTAACACATCCATGGAGCCTGGATGTCAAAATTGCTGTGTGGTTTCGAAGTGTGGCATCAGGGAGACCTCCAAAAACACATCAGTCCACAGCTCCAGTGACTGAGTAACTTGTTAGCAGCTAGCCGCATGATTTTTTTGTTGTTGTTCACCATTAGTTCAATTTCTCATCGCCATTCTTGCATCAAGAGCACCAAGTGGCCTGTGTCATATGTGGGCATGGACAATCCTGCTCAGGTGCAGAGCTGCTTATATAGGGCAGGTTCCGTCATTACTTGGGGACCCTGTTTCCCAAGGGTACAAATGGATACAGGTGGGTTGGCACGAGAAGCGACAGTACTATACCTGCTGGCTGACCACCAGTCAGGGGCTTGCATAGCCGTCCGCACGGCGCGACGCCTCTTCTCCTTTAGCATTTAATAATCATTCCTTCGACAGTCAGTTGCAAACTCTGCCTGGATAAGGTATCAATAATCTCTGAAGAACTAGATTTGAATCTCGGCATTGGTTTAGTATACTGTGATTCTGGGCATACCACTTAGTCTCCCCTCCCCCCATCCCAAAAATGCACCTCACCTGATGTAATGTAAAAAGCCTGATTCACCACCTCGGCCTGCCTGGAGACAAGAGATGGGACATGCACTCTCTACTATTACGTTGTTACAGAGTTAGATTTTGTCGTGCAGGTTTTCAGATATAGCAGTCGGCAGTCCTGGTGTCACACAACTCACTAGTATGATTGGCTGAGCATGGTCTTACTGGACCCTGCACTCTCATTTACAGAGGGATGCAGGGCATCCTAACCCCTATAAGGGGATGTCAATGCGCCTCTGCCCAATTATTAAACATCGGCTCTGTGTAGGGCTCCACTGCTCTTCTTACTCCAATTTGACAGCCTTTTCGTTTTCACAACAGAGCACTGTCTGCTCTGATACTCAATCGCCAATTCCAGCAAACGTGTTCTGCTGCCCCTAAGAGTACTGGTATTTTTTTGACCTACGAGAAGCTCCGGTATTCAAATGGGGAATATTCAAAAGTGCCAGCGCTCAGTACCGGTGAGTACCAGCCCATTTAAAGCACTGCCTGTGTTGCACAAATGGCTTTGTGAATCAGGCCATAGGAAACAACACACTCAAACCATGCAGAACACATTAGCAGGATCTCATGGTTTGCTCCCAAAACAGCCCGAGTTTGCTTCCTAGCTTGTTATGGTATGGCTACTAACTGCATTTTCCGTTAATATACACCAAGCACAAAACACCCAACCAAACACATTAGATAAAACGCCCTTCATTCACATACTACAAATATACAGTTGGCCACCACTATGCTCACAAAAGCATTCACATCCATGATAAGCCACACACTAAGGTCCATCATCATACTCAAAAACAGCCAAGATGTGCCCAATAATTGGCTATCATAATAGTCAATAGCACTTTACACCATGACACCATGAAATACCAGAGACTCACATGTCCATTTACAGCTGAATGAGTAACATGCAGCCACCTAACCGACTAATGGACCAGAACCCAATACAGCTAACATACCCTGAAAAACTGAGTATGACTCTGTTCTGTGACGGAAATCCCACAGTTATCCTTAAAAGGAACGTATATTGTTGAGAGCAATACAGGGCCAGACCAGTGACAGAATGAGCAGGTTCCTAATGCTATTATGTAGCACAAAATGCAAAGCTCACACTCCTCACACACAGGAAACTATCACCTTCTCTATTGTTCTATTGGTGTCGATCTATATATCTACCTACCCTCCAACGAATGGCACAGGAGGACCTTTCGAGATCCTTAACCTTTCACAATCAGCATGAAATATACAACAGCAAGAGCACAAATGCATTAAAAACCCCTGTTAAAAACATCAGCCATGAATCTCAGTTCCCAGTGTTCACATTAGACTTTGGACAGTTGAATTCTTTCTTCAGAAGGTCTGAGGTTTATCATGATTTAGAATTAGGGTGTTCCTGTAACTTAACAGTCAGGAATCTTGTGATCCAAAGGTGCTATCTACATTAGATAAGTGGCTTCTAGTCCAGCAGGGACAGACTAAGCCATTGCTTGGGGATGACAGATTCTAATCTCTAAAGGAAATCAACAGGGACAATGAAATGCAGAAGAACATTGCACAATCTACTTTAAATTGTAGATCTGGTTGGAAAGCAAGGAGGTCATGCCCTGGATGTCTTTATAGCTAAGCAGGGTCACGGGAACAGAGGTTTGGCTTGTTGACTCTTCTTGAAAGAGCTATGTAAAGCAGCTGGTTCGTGCAATGTGAGTAGGTAGCAGGGATGCCAGGGAGTCCCATACAGGTCGATGATGCCAGGAAGGATACTTCGTATTTGAAGTAAACTTTCTTGGGTGTCCTACTACCATCACTTTTGCAAAATGAATAGACAATTTATGCCCTCTTACTGACTTTTATTGGAGCCCTTGTTTTGCAACAGCTTCCTTGAAGGCAAGTCAGCAACAAGTCATCCAGCAGGGTGTAATAGGGTTCTTGGGGGATAGGTGATAACCCAGATGAGAGGGGTATCTCTAAACTTCAAATACTGGCAACACCTCTGCAGAGACCAAAATGGTCCCTGATGATGAAGCTCTTCAACATGCTAGAATGAAGCTCACGGTTATACGCCCATTCATGGCAGTTTGCTAGTATCCCACTGCTAATTACAGTCAGTGCTTTCTGGGAGTTGGAAAAGTTTGAAAAGTTCGAAACCCATACCTCTCCGGTTGATGGAGAATGGCAGGAATCTTGGTGGGGGTATACCACGCTCCGCAGCTCTTAATATGCAGACGAAGAATACATCCAAGGGAGTGGCTGTAGTGGGGATCAATACCCAACCCACTAGAATAGACAGTTGAAGAAAAAATGCAGACAGTCTGACATTGTCGTTTTCTTTAGGCAGCATCCATCTCCCATTTTCTGCTCAAGCACTTCGTGATCATAATTGTGACTCCAATCAGAAATAAACTTCCAAGGAATATTTATTACCAGAGTCAGTGCACTACATTTACATAGGGCGCTAGTAAGCATACCCCCTCAGTTCAGCTACTGTGCCCATAATGGCCCTAGGATAAGGAGCTACTGGAGTACATCATAAACGCCTAGGGGACAAGTTTATGATAACCCGTGTCCTTGGTGTCACTAGGGGTGTCCTTTAGAGCCATTTAGGGGTGCAGCTTGGAGGGATTGCTTAGAGCAGGGGTCTCTGAAACGTAACCAAAAAAGCCGAAATACATGTGCAAAATCAGGAACTATAGAGAATAAATGGCAAAATTGAACATCTGGTACTCACATCTGTGGACTTTCCTCCTTATAATCACGAATAAGGATTGCAAGATGTGGGCTGAGGCACTTAAATGAGACATTTAACCCAATCCATCATAACACCTTTGTGTGTGTCTATAAGTAACTCCATCTGCTTTGATTGAAAGGTTTTTTTCCCAATTTTTTCACCCCCCCCAAGTTTTGAAATCTGTGGACTAAACCATGATAAACTCAGTCACTGCATGCTCTGTCATAAAAGGGCAACCCCTTCGCTCCCACCGCAGCCACTGGTGCTATAGATTGGTTTGGGAGTAGTAGGACTGAACATAAGGCTGGTCTTGAAATGGGTACATAAATTCATGACTGACATATTAAAATTAACTGAAGCAGATATGAGTGATCCCACATCTTTTGATCCAGGAAAGCCAATGAAGAATGTTGAGCCCAACCAACCACAGGAGAACTGCCCTGATGAGCTGACCAACACATGAAGATTCATAAAAACAGCAGATAAACAGCAAATAAAAAACACCCATTTCCCCATCTTTTGCATTGTCTGGCCTATGTTTGATTTCTGGCTTGAAAGTACTATTTTTCTCAATTAAAATGGTGTACACGATAGACTGTTGGAGTTACATTTACACTATACTAAGAGCAAAATGACGTTGGGCCTGATTTAGAGTTTGGGGGACCTGTTACTCCGTCAAAAATGTGATGGATATCCCTGCCGCCATATTACGATGTTCATATGCTATAATGGAATTGTAATACGGCAGACGATATAGCCGTCACATTTGCGACAAAGTAACCCCATCCACCAAACTCTAAATCAGGCCCTTAGTTCCCTGACTGCACTGTCAATCAAACTAAAAAAGAAAAAAATCAATATACATGGAAAAAGGAAAGCATTCTGTAGTCCTACAGCATCCCAACACAGCCCACGTGAGAGTCCATCTTCTCTTTTCCAGATTAGAAAGAAACTTATTGTGCTGGATTGGAAAGGTAGAGGCGAGGTCATATACAAGAATGTGTAACTGATTGGCCTGTGACAGTATGAGGTATGACCAACAAGGATGGGAGAAATTTGGGATTGAAAACAGTTAAAAGCAACTAACTATTCCAGGAAATTTTGGGGATCTCCAAATGGAACATGATGGAAGATTTATTGGGGAAGGGATACAATTAATCATAGCTGAATACTTTTTGTATATAATTTTTGGTTTTACCGAAATAAGTGTTAGAAAATTGTGTTGCAAGTGGAAGATTTTAAGATTCGAGTCCATTACTCACTGGGATTTGAATGTTTCTCTGAAACGGCCAACCTTCTGTTTTCTGACCTTTTCAATGCACACCCTGTTTTTATCATGCGGGGGGAGAAGTGGAGGGGTTCTCCACCTGTGCCTGCTCTCTTCTTCTATCACCTCTCAATGTTCTGCACTTCCTCTTTTCGCATCCATGTTCCTTATTTCATGGGGGAATTCCCCCAAAAACCTCCAAACGTTTCTCGACCTTATTTTCTTCTCTGACGGGTCGCCACTGCAATCCGTTCCTTCCTGTGGTAGATCTCCTTCAGTGTTAAAACTGTAATGGACTATGTTGCGGCGGCCAAAGTGGTGATGCGTCCCCGTCTTGTTTACTACTTTGTCAACCTCCCATCGATGATCAGATATTTCTAGAATTATACTCTCTTTAAGTAACTTAAATGTGTGATCTGGAAGGAAATTTGTAGCAGTGTCCAACATAAAAAAATCCACATCGATAGAGGTGCCCTGGGGCACCTGAGTTCTTTGGATATTATTTGACTAAGCAACTCCAACGGATAGCTTAATGGATAGCTGGGTATCATCTCCATAAGACAGGCTCACCCAAACGCAGCTCAAGGAGATGGCTCTTAATGAGATTCAGTTTCTCCGTGCTCCAGTTCTAGGGCTCTTCTACTTCATCGTACTGCCTTGGTGTGCATACAAAATTAGAAGAACCTTATGCTCCAGCTATACTGCTCAATGGTCTATCCAACAACAGGGTGCCATCAGGATCCGAGAATTACTGTTATGGGACAAGTCAGTAGCTGCATGGTGGGGAGCTCTTATACTTTAGAGATCACTTTACTGTATAGTTTCCAGGAATTAACAAAGCAGTGTGGACTATGGACGGACAGTTTTGTTGTGTACAGGAGCACTTTAAAACGCTGGAACATCCAACACCCAGAACGAGACTCTAATGTATTTTTGCAAACATTATATACTGTGAGACAAGGTAGAAGATTAATTACATGGCTATATAATGCCTGACAGCAATACACAGAGGTGAGTTTGCAGCCACTGAGAAATAAATGGGTGTCAGCTACAAACCAAGGGGCATATTTAAAAGCGGCTTGCACTGCTGTTGCATCACGTTTTTTGACGAACCGGTGGCGCAGACTGCAGACCCATATCTAATAGGCCACGAAAAGTCACTTTGAATGGCTTTACATGGCATTGTAGATATGGAGTAAGGCAACACAATAGAAGTTGCTGTGCTGCCTTACTCTGTGTAAAAGAAGCGTCTCATAGGCGTTGCAGTGGGTTTTCCCACGTAACACCCATGGATTTTGACCCATTCCCAGATCTACAAGTATTTGTAAACCTTGGAATGTGCCAAAAGCCTACGAGGAGAAGTAACTTTATTTCTCCTTGTTTTTTTTCTTTCTAGAGCCTACTAGCAAAGTCAAAAACAGAGGAAATGGACCTTGACAGACAATGTCTTCTAGTCATGAAGGGCCTCATTTACAAGGAACTGGTGCATTGGCTCTGATGCACCAGTTCCTTGCGTCGCCCTGTGCCATTCTAACGATGCCATGTTAGCGCTGTATTTATAATACAGTGCACCATGGCGCTCGCTAGCACAACTGCGTCAACATTTTTTATGCAGTTGTGGTGCTTTGCTGGACTAGCATCAAAAATTGTGATGCTAGTCGAGCAAAGCACATGGAGGCCCATTTAAAAGAGCCCTGGACAGGTGTTAACAAATGACACTAGAATGGCACAGTGAAATCTTGTAGATTTTTTTTGGGCCTTCCTGCAGGGGAATGCCTCCCTTGCATATATTATACCTGGGCAGGTATAATGTGGCGCAAGGGTTTACAAATGGGTGTAATGGTGACATTACCCTAGTTTGTAAATACGGTACGGGGTGGAGGACTGCTTTGCGCCACCATAGTTGAAAAAAAATGACACTACCACAGCGCAAGGTGTTTGTAAATGAGCCCCTAAAAGTGATGCCCAGGTGTTACTGGAGTTAAACAGTAGTCTAAATAGAGAAGGTCTCAACTCTCCTAATTATACAGTTATTAACCTTGAACCTTAACCTTGAACACTGTGACTTGGTTGTTTCAGGGCGTACAACCATTACATGGGATTTGTTGCACTTGGGACACAAATCTAAAAAGTCCATGAATGCCACAAAGCAGTCTGCCAGTTTTTCAGATCTAGTCCCATCCAAGCAAGGAGGACCGTGTTGTCAGAATAATGTGGGAATCAGGCACCTTTGACAAGAGGCATGTCCAGTTCTCCCATGAATAGGGTGCTTTCCAGTTTCCAGGGTTGAATACAAGTTAAATAAACCAGTGTAAGAATGCACCCTTATCATGGTCCTCGATTTAATTTAAAGGACTGTGAACATTCTCCCCCAGGGCAGTACCTGACAGAGGCAGACAGATCCAAATGGAGGTCACATAAAAAGTTAACAGTACTAGGCTCAACACCGATAGAGACCATAATGATCTACAGTTTAACCCTATTGTCCCTGTCAAAGGCAGAGCTGTGGTCCATGAATGGAATGTGGAGAGAACCATGCAACCATGCTTGGTCACTATATAATTGTTAATGATCAAGTAAAGATTTAAGCATTGATCAATTGCTGCTAGTCCTGGCCTAAAACCATACTAGAGGTTCATCCTTATTATCTTTCTTGAAAAAAAGGTAGAATTATGTACTGAGACCAAGACTCGGGGATGCTATGTCTGGCTGCAGTGTTGATCATTAATGTAAGTAGTGGAGCCCAAAGTGCAATATCATATTTATACAAATATGCCGTAGTGCTTAATTTGTGCTTGTTGTTTCCGGTGCAGAGCACCGGCACTTGCTTTTTAGGGCCAGGGCTTATTCGCCTGCCTCAAGCATTTTCTGCGAGCAAAAGAGACATATGGCAAAGACAGATGAAGGGAAAAACGAAATAGCGTAATAAAGGGAGAAAGTAGAAAGCTGTAAGAGTGAGCTGAAGGGGCAGGGACTGGCTTTATGTGGATTGAAGAGGCCAGAGACGGCTTCAGGATTATACCGCCCCAGTGTTCAGTGTTCACACATTTAATTGCAGCAGCCGCATGTTTAGGAGGAGGGCTTTGGGCACCGGCACCTTTTTATTTACAAATTAAGCACTGATCTGCCAGGACCCATTCAGGGGTTGGAGCTGTGTTTATGGATGTCGCAATCATGGTGTTTCTAACCTCCTTCAACATCACCTGAAGAACAATCATGCTAGGGAGCATAGAGCAGGCAGGGCTGGATACCATAGTGCTAAACAGATCGTATGTAGTTTCAAAATATCTGAACCATCTGTCAGTCGGTATGTGTGAGCAGACAGGAGGGCCTTCATGAGATAAGAAAAGGGCATGGTTAGCCGTCTCCCAAATGAGAGTGCAGTTCCTATGGCAATTAGCAAGTATCAGCTGATCCCAGGCCTCTTGTGGCAGGTATATCATTTATATAGCACTTCATACCCTTATGTGGGGCTGAGGGGCATGCGGTGCATTTAAAACAGAGGATGAGGTGTCACTACTTAGCATAATCTGCCAAATACTGGAAGACATATTTTTCTGAAGAATAATATTTTTGTGATTCTAATGCAATTAAAATTAAAATGATTAGAACTTAAGGTATAATAACTTAAAGATATTGTCACTGAAATAATGAAATGCAAACGGCTTTAAGGAACATTTCTTTTAAATGATGTTGAATAATCCAATATTGTTACTCACTGTGAGGATTAGGGAGAATCATCTACTGGCTTCAGAGCTGTACTGGGAAATCAGTCCTGGCAAACAATGAGGGCAGCTTTTCTCCGGTTGCCTGGCATTGTAGAGTTCTGGTTTCACTGCTGTGTCGGGCCAGTTTTGTTGCTAGGGACCAGCCAGCCATGTTCCTGTTGTAGGAGACAGGAGCCACCAAAATACAACAGAGATTGGCAAAGTCAATAGGTCTCACCTATGCAGATCTATTGACTTTGACAATGTGTGTTAGCCATGTTGTACACCAGCATGGCAGTTGGACATCAGCATGGCAATAGGTTAGTGGTGTACAGGACAGTGATGTGTGGCACATTGTGGAGTATTGTGGAGTGACACTGAGTGGCTTAGAGTGTTGTGGAGTGGCGTGGAGTGCTGTGGTGTGGCAAAGACTGTTGTGGAGTGAAGTGCAGTGGAGTGATGTGGAGTGTCATTGAGATTGGCACAGAGTGGGGTAGTGTTTTGTGGAGTGTTGGGGAGGGAGTAGAGTGGAAGAGCATAGGGTGGAAGGGCATAGAGTGGAGGGGCATTGAGTGGAGTAGAGTGTCATACAGTGGAGTGCCGCAGAGTGTTGCAGGATGGCAAAGAGTGGCATAGAGTGTTGTAGAGTAGAGTGGAGTGGCATAGAGTGGAGTAAAGTAGTGTGGGGCGTAGTAGAGGGAGTTGCATAGAGTGGAGTAAAGTGTTGTGGAGTGGAGTAGATTGTCATAGAGTGAAGTGGCATAAAGTGGATTAGAATATCATAGAATTGAGTGGCATAGAGTGTCTTAGAGTGGCATAGAGTGGTGTAGAGGTGCAGGGTGGAGTAAAGTAGACTATACTAGAGTAGAGTGGAGTGTCCTGGAGTGGCCTAGAGTGATTTGATCAGTGTAGAGTGGAATGAAGTGGGTGTCATGGAGGAAGTAGTGTGGAGTAGAGTAGAAGGGCGGTGAATGGAGGGCATACAATCAATTAGAGTGTCATACACTGAACTGGTGTAGAGTGGAGTTGAGTGTTGTAGAGTGTCATAGAGTGGAGTGACACAGAATGTCGTGGAGTGGTGTAGTGCAGAGTTGAGTGTTCTGGAGTAGAGTAGAGTGGCATAGAGTGGAGTAAAGTGGTGTGGATTGGCATTGAGGGAGTTGTGTATATTGGAGGGTAGTGGACTGACATTTAGTGGAGTAGATTTCATAGATTGTAGTGGCTATCATGGAGTAGAGTGTCTTACAATTTAGTGGCATAGAGTGTTGTGGATATTCTTGGAAGGAGTAGAATGTCATACAGTGGAGGTGCATATTGTGTCATGGAATGGCTCCGAGTGTTGTACTGTGGACCACCATAGAGAGGAAAAAAGTGTCATAGAGTGGAGTGGAACAGAGTGGGGTAAAGTGGCATGGAGTGGCATAGCGGGAATTGCATAGATTGTAGCAGAGTGTGGTAGAGTAAAGTGGTGTACAGTGGAGTAGATTACCTTAGAGTGAATTGGCAAAGAGTGGAGTAGAGTGTGTTATAGTGGAGTGGCATAGAGTGGAGTAGCATAAGTGGAGTGGAGGGTCATAGAGTGGAGTGTCGTTGATTGCGATGTCGTAGACTAGAGTGTCATTGAGTGGAGTCTGGTAGAGTGGAGTGATGTAGAACGGAGTGCCATAGAGTGAAGTGGAATGTTGTAGAGTTGAGTGGCATGGAGTTGAGTAGATTGTCATAGAGTGGAGTGTCATAGGTCGACATAGAGTGGAGTGGTGTAAAGCCAAGTACAGTTGAATGGCATTGAGTGGCATAGTGAAGTACAGTGGAGTAGTGTGTCATAGAGTAAAGTGGAGTAAAGTGGCATGGGGTTTCATAGAATGTTGTAGAGTAGCACAGGGTGGAGTAGAGTGTTGTAGAATGGAGTGGCACAGAGTCGAGGAGAGAGAACGGATGTAGAGTGGCATAGTGTGTCGTGGAGTGTCGTGGAAGAAGTATAGTGTTGTAGAGTAGAGGGGCATTGACTGTCATGGAGTGGCATAGAGTGTTGTACAGTGGAGAGGTGCACAGTGAAATAAAGTATTATAGAGTGGGTTGGAGTAGAGTGGAGTGGAATAGAGGCGAATAAAGTGGCATGGAGTGGTGAACAAGGAGCTACAAAGAATGGTGTAGAGTGGAGTGGAGTGTTGAAGAGTGTTGTTTCATAGAGTGGAGTGACGTAGAGTGTCCTGTTGTAGAGTGGTATCGTGTAGAGTGGAGTGGCATAGAGTAGTGGGTAGTAGAGTGGAGGGGCACATAGTGGAGGGGAGTAGAGTGGAATGGCATGTTATAAAGTGTTATTGAGTGGAGGGGCATAGAGGGGAGTGGGTTACAGTAGATGTTGTGGCATGTTGTTGAGTAGAGTGGAGTGGCAAGGTGATCATAGAGTGGCATGGCAATGAGTGTCTTAGAGTGGAGGGGCATACAGTATAGAAGCGTGACTTAGAGTGAAGTGGCGTGTTGTAGAGTGGTGTGTCATAGAGTGGCATGGAGTGGCAATGAGTGGAGTTGAGTAGAGTGGTTCAGTGTGAATTATGCATGGTGTGGTAGAGCACTGTCATTACAAAAAAATCATTTACATTTTAAATGACTGTTACATTTGCACAGATGTACAGCTTTACTGATAAAAATGTACAGCACACAAACAATAATGTGTGGAAATGCCAACACCTAGTGTATTGAGTTGTTTTGATCATATTAAAATATTTGTTTCCACCACGCTTCAGATTTACAAACAAAATGTGCTTCATTTGTGCTTTCCTAATTCTAAAATATGTGCATAGTTCATTTACATACATTTAAATAATGTGTGCTAGAAAAAAAGCCTTTCTATTTACAGCAAGATTGTCACATAAATCCTCTCAATTTGGAAGTCAGAGAAAAACGGTTAACACCAAGCTCCCTCAGAAGAGAGAGCCTGACATTTGACCTCCTTCTTTGAATGCACAGCAAACATGGCAAGATCAGAACAAGATTTAAAGGCCTGCTTACAGAAAGTGAGCACTCATGGAAGAATACAGTAATTAGGCTGTGATCATATGAGGGATGAACTCAAGATGATCAGCCTAAAACAAATAGAGCCAGCAAATAGAAGTAAGCAAATTTGTGGTACAAAACACAAAGCCAATGATAAGCAATGGGCAGAATGCATTTCCAGGGAAGCTTTCAAAATGTCCCAAAGAGGTTGTTAGCAAACAAGACAGCTGTGCTTCTGACAGGCTTTGACTTAAAAGCAAATGGTTTCAAAGCACACCGCAATCCATTTGTATTGTACTGTTTATATAGATGCACTGCACTGGTAATGCCAGTCTGGGACCGATGGGTTTTAAGAGCTATGCTGTGAAATATACAGTGCTGCACTGTAAAATGCCTCAAAGTGAAATGGAGAATGGAGAATACAACTGCCACAGAAAGGTGGGTTTTAATGTATTTATCATAAGTATCTATCAAGCAGAGTGATATTTTTTAATGACCTTTGCTGTTGTCAATCACTCGTTTATACTGAATGTTATTAGCCCAAGAGCGCATGATTTATTTGAAAGATGTGCAGCACGAAGGCAGACAGAAAACAGACCCACCAATTTCACATGGAACTACTGTAAAGTTGCTTTTGTTAGGAATCACAAACTTTTTACTACATGTCACTGCTTCTGTTGTTCAGATAAGCACCATGCATTTTGGGCTCTTGTTTCCAAGCAAATGAACAGATAGAAAACAATTATTGAACAGAGGTACACTTCCTAGCCAGTGGTCAAAGTGCTATAAAAAGTACGGGAACTGTGCTGCTGCATGCAGTGGGGCGGGGTCAGTGGGCAATGGGGCCAGGGTCAAGGGAGTAGCAAAACAAAACAAAATATTCTGCAATAATTGTTGGTCTTTATGCTTCAGGTAACTAATATACAATAGCACACAATGTAAATGTAAAAACAAGTTAAGTTAATCAGTGGGAAAGGCACTCTACTCCATTATGAAACCTCTATTAGTCAATGTCATGCAGCGGTCTGGGTTTGTAACCAGAGAGTCACAGAAATTAATCTTGGTTAGTGCAGTGCAGAATTGTGGTACGAGGTCCCAGCCGATGACAGAAAGCAAAATGCATATGCAAGTTATTATTTTAAATGTGCAAAAAGGGTTTAGATAAAACAGTGTGTCCAAAATTTAGATTTAAGTAATGCCTAGTATGTATTTAGTGTAATTTGTTTTTATATATGTGCCCTTTAAAAGCATACACTTAACTACTCAGCTGGTAACTCCCTTGCACTATCATTCAAAAAGAATAAATCTTTGTCATCATAAAGCTCCAAGTAATTCCATCAATTAAAGCAATCATTATACTCCAAGCACCCTTTACTTTGCAGATTAACTAGTTGCGCACATTTGCATTCCAGGCAAGCAGGCATCCTGGCAAAAAGGCTTGTTTATTGTTTAGCTGTCTGCCTCCCTTTGGTTTCACAGCACAGGAGGCTCTCTGCTTGATAGGTTATCTGAAGTATTTAAACTATCTGAATTAACCGTCCTACCACAGGTGTCATTCCACAAAAGCAGGGGATTTGTTTTTCACAAATTAAAAAAGTATGGGCACATCCTTAACCTCCGATCTCTCCCATTTCGACCTCTGCTTCCTATGCATATTAGATCCTGTTTTCAGCAAAGTTTCCACAAAACGTGTTGTAAGTGTGCACTGTATCAATTCCACTTTTTTATCTCACAAATCTTACATAATACCATAAATATCACCTTTTAATGATTGGTCTGTGCCTTACTTTTACAACTGCTATCGACACTCGCAGCTAGAGGAAATAGTGTATACAATGGGGTACTGTTGCAGCTAGTGAAATTTAAAAGTAAGGAAGCGCACTGAAGACAAAAGGGTAGTTCGTTGAGAAATGTTAACCACACCACCTCACCATATTTTAAACAATAGATGTTCAAATTGCATATTTAAAATTGCATATTTTAAAGCACATTTTAATTATTGGTCACTGAAAACATACACATGAGGTTTTCATATAGCCACATCCTGAACTGAATTCCTTGAAAATGCTCTCATGTTTGAGAATAGAAAAGAGTCATAGTGATGTAAAGCAGGGGTCTTCAAATTATCCCAGGAGGGATGCCAGGCTCTGGCCAAAAGAAGCATTATACTGATAACAGGCTTTATTTTTAAGCTGAAAAAAATGAGCAGCAATAAACCGCTCTGTGATGTTAAAGCAGATCTTGGCTATGTTTTAGTCACAACAGACTAGATAGCGGATTTCATTCTATAGGTCGATGAACCGAACCGAATCTGCTTCAAAGAAAACATCAGAAGTACAAAATCAAATATCAAATATCAAACAATACTCTATACATCATTATAAAACACACCATGATCAATGCGACCATTAATGACCACACCAATTTATTAGAAAGTTAAAATGTTTATTTCCCTATATTAACAATGCTAAAGTCATGAATATTATTCTCAAACTCAATTGATACATGTAAAGAAACAACAAGGGTTGATTGAGTAGGCAAATTGATCTAAACTTAATAAATGCAATGAGAACTATAAGTTCAATAGAGAATGTACAAAACCATAGCAATAGAATCTGAGCAAGAGAAACTGAATACATGGAATCAACAAATCAATGACCATTCATGAGTATTAGAGTAACACGTTACTAACCACTAATTAGCATTAGCATGTTGGGCTCCTTGTCAGAAAATAATAAAACACCAGAATGTCAGTAGACTGACTGTCAAAGCATGAAGGGGCATATTTATACTCCGTTTGCGCCGAATGTGCGTCAAAAACTTTGATGCACATTCAGCGCAAACCGTGCACCATATTTATACTATGTCGCCCAACCCCGCGGATGTCAAAATTCCTCTGTGTATGTCATTGTTTGGATGCAGGAAACTGCCTTGGTTAATGACATGCAAGGTAGACGTTCCCGCCCAAAAAATGACTTTAAGGCCTGTGCACCTTATTTATACTCCTGCCTCATTTTGATGCACAGGAGGAGGCAGGCCTTAAAAAACAGCACACAGCCTGATGTGCGCCGTTTTTTAACGCCTGGGTGAGGGCAGGCGTTAAGGGACCTGTGGGCTCACTTCCATGGTCTCTGACAATGGAAGCAGTCCAGAGGTGCCCTTCCCTGCCCCCAGGGACACCCTCACCCACCCCTGAGGACACCCAAGGATGGGTTGACCCATCCCAGGTAAGTACAGGTAAGTTCAGGTAAGTATTACTATTTTTTTTAAAGTGGCATAGGAGGGCTAATTTGGGCCCCCCTACATGCCATTGTGCCCCATGGCCATGCCAGGGGACAGGAGTCCCCTGGGCATGGCCATTTGGCAAGGGGGCATGACTCCTGTCTTTGCTAAGACAGGAGTCATTTCAATGGGGGTTGTGCCCCAATAAATGGCGCAAGTCCGGTTTGAGCCATGATTTTTGTCTCAAACCTGACTTGCACCATTTTTTGACGCACAACCCCCATTTCCCCCTATGCCGGCCCTGCCTGGTTTGAGTAATTTATTTTTACTCTGACCAGCCCGCAGCGCCGGCTAACGTCAATCCTTAAATATGGCGCTGGCATGGTGCATAGGAATGGCCTTAGCCGGCGGTAAATGTTTTTACGCAAACTAGCACCAGCGCTGGTTTGCGTCAAAAAGTATAAGTATGAGCCGAAATGTCAAAGTGACAGTTCAAGCCAAGTGCACAAAGTGAAATCTCTAGAACTCAGGAAAGTAAGAGAATGCCCCAAAAGTCTGAGGACACAAACATTAAATTAAACTTGCGAAACTCCTGTGATTGGCTTATACATAAGGTGAGAAAAATATATCCAATGAGAAAGTTAACAGATATCAAAATTATATAAAATGTTAGTTCTGACAATTTTCATTTGCTGCTGCTCTACTTGTGTAGCTGAGGTTCATACTAAATGTATCTTGCACACTTCCTTCCCTGGCTTCATCTGTAGGCTCTTTTGTTTGGCACCTTCTGAATAAACTGTTGCTGGACAGTGATTACAAAATATGAAAAACATTTCTCGTTGCACCATTTCCCTTGAGAGAAATACATGGCTTAGGAACATAACTACAGATAAATATGCGAATTCAATTAATGAAGTCTGTTAGGCGACAGACATGAAGTCATAAGAACAGAGTACACTAGAAACATTTAATACAGATAAAATTGCACAGTGACCTTGCTCTGCCTAAAGCCCAGCAGAGAACAAGAAATACTATTTCAGCATTTATTTTAGCAGAGAACATGCCCTTAAAGAGACAGAATATATTTCATCATACTGTTAACACAAAATCAGAAAACATGTGCAGGACTTTCACTTGATGGCGGCCACTAAGCAGAGCACAATTTTCGAGTTAACATGAAATTAACATAAAATGATTTATATATTGCAACATATGATTCCATATGAGGAAAAATATTAGTTCAAAAATTAGGCGCTCACAGTAATGAGCCATCACTAGCATGTTTTGTCATTTATATCCAAGCTGGGAGTGTGTTTCAAAAGGGAAGGGACTCCAAATACTCTTCAAAACCCCTACCCCCACTTCTAATAATCACACTGTTCATACTTTTACACATAAGTAAGGCCTGCCTGGCCAGAATAGTATGTTTGGAATCATGTATTTGATTTCATTTTTTTAAAGTGCAGAATGTAACTGTAATGTTTCAATACGTCTACATATATTTAAACATTATTAATTCAATAGAATAATGGTGAAAAATTTGAAGAGGGCCCAATATTTGTTTTTCATGGGGTGGGGGGGGTGCGTTAAAAAAATTTGGATACCAATGATGTAAAGTGACTTGTCTGTGTAGGATCATACAATCTAGCTGTGGGTAAGCCGAGATTTAAAAATGTTATGGTGCTGAGTATTAAAAGTCCTCTTTTAGTTAATTTTAATTGATTCATTTATTTTTTTAACAAATTAATGACTTTGTTTGGGGCTACTGTTCGGTGTCAAAGAGTGGTCACACAGATGTGAAAGTAATTTGCGTTTACATTCACTTTAGTATTTTATTTACTAGCAGTTGCTTGCTCCAAACCACCGCCCACAAGCAGCACACACAGGATGTTCTGCAAGTGGTCAGCTCAAAGTTGCTCAGCAATTAGGGTACAGAATTCTTTATTGGGTTAGAGCACATGTTCTTAATTTCTGATTTCACCAATTGTTTTTAGCTCTATTTTAGAATGCCTCAACTTACTCTAAAAACTTCACAAATTGCCACTGCTAAAGTTAGGAAATGCTAAATAATTGAATAAACTTTCCTAAGACCCTGATGGCTAGCCATCGTTTCTTATGTGTAATGGACAATGAAAACCTGTTTAATAGCAAGCTTTACGGGCCTGTATCCACATCTCTTTATGTATAGCCAAATGGGTGAACCAAATAAAAACTTATGAGCAGCCCCCTATTTAAAATGGTACCAAAAGCGTACATTATCCTTCACTCGGTATGTTACATGTATTATCCTGTTCCTTTCTATGCTTTTTCAGAGAGCTATTTCCTCTCTGGCCCAGAAAGCTTCTTATAAAAAACAAACAAGATCCATTAAGCATTTCTCAGCCCAAGCACATGCCATCAATCATTTAGACTACAAAAGAGAAAGGCTGACCATGGAGCTACACTGTGCACATCTTGACCTGAGGGTTTTTAAAACCTGTCTCCTTACAGTCTGCTACTCACTTCACTTCACTGTGGGATCGATGTGTCTGAAGTAAGTACAAGGAGGTCAGGAAATGATGAAAGAGGATTCAATTCAGATAGTTACGACGCCCACGACAGGCAGCGACCGCCCGGCCTGAACTCCACCAGGGCACTGTCCTGAGGCCGGAATCCACACAAGAGATTCTAACTGCATGCACGGGGTACATGCAAATATTCACAATGCTGTACATATGTAATCAGCACGAGGTGCACAGCAGCCGTACATGCGGCAAGATGTACACCTCACAATACCACATCACCGTCCTCCCCAAACAAGAAGCAATAAAACAATACAAGAGAGCAAATGCCAAATAACACATTGCGAAAGGCAACTGTAACCGTCTATGAGGGGTGAACGGATGATCTTTGCAAGATACAAGAAAGTAAGGCCCATATTTATACTTTTTGCCGCACAACTGCGCCAACGCAGTTGTGCGTCAATAATTTTAGCGCCGGCTAACACCATTCCAAAGCGCCATGCGGGCGCCTTATTTATTGAATGACGTTAGCCGGCGCAGCTGACTGGTGTGCGTCAAAAAAAATGACCCACACCAGGCAGCGCCGGCGTAGGGGAAAATGGAGCTTGGACGTCAAAAAATGGGGCAAGTCAGGTCTGAGGCAAAATATTGGCCTCAACCCGATTTGCGCCATTTTTTTTTACTCCCAACCCCCATTGAAATGACTCCTGTCTTAGCACAGACAGGAGTCATGCCCCCTTGCCCAATGGCCATGCCCAGGGGACTTATGTCCCCTGGGCATGGTCATTGGGCATAGTGGCATGTAGGGGGGCACAAATCAGGCCCCCCTATGCCACAAAAAATATATATTTATACTTACCTGAACTTACCTTTAGTTCCCTGGGATGGGTCCCTCCATCCTTGGGCGTCCTCCTGGGGTGGGCAAGGGTGGCAGGGAGTGTCCCTGGGGGCATGGGAGGGCACCTCTGGGCTCCTTCCGAGCCCACAGGTCCCTTAACGCCTGCCCTGACCAGGCGTTAAAAAATGACGCAAAAGCGGCTGGACGTAATTTTTTCAGGCCCGCCCACTCCCGTGCGTCATTTTTGCACGGGAGTTTAAATAAGGCGCACATGCCTTAGAGTCATTTTTTAGAAGGGAACGCCTACCTTGCATATCATTAACGCAAGGTAGGTGTCCACGCAAAAAAATGACGCAAACTCCAAGATCTTTGGTGCTTGACGGGTCTAACGCCAAAGTATAAATATGGAGTTAGCTTTGCGTCGGATTTGCGTAAAAAAAAACGACGCAAATCCGGCGCAAACAGAGTATAAATATGCCCCTAAAAGTTTTAAACTGGAAACTGTATATATACATTACAAACTCATAAATGGCATTAATAAATTGCGGTCTCCACACTTCACATCTTGTGCCAGCCACTGCTGGATTATTAGTAAAACCTGCAACCATTCTGCTTGCAGTTACATGTCTGGGCTGTACCCATTGTGCCCTATCTAAATCATTAAAGGTACCTTTCTTCTTGGATATGTTGGATTGCTGCAGTGTTAGTCACACTAAGGGGGTCATTACGACCCTGGCGGAGACCGCCAGGGGTAATGTGGCGTCCGTACCGCCACCAGGCTGGCGGTACGGAGACCTGTATTACGACAGCCCCGGTGGTGATAATCCGCCAGGGCAGCGCTGCAAGCAGCGCTGCCCTGGGGATTATGACTCCCCTACCGCCAGCCTGTTTCTGGCGGTTTGCACCGCCAGGAAGAGGCTGGCAGTAAGGGGAGTCCTGGGGCCCCTGGGGGCCCCTGCACTGCCCATGCCACTGGCATGGGCAGTGCAGGGGCCCCCTAACAGGGCCCGCGCAGCTTTTCACTGTCTGCATAGCAGACAGTGAAAAGCGCGACGGGTGCTACTGCACCCGTCGCACGGCCGCAACACCGCCGGCTCCTATGTTGCGGCCGCATCCCTGCTGGGCTGGCGGGCGTAAACTAGGTTTGCGCCCGCCGGCCCAGCGGGGATGTTGAAATGGGATCTGCAGGAGTGCGGCCGCATTGGCGGACGCACAGCGGTTACCGCTTGGCGGGCGGCAGTAACCGCCCGCCAAGCTTGTAATGACCCCCTAAATGTTGTTTATTACACCACCCTTTACCTTCCAATGACACGGGACATTTGCTGCCTTTGCAAACCTTTGCTGGAGGTGAAACCATAGACTCAACTTTAGTGACTTTGATGGGGCTCTTGAACAGTACAAAGTCACCAATCATAATGGGGGTCATTACGATCCTGGCGGACGGCGGAGAAGTGGCGGTAAGACCGCCAACAGGCTGGCGGTCAAATTTTTCCAATTATGATCATGGCGGTTACCGCCATGGCCATCCGCCGCTTCTCCGTTCCGCCCGCCAGGGCGGAGACGACCGCTGGACTGGAGACCTGGGTCTCCAGCCCGGCGGTCGTCACTATACCGCCAGCGGTATTTGGACCCGGCTGACCACCATGGATTTCATGCGGTTTGGAACCGCCATGAAATCCATGGTGGTAAGCACTATCAGTGCCAGGGAATTCCTTCCCTGGCACTGATAGGGTCTCCCTGACCTCCCACCCCGACTCCCTCCCCTACATCCCCAACCACCCCTGCCACCCCCCAAAGGTGGCAGGACCCCCCTCCCCACCCCGACCCCCAACATCACATCACTCATTCACACACGACACGCACGCAGGCACCACCAACACACATACATGCACACACACCGACATACATGCCAACATCGACACACACAGTCAGACACGCACACCCACATTCAAACATACACACACACATCCATACAGCCATACCTACAGACATACACGCACTCATTCACAAACACACAACACCCCCGCAAGCACACACGCACACCCCCATGCAAGCACACAACACACAACACCCCCTCACCCCCCTCCCCTAACGGACGATTGACTTACCTGGTCCGTCGATCCTCCGGGAGGGGACGGGATCCATGAGGGCCGCTCCGCCGACACCACACCGTCAACAGAACACCGCCACGCCAAATCACAGGACGTGATTCGGTGGGCGGTGTTCTGTTGACGTGGCGGTGGAGGTGGAGCAACCTCCACTTCCCCGCCGACCGCCAGTATGGCTGTTGCCGGCTCTCCATCTGAAAAAGGACGGAGAGCTGCCAACAGTCATAATACGCCGAGCGGAAAACCGCCACTACTGGCCCCCAAAATGACCCCCAATATCCTTAAAATTACTGTGCTCCTTACAGGAATTACACATCATTCTTTCCTGTTTATTAGCCACTCTTCCTTTGTTATTTTTATTTTCATCACTTGATTTCCCAAACCCGAATGTTCTCTAAACCAAGTAGGAAATAAAGGAGAATGATCCTTTGTGCCTCCTAATAACAAAAGCAAAGTCACTCCAGAGGTACAATGTGATGTTGTGTTATATTCCTACACCTTGAATTTCTTTACATTCATGTCAGGAGCAAGCACAGTCTGTACATTTTCCTCAATCACTCTGCTACCTCTTTGTACAACTGCATTTGAAGACGGTGAGTACAGCGCATCACATAAGTGTTTGATGTCGTGTTGGATAAGAAATTCCTACATGTGTGCAGAGATAAAGTGGGAACCATTATGGATGACTAAACACTTCAGTGCACCCTCTATTGAAAAGCCCTGCTCCCAAAAAAATTTAGCAACTTCTGAACAATGGAAAAATATAACCATTTAGAATAATAGTCTACTAAAAGAATGGTGTATCAGTAATGATTTAAATTGGGCACAATGGGAACAGCCCACTGGTGAACCTGCAAGGGTAATGGTTGCAGGTTCACATGTGGGCTGTACCCATTGTGCCCAATCTAAACCATTACTGGTACCTTTCTTCTTGGATATGATGTTGGCTTGCTTCTGTGTTAGTCTCACTAACTGTTGTATATTCCAGTGCCTTTGCTATATTAGTTGCACATGACAGAGATTGGTTTGTTATCAAGTCTGTGGTCAAGCCTGGGGGGATGAAGAGGGGTTTGCCAGCCTGAAATACTTGGCATTTAACAAAAATACCTTCCCTTCTTTTACCTGTAGTGGACTTCTCTCCTGTGACCCGGTTATGCCCTCTAGACCTGCAATGTTCAAAGGGACTGTACTGAAAGCATCACTCTCTGAAGTGCAGGAGAGAAGGTGAGAGGTGAAACTCAAGTCTGTGTAGTTACTGGAACTGCTACAAATATACTGCACAGAGGAGGGTGCTAGCTTTCCACCTGCAGCCTCCAACCCCACCCTGTGAAAAATGGTGAAAGAGTGGGATGACATGTCTCTCCAGCCCCTGGCTGTCCTGAAGTCCCCGGCACTACGGGGCTTAAGGCTGAAGCACTTGGGGCTAACTCTGCACCCAAATCATCAGGGGTGGAGCTTAACCCTGGAGGCCACGTTTTACCAGGGCAATAACCTCACAGGCCTCATGTCTATGAGCTTGTCAGCCTGGAAAATGAAGATTGATGGCAGCAGCTTTAAAGGGTGAACATGAGCCATGGAAAGCCTGAAAAATTAAACGACTGGGATTGAGTGCTTTACTGCAGCTCTCAGCCAAAATGTAGATTTTTATTTTAGTTTCTCCTTATTAAAATTTATGAAAAAAAACAACTGGGGAGAATTTAAAGGGGCAGAGCTTTAAAGTCCTAATAAACTGGTTGTCACTGGAGGGGGCAATGAATTGCATGGAGAGAAGGAGACGAGCACTTCACAAAACATACAACACTACTGAAAGAAGGAGAGAGCCTTTCTTCTTTCATGTACAAAATCCCGCTGGGGTGCAAATGTAAATAAAAACAAATGTGCTTCATGGAAATGGGAAACCTAATGGCAGCTGAACACCAATCTGCATGTGTTTACTTGAAGCCTTGGACTGTGCAGCGCGCAGAGTGAGGGTGGATTGGCATACAGACGAGCCCCTTAAAGGGAACACTGGTGTAGGTATGTACTGTGTGCTGTGCATAAGAGCAGAAAAGAATAGATGACTGGGAGACAGGAGCAAATAATTAGAAACAGTACAGTTATGCAATTGCAGTATTGTGATATTGAAGGCTGGTGCACTATGACATGCTCGTTTCTTTGTATGTGTGTATGTTGGTATGTTGGTGTTGTTTGTGTAGTGATATGTATGTAATGCTGTGTGTATGTGCAGGGATAGTTTGTATGTGTACAAGGCATGTCTCGGGGGCTGATGTAATAGTGTTAGAGAGTGGCAAGGGAGCTAGTGGTATACAGCAATCAAATTATGTATATACCAATAAAATTGAACTGGAATAATAGGCAAATACTACATCATTTTTATTTATTCTAGTAAAAACCAGTAACAACTTTTACTAACCAAATAAAATTGTATTTTGTACTTTTACAGTGCTAATCACAAAAATTTATTTGAACCTAGAAAAAATACATTTCGTAACGCATGAAAGACTAATGTATGCATTTTTTGAATTTAATATATTTTCAAACTATTTTGTAAACACAATTATACCAACTACAAGTATTTGTATGAAATCAGTGCATATTATACATCGTTTTGTCATAGTAATGAAATGGAATATTCAAACGGGCCAAAATAAATGATCACTTTTAGTTTAAAATGTCTTGTTCTGCACACACAGAACAAATCATTTGTTTCCTTTAATTTTTATTGACTCCTTAAGGTAACTTCGTAGAAACATTCAGGTGTGCCTGTATTATATACTAGTTTAATGTATTTTTGGAACATAGGATATGGATTTTGTTTGGGTGTAAAGTATGTAAAAGTGATGGGAAAGTCTGGAAACGAATTATGTTGCTTGTTCGAAAATGTAAAACAAAGTTCTTATCTGCTGCACTCTGAAAGGAACATCGAAGAGACAGGCACATTTGGCAGATTGATTTAAGTAGATTGTGTGTCTTAACCATTGATAAATGAGTTACCAAATTCCCTGTTCTTCACAGAAAAGAAGCATGTTTGTGTTTTTCATTGTATCTCTGAAGAGTCCTTCTGATGCTGCTTTTTATGAGTAAAATTTTAGTAAAACAAAAAAATGTTTTGTGTCTATTGGGAAAGGCTTCCTGAAGATAACTTGCTTCCTTAAAGTTACGACCTCTCCCAAGCATGGCATATTTGCACTTGGCACACATATGTAAATAAATTAAAACACTATTTGCCACAAAACTAAAGTAGTTCGACGTACAAAACTGCACAATTTTGTATACATTAGGCACACAATCGCTCTGAGCCTCAGATTTTTAAGGAAAGATGGCAGGGGAAATACAGTTCTACACCACTTGCCCTGCAAACATTGTCAGTGGGTGAAAAAACTAACAAGCATTTGCAATGCAATGGGTCTCACGTTTGCTTGAGTTAGAGCTATTAGCATTGTAAATTCCCAACTGGACTTTTCTTGCCACCTAAAGTGAAAATGAAAATTAAAACAGTTGACATAAGTGAGCCACTATCAGCGTGAAGGAGAGACACAAAAAGGAAAAGAAGTTCGCTCGCAGTCGAACATATCGGAAATCCTCCAAATATCCATGTAAGAGGGGCAGTTTGCAAGGCGGTAACAAAACCTCCCCAAGGAGGGAAAAATCTAAAGCATTTATCAATGACGACAAAGGATTTTTGAAAGGCGAGCCTGTCGCGTGGGCTCTCATTATTCTAAATGAGACTACTGGATTTCTAGGCAGCAGGATCTATAACGGTGTGGGGGACTGAGTCTGACCCACGTGTAAAGAACTCTGTCAGCCTAAATCCGGTTTTTGCTCCGGCTAACTAGCAGTGCCTCATTTCTCCCATGTGGAAGGAATGATTCGGCAGCCGAGCGCATGACATCTCTGGAACTTCTCAGGGAAGTCTTGGTTACTCAGATCCAAACCAACTCTCTTATTTCCAATATGATCTCATATACAAATGACAAAGACAGTATAAGTTTTATATAATGTTTTAATAAAACGACTGTATTTTAGATATTAAGGCGTGAGCCGCAATAACCAGAACCATACAACACAGTAGGATTGAAATAGTCACCAGGAGAGTAAAACATAAGAACAAAGCTATCATATTGTCTAACAGTTTCTACTCTCCTTCTGCTTGTTCTATTTAGAGCACAGCATGTTACGCGTCTAGCTTGCCTATTAGAATCACTGTGGAGACATCAGCCCTCATACCTGAGCAAAGACCTGTGATCTTGGTTCAGCATCTGCAACGAGGCAGTCAGCGTCTAGTTGTGGTTCCCTGGTCGGAATCTCCCTCTTGCGTGTATTGGGACAAGGAAGTGATTTTATAACTAACATGTCATCGTGATCACAAAATGTCCCTACACAGGAATGCCAAGTCTAAACTCCTACCACGTCTATCGGCAATGTACCAGACTGTATCATTGACTGAAGTACAGAGTAAATATGTTATGGAGAACTCCAGTGCTGAAGTAGGCAAAACAGTGTGATATGAATAAAAAACAACACCGTAGAACTGGCTATTTGAAAAATAACAGTACGAAGCCTAATAAAAAGCATGTAGAGCAAAGTGCACAGAGGCTCTAAGCTGTCAGCAAATGAATAAAATATATTCAGGGCAAAGTGCACAAAGGCCTAAAGACTGAAGCTAAAGCGCAATGAATACGTAAAACTAACTACACTACACCCTCCCCTTGTCGGTAGCAAGTGGTTCCAATAATATAAAAGGATGCCCCAAATATAAACAATATCTAAAACAATCATTTCGACAAGGTGAGAAGACAACAAAGTCATAAATTTAGGTAACATGTGATCATAAAGCCAAATTCAATATAGTGTCAATTTTGTAAAAAATCCAATCGTCAGACAAAAGCAATAGAATGCAGGAGTTCCTCCACTTCGATATACGTCAATATCGGAAGATTCACGCCACAAAGTACCATGGAGCAGGTGTGATCCAAAGCCCCAAAACCATTGAGGGCGGCATCCCGTGCAGGGCCTACGAAAGAGACAATACCATCTTCCTCCAGGAAGGGAATCTCATAAACCGCCTCACGAAGCAAGCGCATCCGTAGTGCACAAGTCTGGGAATGAGACCTAATCGGGAACATCAACAGATCAGTATCGACCATTGGAGGGCGCTGCAGTGAGAGACAGAGAGCCAGTGCATGTTCAAATGAGCACCAAAGGCATCGAAACACGGGTTGCACACAATCCAAAACCGGTCTGAATGACAGAGACCAGTCACACTCCAAATGTCCCAGGAGTGTTGCTCCAAAATGCTGCATCATGCGTTCACGACACAGATGCCCTGACGGGGGCAGCAATACAGGATCTCGTCGTGACGGGACAGCCATTGCGAAAAAATAGCAACATCAGCAAGACTCCAGCCAATAAAGCCAAAGTAATCGGGAAACCCCCAAAAATGCTTCCGAAAATAGAATGTATAGCCGAAGGTATCAAACCGAATATGGAAGAGAAGGTATGAGCGAAACCAACACCAACGGCTTTGAAAAAATGTGCAATACCAGCAGTGCTGGATGCATTAAATATACGTCCCACAAGTTCACCGAAGTGATTCGGAAAGTTAGTATTCAAAAGGGACTGTATCTCCGCCGATGACCTTGCCACCTGAAGTGCGTAGGTCTCGCTAGCAGATGTAAGGGCCACATGCTTTTGAAACAATAAAGCTTTTAGCCGACTCAACTTGTTGAAATCAACCTTGGAAGTAGCAATATGAGGCCAGATGTCCGCTACCTCCCTAAATTGAGTGGGGGGAAACAACACATTCCCGCAGCACTTAACGGCCTTGTTGACAACGACGATGTAAACTATTCCAGCACGCATGCCACAGCAGCGTTCGCTGTTAAGAACAATGTAACTGCCGTTAGAAAGCACCTGGAAAGTGTTTTTAATAAGAGGGACTGGAACTCCCTTCAGATACCAAGCTAAGTTAGCAATCGAAGCATTACACGCCCCGTGCAAGGACAGCTGTTTACAAACCATTGAATGGCTGACAGAAGCTTCGCATTCGCTGCCGCTAAGAAAAACCTCCTTCAAACCATTAACACATCTGTACTGAAAGGGAAGCTCCCACACCTCGTGTATGTAACTGTCTCCCAATAGTTCATATCTACCCACCGGAATGTGCTTCAAACAAGAAGTAAATTGCAAAGTGGAGATCGGCAAATTAATAACCCCATGAATCAACCACTCAGCTGACGGAATCTCAGCTACCGTGAAAGGCAGTTTCTCTAATTTCTCAATATTTAACATAACATATGTCGCTTCCTTTTTTGCCATCAGTTGTTGTTGACGAGTCAAATTAAAAGAGATAAAGATCTCTCTGACACGAACGTGCTGCCATGGAACGCGACCCGCCTTCAAGGTCTGAAGAGTCCAACCCAGCTGCATGATGGACCGCGTCTGACTCTGCCTATGATATAAAGAAGACATGTCCGATTTAATAATGTCAATGGCAGAGGAAACAATGCTGTCAATCGTGTAAACACGGTCAGAAAGGGTATGCATGCCATTATCAACAACAGACAAAGTCTGCATCAGATTTACCTGATCAATCTGCCTCAACCGGGCTGCAGCCTCTTGTTGGGAAAGTTTCCAAATCTCATTATAAACTTCGTATAAGAACCTTTTCTTCCGTGGTACTTTGGGACCTGACAAAAAATCTTGCAAATCAGTATCATTAGACAGTAACTTGAGATGTGACTTAACTGCATCCAGCGTGGATGACTTCAACCATTGCTGACAAAGCTTCCCCACACTGTATGTCGTTATAATATCAGCATGTTCTGGTGATACGTAACAAGGGTCTGCCCTACTAGTCCTGAACCCCCCTGAAGAGGTGACAAAACGTTGATGACAGACATTAGTGTCTACAGGCCATAATAACCTCCCGCCTGGATGTAACAATGAAATGTTAAGCGTACCATTCTGGACCCAATGTGTAAAGTCACTAAAAGTAGCATTCACATAGTGCTGCCAATTTTTTAATTTAGAAGGGACAGGTGTACTAGGCAAAGTCAACTCCCTAATTGTCGCTAAGCCCAAACAGCTAGTCTGTTGTACTGTGTCATTGAGGAAAATCATCTGCACAGGGATAATACATGCTCTAAATAACGTGTCCCTGCCTCGCATTTGCCAATTTTTCGAACCCCAAACACTTTTCAAGTCAACAGTTTTAAACCAGTATTCATACCCCTCGACCGAAAGTTTAGATACAAACAAATTTGAATACAGTAATTTAGTATCGGTCAATAACATTTGCTTATTAGAATACGCGCCAACTTTAAAATAGTAGGACTTAGCATTTTGTTGATCATGTCCAGAAAAATATGCAAATTTATCATAATACGTTTTCGAACTCCCTTGTGGAGGAGTTGAGCAATGTTCCCATTGCACATAATTAAACATGGACTTAGGGCTACTAGCTTTATGAATAAAGTGGTGTCCATAATAGTTGTAACAAAACATGTCACCATGATTATCTCTAAACTGGTAAGCATCTTCATCGTCATAGACAGTATAATATTGCAAATCCGTTAGCTTAGAATCTACTGTTTTCACATCCCAATCATCAGAAACAATGCCAGGTATAACAATATCATTCATTGATAACTTGAGGACATACGATATTTGAATCAAGTCAGTGGGAGCATAAATATCAAACATTACTTTATCCCACACAATCCCATCCGGAATTGGTATTGCAGAAATGTTTACAGTGGGCAAGTCTCTTCGAACCATATGAGACGAAAAATGCGGTTTTAACACAGTCTCCACGTGCTCAATGTCAGATCGATCAGGAAGAAAATGACCATGTATTATCAGAAAAAAAGTAACCACAAATCCCAACCATAATAAAAGAGTCACCACAGCCAAAAACAGCCAAAAATAGTTCCAAGGAAAAACAAAATATGTGCGTTTAAGCCAACCCAGCAGCTGTCGTGGACCGTGGACAGAAGACATCGAGGACGAGGAGCCGGACACATCATTATCAGCGTCGTTGAAGCAGCCAGAAGCAGTTCTAGCAAAAGGAGCAACTGTGAACAAAGAAGCAGATGGAGGCTCTCGCCGTGGCACGCTATAAACCACATCTTCAGAAACATAAGTAGAACGTACAGCAATTTGATCAAAAGATTCCATATTAATCGCCGTCAGTGGAACAATCGCAAGATCATCATCCACCCTCCCCAAGCTCGGAGAGGAAACAGTGTCGGTGAAAATCACCTGCAGCGGGACTTCTTCCCCAGTAGTGAGAGGGATTCCGGAACTACTGGGTGTCCCTCTTGGTCTGCTGTGCAGAATCGGCCACATGTTGTAACTTGACATTATCAACGGAAACAAAGCGATTTCCTTTGGCCCCTCGCAGCGGCGGTAAAATCACAGTTCTCGTGCCGCTCACCCCCAACACAGGGATAGGTTCTCGATAAGAAGGACCAAATTCTTTTTTAACTGCGACCTTTTCACGCACTAGATCCCCAATCCTGGGTATCCAACCAGTAGGTGTTACTGGCTCATCCTTAATTCCTGAGGAGGCAGCACTGGCAGAAGAGTTATCTTCACGGAATTGTTGTAAATCCTGCAAAACAGTGACACGATCATTTATGTCAAAGGGCGTATCTGCCGCCTCCACACCAGGACCATCTAGATCAGGAACATACATTTGTGTTCCAAACAGGCACTCATATGAAGTACGACCCCCCAGTGACCTTCTAGGCAAGTTATTAAGTGCTCTCTGTACTCCATATAGGTGGGCTAGCCAACCACGACCCGTACCTATAACTCTGGCCGTTAAGGACTGCTTTAAATCACGATTTAAACGCTCCACGACAGAATTTCCCTCGGGATGAAATGGGGACGAGAATTGGAGTTGGACCCCCAACGAAGCCATGGTGTCCCTGAATGCCTTAGAGGCAAAAGCAGGGCCCTGGTCCGAATGAAAAGCCGCAACTGCAAATATATCGACAAAGATGCGCAAATCTTTAATAACAGTTCGAGCGCCAGCCGAGCGTTGCGGCCATACCCACACAAATCTGGAGCACGTATCTACAGCAACCAATATATATTTGTATGCACTATCTGGTGTCAGCGGACCACAATGATCCAAGTACACACACTGTAATGGTCTATTTGAAATCAGAAGGGGCGTCTGCTGCGGGCGTCTAGCCGACGATGCTTTAATTTGTTGACAAACGTCACAACAAAGGACGTATTGCTTCGTCTCTTTATAGAGACCAGGCCACCAGTAACGAGCCTGTAAAAGTGAAATCGTAGCAGCCACACCAGCATGTGCAGAAGCCACCCCCTCGTGTGCTGCAGAAATTAATCGAGGTATCTCAATTTTATTAGGAATTTCACGTACACCAATGCCTGGAATTGTAACAGTAGCATTCAGTGCACCATTCAAGCAGTAACTATATTTTGAAGGAAATCCTTTAGGAAAGGGCGTGCCATCAACCGTAGCCTTTATGGCAGCCGAAATTACTGTGTCTGGTTTGGAACTCGAACGAGTCACTGCGGCCACTGCCGATTTTGCGGCTTCATCAGCCAAAGTATTCCCAGCAACGTGTATTCCAACGCGCTGGTGTCCAAGTGTATGCACAACATGGACGTTAGGAAGCGTTTCCTTCAGATCCGCAACCTTACCCAACAACATTTTATGTTTAATGGTGTTGCCTTTAGAATCTCTGAACCCATTCATCTTCCAATAGTGTAGATATTCATTGAAAGACTGAACACAGTAGTAGGAGTCACAGACCCGCAAGGTTAAAGTCGCCGGATCCGCGTGCTCCAATGCTAACAATAGAGCTTTGAGCTCAGTTAGCTGTGCCGTGCAATCTCCCAAGGTTTTAGTATAAGTATGTCGGGGCAGAACACTTCCCCCTCCATAGTGCCGCTCACCACCGCACATGCAGCAGAATACTGTTGTTTAGTCCCAACCGCTGGTTGCACTGAGCCATCGGTATACATGACCACTTGATATTGGTCAATAGGCAACGTACCAGCAGGAACAGGATATTCCATTTCATATTGAAGAAATTCTTGAGTCTGCAGTTTAGGGTCAAATACGTAATCTACATCAGTGGCTGTCAAAGACGTAGCCCATTGTATCCATCGCAGGTGCAAAGCTTTCGAATTTGGAACACTCGCTTTTGTAACTGCCTCTAAGGCCGGAATTGGGGAAACGACAATAATGCGTTGGCCCTGGGCTAGCGGTCTTTCTTTAATAACAGCCATCTGTACTGCAGTGAGAATTTTCTCAGTCTGTGCAAATCGTTGTTCTGCAGCAGAATACAAATGAGATTTGTATGCAATCGGGACTGTCTCCCCCTCATTAAAGGTGACATAAGTAAACCCAACAGCCCCAGGTATCACCCTGATGACTAAATGTGTCTTATTGTCCTGTGTGTGTAAGTGTTTAACTGCTAAGAGATCACTCTGTAGCTCTCGTAGTATGTGTGTATGTTCAATCGTCCAAAATCTACACGAAAAATTCAGGCGAATCAACTCGTATAAGGGTTTTATACGCGTCGCATAATCAGGAATGTAAGTTCTGCCAAAATTCAGAAACCCCAACAATGACTGGAGCTTCCGAACCGTATTAGGAGGCTGCAATAAAGCACATTTCTCCAAAAAATGTGGCGCTAAGCTCTTGCCCTCACTCGACAACTCATATCCCAGGAAAATGACGCTGAGGAAGGCAATCTTTGATTTCTTAAAATTAAACTTATAGCCAATATCAGCAAACCCCACAACAATGCGCGATACACGCCTTAGATGTTGCAGAATCTCATCGTCAGTCAGATATATGTCATCAACATATGACAATGCTTCAGGGTCGAACTCATGCAGCATTTCAGTTACACGAGCCGAAAACAGTCCTGGGCTATTCTTATACCCCTGAGGCAAACGACAAAAAAAATTCTGAGAGCCAAACGCACTAAAACTGGTAAAGTCCCGACTCTCGGGCACTATATTCTGGCAGAAAAATCCATTCGAGATATCTAATGTTGTCTTGTATTTTTTACGCACTTATCCCATACGGCAAACACATCGTCAAAATTCTATGTTTATCCTGAGGTCCCGTATGGGGAAATACTGCTTCCAGCGTGTTAATTTTTTGCGCCAGCCAAAATGGAGTCTCCTCTCGTTTAGCCGGTACTTTACCCATAACTGAGTGCACAGTGGCCGGAACCACAGCCTGTGGGTGCGCTGGAGCAGCACGCGCTGCATTCGTATTTAGTGTCTGCATGACAAACTGAACTAATCGTCTATATGTAGCCGTTAAGTCTGTATATAAACGACGAACTTCAACCACTGCCAATTGAGCAACCGCAGGATGAGGTGTATATGTAGCCAATAAAGGCCAGGTAGGACCATCATTACTCAGTGGACCTAACCTAACTTGTGCTACTGTGTGTGGGAGGGCGCCATCAAGCCAATTATGGTGTTCTTGATAAGATAGAGGTATTTCTAAATAAGCGTAAGCCCTGTATTGTCCAGGGACATTCGCAACAGTGTATTCGTGAAAAGTATTTGTTCCCCCATCCACTGCTGGAAATCCGACCCAAGAATAAAAAAGTTCCGTTCTATAGGCTGCATGGGCGTCCACCACAAAAGTGACTGGACCCCCCTGGACCGTCAGTCCATGTGCCAACAGATGTCCTGTGAGCGGGTGACGCATATTAATTGCTATATTCACTTCATTAGGATTCGCCATTTATAAAAAATAGCTCCAGGTCAGAGAAGGCACACCAAAATCGGGGTTTTCCTTTCAAAGTTCAAGCTTGAACAACCAACCACTAAGCAATAGGAAGCACCTATGCCGTGGCGGCGGAAAGCCTCAGCCCCACGGACGTCTCCGTATACGGAATCGAGGAGTCAAAATATATATGAGACCAAGAGAGTCAGTCGGACCTAATCATTAGAGCCAGACCAAACGTTGGCGGCGCCATGTCGCGTGTGCTCTCATTATTCTAAATGAGACTACTGGATTTCTAGGCAGCAGGATCTATAACGGTGTGGGGGACTGAGTCTGACCCACGTGTAAAGAACTCTGTCACCCTAAATCCGGTTTTTGCTCCGGCTAACTAGCAGTGCCTCATTTCTCCCATGTGGAAGGAATGATTCGGCAGCCGAGCGCATGACATCTCTGGAACTTCTCAGGGAAGTCGTGGTTACTCAGATCCAAACCAACTCTCTTATTTCCAATATGATCTCATATACAAATGACAAAGACAGTATAAGTTTTATATAATGTTTTAATAAAACAACTGTATTTTAGATATTAAGGCGTGAGCCGCAATAACCAGAACCATACATCACAGTAGGATTGAAATAGTCACCAGGAGAGTAAAACATAAGAACAAAGCTATCATATTGTCTAACAGTTTCTACTCTCCTTCTGCTTGTTCTATTTAGAGCACAGCATGTTACGCGTCTAGCTTGCCTATTAGAATCACTGTGGAGACATCAGCCCTCATACCTGAGCAAAGACCTGTGATCTTGGTTCAGCATCTGCAACGAGGCAGTCAGCGTCTAGTTGTGGTTCCCTGGTCGGAATCTCCCTCTTGCGTGTATTGGGACAAGGAAGTGATTTTATAACTAACATGTCATCGTGATCACAAAATGTCCCTACACAGGAATGCCAAGTCTAAACTCCTACCACGTCTATCGGCAATGTACCAGACTGTATCCTTGACTGAATTACAGAGTAAATATGTTATGGAGAACTCCAGTGCTGAAGTAGGCAAAACAGTGTGATATAAATAAAAAACAACACCGTAGAACTGGCTATTTGAAAAATAACAGTACGAAGCCTAATAAAAAGCATGTAGAGCAAAGTGCACAGAGGCTCTAAGCTGTCAGCAAATGAATAAAATATATTTAGGGCAAAGTGCACAAAGGCCTAAAGCCTGAAGCTAAAGCGCAATGAATACGTAAAACTAACCACACTACAAGCCCACGAACGAGAGAGTGTGATGGGCATGAGTTGGGCGTGAGGTGGGCTTGCGCGCTCAACCTAAAATAGTTCACATGAAATCTTCTATTAAATATACACTCTCCAATCTACAAGCTGCCAGACAAGGGAAGAGCAAAGCTACAGACACCAGTGGGGAAGTGCGCTAAAAAATGACAATTAACATAGCAACAACAAAGAACATTTGACAGTGTCTTGGAACTGGGCAAGAAACAAAATCAATGTTTATTCTACTGTAATCAGTGGGTTTTGTAATGACAAGTCTTAACTGATAAACCTTATAGCTAAGCAATTCAGAAAGCCCACCTGCAATTCCTGTGGTTCTTCTAAGGACCAAAAAAAGAAACTCAAAGTGCCATATATCCCAAAAGGGTCATCGTGTACATCTAAAATGCTCAAATGTCCCCTTATGTGCCACAAAATGCCACATCATACTCCCAAAATGTATAATTTAACCACCATGTCATTGCACGTCTTCACATCTCACTGTGCTGAGTTAATTTCAAGTCCTGATGAAGAGTTGGGGCTTTCAAATGCAGGGAACTTTAGTAATTTAGTCCTGCAAGACACGTACAGGTTATTTCACATTGATTCTTTTATTTGGCTAGCAACATCACAGTAGAATAAAATACCATACCATAGCATATCATCTCAGCCAATGTAGGCCTATCGTAGGAGCCGGGATACAATGCAGATGCCGAGAGTGGGGGAGTTGTAACATACCGACCAGGTGATGATTTGGCCCAATATGGTCGGCATGGGTATTAGCAGCATATGGACAATGAGAATAAAGATGCCATAGCTGACAAAATTTATGTTTGAGGGTTTAACACTAGTTTTGCTACAATAAATAACTTTAGGCACTGAGATGACATATAAGAGCCTAAAATAAAATTACATAGGCTGATACTGCAAAGACAATGCAAAGGTATGTCATGTCGCCTAACAAAAGTCAAAATGTAAGTCATGTTGAGAAGTGAGAAGGCAGTAAGGTAAGTTACATCACCTGCTGATAAAGAAAGGATGAGCAATGTGACATTGTGACAAGGGAAGACAAAGTGATGTCACCATGTACCAAGGCCGAAATGATGTCATTGGCATCAAGACAAGGGTAGTTTATTCCACCATGTGTAAGTTTCTTTTTTACCAGGGAAGGCACAGCATTGTGATGCCACCTCCTGCCAAGGGGGAGCGGTCTCACCAGGTGAACAAGTGTACATACATTTGAGGGCTCTCTTAAACACAGCAGCTGGGTGACTGGAGACAATGTAGCTCGTAGCATTAGAACATCTCCAGTATCACATCAAAGGATGAATGAATTACTAAACCTGCAGCCGGAGGAAATCACTTTTATATTGAGCAAACTTTACACACACAAAAATATGAAATTCCACAATCTAAAATAAAAGATGGCAGAGTACCACATTTTGATTTTCAGTGGATAATTAGCCCAGCAATTCATGTGCTTGCTACCTCCGCCTTTCTTTAATAATTAGATGAGGGTCCGAACAATCCCTTTCAGAGAAAGTGTCTTTTAAGATTCTCCAAAATTACAGACGGAAAAACAAATTTTACGCAGCCTTTGAAATAAACAAAACCTTCGATCTATAGCATCCGTGGGAAACTTACACAAATCTGGCAATGAGTATGTCATTACATGGGTAAAGTACAGAGAGTGCTTTAATTTATATCATCCGGTGGCAAGTGTAAAAAATGTCATTCAATCGAAAGGGCAAACTGTTCTTGGGCACATTCAGATCCTATAAAAACATCCCTACTTTAAAACCACGGGAAGGAAATGGCTAGCAGTCTTCTAAAATGAGGCACTTTCTCATGAAAAACAAGGGTAGTGGGTGGAGGGGTGGGGATCAGGACAGGGTCGGGGGAAAATTGCAAATAAATAATTTTAAAATTGAGCGCAATCTCACTGTGCACAACCTTGAATTTGCCAAGTAGCGCTTGGATAAACAATAGAAGTAAACTGGTAGTCATGCAAAGCGCCCCATTACTTCCCAGCAAGGTTGTGTTGTGTAGGAAAGAAAAAGACAAAGTAGTCCAGAAACCATGCAGAAAACATGGAGCCTCATATGTTTTCAATAGTTGTCTGGTGCGCTAGTGAAGGGCTAAACACTGGAAAAGGCATGAAGTATGCATGTCTTTCACAAATGCAATCAAGGGAATTTTAAAAGGAATGCCTACAAAGGAATGAAAGTAATGGGGTGGCATGGTCGTGGTTAAAAGCCCAAAAGAAAGACAACAGTGACCTAAAAAGGTGTGAGGGATTGAGAGCAAGCTTTAGCAGCAGAGGAAAACAGCAATACTTTCCTCACGACTTCCCTGCTCTCACCTGTGCAGCTGCAAAGAGAAGCAAACACAGTAAAAGTATATAGAAGGCTTTGTTTAAGAGCATTACAGTAGCATGTGTGTGACCTTAAAAGCAAGCTACACTCCGTCTTTACACTAGTTTGACTTGATTACAGTGACATGTGTGTGACCTAAAGAGCAAGCTGCAGCCCTTCAAAAAAAATAGTTGGCCTTGACACTCAATGCATATTATTAAGCCTTCTCTAACAACATATACAGCTGCTGGCTCGCACAGATGGATTAATAAACTATCACAGCTGCTTGGAGGGAAGCACTCTTTCTAGGGAAGCACAAACCTAAGGCAGTACTCAGATAAATCAACATCTGGGTGGAGTCACAATCCATTTCTGTAGCACTTCAGAAATCTGTTTTCTTGATAACATCAGGTCATGATACAGCTGCGCTGCCAAGCCAGACCTAAAAATCAGTGTCCAATGCAGACACCTCTCAGGAGAAACAAATGGCTGCTAAATTCAGATGGACCCCACTTCAAAGAGCAGAATTAATTGTGTATGTTTCTGGAAAAAATGAATACCGTTGAGTTATGGGCAACCAGACAGTGAGCTTAGACTTTTATGTTATTGCAGCTCAGTCTAGGAGGGAGGGTGTGTGTGTATTTATTTTAAACATTTTGCATATTAAAAGAGATATATGTATTTACATATGCCTACACACAGGTGTGTGCTTGCATAGTTTCTTTTATAAAATAATCTTAATTATGTTCCATGGCAGTAATCAATATTATAAAACATGTGGGCCCTTAAGGCCTTAGAAGCGAAGAAACGTGGGTAGAGGTTCAGTTCTTAGACTGCAGTGCAGCTCGTCGCAGAATACAATACATGGCCTTGCAGGATGGCGCAGGGCTGTACTGTCATAGGTTTTCCCAGTCTTGCAGACAGTTCCTAGAGCTGTTTCAATTCTCAGTTCTGTGTTCTAAATCCCCACACATAACAAATGATTCAGCACATATATTGCATTTTCCCTCTTTTTAGGTCTGCCACTAGCCAGGAATTTCTTATAGAAGTAGAATTATATGTATAATATATTTACTCTGTTATTGTGTCATTCACATTTTTCTTCTGCTCCCACTACAGTACACAGCATTTGGGGCAGTGGGTAAGCCCACTGAATCAATTGTCTAGCTTCTCTGCAAATGATGGCTTTTTGCATCCACATACAAAGCAGTTCCCCTAACGATCAGGGAATATTATGGGAATGTGTGCTTTTTGAGGAAAAAAAAAACAAAATATTTGCTTTTAGCCAATGTTATTTTTAAATTGACAATTACGTCATGAGCTTAGCCAACAATAACGTTTTATAAAAGCCATGCAAAACAAAACAAGAATTGATAAATTCATAAGGCTAATGGCTAACAACAGACCTATTGGTTTTGAAAATGCTTGTTTCATAATGAGATAGGAAATTCCCATACATAATAAAGAACAAAAGACAAAAAAGTAGTACTAGGAATTAAAAGACGTGCTCATTCTTCGCATTCTGACACTTTTTATTTTCTAAATTACTAGCTTGTCAAATTAAGGTACAGGAGAAATGCGGAGGAGTGGCGTTGTTGTCCATTAAAAGCATAACACCTGTCTGAGGAGTGATGGAATTGTTTTAGTAAAAGAAGGGCTGCAGCCTTTTTCTAATTTGCTGATATTGTCCATTTTAATAAGTTGTACTGAGAAGTATAGTTTAATTAAATATATAGCAATTAAAGTTCTTTGTTACATAGCACCAGTTCTGCTATGTGAATATATAGCCCTATCAACCTATTGAAATTACAGCAGCTCTTCTGAGTAGTGGTTGCGCTATCCTATAAGGAGTAAACCAACCTCGCTGAACAGTGGAGGTAGTGTTTCATTTAATGCTGTCAGCCTCCTTGGAATAACACGCGTTATTAAAAGAACAGTGTAGATGCTCTGCTGGGAAGTGCCAACACTGTTTCAAATCTAACCATGTCCTTTTTTATTAGGCCTCCATTTGACTGCGGTTTTCTAACCAGACATATTGCTTGCAATATAGACAGAACATGCATGGCAACATTTTAAAACTAGGAAGTGAAAGAATTTGGAAACAAAACCGGGGAAATGTATTTTCTTTGTTGACTTATTTTGCAACAGAGGCAATTCTAGCTGGAAAACAGTTAAAATATTAAACAATAGTGAGTCTCCGACCTGAATCAAGTCTGTTGACATGTACATTAGAGTGGTATTTCTGTCCACCTGCTTCATTCATTGGCCTGAGACTTCCTCAAACACATGCTGACTCAACAAAAAGGAGTACTGCTGTCTACTTTTATGCTATTTGTTATCATCCAACGGATGCAGACTAAACTATGTTACATCTGTAAAGTGCAGAGTCATCACATTTTTTGCTTCATAACCTCATTTATTTCATATGTGCATTCAGAACAATAAGGAAATGCTTTGGTGCTCCAGACCCTCACTCTTCACCTAGTAAATACCACTGGCGCCAATCCTCCATATTTCCCCAATTCTTTCCCCGAGGTATCAGGTTGCTCCAGCCCTTCCCTTTTTCCTGGTCTCTCTGCCCTGCAATTTCCTATGTCCCTCCATCCCTCCCCCAGACTCTTCCTATGCTTAGTCTCCAATTGTTCCCACTCTTCATCTTTCCCTGTCTCTCTTTTAACAAAAAACAGCATCCACAGAGGGTGTGTGAGGTCAGCCAACGCTATGACCTCCACAACACACTTGTATCTCTCGCCCCACAAAGAGCCTCCACTTCAGTGACAGTCTGTGGAACTGCTTTCTGCTTCAAAGAATGGCAGTGCTGAAGGGCCTTACAGTACTTGCACAATGTACCTTAATTCCCAGGCATATAGCGAACAAAGTGGGCCAGATATGCTAGGCATTTTAATACTCTCAACCAGTCAAATTTGGCATTTGTGACTGGTATATATATTTTTTTAATGTACTGCTCCTTTTTTAGGAGTCGGAAAAGTTGATCTTACTCCTAAAATGGGATTCCAAATGGATACCGATTCAGTATCTTTAAGGGCACGTTTTAGGCATCCCTTCCACACACAGAATCGGTATCTACATTTTTTTATTTGACCAACCTCTCAAAAGAAGTTGTAATGCATTCTCAAAAGGAAAGAGTTTCTTGGAACCCCTTCCCCTTTGCGAATGTAAAAATAAGTTTGTTGAAGAGTAGGTATTGGTCGAGGGGACCACTGCCAATGCCTAAACAAATATAAAAAGTAAACTTTTTATTTTAAACACATTCCTGTTTCATTAAGGAAAACAGGCTGTATTTGAAAAAAAGATTTACTTTGTTGAAAGACAATCACAGATGATGGTCTGCTGTTCTCCTGCAGGTTACTATCCCTGTGTTGGTCCCTAATCATAGTAAGTTGCAATTGGACTTTCACAGTTTACTCTCTCCTATTTGTCCATTTCACTGTTTTCTCCAAAGTCCCCCTTCTTTTTCCTTCTTTTCTCACTCCACCCTTCTTCTTGCTTCATTTTCACTCAATTCTCTCTCATTTCTCCTTCCTGTATTCCTCTCTCCCAGTACTTTTCTTTATTTGGCTCATATGCAGCTTTCTCTCTGCGTTCTGTTCCAGGTCTTTACTCTGCTCTGACTACAGTGTGCTTAAGGCAGCCCTGATCAGACCCAGACCTTTTAGCTTTGCCAACGCTCAGCCTAGGTACGAACAAAGATCCCTTAAACAAAAGCAAGCGGCTTGTAAACCTTGTCCACACTGTGATATTTAAGATCTAAGATTGTTATTTGTTGCCATTCTAGCAAAGGTCATGTCTTTCAGAATGCCATATGTGTTCCATTTCTTGTCCATAAATGAAAACAAAAGTAGTCCTTCACAGATAATATAAATGCTATTTATAAATTGGAAGTCAGGGCACTCATGAATCAAAAACAATTACATAAGATGCGTTTAGTGTCCATAAAATACTAATCGAGAATTTCGTTGTGAGACCGGAAATCGTGAAAACAGGAATCTTCAATTTATTCTTGAAAGATAGGTTACATCACAGTGATGGAAGAACAATCCTTAAGGTCAACACATCCGTGACCGTAGCATCCAAAAGGTAATCAAGTAATAAAACGCCAAAACGTGTTTCGTCTTATGAGATATAAATCTCCAAGACTTCATCAGGGCTAGAATAAACAAAGATAATGTCTAAGACATGTGATACGGTAATCTCTGATTCATAATAAACAATGAGTGACAACAATATGTCACCCCCACCGTGACGTTTGTGTGATTCACAAAGGGAAATTGCAATATGTGACATACAGTATGTGAAAAGAGCAGAGAAGAATTAAACCTTCACCCATACGGGTATTAACAAGCAAAAATTGATACAACGTGAAACGGAAGGAAAAGGAGGTCAATTCTTGTGAAAATGCAATAAAAATATAATAAAACAGGACAGACGCTGTTGGTACGAACATTCATTGTAAAGGCTAATACACGCTAAGATTTGTTGTGTCATGATTGGTGCACGTCCTCAATTTTAGATTGTGATGTAGGTGAGAACATTCAGAAAAAAACTCAAATTCAAAAGGCCGGTATGTCAAAAAGCAAATGAGATCAGAAAAAGGCCATAGAGTTAAAATTACGGCCTCCAAATTTGTGTGTCACGCTCACCGAACAGAACTGAAAACACATACCTGAGCTAAAAATCGATATTTTATCAGTAATGGGACTCCTGAGCCAATGCTATTTACAACCTCGGCCTCTCAGGCTTTCCTAAACAAGACGATCAGAACTGCAGAAGGGCATCGCCTCAGTCACCAGATGCCTTTTTATTACATTTGTAGTTTGCACCGCCCACGGTACTACCTACCTTGTTAGGGATCTACAACTTTCCCTTCTTTTTTGTTTGAAACTGCAGGGGACTGAGAGGTACCAGGGTCTAGATCTGTAAATGCAGCATTTGTTGAGATGGATTCTGGGCAACAATGTTTAAGTGAAATGCTCCAGTAGTCAACCGAACTTGTTTCAAATTGCTGCAACTGATAAATCATTGAAACACTGAATGTGCTTTTAAAAAGCATTCCTTATGCCAGTCAATTTTTAAATACAGTTATCAAGCACATGGGGAATGGTATATGTCATCGATGGTGCCATTTACATTGACTACGATCAACTTTCAACAAAATTAGTAGATGCTAGTCGTCAGATGCATATTTTCAAAGAATTGACATAGGACAGCGGCACAAGTCTTTTTGCTGCACTGCCCTACACCAACTCAAAAGGACAGAAATGCACTGTGTTTACAAGATATAGTACATTTCTGTCCTTTCCCCCTGTGCTGGTGCACAATTTGCTGCCTAGCACCAATGCAGGCAGCCTTGCACCATAGTACTGTGATCTTGACAGGATTGTTTTGTGCAGGAAGGGGCACCTTCGTGCCCAAAAACAATCCCAAGAGGCATCTCCTCTATGTGTGCTGAACAATGTATGAGACATAGAAAGAGGAAACAACAAGGAGAAATAAAGATATTTCTCCTTGTTGCGTCTGCCCTGGGGAGTTGTACAGTTTTGATCCTTGTAAATCTGGGGGTGCGTCAAAACCCATGGGTGTTGTGTGGCTACACCGACTGCAACACCCATGTAATGCCTCCATAACGCACTGTAAGGCAATGCAACGACTTGCGCTTGTTGCCTTACACCATATTTACGAGACTATGAAAAGCCACACAAAGTGACTTTGCTTTGCCTTGTTGATATGGGTCTGCACTTTGCGCAGCCAGAGCACCACAAAATGTGACACACCCGCAGTGCAATGGGCTTGAAAATATGCCCCTCACTTTTATGATTGCAGTCCACATCCTCTTCATATCTGGAGAGATATGCATGAATAGATGATTCATAGTACGAGGCTAATGTGAGAACACAAGAACTTAGAAATCAATAAGTCTTTGCATGACCAGATAGTACTTATTTTCAGCAGTGGAACAGATGTACAAATCATGTGCTCTTGAAATGTCAGTACCCTAGGAGCTATTTATCAAATTATCAGGCTTTGTGAAGCCACTGAAAATGCCATGGCCTCATCGCAGTGCATGAGTACTTCATGTGGGGGATCCTATTGTGCAACGGGGGGCTTGAAAGCTTGTTTCTCTGTCCATCATAAGTAAATTAAAATAATATGTACCAGAGACCCAAAATATTTGTATGTATCAGCCAGAATCATGTAGCTTACCTAGTTTCAGTTTGTTGTGAGTCTCCATGGTATTCAGATCTGAATTTGGAAAATGTTGGAAGAAAAGAGGGATCAGCTGTGAGAACATCTTGATCCCTATTTAGAGAAGGGTTGGATTCTACAGAAAGTTTGCAGGTCAGTAACCCTAATGTAACACTTGCAATCCATAAGGAAGTCTGCCTTCCATCTCACCAGGTATGTGCCAATGAATGCTGTAGGTTCAAATGCCTTGTCAACCAGAGCATTAAAATATTTGAAAGCCAAACAAGGAAGCCTCTCCTAAAAGCGTTAGTATATAGGTTTGTAATATAAAATATACTACACTCTTTATTACCATTGCTAGTTCCTAGACATATATGTTCAATATGATTGATATCAGGCCTGGTTAGATAAGAAACCTGTGAAAGTATTTAGTGCAAGCTACAGGAAACCAGAAAAATATTTTTCCTTGAGACTCAATGAAAACTAGGAACCATTTGCCTTTGTGTTGATGGCTCTCATTTTACATATTTATGTATTTATCCATTTATTTTATAAACTGATTGCATACTGAAGACTGTTAGTAACTACTGCAGTCAGGAAGTCAAGCTCAGAGCTTGAGGGCAGAGGTGAACTAATAGCCCCCACTTGTGAGGTGAGACAATCTAGCCTCATTGGTAGCTACAACGGGTGACTACTGCCACAATACTAAACAAGAGGGATTAGAGGCACTAGAATGTTAAATCTAGCCCAATCAAGATCTAGCCTTTTCTCAGTGAAAACCACCTTACCAGAAATGTTACTGAGTGGATAAAGAAAGAACATCTTTCAGCCTTATTCACAAATGTACACAGCTAACAGAATATCACATGTGATGGAACAGGGTATGGATTGATGTAAAACTAGACAACTGCTTCTCTCCATTTTATTGTTCATTGCAGGCCTCCTTAAACCCCCTAAGGTGTAACAAATCAATTCTAGAACCTTGCCCCCACAAACAAGAGCACAGGGAATTGGTTATTGAATCTTTGCATGTTAAGACATCCTTGTAATCCTTGAGGTGACCTCTGATTGATGAAGATACAAGCATCCAAAATGGCAGCAGTGTCCTGAAGACTGAAGTGTATGAGAGCCACCTGTTGCCAAGTGCATTATGCTGCACCACAAGGTGCACAGAAAAAGCTGGTCTCCGAGGGAACATGATCAGGACATTAGTGGCCAGCATTGCGGGGGACCAACAATAACAGGCATTTTAGTAGGTTCTTAAAATAGCAACCCATTTGGTAAGTCACTGCATCAGTAATTAAAGTGTGCCACTCTGAGCTGGTGTAGGAGGCTAGTTGTGCTGCAATGATGAGAGGCACAGACAGCAGATGGGACACTGATGAGTCAACGATCCATTGGTAACTTAAGGGAAAGGGTCATGACGGACTGACTCTGAGGATCTCAAGTGTCTAACCCAGACCTACTCTTTAGGTAAACCACGATAACAGCTGAAAGACTTTTTTCAAGCTGGGTAAGCTGTAGATAATTCATTGAGATAAATAAACACAATGGGGGTCATTTTGAGTTTGGCGGAAGGAAAACTGTGTCTGCCAAACTCCTGACAGGGTGGCCCCCGCTGGAGTTATTAAGGGGTTCCGCTAGGTTGGGGGGCAGAATCCTAAAGTTTTCGCTACAGCATTGTCTCTGGCTTATAATGGAGCCAGTGGCAATGCTGGCGCGAGCGGGGTACACCAGTACCCTCGCAATGTTCACTGTCTACAAAGCAGACAGTAAACATTGCGAGGATGCTGGGCAGGGAGGCCCCTGCACTGCCCTTGCCAAGTGCATGGGCAGTGCAGGGGCCCCTGTGGTCCCCTACACCTGTTCTCTGCCAGCCTTTTAATGGCAGTGTTACCGCCATGAAAAAGCTGGTGGTGACCAAGGTTGTGAGCCCCAGGGCACCGCTGCTTGCAGCGCTGCCCTGGCGGATTAGGATCTCCACCACCGCCAGATGTCTGGGCTCCAAGATCCTGGCAGAGCTGCTGGTTCCCTGGCATTCCAACCGCCAGCATTGTTATGTGGCGGTCAGACCGCCACCGTGAGTGTGCTCGTCGTAAGAACGCCACACTTATATTCAGGCCCATGGTGTTGAGACATGTGCAACCTGCAATAATTATAATTTGCAGCGATATCGACAGCAACTTCCTGACTTTGAAGTTGCTGAAGTAGCCCCAGAAATGTCCTAATTCTCCAAACGAACGTTGTAGAATGGCCGGCAAAGATAAAACAACAATGTTGTACTATTTCCGTAGAAGTGGCTAAAAGAAGCCATATGATATAACGTGCAATTAATCAGTTGTTGTTTCTTTATTTATAAGCAATTTTATATAGTGGAAGACACACTTAACAAGGAGACAGAGGGGGTCATTCTGACCCTGGCGGTCGGTGACCGCCAGGGTCACCGACCACGGGAGCACCGCCAACAGGCTGGCGGTGCTCCGTCGAACCGCCGCGGTCAGAAACGGAAAGTCGGCGGTCTCCCGCCGACTTTCCGCTGCTCGGGAGAATCCTCCATGGCGGCGGAGCGCGCTCCGCCGCCATGGGGATTCTGACACCCCCTACCGCCATCCTGTTCCTGGCGGGTCTCCCGCCAGGAACAGGATGGCGGTAGGGGGTGCCGCAGGGGCCCCCGTGAGAGGGCCCCACAAAGTATTTCAGTGTCTGCAAAGCAGACACTGAAATACGCGACGGGTGCAACTGCACCCGTCGCACCTTCCCACTACGCCGGCTCCATTCGGAGCCGGCGTCCTCGTGGGAAGGTAGATTTGCCCTGGGCTGGCGGGCAGCCTTGTGGCGGCCGCCCGCCAGCCCAGGGCAAATCTCAAAATACCCTCAGCGGTCTTGCGACCGCGGAGCGGTATTTTGTCGGGGGAAGACTGGCGGGCGGCCTCTGCCGCCCGCCAGTCTCAGAATCACCCCCAGAGTGCTTTAGATATAGTATAGATTTAAGGCCATATTTATGGCATAGTTTGCATCACTCTTGACACATAGTACTCTAAAGTGAGATTTATGAAGCCACATGGCCCTGCATGGCTTCATAAATCTTGAGTAATGTGAAGCAGTGCAAATCAATCCTGTGTTACATTAATCCGTGCCATGGAGGCGTTTCCATGGGTGTTGCATGTGTGTTCCAACGCAACATCCATGGATTTTGACGCATTCTGAGATTTACAAGAGCTTGTAAATTGGGGAATGCACCAAAAAGATACACCTCCCCAAGACAGTTGTAACAAGGAGAAATATGTTTATTTCTCCTCATTTTTTTCCTCTTTCTATTTGTGCTGCATGCCATAACACACATAGAAAGAGGAAAAAATCTCTCAAGATTATTTTTGTGCACAAAGGTGTTCCTTCCTGCACAAAAACAATCCTGCATGCAACGCAGGCACCCTTGCATCATGGTGCAAGGGTGCCTGCATTGAGGCTAGGCAGCCAAAAGAGCGGCAGCGCAGGGGTAATGACAGGAATGCACCATATTGGATAAATACAGCCCATTCATGTCCTTTCCCTGTGAGGCAGAGGAGCAAGGCGGCTTAGTGCGCTACAAAGCCCATAAATAGGGGCCTGAGTGTGGTGTTTGTGATACCAGAAGTTTAAGAGGCCAGAAAGGGGGAGCGCTGTTAAAAGTTCAAAAATTCAGAGTGATGACTTTGTTTTGAGTAAATAGACGAATCGATAGGTGGAAAAGTGGCACTCGAGCAGTATGGTTTTAGTTTGCTTTTCAAAGATTCGTAGTTGAGCAGAGTTCAGATAAATGGTCACAGGAAGATCTAAATCTTAGCTGCATTTTCTGAAAATGAAAGTTTTTTTTTCTTTCTCCAAGGCTGGTGTTTCTAACAGTAGAGAGTTTGAGCGTCTCATTGGTTGCTGCCCGACCGGGAGGTGCCAAGTTTGCAGGCCAGTTATGTTGGTGTTTCTAAGTGGAGAGCTTTGTGGGTGGTGCAGGATAGCTTGAATTGATACTGTCCCTCAATTGGCATCCATTTGATAGCGATCGAGAGGGAATATGATTGTATTTGCTCACCTGTCGCACAGAGAGTTGCCATGAAAGGAAAAGACAGGCGCATTTTTGGGATTCCACAGAGCGGGAGCTGCCACAGTGCATTCTTGAAGGAACAAAGGATTCAGACGCTAATTGCTAGTATTAGACAGTATTAGACGCTAAATACCTCTCAGCAGCTTCAAATGGAATAGAGACCCTTTGCATGTGTTTATGTAGGGTAGTTGGTTGAAGTTGTTGTCCACTTGGAAGCCAGGTGATATTGCACACTGCACAATTCCTGGATTGTGGTCTAATACAGTGTTCCCCAACCCCCGGGCCGCGGACCGGTGCCGGTCCGCGGATCAATCGGCACGGGGCCACCCGAGGTCTTCAAATCTTGAAGGCATGTTTAAATACAATTAAATTAAAATTATTAAATCAAAACAAGCGGGCCACGGAACAATTATCAAACATTTACCGGTCCGCAGCGATAAAAAGGTTGGGATTCACTGGTCTAATAGGGTAAAAATGTTGATCCATTGTTGAACCTGGATGGAGCTATTCTTGGCTGTTATCGGTAGTTCCAATTTAAGGGAGTTCAGTTTAATCTCATGGTGTATTATCAACAATTGAATTTCTTTTAGCATTTAAAATAGGGATAAGATGTTGTCCAGTGATGTGACTATTATGTAGGGGCATGCTGAGGTGATATGAATTTGCCTTAAGCTCACATTTACTTTGACATATGCTACGACAAAACAGCAGCATTCTTGCGGCTGACATGGTTATACTAGAAGAAATAAAACCACTGCTGAACAGAATAAAGGTAAGGATAAAAGATATGGGTATTGCTTCAATTTGTGAATGGTATAACATAAAGGACGGCTAAAGGTACTGAAATTAGGAAAGGATATGTTCATGGGAAGGTTGTATGTGGGATCACCCATAGCGAAAAGTACATTTATAAAATGTTCATTAAAAATTAGAAACTATAATTAATAATTTTAAAACTGGGTCCCACAAAGATCTGTGGCAGTTGTCATTGTGAGGAACTTGTCATTTTTTATTGCTACTGTTGTGGTGCGTCTTTTCAACATAATTCTTTTCTTGGGGGTATTGTCAGAGAGCAAACAATTTGCCCTAGTAAGTCTCCTTCTAAAAAGGTCTCTCTAACCATTGGCCAATTACTCCTTTTTCCATATTAGAAATGATGCTGGAGAAGGTGCTTTGTAAACAACAGTCTATTTATCTTGAAGATGCCAAAATGTTAGTTCCGTGGCAGACTGGCTGCCGTCCCAGCAGGAGAACTGTGGATGTTACATTGTATATGGTCAAGGTGATGCTGGATGAAGGTGATGCAGTTTGGATGATCTTGTTATACCTCTGTAGGGCTCTTCACACAGTGAATGGTGGGCTTCTGTTCCAGAGACTACAGAAAGCTAGTATTGCAGGTGTGGTGGCCAACTGGTTTACCTACTTTTTGACAGGGCGCTTTCTAACTGTAATACTCTCGCCTTTTAAATTTGCTAATCTAACTATCACTTGCAGGTTTCTGCAAGGATCATCACTATCGCCGATATTGTTCAACATCTATGTCCATTGTTTGTGTGCATTCATTAGGTCAAATGGGTGTCGTGCCTCATCTTATACATGCAAATTTCACCTAATTCATTATCAGGTTGTACAATCAGGCTCATTCATCAGCCATGTCATTGAAAGACTGTTTAACCATTATTGACCAGTGGATAGACTACAATTATTTGAAACTTAACATGAGCAAAACAAAGCCTTTGATCTTGGGTCAACATCATATGCATTGGGATAATGGTTTTTCACCTTACGGTATGGACGATCGTTCATTTCCTGTGCTAACGGTGATAGAGCGGAACGCGGTAACAAATTTACCTACGTTTGGACGCTCTTTAGGCCGATGAATCTTTTGACTTAGTGGGAACTCTCTGCACTATTATATCGATCAGTCGCATCAAATCAATAATTAATAACGAACATAAGCAACACCTTGAACAACATAACACTTTACAATCAATCCAGAATACATTTCGGCGGACCCTGACCTTTCAGTCAGGAATAACCACACCAGTTTATTGCGAAGTTAGTGAATTTATTTCCCTATATTAACAAAGCTAGCACGATATAGATGTTTCTCAACACCAAATGATAAACATATATGAACATTAATAGCTGTCCATAACGTCGAAACAAATGTAATCTATGGAGCATTTGAATCACAAGGCATTCGATAATTGCAATGCAAATCACTAATACGATAATCTGTAATGAACTAATTGCGTACATTTAGTCAGCATAACAAGATCTCAAATTGCATCGTGCGACAGATGGAAACCTCGTCTAACCTCAAATTAGCATCGGCATGTGGGACTTCATGCAAAAACAATTTAGCAACATTAATTTAGAAAACTCCTAGCTAGGGCCCTTATCAAAATCAGCAGTTGGTTACCTAAAAGAAACACAATGCAATTTTACAATTTCCTTTCATATTTACCGATTACGATCAGCATACAAGGAAGTCTTCGTCTCACAGGTACCGTTCTTCGGTCATCATGGGTACCGTTTCTCGATCAGCATGGGACGGGACAAAGGGGCAGGGGTGGACTGGGCAAATGCCTCACGGCGGCAAGGTAAAACTATTACTTCATGCAAAGGGATCAGACCAAAGTTACAGTCTCTAGGGCAAGAATCGTTTAAAGCCTCTTTCTCTCGATTAGAGAAAGCATCAAAGTCTCTCAAAATGGCGTCGCAGCAAAGTGGGCCATAATAGCTACGAAGTCTGCAAAATGGCAGGATGTCCGATGACAGAGAGAGAGAGAGCGCTTCCTCTCGTGCACCTGGGTTTTATAGACAACAGTTCAAGTCCAGTAGGGTCTCCATTGGAGGGTTCATAGGTTAGCTTCAAATTGACCAATGAAACACGACAGTTCTCAAGCTTTTACTTAAGCATACATTATCCTTGGAGATGGGTACGTAATTTGCAACATTGTCTCTCGGTAAGCTTACTCTCAGAGCCTCCATTGTCCGCACCTGCAAGTCGACCTTGAATTAAGAGAAAATATGCCATGCTGGCACCAACTTTAAGATAAGCATGTGAACAGTTTCTGTGGAAAAGTACAGCTTCAAGCTAAAATACACGTTTAATAGCACAGTGGAAAAATACGAGCATCTAAACCATGAGACCAGGCAACTAGGCCAAAGCCTCCGCTAAAGTAATGCTAAGCTAAAGCGTTTCAAACAAGCAAATCGTAGCACACGTGTATGATTATGTCGGATTAGTGCAATTCTAATTCACCACGTTATATAAAGCACGCGTATAAATGATGGCAAACTACTCTGAGGGCACATTTTGTCCCCGTACAATCTTAATTAATTCGGTTAATGTCACACATGATTGTTTCAGCACTGCGTTTAAGCGTTAATAAATCAAAACCTTCATTTTCTGCTTCATCAATCCCTCCTCTGATGACTACTAGTCATCACACAAATTTAGCCCACAAATTTTATCCCATTAAAATTCTGTCAGTTCCCTTTTCCTTTTAGTTCCCCTAGTTTGCGCTTTGTATTCTTCTGCCATTCTTTTCATAATTTTCTCTTCTTTTCTTCTTTTAATTCTTTCCATAATCATTATTATTCCCCTTTTTATTCCCCAAATTCCAAATACACAAATTATTACTATTAATATTCCTTCTATTATTTTCAATAATATTCCATTCCAAATTCCCCCAAGCCAATGTCCCACTGAAGCTATTCCTTTTCCAACCTTCTCCCACACTCCTGGTTCTTTCAATTCCTTCAAATCTGCACTTTCTTTTGTTAGATTAGCAAGCATAGTTTAAATCTTCACACTATTATCCGGTATATAGGTGCAGCAGTGACGTGCACCAATCATTTTGCAAACGCCTCCATCCTTTGCTAAAAGAATGTCTAAAGCAAGCCTATTTTGAAGAGTCATAGCTCTTTCCGCTGCAAGCTCAGCATCTATCAGGATTATAGCACCTGAAAACTTTGTCAGCATGTTATCCACTATAGTAGACAACTTTCGTATCTTGATGGAATTCAACACAACTCCTAATGAAGGAATCATGGCTCCAAATATATCACCTACCACAGCAGCTGCGGTCTCTCTTTTCTGGATACTATGGGATCCAGATGTCTTTTGAATCATCGATACGTCATCCAGTTGATAAACCTTTGGGAACACTATACCCAAATAACATCTCCCCCACCATCCCTTGGGAAGACGATAATAAGCATTATGCCCACAAATATAATATACACCTGGAATGACAGGGTCAAGTCCATCCATCATGAATGTCCATTTGGCCTTAAAAATAAACGTATGTTTGCACTCACTCGCTCCTACAAAAATATTGTCATAATATGATTCACCTCGATATATACAAAATTTCCCTACATGCCAAGCATCTAAAGCTATTTTCCCTTGTGTCTTTATAGCAGCAAAATCATAATTATCTACTGAAGTCCTCTTCTGCAGCTCCTTTTCTAATTTCGCCTTCATTTGAGCCCTTCTATCATCTGTGCGTTCTAAAAAGCTTATTTCTACAGCAGAGACTGAACAAGTAAGGTTCTCCCTATGAGCATGAGCCGTCTCAAAAGGTTGCATTGGCTCGAAAAAATCCCTCATAATTTTGTAATCCCAATATCTTGCAGTTTCACTTAGCTGTGCTATTATAGGAACGTAAGCAAAGGTAACATCATAATTCGAGTAAAAATACTGTATGTTAGTTTGACCATAAAACCTAGACATTACTATACTACACGTAATCCCATATGTAAGGGGCATGTGATGATAAGTCACCCCTTCCTTTACTGATGTTGGTATCTGTGTACACACATAACAATCCTTCGCATCCATAGTCTCAACATACTCTGTTAGCAAGCGATAGAAAACGTTATACGAAAGCTCTTTCTTATCGTGCAAGAGCCTCTCATCCATTGCTAGTCTTTTCAATGGGGTTAGTTCAGTGACAGTAACAGGAGCAATAGTAGAAGCAGTAATAGTCTCATTCCCACCCTTTCCATGCATTCCGAACACAATTGCCATTATTATTATTACACATGTAATTACCAAGCCTATACACGCATATTTACAAAATTTCTTTCTATTGTTTGACGCCATGATCTGTATAGAATCAGAGAGCTAGAAGCACTTATAAATGAAACTATTTAGCAATTCAGTTACAAAGCTGAACGAGCACAATGTTCACACCGTCTTCTTCAAAAGGCCAGTCTCTTATCGGTTAGCAGCATTTGTCTCAATTCGGCAATACCTCAGTCTTTATCAGTTTAGCAAGTCTCATCCGGTTTAACAATGTCTCAGCTGGTTGTTTCTTTCACGTTATATTGTAGCAAGCAATATCATTTACTCCTTCAATCGACAGAGTCTATGAAACTTTTCTTTTCAATTGGTATCTCTTCTTCTTCTTCGTTCTCGATGCTTAGAGATACAAACTCGTCAGTCCAATCATCATTGACTGCATATGCCCATTCAGGACCGGAATACCTCCTGTTTGGTATTCTTTTCCTTTTCAATTTTGCTTCTCTTTTCGACTCTGCTTCGCTGGTACTTTCCTCTTTTGTCAAGTCTTTTTCTTCACTTGACGATTGATCCACAACAGTCACTTCTTTTCTTTTCTCTTTCACTTTCGGCCTTCCTCCTTCGTTCAAACTTTCTTTACCCTTTTCTTTTATTGGTGAGATACTTAGTCTTCTCTTTGCACCATGTCCATTTGATGGACCTGCGATCTTTTCTGTGGAAGCTTGAACTCTTTCGTCCTGTTCTGCCTCGTCCTCTCCTTCTGGGGAATCAATCACGTTCTCTTTTCCTTTTTCTGTATCGTCTGCTTCTGGGAAAGCCCTCCTCTGATCAGGCTCTCTTGCCTTTTCACTTTTCTCGAGCCCTTCGTCACCGTTATTTTCTTCAGGCTCTGTATCACTTTCAGCTGCTTCAGGCTCCTTGTCACCTTCAGCTGCTTCAGGCTTTTTGCTACCCTCAGCTGCTTCAGGCTCTTTGTCACCTGCAGCTTCTTCGTCACTGTCTGAACTTTCTCCTTGGTCTCCCCCAAGTGAGTTGGTGTCTTCGTTGTCAGAGAATATCTCCTTTTCTCCTGCTTCTGCCTGTTCGCTTTCAGTTCGCTTTTGTTCTGTCACGGCACTCGGCACTGCTTTATCAGGCACTGGTACTTTCAGCGCTTCAACTTCCTCATCTGTGGGACACAACACCTTTTTTGTGTGACTGGCGTGAATCCAGTTGGGAACCCCCGCACACTTCACAGCGGTAGTTGTCGTCAGGATCACTTGGAAAGGGCCTTTCCAACGGGGTTCCAGACACGATTTTCTCACGTGCTTCTTTACCACGACCCAGTCACCTGCTTTCAGTGCGTGTCCTGGACCTTGGATCGGTGGCAAGGTGGTCGCTTCCACCTGGTGAGAGAAAGAGCGAACCACGTCAGCCAGTCCTTTGCAGTAGTCTAACACCATATCATCTGTAATATTCAAAAGCATGTTTGCGGGAACTGCAGGAAGTCTCATAGCTCTGCCCATGAGTATTTCATGCGGAGACAATCCAGTCTTTCTATCAGGAGTGTTTCTCATTGACATTAACACTAAGGGCAATGCGTCAGGCCATTTCAAATTTGTCGATGCACATATTTTTGCCATTCTCGATTTCAGCGTACCATTCATCTGCTCCACCAGTCCTGATGCTTCAGGGCGATAGCTACAGTGCAGCTTTTGCTCAATGTTCAGTGCTTCGCAAAGTAACTTCATTACCTCATTGTTGAAGTGACTTCCCCTATCTGATTCTAAAGAGATCGGGAATCCGAAACGTGGTATCAACTCTCTCAACAATAGCTTGGCAACTGTAAGGCTGTCATTTCTACGTGTAGGATATGCCTCAATCCAGTGACTAAAAATGCACACAATCACCAACACATATTTCAGACCCCCATGCACAGGCATCTCAATGAAGTCCATCTGCATTCGGCTAAAAGGACCGCTTGCCCTACCAATGTGACTCGCGCTCACGACTGTTCCCTTTCCTGGGTTCATCTGCTGGCAAGTGACACATCGATGGCAAACTGCTTCTGCAGCTTGGCGAAATCTGGGGTTAAACCAATCAGTTTTGAACAATCTTATCATGGCATCTCTCCCTAGGTGAGCTTGCCCATGATAGAACCGCGCAAGCTGTGATAAGAGACTATTTGGCAAAACAAATTTTCCTTCATGTGAAACCCACAACTCATCCTGTCTCTTTATACATTGTGATTTAATCCAGGAATCTCTTTCATCCTCCCTGACATTATTCTGTAGTGCTTTCAGTTCCTCTATTGTATCTACAACCTTCAAGGCAAATGCTTCAGCTGGTTCGAGTTCTGGCTCATTTATCGTATTCCAATCATCCCTTAGTAATATACAGTTCAAGGCACAAAATCTTGCGACTTGATCTGCATATGCATTTCCCAGAGACACATAGTCCTGTCCTTTCATATGAGCACTACACTTTACCACTGCAACCTCAGCTGGCACTTGAATGGCATGTAACAATTCCCTTATTCTCTCCCCGTTCTTTACTGGGGATCCTGAAGAAGTCAGGAAACCTCTCTGTGACCATAGTTGTCCAAAGTCATGCACAATCCCAAACCCGTATTGACTATCTGTATAAATGGTGACTTTCATCAATGCAGACAGTTGACATGCTCTGGTAAGGGCAACAAGTTCTGCTATTTGTGCAGAATAGACTCCTTGAAGCCATCCCGCTTCCAAGACCCCTGTTACAGTACATACAGCATAGCCTGCTTTCAAAATCCCCATCCCATCTCTTAGACATGAACCATCAACAAAAAGAATTTGGTCATTTACATCAAGCTTAGTATCCTTGATGTCCGGTCGAGGTTTTGTGCAAAATTCAGTCACCTGAAGGCAGTCATGCTCGACGTCTTCAGCGTTCTCAATTTCAGCATTTTCTCCAGGAAGCAAGGTAGCTGGATTCAACGTAGTGCACCTTTTCAGCTGCACATTCGGTGAGCCCAAAATTATCGTTTCATACCTTGTAAGTCTTGCTCCAGTCATGTGCTGCGTTCGGGAGCGGGTCAAAAGTATCTCAACTGAGTGAGGGACCATGACTGTTACTGGGTGTCCCATCACTATTCCTTCACTCTGAGTGAGGCTGATACCAACTGCTGCTACGGCGCGCAAACACCCTGGGAGTGCTGCTGCAACCGGATCCAAAGTAGCTGAAAAATACGCTACTGGTCTGTTTACGCCACCATGGGCTTGGGTCAAGACAGACAAAGAACATGCATCACGTTCATGACAAAACAATGTGAAAGGCTTCGTGTAGTCAGGCATACCTAAAGCTGGAGCCCTGCACATGCATTCTTTCAGTTCAACAAAAGCATCCATCTCGTCTCCTTTCAGCTCAATTTCATCCAAAGCATCCTTTTGGGTCAATTTCAGTAGGGGCTTCGCTAGAGACGAAAAGTTGGGGATCCACTGGCGACAATATCCCACCATTCCCAAAAACTTCCTCACCTCCTTCCTTGTCTTTGGTGGACTCATTTGAAGTATGCTTGTGACTCTTTCCTTCATTATTCTCCGTGACCCTTTTTCTATTTGGTGACCCAAGTATTTCACTTTCTTCTGACAGAACTGTAATTTGGAAGGAGACACCTTATGTCCATTCCTTCCCAAATGGTTCAACAGAGCAATGGTATCGGCTGTGCAGCCATTTTCTGTCTTTGATGCAACCAGTAAGTCATCAATGTACTGTACTAGGGTTGACTCGAATGGCAGTTCTAATGCTTCCAGGTCTTTCTTTAGAATCTGATTGAAGATTGACGGTGACTCAGAAAACCCTTGAGGAATTCGACACCAACTGTACACTCTGTCTAGGAATTTGAAACAAAAGAGGAGTTGGCTGTCCTCATGAAGAGGCACAGAAAAGAATGCCTGTGACAAGTCGATGACTGAGAACCATTCAGCATCGCAAGGAACTTGAAACATTATCACAGCTGGATTCGGTACGACAGGGCAGCACTTTATTATGATGTCATTTATTTTCCTCAAATCCTGTACGAGTCGGACCTTTCCACTTGGCTTTATTAGTCCCATTATTGGTGAATTACATGGACTGCTTAACACTTCTTTCAGTACTCCCTGCTTTACGAATTCGTCAATAAGTTGGGAAACTTTCATGAGGGTGTCTTGTGGCATATGGTATTGTGGGGTCTGGGGAAAGATCGCATTGGGCTTTACCATCACTTTTACTGGTTCCACTCCTTTCATCAATCCCACCTCTTTCCCTGTCATATCCCACACTTCCTTTCCGACTGTCTCCCGTAATTCTGCTGGGATATCTTCTTCAGTTATCATCGGTAAAAGACAAATCAGAGGATACTCTTCGTCGACTGTTTCTATCTCATCCCCCTCTACACTGCCCTCGTCTTCCCCATCATCGCTCGTTTCTATTGTTATTCCTTCGTTTGAACACATTATCGAACAACCCAATTTACACAACAGGTCTCTCCCTAACAGTGCTATCGGGCTTGAGTCACACACCACAAACTGATGTACCCCTTGGTAATTACCGATGCTGACCGGAACCGGGTCTGTAATTGGGTTCTTCAGGTGTCTGTTTGCTACTCCCACCACTTGAACTGTCCTCCCTGAGAGAGGCAAATTTGGAACTTCACTGCTCTTAACTGTTGAACGTGTGGCTCCCGTGTCAACCAAGAATGAGACACGATGACCCATTACTCTTCCCTCTACGTACGGACCCCTTTGATCGACTTCCAAGGATGCCGCAAGCACACAATCTCCTTCTTCTCCTGAACTTTCACTCTCCCATACGTTGTTTATTCCACTCTCACTGTGTAAGGGGAACTGTTGTACTGTGCCATTTGTACTCATTACCTGACCCGTTACCTGTGGAGGAACCATCACTTGCTGCTGACTCATCGGTGCCAATGGTATTTGCATTTGCTGATTAGGTACCATAGGTAACTGCTGTTGCATCGGCTGCATTTGCGTCATCTGCATACGAGGCATCTGCATCTGCTGCGGCTGCATAGGTTGTAATCCCTGCAATTGATTTACAGTCTGAAAATTTGCGTTTGGACCTCTCATCTTCGGTCCTCTCATTGTCTGAAATGCATTGACATCATTGTTTTGCTGACCAACACCTATACCTGCACCTGTACCTGCACCTACACCTGCGCCATCCTGCACCACCATCGGGCACTCGCGTTTCCAATGACCTACAATTCCGCACACGTGACACGGCATCACCTTCTTCATTGCCTGCACACCCGTCACAACAGTGTTCAAATCCGGACCATTATTCACAAAACCTCCTCTGCCTCTGCCTCTGGCCTGTGGCTGAAACGCCATGTTTCCCTGTAACTGCAACTGCTGTTGCGGTACCTGCTGTTGGAACCCTTGCATCCCTTGCAAACCTTGCAGACCTTGCAAACCTGTTTGAGCTGCCTTAAGCTGCATCATCATCACCTTCTCTTTCAGCTTCTTCTGCTTTACCTCAATTTCGTCGCTACAGTATTTCGCATAAGTCAAGACCTCGTCAATCGGTTTAGACTGCCAACAAATCAAATGCGACTTTATCATTTGGCTTATCTCTGGCCTCAGCCCTTCCACAAATCTGAAGACAAAGTGAAGCATGTCCTTCGCCTCAATTGTTTCCGTGCCACTGTAATTCTTGAACGCCTTCAACAACCTCTCATAGTAACTATGAATCGATTCTTTAGTCTCTTGGGCAGTTCGGTCAATCTTTTGCCAGTCCACGTTTTTCGCGGGTACCTTCATTTTCAAATGCTCAATCACCTTGTAGTACAAGCTCATCACCATAGGTGATGGTGCGCCCGTTTCCCTGTGTCTCTCCGGTTCACTTGTCGGCCAACCTACAGCTCTTTTGCAATCCTCCCACAAATCTGCCGGAACCACAATCTCAAACAGAGTATTCAGGTCTTCCCAGAGACATTTTGCAAGTTTCACAAACCTATCAGTCTGCTGGTACCATTCAATTGGTTTCTCTCTTAGTTTGGGAAAATCGTCCGTAAAGGACTGAATGTCGCTTCTGTGCCATGGTACATGTACTAATTTTCCTCCTGCTGTTTCCCTCATTGGTAACATTGTTACTGTATCACCACTCTGCGGTCTTTTCTCATTGTGCTCTGTAGCACTGTCCCTCCTCTTGTCCTTCCTCTTTACCCACCTGCTTTCCCATTTGTCCAAGCACCTCCACACTTGTGCACTCTGCAACAATTCTCTAAGGTGGGTCTTCATACCTGCTGACCTCATGTGTTCAAAATCTGTTGTCCCAAAATCTAACCTGTAGCTCCTGCTCAAGTGTTTCGTCTTGTCTATGTCAACCCCGTTTCTGTCAGCTGCTTCCTGCAAGCTCTTATGTATCTTGTTCACTTCCTTCGTAATCCTGGGACATAGATACCTCAGCTCTTCTTCCGTGTAGGACTCTAACCTGTTCACACCCATAGTCCCTTCCACCAATTCTTGTGCTTCCATGTTCAACCTGACCCTAGTCATGTTGTCTTTCCCTTTTACCACTAACTCGACTTGGTGTGGAATTCAGACTGTTGAACCACTGGGTCAACTGTTGCGCATTCACCCCCATCAGGGTAGCGTTCACATCAACTGCCATCGATGGCTGCGGCAGTTTTTCAGTGTTCGATGTAAGAGGTATTATCAGTGGGGGGCTCGACCTCACCAGTGTTGACTGAGCACATACGGGACTAAACTCCATCAATGATCCAGACCCAGTTGGCTGAGCCGGTATCGGAGTTATCCCTGGAGTGTTTTCTATGCACCTTCTCTCTGTCCCATTTTGCAGCATTGATCCCTGACTGTTCAGACCTGAATTAGGCTGACTATACAGAGGTACCACTGGACCTACAGTAATGGGTAACGATATTGCGTCTGGGTTCTGTCCGTTCCCCATGTTCTGAGGCATGTTCATTCCCACACCATGGGACATCATTGCCGGCATGCCCATCTGGCTTCCCGCCATTTGAACGTGTGCGTTTCCTCCCTGCATCTGCTTTTGAGGCATCATAAACTGAGTTGAGTCAGCTTGTGCCATTGTTGGGTTGTAACCATTCTGTACTCCCCTCACTGTTGGATCTAGAATCATTCCTGCACTGTTGTCACTGTTGTAGTACCCTGGCATCTGCGGCTGATAATTTTCTGCTGGTTTCAACACGGGCACATCTGGATATATTCTCCTAACCTGTGGTATCTGCGGGGTGAGCAGCAGACTCGGGTCCTTAGATCCCGATGATGCTCCTGAACTCTGGGTTTCATTGCTCTGTATCGGTGCTGGAGGGGCAGAACTGGTACTTGGACCTTGTCCATTCTCTGCATAAGGCGGTGGACGGTCGTTCAGCAATTGCATTATCAACTCCTCATCCTCTAACTCCTCTTCTCTTCTCAACTTTTCCTCGTCCTCTCTATCCTTCGAACACTTTCTGTCTGTCTTACAGGTAGCTTTCTTACCTGTCTCTTCTCCTTCCTTAGTAATTGCAGGGAACAATTTTATCCCCTGCAATACATCTGACCTCCACACCTTCTGTGCATTATCCCACCTAGCATCCGCTAGTGTCTTTTCTACCTTCCTCATTCTGGTCTCGAACTTCTTTTGCTGTTGCTGTCTGGCCATCAGTTCCCAAATTGCTAGAGCCTCAAACTGTGCTGGCCTTGGAGGCACCTTCATGTCATACATCGTGAATCTCAAATTCTCTAAAATCTTTATATTGAATGTCCCGTATATCGGAAACGCTACGCTCCCATGTTTCTCTGTCAACTTATGCCATTGCTTTAGCCAAAGGCACGGAGCTACCCCCTTTTCTTCCATTACAATGTAAGCTGGTGTACCCTTGGGCGGCGTCTCCTCTCCTACGCTCGCTTTAATGTAAGACTCCCCCTTCATCGCACTCCTGAATGCTTTAAAGAATTTCATTTTCTCTTCTTTTATTTCACTAAGTTTATGACCAATATCTGACTTCAATTCCACAAACTTTAGTCAATAGGTAGTTTTAATTCCACAAAATTTGTAATCAATAGGTGACTTTAATTCCCGGAATACTCTTCACCTGCCTTTCCCCTTCCAATCGAGCCCCACGGACTGCGGCCAATCCGTGCGCGACCCGTCTCACCCACCAACCTATCCCAGCGCGGCTCTTAGTGACGTCACACTCGCACACACTGCGGCTGACAAAGCCTCGCGGCTAGTCTTCCTTCACTCACCTCCTCACGTAACAACTTCTGCATGTATCGCGAGCTACCAAAAAATAAAACAGATCTGTCGGTTTACTACAGGAAGGGTAACACAGTCGCTTCAGGACCTTAGGGACTTTTCACCAACCGTGACCACTATTCGATCTCTTTCACCAGCCTCGGCCGCTATTCGGTCTTTCTCAGTCCCCACATTCGCAAGCAAATCTGACCCGCAGACCTACTCTCAACTTGTCAATGATCTGTTCTAGTGCACTTAGAATCTTGTCAAAGCCCGAAGTCGAAGTTTCTTTCACTCCTTAACACACGTACCCGACTTGTTGACCACGCCCGATCAACCTACTAAACCGCCCAGACCACAACATGGATCAACATACTCCGGAGTCTCTTGACCTCGCAGGGCCCGTCTCAACAACAACAACCACGTGGACCTTTTTATGCACAAAGCGCCACACGCACATGAAGTTCGACGACTTCCCTACTCTCACACTCGGAGCCGCACCTCCGTTAACTCTATGAAGTTCGACGACTTCTCTACTTCTACGTTCGGAGTCGCACCTCCGCTATCCTTAAAAGAAAACCCTCGCAAACTTTTCACACACCCTGCGGCATTAAGCTGTGCAAGCGCAAAACCCTAACTTCACTCATACCATCACTAGTACCGCCAGCGCTGATTCTACACCTCCGTTCTTTCCATTCGCAAGCTCCGAGATCCCGGGAAAGTCGCGGTGGACCTAGCCCATCATCATTCTGTCAATCGTTTTATCCAAGAAAAATCTAATTCAACTTCTCGAATGGCGTCTCAAAAATGTGTAACCGTTAATTCGACACCATGTACTTTAATAGTACAGGGTCCCAAAAGACGTAACCGTCCTCTGCTACCATCTACTGATAGAGCGGAACGCGGTAACAAATTTACCTACGTTTGGACGCTCTTTAGGTCGATGAATCTTTTGACTTAGTGGGAACTCTCTGCACTATTATATCGATCAGTCGCATCAAATCAATAATTAATAACGAACATAAGCAACACCTTGAACAACATAACACTTTACAATCAATCCAGAATACATTTCGGCGGACCCTGACCTTTCAGTCAGGAATAACCACACCAGTTTATTGCGAAGTTAGTGAATTTATTTCCCTATATTAACAAAGCTAGCACGATATAGATGTTTCTCAACACCAAATGATAAACATATATGAACATTAATAGCTGTCCATAACGTCGAAACAAATGTAATCTATGGAGCATTTGAATCACAAGGCATTCGATAATTGCAATGCAAATCACTAATACGATAATCTGTAATGAACTAATTGCGTACATTTAGTCAGCATAACAAGATCTCAAATTGCATCGTGCGACAGATGGAAACCTCGTCTAACCTCAAATTAGCATCGGCATGTGGGACTTCATGCAAAAACAATTTAGCAACATTAATTTAGAAAACTCCTAGCTAGGGCCCTTATCAAAATCAGCAGTTGGTTACCTAAAAGAAACACAATGCAATTTTACAATTTCCTTTCATATTTACCGATTACGATCAGCATACAAGGAAGTCTTCGTCTCACAGGTACCGTTCTTCGGTCATCATGGGTACCGTTTCTCGATCAGCATGGGACGGGACAAAGGGGCAGGGGTGGACGGGGCAAATGCCTCACGGCGGCAAGGTAAAACTATTACTTCATGCAAAGGGATCAGACCAAAGTTACAGTCTCTAGGGCAAGAATCGTTTAAAGCCTCTTTCTCTCGATTAGAGAAAGCATCAAAGTCTCTCAAAATGGCGTCGCAGCAAAGTGGGCCATAATAGCTACGAAGTCTGCAAAATGGCAGGATGTCCGATGACAGAGAGAGAGAGCGCTTCCTCTCGTGCACCTGGGTTTTATAGACAACAGTTCAAGTCCAGTAGGGTCTCCATTGGAGGGTTCATAGGTTAGCTTCAAATTGACCAATGAAACACGACAGTTCTCAAGCTTTTACTTAAGCATACATTATCCTTGGAGATGGGTACGTAATTTGCAACATTGTCTCTCGGTAAGCTTACTCTCAGAGCCTCCATTGTCCGCACCTGCAAGTCGACCTTGAATTAAGAGAAAATATGCCATGCTGGCACCAACTTTAAGATAAGCATGTGAACAGTTTCTGTGGAAAAGTACAGCTTCAAGCTAAAATACACGTTTAATAGCACAGTGGAAAAATACGAGCATCTAAACCATGAGACCAGGCAACTAGGCCAAAGCCTCCGCTAAAGTAATGCTAAGCTAAAGCGTTTCAAACAAGCAAATCGTAGCACACGTGTATGATTATGTCGGATTAGTGCAATTCTAATTCACCACGTTATATAAAGCACGCGTATAAATGATGGCAAACTACTCTGAGGGCACATTTTGTCCCCGTACAATCTTAATTAATTCGGTTAATGTCACACATGATTGTTTCAGCACTACGTTTAAGCGTTAATAAATCAAAACCTTCATTTTCTGCTTCATCAACGGCTAAATCACTGAGCGTAACTTTAGATCAGGAAGTAGTGCTAAAATTTCAGGTCACCTGTTACTACCACCTTTCTCTTTATCCTTCATGTGTTTAGAAACAAATCTACATTTTCTACCCAAAGATATGCATGCTTCTATAGTCACAATGTGTGTTATCCAGAAACTATTACGGCAATTGCTTGGATTTAGCTTTCTATCTACTTTTTGTCTATCCTGAAATGCTTTGTGAGTTAAGAATGTTGTGTTAGGAGAGGCCAGGAACCATCAAAATGTGACTATGTTGCAGATATCCAGGAAGAATTACAGCGGATGGTAGTTGAGTAGAAACTGATAATTCAGTGCATCTGTATGGCTCATAGAGGTTTCAACGTACCTTACACCCCAACAAACTCTCTTCACTCGGAGAAATGCGTTTACTAGAGATCACTCATATTAGTAAATAACGTACAAGGGGTTTCAATCGAATAGTTTGTTTTAGCTTATTCCAAATATATCCAGTAGTTGTTTAGATAAATCTGCAGGGTGAGATTTTATGGGTTAATCCTGTGCATATTTGGACTGCTTGAAAGTCAGAAAATATCTGAATGGACGTGGAAACTTATCAGTCGGTCGGTTCATTCTCACCCCAGACCCACAATGGATGAGGTGATCAAAAGAGGAGTTCACAATGTATTTTTATCCCATAACACAAAAATATAACTGAGAAGCTATTAAACAATACTTGAATGTTTCTATCAAAGCAAACCTATCTATAATGAGAAGAAATTAATTTAGCTCTCTCCCTTATGGACCTAACCTTCCCTCTGACTCAAACGTGAACTCTGAGTTGTACTGCATCAATGGGCTTTCACTTTACCAGTCTCATTTAGGAACAGGACATAGTGTTATTACATGGAAGCATACATAAAACATATTTGGAATGTTTTAACCGTGCCCCTGGCCCCACATAAATCTTGAGAAAACCAGTCCACTTAAAACTGTACTTAGAAATTTCCATGAAGATTCGGCTGAAGAGGAAGTTATAAAGATTTTCAAAATTTTGGACTTTCCACGGAAATTGCCAATGTGCAGAATAATGACCACAGGGCATGGCTGGCCATAACTGCACAAGTGATTTGACTTCAATTGATCAGTACCATAATTTCAGATGTGTGCTTTTGTGTCAAATTATGGTAAACCTTCAGCATTACAACACTGAAGAACAAATTCTGTTTTAGTGCTTTCCAAAGACATGCTTCTGATGTGCATTGATAACTCTTCTGTGGTTCTCACTCACCCACTCACTAGAAGAAACTACACACCATTCAATTGAAGAAAGCAGTCCAACTATTGCATACACGTTGTATTATGCTATACTATTTTATGATATTCATATTTGTATTAGGCCTGGGCAGCGTTTTAATTATGCCAGAGTAATCAGATTAATTTTGGTAATTCCACATTACACTTTGACATGAAATTACCAATAATTATGCAATTACCCATGCTTGCATAATTTAGAGTAAATCAGGGGAAACTATCACCGGATAATATTTAGCAAGTGAGAATGGCCGCTCATGCTCACTATTCATGTTCTGCTGCATTTAGTAATAATTCTTAGTCCAAAATGCATCCTTGCGTCCACTTTGGACTCGAGAGGGCATTTATCCACTAAGAAATAGCGCTAAATACAGAATTACTCTTCTCACATAATTCAAGTGTAATCTTGTGGAATTCTTATGTAATTCCGTGTGATTATGCTACATGAATTACACATGTTATGTGCACCCATAATCTGTATAACATGCTTACCGCTATTGGTGTGGTCTTGAAACACTATTCAGTTTTGCTATCTTTTGGCACAGATTTTAAGGTCAAGTGATCGGAGGGACATATATCTGGAAAACACCTTGGTGTGGAGAATAAACACTGAGCCTGGAGGCTATATTCATCTCCTTTCACAGGAGTCAACCTAGTGGTATGGGACAAAGTGGCAATTCAATTAGCACTCTCAATTTTTCCCATTCCATTTACTCTGTAGACAAACCAAGCTTGACACTAGCCAAGGAGGAATGCTCTTTCAGATCACGGAGGGTAAAACGATGTGTCAGGTTGGGAGACCTATTTGAGAAAACTAGCATTAAACAGTTTGATACAATTTTGGATCCCAGAAACAGAGAGAAATTACTAGTGCCAGATTCGCCACTGGACCTTAAACCAGTCTGTTAGAATTTATGCTAGTCAACACTTGACAAAATGAATGAAAGGGCTCCTACTGAAGGAAGGCTATGAAAAACTCATATTAGTCACATTTGTTTGTCACAAAAATCTCAGAGATGGTGGCAATTGGAGAATAATTTGTAACACAATCTATTAATGATAAATGCCGGGAACATAGAAAAACCAAAATGGAACCCCTGGCATCTACAGTACGGTTAGTAGGACAGGGGCAAACATCAAAATTAAAAAGAAGAAAACCCACCTGACCTTCATTTTTTTGAACAATGATATGCCTCAACCTCAGTACAAATATATCATAAATTTTAATCAGAAATTTGTCTCTAGAAAAACAATAATGGATAAACAATATTTGTATTAATCATAGTTAATTTTATTACAATTGGTGTCATCCATAACCTATACAAAAATTAGTCAATGAAGAGCGCTGGGAACAACTGTAAGCACGTGGATCCGGTCTTTGAGTTAACGCATAATTGTGGATTCTTTCAATGCCTCGTTCAGGGGTTTCCTGTGGAGACCAGCGGTTTTAATCTCTTTGGAAAATCTCCTTTCCCTACACCCTTCCAACTTTGGAAGTGTCCCCAACCCGATCTCAACCTGGAAAGGGGTTTACTTCTGTCCTCAAAAGAAGTAAATATTTTTTCTTATCCAGAATTGAAGTGGGCTGCGTAAAGCACATATAAATCATGCAATGTGTGCATCTCAGTGAATCTGACTGTACAAATTATTTTGAGAATTGAGCCCCAAATGTGTTGAGTCAATGACACCTTGAATTCATTTTTTTATGAAGGCAAGCACCTGTCACTGGTGAAGCAAAGAATGGAATAGACCTACAGGTCAGAGAAGGTACACTGAATGTATAATGATAGCTGTCTGATCATCAACCTGTTAATAGTCACTCATTTTTAAATACCAACAACATTATCAGTTTTCTATATGACGTTTTTATGTGGGCATGCAACACATAAAGACCACAGAGTTCCACAAATCAAATAGCATTATGTTCAAAGATTGCAAGATCTGTGCAGTAATGACCTTTGTGGGCTCCTCACTATTTTTTAACCAATTTTATTGCATCTTAAATGTCATGGTCATACATGTTTTTTAGCTAGGCAAGTTACATTCATGGTAGTAAAATCGGTAGTCTCATTGCATAGTTATTGGCAATATAACATCACATTAACATCAGCAGGAGTCCTTGGTTCAGTCCATGCAAACAAAAGCAAACAACAATAGAAGAAAACATGTCATGTGCTGTTGTTATGTCAATTGGTGCCGTTTAACCTTTCCATCTCAGGCAGGTACTGCAAACCGTGGAAGTCGACAGTGACTGAGTTATCACCAATGGCCACCAGGAAATTTGCGGTCCCCTCACTAAACATTGCACCTGGCATTCACCTTTGTGTGTGAACATCCACGGCCTAGTCATTATGGAGGTCACCCAGTGCAGCACATGGTAGCCACTATACATGTCATATATCGCCTTGTATGCAGCAAACACAAGTGGACCAAATGAGCTACACACAAACCATTAGATGGCCACTGCCTGTGGATGCCGAGGGGCTACTGTTTTCATAGCTGGGAAAGCCATACTAGGAGCATTCCAACACTATATGCAGAGGTCCATCTTCTTGTCAGCCCTACCACAATGTGTCATGGCCCAGTGAGTTAGAACCTAGTAGTAAAGCTTCTGTACAGAATGCACCTTCTGGCTGTGAATACTATATATGTGCACTGCGGATCATCTACAATTTCTTTGAAAAAGCTGGCAATGTTTTTTTATCAAATTTCTTTAAAATAGAAGCCCTAAAGCTTTTATTTTCGACCAGCATCACTTGGTGCAATGTTTGAAAAGTTAACCAACTTCCACTTCTCAAAACCGAAGGTGTCTGCCCAGCGGTGTGCGTATTTGTCATAAATCAAAAACTTAGTAGTTTTCAAGGTTACATGTGTTAGAAAAATATCATGTAACTGTGCAATAAATGTGCAATATGTTTCTGCTTCTATTATCTTCAAAACATACCAAAGGCAAGCATATCCCGCACTGAATTTAAAATGGTAGGCCACCCCCTTTCAGAACTTGGTCTAGCTATGTGTGTTTTTTCATCCACCTTCTATCTTCACACTATTGCAAATACATAGAGCCAGGGCCAGACCTGTTTGCTGTCCTGTCCAATTCATACAGATTTGAAATCTTGTAAGGCATTACAACCCTTGTATTCCCCCACTTCCTTCTAAGTCTTTCAACTCCATTATACAGTTTGACATTTCTAATTTCCTTTCTCTTGCTGCTAGACCAACATCTTCTCCAGCCAAACCTATTTTGGCTACTGCGGTCAATTCAGTCTGTCCTTGTCTCTTTACCTATCATACTGTTTATTCAGCATCTCATAAATTTGCTACTGCAGGCCCCATTATTCAGTAAGCATGTCTTGACCATTCAAATGTTTCCCTACTTCGCTCTTACCATATGCATCCAAAATATGAAATGTGTGAGACCTGACATTCTTGATGTGGTTTCCCCCAAACTTTTTGCCTTCATTACTCCTATTTTGCTGAATTTGTTTTGTTGGCTTTAGGACTTTCTTCAATTTACCACTGCTGACCAGTGCTAAAGTGCTTGTTGTCAACATCAGGACAGTGCGCGCTCTATGGGCGACGTAAATGCAAAAACCCAGTCCTTATGCAAAGGCAAATTTCATGCATTGTGTCTCTATGCAGTATGTTAACTTTTGTCACTGCAGAGCTTCTACCTTGAAAAGTCATTAATGCTATTTGTAGTTCATTGTTCATTTGCAAGCCTTGTTTGCAGGACTACAGTGTGTGGTCCTTTATTCTAAGACCTTCTAGAAGTCTTTCTTGCAGCATGGTTGGGTGTGGCTCGTGGGCAGGGCTTGGCTCTATATAAGGGAGCCAGCCCAGCTCCACGTGCTCACTATTCGGAGGTCCCGGTGCAGAGCAGCAGCATTTTCCAGAGTTCCTGTCCCAGAGGCCTATCCAGTTATTTCCAGGCCTGCCCTCGTTTCTTTGGTGATTTTCCAGCAGGGCGGTAAGGCGGAGGTTGGGTTAGGCCCCCGACTCCGTTTCCAATGACACTCGAGTTTTGGACCTAAACTTGACATCGCGTGTGTGATTGTTTTCATGGCATTTGTATCGTGAATTACGAATCGGCAACAGTGTGCGCCATTCATTCCTAGCATTTACTTCTTGGCATTCAGATCGGCAGGGCGCGCAATAATTTCATGGCATTTGTATTGTGAACTTCGAATCGGCAACAGTGTGCGCAATTCATTCCTAGCATTTACTTCTTGGCATTCAGATCGGCAGAGCGTGCGATCACTTCATGGCATTCGGTTCTTGATAATCGAATCGGCAACAGTGTGCGCGATTCATTTCAGGCATTTAACCTTTGAAATACGGATCGGCAGAGTGCGCAATCATTTCTAGCCATTGAAATTTAGAAGTGCAAGTTTGATTAAGGTGCATAATATTTCCTGAACATTTGAGTCTTGGAACTTTTAATCAGAGAGTGACGTAGCCATGTTATTCATGAATCTAGTACAGTTCATTCATGCAGAGAAATAACCATGTGTTCTTTGATTCTTGTTACAATGCAATGACTACTCTAAGAACTATTTGGAGAGTGTTTATTGTGCAAAAATATAATATGTTAATTCTGGAATGTTCATAGGAAAACCTTGTATAACCTTTTCTTGATTTCCAGGTACCTAGATTCTTGAGGCCTATTATAGTGAAGCCTTAGGCCATTCATGTTTTCAGTATAAGTGTTTATTTGAAACAAAACTTGTTGAAAGTCATTGTGATTAATCTTGCAATTGTGTTGTTTAACTCTTCCTTCCCCGCTGTTCCCAACCCAAAACCCATTCCCCCACTTGGCCATTCTTTAACTCGGTGCTATATTACTGGTGGAGTTTGGAGCTGCCAAGAGGTGGACATGTTGGGAACATGCACAAGCCCGAGGATCTGGTCTCCTTGACACTTCTGCTCTCTCCTTTAAACGTGGTAAAATTGACTTATATACTCTTTTACACCCACGCACATCTAATTAACTTATAAATCCCAAGTAAATCAATACTACTGGCACACAGGATCTGTAAATTAAATTATACTAGTGGGTCTGAATCACTCATTGTGCCTCCCAATTAAGTGGCTCTTGAAAACTTGACTCTGGCCTGCCACTGCAGCCTGTGTATGCTGCTTTAAACTCCCATTTTGACCTAGCAAAATAAATATTTTGCAGGCCTAGACCTCCCTTTTTAATACTTATCTGTCACCCCAGAATAGGCCCTAAACAGCCCACAGGACAGGGTGCAATGTAATTAAAACAGTGGACATGTACTTTTACGTTCTACATGTCCTGGCAGAGAAAAACTCTCGAATTAATTTTTCACTACCTTTCTCATATGATAACAGTTGGTTACCTTATTACATTTAATAAGCAATAACATTTGTGTGGGAGCAGGTAGAAATGTCATATTTTGTATATAAGGAATTGTAATTTAAAACCCTCTTTAATGGTTAAGACAGATTATAAGTCACAGTTCTTAAAATGCCACTTTTAGAAATTTGGCATTTTGTTGTTCAAGCCACTTGGCACCTGCAGCCTATTCCCTAGGCCACATGACTAGGTTTGTTGGCAGTTGGCCTTTGTGTATTCCTCCCAGACAGTATCACAATAGAGGGGTTGGGTGTTGGCAGGATGTTGGGGGGAGGCTGTCAGACATGAACTTCAAGGACATTGCCTCAAAGAACTTCACACTAGCCTATTAAGATTACAGACAAACTGGGACCAGGAAAGGGAGGCAGGAGATTCACGACCCCTCTGTGAGGGGGTGGGGATCCAGGAGCTTCTCTCACTTCAAAGGTAGCACTAGGTATAAGACTGGGGCCCTTAGACCCACTCTTCCATACACCCATGGACCTATGGATACTACAGAAAAAGGACTGTTCTGCTGCCAGAGGACTGCCCTGCTGATTGAGGCCTGCCCTGCTGTCTGAAAACAAAGACCTTGGACCTGCACCCTTCATCCCAGGCTTCCTGAGTGACTCTAAGGGCTTCACATTCACTCACACACATATACTCAGTCACACATCCACACAAAGATGTACAACTACACCCACACACACAGATACTCATACTGACATAGACACACCGACACGGATAGCCCCACAAGTTCACTCACAAACACCTATCCCACACACACTTAGAGCCCGACTTAGATCTTGGTTGAATCGGTCCTTCCCTCGGTTTTCCATTGGATAATCCGTCCACTGACTAGGCGGTCCGTCTGCTCTATTTAGATGCTGACGAAGCCATGGACTAACGTCCATCGGTGAACTGCCATCTACGCCAAAATTTTACATCCACGTGGTTGGCGCCATAGGAAAAAGTGGCTGGTGGTGGGAGCACATTCACTTTTACTGCCGGCCAATCAAGATGTGCCTTTCCACCGACACAACTGTAGCAGCTAAACTTCCTTACCTGAGTTGGCAGATTGGAAGGGATAAAAGGATGAAACTTACCGTTTTCTCTTTTGTTCACTTTTCTTGCCACTATGGACCCGATAACATAAGTCCTGCCATTGCTGCTGATACTGGACCATAACGTAAATCAACCCCGTTGTCACCGGAACCGAAGGTAAGTGACTGTTTTACCTGTTACCATCAGAACTGTCTGTGTACATTAGATCCAAACCTGGTTATGTTTAAAAAATACTTGCAAGCAATCTACTTGCAAGCAATAGTACAATGATGTGCAATGCATATGTATTTAATGTGGTAGATTTAAAAACCTGAAAAACACACACCTCTATATATTATTAACACTCACCAATCTAATATTAACTGCCTTCATACTAATTGACACCTACACAGAAAGTTACATTAATCCCTAATTTGAAGTGTGTCCATACAGGTGTGTAGAATAATTTTCCTTAAATTGCAATATCATATCCATAAAGAGTACACATCATTGTATCTACATAAATCCAATATAATGTAATAATTGAAGCATCACAATGCAACAAGTGGGTTTACGCAAAATGTACAACCAACGTTAGCTCTGAACTTCAAGCATGCCATAGATGTATTAATGTCACATTTCCCCTTGTCTTGTGCAATTTCTGTTAACCATTAGATTTCAATCAACTCAAAAGTGATATTTACCCTTTGTAATGCATTTGCGTTTATTATTAACATTTATCATTATAAAATCAATATATCTGCATTCACAAGTAAGAAAAATATACACATGCTTAATTTTCACGTAAGTGTCCAGTATCATGATGAATGCTTGTACCAAAATGAACATGTACACCACAAATGTCTAACACTAATGTCTGCATCATATGTATATGTCAAAAATAAAACTGTGTTTTTCAGAAAGGAAAATAAGCTCATGGTGCTCACATTTGCATCAATAACATTGTCAGCAATCAATTACTACTAATTTATAAATATAAATCCAATATAATGTAATAATTGAAGCATCACAATGCAACAAGTGGGTTTACGCAAAATGTACAACCAACGTTAGCTCTGAACTTCAAGCATGCCATAGATGTATTAATGTCACATTTCCCCTTGTCTTGTGCAATTTCTGTTAACCATTAGATTTCAATCAACTCAAAAGTGATATTTACCCTGTGTAATGCATTTGCGTTTATTATTAAAAATTTATCATTATAAAATCAATATATCTGCATTCACAAGTAAGAAAAATATACACATGCTTAATTGTCACGTAAGTGTCCAGTATCATGATGAATGCTTGTACCAAAATGAACATGTACACCACAAATGTCTAACACTAATGTCTGCATCATATGTATATGTCAAAAATAAAACTGTGTTTTTCAGAAAGGAAAATAAGCTCATGGTGCTCACATTTGCATCAATAACATTGTCAGCAATCAATTACTACTAATTTATAAATAATGTCAGGACAAAGTTAGTGAAAATACATGAAATTTAATCAAAGAACGAGGCACGTCTATCATTTGTAAATAAAATACATTTTAAAAAGGGAATTGCCCATAGTGTCCATGAATGAACTTGGGGGCTTCAGGCCCAGAATGTGCCTCCTAAGTACACTGCTTAGTACAACCTCCCCAGGAAGGGGCATCTAGTGGACAGACCCGGCACCTCAAAGATATTTCTTGGGAGGGGTGGGTTTGAATTTCTTTGAGGTCAGGGCCTGATATTTAGTAAAGGTACGGAGAGGAGAAGGGGTGAAAGGGGTGGGAGAGGATGGGGTTTGGGAAGTAGAAGGCGTGCAATGGGTGTTGTATGTGTGTCTGTCTGTTGTGCAGGAGCATGTGGGACTGTCATAGGTAGTGCATTTTGGGGGCCTGTGTTTTGAAAGGTGTGTGGTGTTCAGGTGACTGTGTGCCTTTGCGTTTGGTGGGTGTTGGGATGTGTGTGCTTTTCTGTGAGTGTGTATGTTTAGATGTGTGTGGTTTTGTAGATGTACTATATTCAGGTGATTGTAAGCATGTGCATCTGTTTGTTTTTTGAGTTGCTGTATGTGTTACTATATGAGTTTGGATGAGTGTGATGTAGCTGTGGAAGTTGTTGTATGTGGGTGTAATGGTGGTTGTGGGTGTGTTGATGGTTGAACTTGTTGTGGTGATGATGGGGATGCATGTGTCTGTGGTGGTGGCAGTGGGTGTTGTGGGTGTGGGAGTGGTGGTCATGTCTGTGGTGGTGGGTGTGGTGGTTGTGTAGGGGTGGTGGGTATTGTGGTGGTTGTGTATGGATGCTGAGTGTTGTGGTTGTGGGTGGGGTGGTTATGTCTGTGGTGGTTATGGGTGTGGGTGTGATGGTGCATGTTGTGGTGCCTGTGGTTGGAGTGTCAGTAGTGTGTGTCTGTTGGATGGGTGTATTGTTGTGTTTTTGGTGTGTTTGTGTTTATGTGTGGGTGTGCTGCTTTTGTCTGTTGGAATGGTTGTGTGCAAGGAAGTGAGTGTGCTTGGGTTTGGAGTGGGAGGTAGGATTTGGGATAACAAAGGGAAATGAGTAGGGGCACAGGGTGGGGTCAATTTGAGGGCTGCATTCAGTGTAGAGGCTATCTTTGCAAGCAATCTCTGCATGCCAGACATGGAACTATGAATGGCATCCAGAAACGTAACCATCTGTTGCATTTGGCAACTGAGCCCCTGGATGCCATTTACAATCGCTGTGTGGCTTACAGAGATGCTGTGTAAGAGGTCAATAACCTTTTCACTGAGCACGACCAGGGGGACATGTGCAGAGGAAGGTGCCTGCGGCAAGTCAGACTTGAGCCTTTTAGGGGACGGGATTGACCAACTGGGAGGGGGGAGCAATGGGGAGAGCGGAAATGGGAATCTGGGTAGTGGACAAGGATGCAGATGGGACAGGTCCTTTTGGGTCTACCACCAGTAGGGAATGGTCTTCTATGGAGACCTTCGAAGAAGCAGTAGAGCCGGTGGCCTCCGTGCCAGCCCCTTCTCCCTCTATGCTACTTTGTCTATCCATGTCTGATGTATCTGCATCCAACACAGTGGCCAGCTGTTTCCCTGCCTTCATGTTGTATCTCCTTCGCCTGCTCCTGATGATGCTAAAAAAACACAAACAACATCTTTAGCATAACTGTGCAAATAAATATTTTCGTGATGTTCATTTACAAAACATTTAACACTTTTATTGTTTCACCTGCTGCAAGGCATTAAAACTTAGATATACTTCACCATTACCCCATGCATGTCTGGAATTTATCATGGACCCATTTGCTCACAGTTTTGCAAATTGCCATGATTATCCCATCTCATTTTAGATAATTTCTCTTAAATACCTCGATATTTCTCATGGAAATATACATTACCTCTGAATGGGTCAGATAGGTTGTGTTGAATAGTGATCTTGTCACAAACAAAAATATTAAGCAAGAAAGTTTTGTAACATCTACATTGTCCACCTGCAGAAGTCCCCTTTCTTTCAATATTGATTCATCACCTGGATATAACAAAAGACAACAAAAATGTTGTTTGGGGTAAGGGTAACTCTTACATCAATGTGTACGCATTCCTGTCTATTTCAATTAAGAATGTTTACCTACTAAATTCATGTTTTTGTAAGCAAACTAGCCTAAATACACATTTGTGAAGGAGTAAGGCCTTATGCCAGTCAGCTACTGTCAACATGAACTGACTTAAATCTTGCAGCGAAAACATTTTTATCGAATGTCTTTGATAAGAACTGTTGCCATTGTACTCACACTCATAGTCATTTTTGACCAGATGGTTAATATTGTTTGGTCATAATAACAACTCATCCATGTGAAGACAGAAACATAAACTGTATCCTAAGTGCATTATACGCCATGTCACTTGTAATAGGGCCCACATTACCTACTCACAATTGTGGAGCATCACACTTTAATTGGGGACTGTGTGGTACAACTGTCCCTCATAACATAGGCAAAAAATAGGTACCTTTTTGTTCTTGGGCAGGCATGCGGCTGTTCAAAACAGTGCTTTGGTTGTAATAAGGAATCTAGTGGCATCCTTTAACACAAATCAATACACAAAACACATCAACATTCACCTTATGCAAAACTTACAGCTTCCAGAAATACTCTTGTGCCTTGCATGTGTGTCAACTTTTATGTGATCCCATAAATAATTGCTGTGACAAAAATATAGCTAAGTATCGATAAGAACTCAATAAACTGATTTACCCCTTTGATAATGCTGTTGGGTTATCAACTGCCCAACAAGGTCCGGATAGGTGACTGCAAGAATGCGGGCCATTAGGGTGATTAGGGTGCTGTGCATGTGCTTCCCATGTTGGGAGGACTGGCTGGACTCCAGGTGACTCGTGGGTCCAGAATCGTAGGCCCTCCTACCTCTTGCAACAGTGAATGCTGCACCTTTTGTAGGCCCCAGGGTCCTCACCTTCTTGGCGATGGCCTTCCATATCTCCTTCTTCTGATGGGTGTTGACCAATATGGATATGACAAAAGAAAGAAAAATATGTTTTGTAAGATTTAGAGAGCTTGTATTGCTGTGTCACAATTTGGTAATATCTCTCACAAGCATTTCTAAAAAGTAAGTTAAGATTATTTACTAACATTTTAATTTTCTCAAGAATTACTAATTTGTAGTGACCTGTTGCGTACCCTCAACACTTTCAATGTCCTAATGTTACAAATCCAAGCCACAAACATAATTTAGGCCACTGGGCTGAACCATTTCCTGTAGTGGGAGCTACCTCTGAGCAGTACAAATCATTGTGAGCTACTGAAGGCTAAACAATCTGTACATTATTAGCACATACTCCCACGCACAGCTACATTGGCTTAATGCCTAAATGTTTTAGAACCAGATACCATGGTTTGAACCAAATACAATTACTATAGGCTGCCATGTGTGTCAGTTATAACATGGTTTTTGGTGATGTATGAAGGAAGGGGAGACCACAGGATATTACTTTCCCATATGTGACACCATTAAATGGGTAAAACATACAGATACAATTTTTTCTGAAAATGGGATCAATTTAAAGTGAAATAAAATATTCTGACAAGTCCATAACTTGAACGTTTTTTCTTGCACTTTACATTTCTTTCATTTCAACATATGGTTGTGTTTTTCACTTATATTTATGTTACAGTGTCTACAGGCCACTAGAAGTAAGGGGCATTCAATTAGTAAATTATGTAGTTATGTTCCCTGCCACATTATTGAGTTGACTACACTCCAATCACAACACTTCACTTAGGATTTAAAACAGACCAATTAACCTGTGTATTTAAATAAAGGTTACTTAGAAATAAATTTCCCATTCAAACGTGTACCTGTTCCTCTGGGTTCCCATACACCTGGATGCACAGGGACAGGATCTCCATGGTGAGGAGTTCCAGCTCCTCAGTGGAGAAGTTAGGGGCCCTGTCACCAGCTGTGCCTAGCATCCTGCCTCCCAGAGGTTGATAGTAGCAGGAAAAGTGGAAGAGGTGTTGTTGGCTGCAGTGTTATGAGGTTTTTCTCCTAACGCCATGACATACGCAATACGTGACAGTCACCGACACAGCCTTTGGCTTTTGTGCATTTCCATTGCATACGTTAGCCTATGGCTCTGTCCGTTGTGGACTGTTACACGTAGTATGTGTTCAACTTCCACTGACGACGGTCGGATTGCCAATGTCCTGATGGCAAAGTCAGGTGGCCGCCATTTTAGGATGTGAACAAATGTATTTTTAAATGTTAAGGGCATCACCACCATTCAAAATGGTGATTAGTTTGTTTACCAATGATAAATTTGAAAAACACGGTTTTCTGATAAATTTCACAAATTTCACACATTATAAAGAAATTTGTTACTGTGTTTAAAATTGATAGTGACACACTTAATTTTATACTTCCATTGACAGAATTTTAGGTTAAAAAAATTTAAAATAATGTGTAAGTAATACATTCCAAATGTATTATTGATTCAATACTTTTAAAACTATCAGTCATGTAAACAATTGTTATTGTAAGTTGCAACATCAACAAAAATTAAAGGTGGTCATTTCAACCCTGGCGGTCGGTGTTAAAGCGGCGGTAAGACAGCCAACAGGCCGGCGTTACAAAATTTGCAATTGCGACTGTGGCGGAAACCGCCAACAAAGACAGCCACTTTAACACTCTGACCGCCACGGCGGTACAAACAAACAGCTTGGGGGTCACCGCCAACAGACAGGCAGAAGACAAACTACCGCCCACAGTATCACAACCTACCAATCTGCCACCTTTTCCGGGGCGGATTCACCGTGGATAAAAACACGGCGGAAACAGGATTTCAAAGTGAAAACGCTCACCTCTACCCACCCCACGAGGAACCAGGACACCATGGAGCCGGAACTCCAAATTCTCCCTGCGATAGTCTTCCTGCTCCTCTACCAGGAGCTCAAACCCCGGTGGCGAAGACCACGGTGAGTACTGCACCTACGACACAGGGGAGGGGGGAGGGAAAAAACAGGGACACACACACACAACACCCCCACCCCCACCCCCACCCCCACCCCCACCCTCACCCACTACAACACACACACTAATACATATTTATACATGATAGTTACACCCCCCAACCCCCCCTCCAAGAATGCAAAGACAAAAGAAAATGAGTGTAACCATTGTAAAATATTAAAATCAAGTAGGCAAAAATATATATATATACACCATAAACAAAATATACACCAAGCATAGTAGTCCAGGTAGTGCTCCAATTAAGTCAGTGGAACACTGGGCCCACACGGTATGGGCGAGGCTCACACAAGATCCCCGACCATGATGGAGAGAACACTGCAGGGGCATCAGAGAGCAAGAAAACAGGCACCTCAGGGCGAGGGAAAGGGGGGGTACCTCAGCCATTTGAGTGCACAACGCCAAATCCACGAGAGGGCCACATGCCCACTGTTCAATCCTGGGGAGTGCAAAGCCGCAGTCTCTGAAGTCTATACAGTGGGTGGATTGCCCACTGTTCAATCCTGGGGAGTGCAAAGCCACAGTCTCTCAAGTCTCTCCAGTGGGTGGGTTGCCCACTGTTCAATCCTGGGGAGTGCAAAGCCACAGTCTCTCAAGTCTCTACAGTGGGTGGGTGTAGGAAGTTGGCTCTGTATGTACTATTTCAAAGTAAGAAATAGCATGCACAGAGTCCAAGGGTTCCCTTTAGAAGTAAGATAGTGGCAAAAAGAGATAATTCTAATGCTCTATTTTGTGGTAGTGTGGTCGAGCAGTAGGCTTATCAGAGGGTAGTGTTAAGCATTTGTTGTACACACACAGGCAATAAATGAGGAACACACACTCAAAGACAATTCCAGGCCAATAAGTTTTTATATTGAAAAATATATTTTCTTAGTTTATTTTAAGAACCACAGGTTCAAGATTTACAAGTAATACTTCACATGAAAGGTATTTCACTCAGGTATCTTAGGAACTTTGAATCAACACAATATCATGTACAGTTTTGGCAAAAATGGCAATAAGCTATTTTAAAACTGGACACTGCAAAATTCAACAGTTCCTGGGGGAGGTAAGTATTTGTTAGTTTTTCAGGTAAGTAAAGCACTTATAGGATTCAAAGTTGGGTCCAAGGTAGCCCACCGTCGGGGGTTCAGGGCAACCCCAAAGTTACCACACCAGCAGCTCAGGGCCGGTCAGGTGCAGAGGTCAAAGTGGTGCCCAAAACGCATAGGCTTCAATGGAGAAGGGGGTGCCCGGTTCCAGTCTGCCAGCAGGTAAGTACCCGCAACTTCGGAGGGCAGACCAGGAGGGTATTGTAAGGCACCGGGGGGGACACAAGTGAGCACAAAAAGTACACCCTCAGCGGTACAGGGGCGGCCGGGTGCAGAGTGCCAACAGGCATTGGGTTTGCAATAGGTTTCAATGGGACACCCAGGGGGCTCTTCAGCAATGCAGGCAGGCAAGGGGTGGGCTCCTCGGAGTAGCCACCACCTGGGCAACGGAGAGTGCCACCTGGGGGTCACTTCTGCACTGGAGGTTGGATCCTTCAGGTCCTGGGGGCTGCGGGTGCAGTGTCTTTAACAGGCGTCGGGTTCTTTAAAGCAGGCAGTCGCGGTCAGGGGGAGCCTCTGGATTCCCTCTGCAGGCGTCGCTGTGGGGGCTAAGGGGGGTCAACTCTGGTTACTCACGGGCTAGCAGTCGCCGGGGAGTCCTCCCTGTATTGTTGGTTCTCGGTAGGTCGAGCCGGGGGCGTCGGGTGCAGAGAGGAAAGTCTCACGCTTCCAGCGGGAAACGTGTGGTCTTTAAAAGTTGCTTCTTTGTTGCAAAGTTACAGTCTTTGTGGAACAGGGCCGCTGTCCTCTGGAGTTCTTGGTCCTTTAAGATGCAGGGTGATCCTCTGAGGCTTCAGAGGTCGCTGGACCCTGGGCGAATTGTCGTTGTTGCAGTTTTTCTCGAAGTGGGGAGACAGGCCGGTAGGGCTGGGGCCAAAGCAGTTGGTGTCTCCGTCTTCTCTGCAGGGCTTCAGGTCAGCAGTCCTTCTTCGTCTTCAGGTTGCAGGAATCTATCTTGCTTGGTTCCTGAGGCCCCTAAATACTCAATCTCCACTAGCTGGGACGCCCTGTGGTGCTGTAACCAAGGGGGTGAGCCTTTGAGGCTCACCGCCAGGTGTTACAGTTCCTGCAGGGGGAGGTGAGAAGCACCTCCACCTAGTACAGGCTTTGTTACTACCCACAGAGTGACAAAGGCACTCTCCCCATGTGGCCAGCAACATGTCTGGTGTGTGGCAGGTTGGCAAAACTAGTCAGCCCACACTGGAAGTCGGGTATGTTTTCAGGGGGCATCTCTAAGATGCCCTCTGGGTGTATTTCACAATAAAATGTACACTGGCATCAGTGTGCATTTATCGTGCTGAGAAGTTTGATACCAAACTTCCCAGTTTTCAGTGTAGCCATTATGGTGTTGTGGAGTTCGTGTATGACAGACTCCCAGGCCATATAATCTTATGGCTACCCTGCACTTACAATGTCTAAGGTTTTGCTTAGACACTGTAGGGGCATAGTGGTCATGCACCTATGCCCTCACCTGTGGTATAGTGCACCCTGCCTAAGGGCTGTAAGGCCTGCTAGAGGGGTGACTTATCGATGCCATAGGCAGTGTGAGGTTGGCATGGCACCCTGAGGGGATTGCCATGTCGACTTAGTCATTTTCTCCCCATCAGCACACACAAGCTGGCAAGCAGTGTTCATGTGCTGAATGAGGGGTCCCCAGGGTGGCATAAGACATGCTGCAGCCCTTAGAGACCTTCCCTGCCATCAGGGCCCTTGGTACCAGGGGTGCCAGTTACAAGGGACTTACCTGGATGCCAGGGTGTGCCAATTGTGGAGACAAAGGTACATTTTTAGGGAAAGAACACTGGTGCTGGCGCCTGGTTAGCAGGCCTCAGCACACTTTCAAATCAAAACTTGGCATCAGCAAAGGCAAAAAGTCAGGGGGTAACCATGCCACGGAGGCATTTTCTTACACTGGGTTGTCCACTGTTCCATCCTGGGGAGTGCAAAGCCACAGTCTCTCAAGTCTCTACAGTGGGTGGGTTGCCCACTGTTCCATCCTGGGGAGTGCAAAGCCACAGTCTCTCAAGTCTCTACAGTGGGTGGGTTGCCCACTGTTCAATCCTGGGGAATGCAAAGCCACAGTCTCTCAAGTCTCTCCAGTGGGTGGGTTGCCCACTGTTCCATCCTGGGGAATGCAAAGCCACAGTCTCTCAAGTCTCTACAGTGGGTGGGTTGCCCACTGTTCAATCCTGGGGAGTGCAAAGCCACAGTCTCTCAAGTCTCTCCAGTGGGTGGGTTGCCCACTGTTCCATCCTGGGGAATGCAAAGCCACAGTCTCTCAAGTCTCTACAGTGGGTGGTTTGCCCAATTTTCAATCCTGGGGAGTGCAAAGCCACAGTCTCTCAAGTCTCTACAGTGGGTGGGTAGCCCACTGTTCAATCCTGGGGAATGCAAAGCCACAGTCTCTCAAGTCTCTTCAGTGGGTGGGTTGCCCACTATTCCATCCTGGGGAGTGCAAAGCCACAGTCTCTCAAGTCTCTACAGTGGGTGGGTTGCCCACTGTTCAATCCTGGGGAGTGCAAAGTCACAGTCTCTCAAGTGGATAAGTCTCCACTGGTTCTGGAGGGGGCTTTGTGCCCAGAGTGCTTCATCCTGCCAAGGACAGAGGTAGTGGATGCCTTTCTGCACTGGTTCTGGAGGGGGCTCTGTGCCCAGAGTGCTTCATCCTGTTAAGGACAGAGGTAGTGGATGTATCTCTCCACTGGTTCTGGAGGGGGCATTGTGCCCAGAGTGCTTCATCCTGCTAAGGACGGAGGTAGTGGATGTATCTCTCCACTGGTTCTGCTTGTGACGGACTCAGTAGCGTCAGTGCCCTTGGCGCTCATGGGCTAGAGGTGCTTGAGGCGGCGGTGCCCTGTTCAGCGGTGCTTGGAGCGGCGGTACCCTGTTCAGCGGTGCCCTGTTCAGCGGTGCTTGGAGCGGCGGTGCCCTGTTCAGCAGTGCTTGGAGCGGCGGTGCCCTGTTCAGCGGTGCTTGAGGCGGCGGTGCCCTGTTCAGCGGTGCTTGGAGCGGCGGTGCCCTGTTCAGCGGTGCTTGAGGCGGCGGTGCCCTGTTCAGCGGTGCCTGGAGCGGCGGTGCCCTGTTCAGCGGTGCTTGAGGCGGCGGTGTCCTGTTCAGCGGTGCTTGGAGCGGCGGTGCCCTGTTCAGCGGTGCTTTAGGCGGTGGTGCCCTGTTCAGTGGTGCTTGGAGCAGCGGGCTCCTTTGCAGTGACTCAGCTGCTGACGGGCCTCTCTGTCCCATCGGGGCTTGTGCTGGCAGTCCTCTCTGTCCCAGCGGGGCTTGTGCTGGCGGTCCTCTCTGTCCCAGAGGGGCTTGTGCTGTTGGGCCCCTCTAGCCCAGCGGGGCTTGTGCTGGCGGTCCTCTCTAGCCCAGCGGGGCTTGTGCTGGCGGTCCTCTCTGGCCCAGCAGGGATGATGGCGGTGGCCTCCTGGGCAGCGGGGATGATGGCGGGGGCCTCCTGGGCAGCGGGGATGATGGCGGTGGCCTCCTGGGCAGCGGGGATGATGGCGGTGGCCTCCTGGCCAGCAGGGATGATGGCAGTCTCCTCCGCCGTGCTGCTCTTCCCAGACTTTCCTCGTTTCTTGTGGCCCTTCCCCACCTTGGAAGGTGTCGCAGCTGACTCCACATTCCCACCAGGACCCGTGGGAGCAGCTTTGGTGGCTGGAGTCTTCCCCCTCTCCCGCCGGCCATGGCCAACTTTTGATGCTTGACAGGTGGGGGACTGTCCGTGCTGTGGCTCCGTGCCACACTGGCTGCCCTGGTGGCCGGTGCACTCCAGATTCCGGTGACTATAGGCACCACTGGTCCGGAGATGTTGTGGCTGAGGTGCTAGTTCGGGACCTAGGAGACGGACGGGGTGGGGAAGGTGTGGGAAAGAGGTCAAGGTTGGACAGGAAAAGTTTTTGGGAGACACTGGGACGGGTAGCTGGAGGGGGTTTGGGAGCAGAGGAAGAGGTTGTGGTTGTAGGAGGTGTTCGTTTGCTGACTTTGGGTGAAGGTGCATACGTTGGAGGCTGTCGTGAGGTGGATGGCTGTTGGCTGGGTGTGTGCCTGCGTTTGTGTATCTTGGGAGGTGGTGTCACAAACACACTGGGAGAGGACACAGGGGACGTGTGAATGGTAGTGGGGGTGGTGACTGCACGTGGACGGGGTGTGGTGGTGGGTGTGCTGGTGATGGCAGTAGTGGCTGTAGATGTAGTGCATGCAGGTGTGAGTGTAGACGAGACTGGGAGGGAGGAGGTAGACGAGGAGGAGGGGGACAATGTGGAGGCAGTGGATGTTGGTGTGTCTGCATGTTTCTGATGCTTGCGTGAGTGCCTGTGGGATGTGTGGTGCTTATGTTTGCCTGAGCTTCCCTTGTGTGTTGACGTGTGTGCATGCTGGTCTGTAGGTGTGCTTGTGATAGGCTGGGGTACAGGGGATTGGGTCTGGGTGGAGGAAGTTGGAGGGGGGAGGCTAGAGACAGGGACAATGGCTGCCATCAGTGCTGAGGCCAGAGTCTGAAAAGCTCGCTGAAAGGCCGCCTGACCAGAATGAATGGCCTCCAGGAATGCATTGTTTTTTTGCAAACTGCCTCTCTACACCCTGGATTGCATTCAAAATGGTAGACTGCCCAACAGTGAGGGACCTGAGGAGGTCAATGACCTCCTCACTGAGGGCAGTAGGGGTGGCTGGGGCAGGGCCTGAGTTGCCTGGGGCGAAGGTGATGCCCACCCTCCCAGGTGAGTGGGCACGGGGCAAAGGCTGAGGGGCTGCTGGGAGGGCTGTGCTGGTAGGGGGGGTGGTGGCTGTACCTGTAGATGAGGGGGGCACAGATATTGCGGCTACCACAAGGGAGCTCCCATCAGAGGACGAGTCCGTGTCGCTGGTCTCAGCTCCTGTCCCTGCCGTGGAGCTCCCCTCGCCCTCCGTCCCACTGGTGAAGTCCGAGTCCATAGTGTGGCCCTCCATGGCCATGTGGGATGCAGCCCCTCGTACTCCGTTGCCACTGCTCCTCCGCCTGAAGATGCTAATGCACACAAGAACAGGGAGACCACAAAAAGGGAAGAAAGACATGTTGAGTGCATGCATTACCGCTACCTACGGAACTCGCCCTGGCCTAGGGAAACCCACAGCCCACCTCCCCCACCCAGACACCTCCACTGCGCGCAAAATCAGCCGGATGAGAGTGTACTCACCCCCTTGTAGCTGCTGTGATGCCTTCAAGCGCCCATCCAACTCCGGGTATGCCACCGCCAGGATCCTGAACATCAGGGGGGTCATGGTGCGACGGGCACCCCTCCCACATTGGGAGGGCATCCCCAGCTGAGCCTTTGCCGTCTTCTTGCTCCAGCGGCGAATGTCCTCCCATCTTTTCCGGCAGTGGGTGCTCCGTCTGTGGTAGACCCCCAGGGTCCGGACGTCCTTGGCGATGGCACGCCAAATATCTTTTTTCTGGTGGGCGCTGACCTACATGAATTGTACAGGGGGAAGAGAAACATATTACCAACTGCACCATCACAGTCATTGGCCCCCATCCCTACCCTTGCCATGTGGCACATGCACTCACCGTCGTTTCATGCACGCCGCAATCTCCCCCCCTTTTACATCCACCCCACTCCACACAGGCATATCCCATACAGCATGCTCCCAGTGTACTTACCTGTTTGTCTAGAGGACCGTAGAGTAGCGTGTACTGGGGGAGGACCCTGTCCACGAGTTTCTCCAACTCCTCCAACGTGAAGGCAGGGGCCCTTTCCCCAGACACTCGAGCCATGTCTCTTCCAGACCGAGGTCACAACAGCACTTGCAGTGGAGGTCCTCTCCTGTCGAAGATCAGTTATCGAGTGATTGAACAGATAGAAAATGGCGGTCACGTCTGCGGCGGTGCGTACCTTCACCGCCGGCGTACATCGTCATTGGCTCCTGGATCCCATATGGTCCAATGTTAAACAATGCAGCATTGCGCCGTGGTCTTCGACCGCCTACCGCGACGGTGTACAACGCCAGCGCAGTTACCTCACATCCCATTGTCCCACTTTAGAGGTCAGGCAGCCACCATTTCAGGGGCCCACATGGCTTAATTTTTAACTGTGTCACACATACCTAGGCCTAGACTCAACACACATACAGGCCACTTTTTGGATTATGATTCGTGTTCTGTGTAAGCTGTGGGTACGTACCTCTGAGTTGGTTGACTCTGTGCTCGTTGTTGTCCTTCATAGGCACCGTCCGCTGGGACATGTGAGGAGATGGCAGCATCCTCCGGTGTACCGACCGTTGGTGGACCTGTCGACAATGGAGGAAAGACATGTGATCATGACCTACAGGCTTGACCGTGCCACAATCCAGGAACTGTGCACCCAGCTGGAGCCAGACTTGATGTCAGCTATCCGCCATCCCACAGGAATCCCCCCTCAAGTGCTGGTGCTGTCATTGCTCCATTTCCGTGCAGGTGGGTCATTTCAAACAACTGTGGCCATAGCATCAGGGATGCCCCAGCCTATGTTTTCCAACGTGTTGTCCAGAGTGTTGTCTGCCCTGCTGAAACACATGCGGAGCTACATCGTTTTCCCTCAGGTGGAGGATTTGCCTACAGTGAAAGGTGATTTCTATTCCCTGGGATATATCCCAAACATCATAGGTACCATTAATGGGACCCATGTGGCTTTGGTCCCCCTCCCCCGCAAGAGTGAACAGGTGTACAGAAACCGGAAGAGTTACCATTCCATCAATGTACAGATGGTATGTTTGGCAGACCAGTACATCTCCCATGTTAATGCCAAGTTCCCTGGCTCAGTGGATGACGCCTACATCCTGCGGAATAGCAGCATCCCTTATGTGATGGGTCAACTCCAGAGGCACCATGTGTGGCTAGTAGGTGAGCACCTGGAAGCAAGACAGTGGGAATGGTTGTCTGGGTCTGGGGATATCCCTACAGGTTAGTGTGTGTCTAATAGTTGTCCCTCGCCATTTGCAGGTGACTCTGGTTACCCCAACCTGTCATGCCTACTGACCCCAGTGAGGAATCCCAGGACAAGGGCAGAGGAACGCTACAATGAGGCCCATGGGCGTACACTGCGGATAATCGAGCGGACCTTCGGCCTCCTGAAGGCCAGGTTCAGGTGCCTCCATATGACAGGTGGATCCCTATTCTACTCACCAAAGAAGGTGTGCCAGATCATCGTGGCCTGCTGTATGCTTCACAACTTAGCTTTGCGACAACAGGTGCCTTTTCTGCAGGAGGATGGTCCAGATGGCGGTGTTGTTGCAGCTGTGGAGCCTGTGGACAGTGAAGATGAGGAAGCAGAAGAAGAAGACATGCACAACAGGGACTCAGTGATCCAGTAATATTTCCAGTGAGACACAGGTAAGAATACAAACCTGCCTACTACATGTACTTTAACACTACTACCTCTCTACCCTCTGTCGTTTTCACCCAGTGTATGGTCACTGAGTTGTCACCTTCCCTTACGATTTCACAGATGTGGGTCGCACAGTGTGACATCTGCTTTGATTCTTCATGGACTACAGCTGTGTGACATAGGTATGTTGACATTACAAATGAAAGAGCTTTTTGACACTGTAATTGCTAATACACTATTCCGAAATCACAGACTGACTCCAGATAGTTTTTTGCTTTAAGGGTGTTTATTTTAGTGCTCAATATTGGAGGGGGTAGCAAAATGGTGAGGGGTGATGGCGGAGGAATGTCCCTGGCAGAGTCCAGTATATTAGTCTCACAGGTGCATTGCCCAAATGGGCATAGGAAGTGGAGCTGGGGCAGTTTAAGGATGAACAGGGTGACAAAGTGGGACAGAAGGATGACATTCAGGGTGGTCTCATTTCTTGGCGGGGGCCTTGGCATCGTTCTCTGTCTTTGTCCTGGATCTCAGAGACCGTTTGCGAGGTGGTTCTCCCTATGCAGGGGGTGGGGTGCTGGTGTGGTGGTCCTGTGGCGGTGCCTCCTGTCCACTAGCGCCAGTGGAGGTGGTTGGCAGTTCATTGTCCAGGCTAGTGTCAGGGGCCCCTTGTAGTGCCACAGTGTCCCTCCTGGTGTTGAGTACTTCCTTCAGCACCCCTACAATGGTGCCCAGGATGGAATTGATGGCTCTGAGTTCCTCCCTGAAGCCCAAATACTGTTCCTCCTGCAAGCGCTGGGTCTCCGGAAACCTGGCCAGTACCGTTGCCATCATCTCCATGATGTTGGAGAGGGCCTCGTGGAGAGTGGGTTCCCTTGGCCTGTCCTCCACCTGTCACACAGCAGCCCTCCCAGTTCCCCTGTGTTCCTGGGCCTCCGTCCCCTGGACTGTGTGCCCACTGGTACTGCCCCAAGGTCCCTGGTGTTGTTGGGGTGGTGGGTTAGCCTGGGTTCCCTGTAGTGGTGGACACACTGCTGATTGACGTGTCCTGGGGACGGAGGTATGGGCCCACTGGGTGGGTGCTGTGCTGGTGTTTCCAGAGGGGGGAAGCTCTGTAGTGGCCTGTGACTGTGTGATGGGAACCAACTGTCCCGAGGTCCCCGATGGGCCGGGCTGGTCATCTAGATCCAGTTGGACAGAGGTGCTGTCATCACTGTGGGCCTCTTCTGTTGGTGGTGTGGACATGTGTGGACCCTCCTGTCCGGTGACGTTGGGTAGGGGTCCTGCAGGGGTATAAAAGGATGTTTATTACATCTGTGTGTGCCATGGTGTGCAATGGGTAGGTGACCGTGTACCACAGTGCTTGCATTCCTTTGTGGGACCTTGTGTGATGATGGTTTAGGGGGGTGTATGGGTATGTGCAGTGGACATGCTTTAGTGATGGGTGTCCATGCTTTGTTGTTGCATGCAGGGCTTGGTGTTAGGATGTGTGGATTGTGATGTTGGGACATTTGTGAGGAGTTAGAGTGATGGGGTAAGGGTGAGGGTGGGGGTATGTGATGGCATGCAGGTAGGGTGGGGGATGTAATAATTAAGATTTGACTTACCAGAGTCCATTCCTCCAGCTACTCCTGCGAGGCCCTCAGGATGCAGAATCGCCAAGACCTGCTCCTCCCATGTTGTTAGTTGTGGGGGAGGAGGTGGGGGTCCACCGCCAGTCCACTGAACCGCAAGGCGGTGTCTTGAGACCACGGAACGCACCTTCCCCCGTAGGTCGTTCCACTTCTTCCTGATGTCATCTTGATTTCTTGGGTGATGTCCCACTGCGTTGACCCTGTCCACTATTCTTCGCCATAGCTCCATCTTCCTAGCAATGGAGGTGTGCTGCACCTGTGATCCGAATAGCTGTGGCTCTACCCAGACAATTTCTTCCACCATGCCCCTGAGCTCTTCCTCCGAGAACCTGGGGTGTCTTTGCCATGCTGTGGGGTGGTGTGGGTGATGTGTGGGGTGGTGTATGGGGTGATAAGTGTGCTGATATATAGTGGGGTGTTGTGTGAGGTGCGTGGAAGTTATGTGGGTGATGGTGTTGTGTGCCAGTGGATGCTAGTATTGTTGATGGTGGTGTCTCTCTCTCTGCTTCTTTCTCAATTGTGGTCGTAGGGGTTTGTGGGTGATGTGGGTGTGTGTTTTATATTGTATTGGGTGTGTGGGAGTGGTGTGTGTGTATGTGTATCAGGTGTGTGTATTTCGAATTGTCCAATGTGGTAGTGTTTTGTAAATGTGTGTGTATTTTGAGCGCGGCGGTGTGTACCGCCAATGGAATACCGCGGTTGAAAGACCGCCATGTGGATTCATGGGTCGTGATAGTGTGGGCGTATTTCTGTTGGCGTGACGGTGTCGGTTTTGTTTTCATCAGTTTATCACTGACCTTTGGTGTGGCGGACTTGTGTGGGTGTCTGAATATTGGCGGATTCCGTGCTGTGGGTCATAATAACTGTGGCGGAATTCCGCGGCCGTGGCGTTCTGTTGGCAGTCTTCTGCACGGCGGTAAGCGGCTTTTACCGCCAATGTTGTAATGACCGCCAATGTGTACATATATGTCACTAAAACATATGTAATTTTACAGAGACATGAGAAGAGTGTTTATTATCAAATTATTGTTTGATCATTTTATGTGATCATTTGTATTTCTTAAATGCAGACATATGACTCCAAGGAGAGGTAGAAGACAACAGCCTCAAGTGTTCAGATCTTTTCCAGACCTTGGCACAATGGTAGAAAGGGACATCATAAAAAAGATCAGATTGAATTAGCAAACTATTCTGGATTTATATCATCAGCTCGAGCCAGAATTTCTGCCTCACTATAGGAATCCCACAGCAATAACACCAATAGTCAAAATCATGGCAGTACTCCAGTTGGTGGCCACAGGATCCTTCTAAAATACCGTTGCAGTATCTGGAGGCATGTCACAACCAACTTTCAATAGTGTGCTACAAAATGACACATCAACAGCTTCATCCAGTTTCCACGACATGAGGATTTTGCAAACATGAAGGGAGATTTTTATGCTTTGGGTTGCATACCACATGTGTTTTGAGCAACTGATGGCACACATATTGCCTTGGTGCTACCACACGCCAGCCAGGAAACAGGTCTACTGCAATCAGAAAAACTTCCTTTCAATACATTTGCAAGATGTGTTCTTACTGGTGTGGTAAACTGGCACCTTGTTGCAGTACCCCCCTCCCCACACTTTTTGCCTGGTTTCTGAATGCAACTTGGACTGGAATGCACTGAAATCTGGATAACGAGGTTCCCAGTGCCAGTGTTCTTTTCCTAAAAACATTGTAAAGGTGATTGGATACACCTTTAGCTACCACTATAAGTCCCTAGTAAAAGTTACTTAGGTATGCAGGGCATGGGGTACTAAGGGTAGGCCCCTTAGGACAGCCACCCTCTAGAGCCTTGCATCCAGATGTATCCAGCACTGCCATTGCAGGCTGGGTGTCCTGGTACAAACCTAAAACACAAACTCGACATGGCACACTACCTGTGTGCCCTGTCCACCATACACTGCATACCCTATGGATAAGACACACCGCTGGCAGTCGTTCCAGCCCTAAGGCAGGGTGCACCATATTTTATGGGAGGGCATAGCTGCACAAGCAATATGCCCCCACTGTATCCCTGCCAAACCTGGGACATAGTGAGTGAACAGAGCAGCCATTTTAAATATGTGTGCTGGGCACTGGTCAACACGAGTTTCACAGCTACATGATGGCTTCTCTGAACCCTGGGTTGTTTAGTATCAAACAACTTATAATGATAAATCCAAACTGGTACCAGTGCTGGATTTATTATAAAATGTACCCAGTGGTCACCTTAGAGGTGCCTTTGCAACAGCTAACTATCCTGGCATGGTTGATGACTGGGTCCATCCAGTGTGCCACCTCCAGGCAGCCAATATACAAACCTTGGGGGAGAGCCCTGTCCCTCTGGTTTGTAAAACAATGCCCTTCCTGGGTGAAGGTGCTAACAGCCCCTCCCACAGGAATGTGCACTGCCCTGCTGGTGAGCTTCAAAGGGCTTACCGCCCTTGAAACTCACCTCCCAGTGATGCTGCTAGCAGCAGATGCCTCCCCTTTGTAAACCCCTACTTATGAAAGGAGCAACGGAGGGAAACCACACAAAGGGTAGGAGGTGTGGGCCACCTAGCATGCACCACCCCTAAAGTGTTGCCTGTGAGCTAGACCCTCAATTTCATTTCCCTTCATCTTAGATGGAAAGAAAATAGCCAATTAGGTTTAGGGAAGTAACCCTTCCCACAGGAAGTGGTCACTATAGTGGTTGTAGCCACCCAAAGGTAAGTATCCCATTGAACACTACCAGGTTCTCCCTAAAACGCTCACTAAATTCAGTATTTACTGGGCATCCTTGGACCAAGAACTTAGATTTGAAAGTACAAAGAAGAACAGCCCAAAGAAGAAACAAGGCATGAAAACTGTGGACCTGCTGCACAAGAAAACGGTGCTAAACCTTGCCTGATGTGCCCAGGACCCGACAATCGCCACTGCGGAGGAGCTGGACACTGGACTGACCTCAAGAAACCCAGAGGACCTCCAGGCTTCACAGATCGCCGAAGATCTCCCTCCAGAGTGGAGGTACCACTCTGCAACCAACAAAAAACCAACAACCCAGTGAGTGTCACTTCACTGACGGGCTGATATCTCCGAACTGGAAGTTGCAGCTGCACCCAACAACACACCAACAACCATCAGGACAAACGCTGCAAATGTATCAAAATTGGTGGCACTGCACCCTCTACTGACCATACCGTACCAATACTCTTGGTACTTATCAGTTGACGTTGGACAACAAGAAAACCAGCACCCCCAGAGCGGAAAATTGATCAGGAGGAAGCCCCAGGCGAGGGACTTCAGAAACACCCTCCCACCAGAGTGCCCCCATCGTCCTATAAGCAGCCTTCAAAGAGACTTTCCTCCAGCACTAAACGGCTTAATGGCGCACAGCTTCTGGATCAGCAACTTGCTCTGCACCCAGCCGCCCTGTGCCCCGCAATGAGGAACCAGCTGTGCCCCAAGGATCCCTCATCCCTTGCAACCTCGACACCACAAGGGGACCCCCAAGACACCACCTTTAAATCTGCAAGAACCACCCTTTTCCAAGTGATCCCCCTCGGTGGCCCTGCACCTGCTCCAAGAGGCTTTTGAACGCTGCTCTCACTGGAAACAGGAGCCATCCAACCCTTGACCAACCTGCAAAAGCGTAACTTGGTAACACAACTGTGCAATTTTATATGCATTTGTAAAAGTCACTGCCTATTGATTCCTATGATGCGTAATTACATACAGAAAGACTGCATTTGTTAAAACTTCAAAAATCCATATTTTAAAAAGTACTTCACCAATTTTGATCATCTTGGTCATAAAATTCATATAAAAATCTGAAGTATTTTTATAAATTGGTCTTCAGTTGTTCCTTTGAATGTGTGAGATTCATGATTGGTACTGTGAGTACAACAAATGCTTTGCACTTCTCCAAGATTGGCCTAACTGCTCGACCAAGCTACCTCAAAAATTAGAGCATTAGGTGGTCTAGTTTTTGCCTCTGTAAACCGTGTGGTTGCACAGTGTGCCTAGTTTTGCGCACTACATAGAGGGCCAGCCTCCTACAATCGAACTTGTACATCTCAAGCGTGTGTGCCCATTTTCCACAGATGATTCCTTTGTACTACATAAGAGCAGCATACCCCTACAAAAGTCACAAATTGGACTTGGGAGGGCCAGGCTTGTTGGTAAGTAAAATATGACAATAGGATCATTTACTTTATTCATAGTTTAGGAATGTACAATGGGATGAGATTTAATTGCTTAATAATTTATTTTACTTTCATATAGGAGACTCAGTTTATCCTAACTGACCATGGTTGTTAGCACTGCTGAGGAATCCAAAATTGCCAGGGGAAGTCCATTTCGGTGATGCCCATGGAAGAACACAGAGGCCAGTGGCACAGGCTTTTGGGCTCCTGAAGGCCAGATTTCACTGTCTGTCTGAACACCGGTAGAGCTCTCCATTACTCACCCGATAACGTGTGCTAAATCAGCATGGCCTGCTGCATGTTGCATAACATAGCCCTGCAACAGAACATAACATACATCACAGAGGATGGAGACCATGAAGAACCACTGGTTGAGGATGTTGACATGGCAAATGAAGTGGTGAAGTGGAAGGAACTAACGTACGTCAAGCTTTCATTGACCACTTCTTCATGTCTTTACATAATGTTACATTCACTGACAGAACAACTTGTAATGTGAGCAGCAGATCAATCTGTGCTGGACTTTTTTAGGAAAGGGTAGGTTTGGAGAATTCCTGGCAAGGATGTTTGTTGATCAAAGGTTTGACACATTGACTACTGTGTTCATGTACATTGATTATCTTTGATTGATCTAAGTGATTGTGTCCTCATATATTATCATGTGTAAGGTATCTGTTTTGCCAGGCAAATACATTAATTTATTCTTGATCTTCTGTTTTAGGTTTCTTCACCAAATCATCTTTATTTGGACATTTCAATGTTATGACATTTGTTGTCATATGCTGCTGTGGCCAAGTGCAAAGGGAGCATGTGCCGATCCTGTGAAAGACACACACATTTTGGATGTACAAATTGTGTACAAAGACAGCTTGCACCTTGATTGTGTAGGAGTTCTTGGGATTGGACTATACTTGTTTTCTGTTGTATGTTGCCACCAAGGCAATATGTGCTGCTTCACTGCTCTAATCATGTGTGTGATTTAAACCATAGCATACTCATCTCCATTCACATTTGCTGAATACTCATTTTGTGTTAAATGCATAAATCTGTTGACATGGCTCATCATTGTAGGATGAACATCTTGTAGCACACCCCTTTAAGTCGGTTGTGACTATTGGAGTTATTGTTGTGGGATTCCCCTTGTGAGTCAGGATTTCTGGCTCCAGCAGATGACATGAATCAAGATTAGTTTGCCTATTGAATCTTTTTGTTGTATGAAATTATTTTCTTCCATGGTGTCGAGGTCTGGAACTGTACTTGTAATTATGGCACAGACAATTTGGTTCATGCCAAAATTGTACTTTATTTTCCTTTAGTGTGACCAACAAATCTTTATTGGAAATAAATGTAATTGATACATCAAGATTTGCGCTGATACTAGTTATGTTACATGTTTGGAAATGGGAGAAACATTACCTACATGTAGCACTTTGGTTCAAACTATCTTTTTGCTTTCTGATTTAAAAATAAAAATATGGAAATAAAAATAGTCTTTGAATTTGTGTTAAGTTTTAATTGCACCAACACACGCTAACTCAAACATGATGAAAACAATATACAAATGTAAACCAAAAACAAAACAGTCAGTCAAGGAAAATTAAACTATTTTTGTAGAGGCAAAATTGTGTGCAGTCCAATTGACAGTATACATCAGTCCTCAAAAAGTTAAATGTGTCCAGAAATAGTCCACAGAGTAAATGGTAGTCACACACTGGAGGAAATTAGGTTCTGCGTCTCTTGGTGGTGGTGATGGAGATTTTGCTATCCTTTCCTGGTGGTCCGGATGAACGTCCCCTCCTCAGGAGGTATCCACAGTTGCAGGTACTGAGGTAGTTGCAGGTGTTTCTGCATGTGACAGGGCCTCCCTTTCTGTGGCTGAGCCAGGTGTGGTGGGTCCAGATGTTGTAGGGCTACAGAGAGGGGTAGATTGTGCTGAGAAAGCCCTGCACATATGGTGGTAAATGTCAAACAGCACACCAGTCAGGAAGCTCATATTGGAGTTGTGATTCTGCATTTCTAAAATGTGCTCCCTCTGCAACAGTTTCGTGTCCTAGAGCTATGTAAGGACCTAACCCATCATTTCTTGGGACTGATGTAGAGCTCCCAAGACTTGGTCAATGGTGGTCTGGGTGACAGTGTACCCAGCGGCCTCACTTTTCTCCCCACAGATAACCTCCCACTACCCCTAACCCCAATACCATGTGCCCTTGCGCCAGTGTGCCCCATCCCACTGAGTCCTGGCTGAAATGGAGGTGGTCGTGGCGGTGGTGGTGGTGTTGTTTTCTCAACAGCAGCCAGGACAGGGGGGTACTTGACTGGTGTGATATTACTTTGAATACAGGAATTGGAGGTATCCATTGGCAGAGGTGTTGTTGCACCTGGGATAGGAGGTGTAGGTGTGGGCTGAGTAAGCCTAACTGTAGCTGTTTGCTCAGAGAGGCCAGATGTACCAGGCAGCACACCATCATCGATCTTGCAGGAGTGGAGTCACTCAAGTAGACTTGATCCTGTTCTGAAGTGCAGGTATCCTCTGTGGCAGATGGTTGGCCATGTACTCTGGGTGTATCTCCTAAGATGAATTGCAAGAAACCCATATTGTAAGAGCCTGGATTATGAATTAAATGGCTTTTGAGCTACACAGGAAGCCACCTGAAAGGAGTTTTTTTTCCAAATAATGGTATGATTAGACCTTGTTTGTGGTAGTTTACAAACACAATGGAAATTACACTCATGTAAACTTTAAAAAAAAAAAAAACATTTAAACAGATGTCCTGGAAAGTAATACTTACTTGGGAAGTGTACATGTGATATACCACACAGTCAACTGAACTCAGGAGCGACAAGAAATGTGAAGGAAACCATTCCAAGGCCTAGCATGCTAATAATCAGACTATCATACAACTTGATAGGATTTCTGGCATTAGTTATCATATCAACTTTGCTAAGTACATTTAATATCATTACAAAGTAGGTTCTGCATACAACATGACTTGTAAGAAAACCTTTCATTCAACATTCTTGGATTTGTGAGACCAATTACATCAATTGAATGTGCTGACAAGCAAGAGACAAAGAAGATTGGAAATCATGATATTTTTCATTCATTACATCAAACAGGGTTTGTTTAATGCATGAGACTTTAACACTTTTGCAGGTATGTTAGAAAAGAGAGGATGAAAAATATCACAGTGCAAACGTGTTTGCCAGATACAGAAACAAGGCATCATGGTAGTTGTAGTCATTTCAACTTAACATTACCATCACTTTGAAAAATATTTGTACACACCTAGTGAAATATATGCTGTGTAGATGTACATACCCACACAAAGGAATACCATTTGTGAAACATTTTGATAGCTGAAGAAACACTTAAAATCACCATACTTTCATGTTTTAATAGATGGGGTTTGCAACCTGTTATCGTAAGTAGAACAAAATGCATTCAAAGAAACAAACAAACAAGCAAATGCAAAATAGGATCAATGAATAACAATACACATAATGACCACACATATTGCTGAGTAGTTAAACTTGAGATAGTACCATACTGTTACTATTTTGATGATGACATTAGATTTGTGAATTTTAAATTTGGGTTTATATGTTTTACAAAGGTGGAAAACACATTATCTACAGCTAACTTAAGAGCTAACACTACATTTCTATTTCTTGAGCCATTGAGAATTGTAACTTGCCAGTCTCCACTCCACCAGGGATTTCAGTCAAGCCTGCAGGATGTAGGATCTGCAGCACCTTCTCCTCCAAGGGAAAATGTTATAATGGGGGAGCTGGGAGAATCACCACGAGTTCTCTGGGCCTCCAGGTGACACTTGGAGGCCAAGGAACACACTCCCTTGCAGGTCATTCCACCTCTTCCTAATTTCCTCCTGTGTGCGCAGGTTGTTTGCTACAGTATTCACTCTGTCAACTATTCAGGCCCACATTTGCCTTTTTTTCAGAGATTTGGTTGTATTTTGTGCATGGCTCCAAACAATTGTGTTTCTACTCTGATGACATCATCCACTACGACTGACAATTCCCTCTGTAAAACGTGGATTCCGCCTCCCTGCCATAGTGATAAACTAGAAATAAATGAAATAGTGGCCCACCAGTTGTTGAAAAAAAATCTTTAAAAAATGAAACAAATAACAAATGAACAGAGGGAGCAAAAAATAAAATAACCTGACTCCTGAGTGGTAAATTCAGCATGAAAATTGTGTTCTGCAGTGAAATGGCAAAAGATTATGGTCTGAATTGGAGTGTCTTTTATAGTGTGGATTGCAGGTGTTCACAAATGGCCAATACACATCAGGTGTGAGCTGCTAGCATCCATCCAATAGCCACAGTCATTGTACAATGCTGAGCAAATCCCATGACAGACTGCTGCCATCAGAAATCCACTGCCAGAACAATGTTAGCACAACTGTGAAATATAAATATACTTCACCCAATCCAGCCACCCTGGCGGTGATGGAGTACAGTTAGCCAGAACTAGACACTGCTACATCAGCAGCGGTAGACCCATTACCCAGCAGACTCCACTCTGTCATTGCAGGCAGAGGTTCAGTCGCCATGGCATTCGGACGTCCATCAGCTTGACCTAGTACTTGGAACTGATGTCACGGAGGAACGACGGAACTCCCATCAATATCTAAATCAGACCCTTACTCAAACACACCCATGAAGATTCAAACCCTTACATACATAATTACTCAGACACACACACAATGCGTGATTCATGCTTCGTGCTACAGCATCAACTGACAGCTCTGATCACCAGCGCAAAGATCCAGCAATGGCCATCTGCAACGCCTGATAGGATTTTCATGCTAAAGCAATGACCATCTGCCACCAGCGGCCTGCTGTTTGCACTACAGTGACGGCCATCTGCGACATTCTCCTTGCTCCTCGCAGCCTCCTCCACTGTGAACGGAACTCTTCAAGCTGGACTTTAGAATGTAATTCTTTCAGCTGGGCTATTCAGGTTCCTGTATCGGGCCCGCACTCCATCACGGTCAGCCTGTACTTATGACTTTCACCCGGGCTCGCACCACCAGAAAACTGCAAGTCGCTTTTTGGACTTTTAGGCACTATACTAATCCTCAGACTTTGAAATGTCCTATCTCTGGTTCTACTGATTGGATTTTTGTTGTTTCAGTTTCAAATGATTTAATGCATTTTACTTTATTTTCTAAAATGGTGTGTTATTTTTCTTATGTTATGTTTTCACTTTATTGCTGTTTGTGTGCTGCATGAATACTTTAAATATTGCCTCGAAGTTAAGTCTGATTGTTTTTATGTCAAGCTACCACAGGGTTAGCTTCAGAATAATTTAGTGACCGTTTGTGGTTCACAGTGACAGGAATTGTGGTTGTTGCTTAAGAAGGTTTTACCCAACTCCTCACAAAATATAGTGTTCACTCTCAACATTCCACATACCTCCAATATTGTTTCGTAGGTACAAGGTTGAATTTGGCAGGATATCAGAACAGCTCTTTTTTCTGCCTCAAAATTCCTTTACTAAGCGTGCTTCTAATTTTATTTTACTCAGCATACCTACAGCTTTTAACACAGTGGGTAATCATGCCATACAGAGTTCTTGCTCCTCTTTGTGTATCGCTGGTTCTGTATGCAATTGATTTTAGTCCATTTTTATTATAGAACATTCTTTTTTTCTACAGGAGGCTATCTCTATCTCAAAATTTAGCGATTATGCTGCTCTAGGGGGGTTTATTCTTGGTACTCTAAGTTTTCACATTATAATCTTTCACTCCCCTGTATCATTTCTTCATTCAACTTTAAGGCTCACTTTTAGACTGATGTTTTCCATAAATAGTTTTCCTATCATTTTCCTATCAGTCTGCTTGGCTATGTTTCTGAATGCATTTCTACCATTAAGACATAGACAGCACACATTTTTCTTAAACTTAATCCAAAATTAGAGGTTGTCCTTTTTCTTCCTTCTGCTATCAGTCCTCCCTATTTAAATATTTTATTTCCTTCATCTCAAAATTTAACAGATCTTGACAATTGAACAGATCTTGACAATATAAGGGCCAACTCACAAACTGCATTTTGAAGTACATAAAGTAGTACTACAGTAGTACTCACAGAAAACAGAATGCAATTCACAAAGCTGTGAAAGGAGACCTCTTCCTAAGAGTCTCCTACGTTTTCTGTCCAGAGAGCTCTGTCCTGGAAGTGGAGATTTCCTCACACATAGGTATTAGTTTCAGTAGCAAGTGTGGAAGGGACAAGGGGAAGTGGCTGGAAAATGGGGAATGTTTACTCCTAAATGAAGATCTTAAGGATGGGTTTAGGGGTGGAAATATTAATGCAAACAGACAACCACAATTGGGTAACACCATTGCTATTCACAAAGTAGACTTCTATACTTACTCCAGCCCTAAAGGTGTCAAAACAGATAAATAACTCCAGTCACAGGTACTGCAACACAGTCCCTTTGAAAACAAAGGAGGCAGGAAAATAAAATAACACTCCAAAATAACTAATGCTAATTTAGATGAAATATATATATATATATACATATATATATACATATATATATATGTATATATATATATATATATAAATTACCTAGTGGTGGTCGCCACTAGGTAGTTATAGTGATAGTTAGGACCGAGTTATAATAAAAGTTTTTTTTAACTTGCCTATATCTTTGACGCTGATTGATGAATCTACACAAGATTTTCTCAAAAAATACAACACTGACTTCAGCTGCTGCTTGGAAAGTTTCCAGTGATCCGTCAAGGGGGGCTGAGAAAAAGGGGGGCACAGAATGCGTTTTCCCAATGCATCATTTCCATAGGGATTTTGAACATGACTACAGCCTGAACCGCTGGACGGGATTACCAAATTTGGCAGAAAGCTAGCTCTTGGGGCAGAAAGAGCCTTTTTTATTAATCAGTGTAAATCTGTTCAGTAGTTTTTGAGATATTAAAGCAAAATTCAAATTTGTATATAAAGGGACAAGAAGGCTCTGCGAACCTTCCCAATCACGTGCTGAGACTTGAGTGGCTACCAACACTTCAACAAGGAAGTGTTGGCAGCTTCTTAGGATTTGGCTTCAGCCAAGTCCCTGAAAAAAAGATTAAAAAAAAGAAAAGGGGCCAGGCTAGGGACACCCTCACCCCTTAGGTCAAAAAAGCACATTTAAAAAAATGTTGCTGCTAATTCATAATGGGGTTGCAAATTCGTGGCAAAATTGTTTTTAAAAAAAAACAAGCGTGGTCTCCAGCACTTGTTTTACTAAAGCCCCTGGCTTTAAAGAAGTGGGGCAGATGGGGTCTCCCTCCTAGGGCATTTTCATGCCCCAGGTACCGCCACCACCTGGGGATGATATTCAATTATGTGCAGAGGGGCTGTGTGGCCCCCACTGCAGCCACGGGGACTGCCACCTCCCTGGGTCTAAAGAATCAATTAATGTGGGGGGTGAGTGGGCTCCCTACAGCCACGGGGGACCGCCTGCTCCCTGGGGCTAGAGAATCAATTAATGTAGATGGGTGCACAGCCCCTACAGCCCCGGGGACCACCATCTCCCCAGGGCTAAATTAACAATTAATGCGGGCCACCAGCAGTCCCCCCACAGCCCTGGGAACTGCCACCTCCCAGGGGGTAAAGAATAAATGAATGCAATGGGCTGTGAGCCCCCCCCCACATAGTCCCAGAGACTGCCACCTCCACAGGGCTGCAAAAAGATAATGAAGTGTGTCTGTTGTGGACCTCTCTAGCCCTGGGGACCACCACCTCCCCAAGGCAAAGTTTATAATTTCAGAGGGGTCACATGGCCCTCCCTTGTGGAGTCACTAATGGCCCTGGGACCGCCGCCATCCAGTGCCGGCTTCTGCTATGTCTCGGGTTGCCCACCCCCAGCACACAGCTGTTTGCTGTGACTTGGTGGGAGGAGCAAACACTTTGGTTCCAGCAAGTGATAGCTGTCAAACATCTCTTGCTTGCTGGAAGCGGATGTTTCCTCTGTTTTCCTACCCGCAGGGAAAAAGAGGAAACAATTGCTCTCACAGACAGGAAGCTACAGGTTTAGCAGTTCCCTGTCTGTGACAGCAATGCCGGCTCCCACTGGAGTTGGAGAGCTAGCTGGGACCACTGGGGCCTTCAGACTCCACCTGTGTTCCAATTGCACACTGGGTGCGCTGCAGGACACCCAGGACAGATAGCTGGGCCCTGAGTTATGGTGTCCCTGGGGCTGAACACGGCCTCCCTCCCAAGAAAAAATATATATTAAAGCCGGGACCCTGGGGATGGGGTCCCTTGGGCTTAAATTGGTCAGGGGAGAGGGGCCACGTGGCCCCCTCCTCCATTTAATGAAGGGCAGGCACCAGGAGGTGGGATCTCCAGGTCCGAGATCAGATGGAGAGGGGGCCACGCGGCCCCCATTTAGTTGTAGCGGACCCCAGACGATGGGGTCCCTGGGGCCGAAATCAGGCAGGGAGGGGGGCACGTAGCCTCCCTCCTCCACACTGCATATTTAACAAACGAGGTAGCACATTTTAACTAGCCAGTAGAAAGTGCTCCAGTTTGATAGACATTTTGTGCTAAACTGTGGACTCTTGTTGCAGAAATGAGCAGGTGAGCTTCAGTTCTGGCCATGATGTTCATTTCACATAAATTATACCTCAACAGGAGCACTTAGAAATATAAACGTAGCAGGTACCCCAGTTAAAGCTCCACTTCTGGAAGGGACAAGTGATCCTAACTCTTGGGCTTGGTGAAGGCAAAGCAAATTTGTTTACACCATGATTCCATATTGGAAAACTAACCAAAATCCTTGGTTGAGGTAAATGCATCTTTCAACTGGAGTGCAATCACACACTCTTACACGCACACTCTCTCCCACATAGACCATCTCACACCCACTCTTACACCTAGACAGACATTCTCACAGTCACTCTCACACCCAGAGACATCATCTCACACCTATTCTCTCACCCAGAGAGACAGGCTGTGCGGCCAAATCCCACTGCGCATGGCCAAAGGCCATGCACAGTAGTGGTTGGATAAATGTATAGTAATTAAAATTACTTTACATAAAAACAACACAGAAATTCACAGAAAAAACCAAAGGTTTTAGTTCTAGTTACCTTAGACCACGAGGTATAGTTATTTGAAATAACTCTTACTATAACTGCTGAATTTCTCTGGTTTTGTGTGAGTAAATTCAGAACCTAACTATGATGTCCCTGTAATAACCTTTTGTTTTTTAACTGAATTTCTAAGGTTTTTTCAATTCTATTTCCTAAGTATAACGTCCCTGTAACCTTCGATTTTTCAGTGAAAAAAATATGTATACACATAATTGTATTATAATTAAAATACACACATAATATATATATATATATATATATATATGTATGTATAACTATATATATATATATATATATATATACACCCAGTGATCACCAAGATCATGTTTCCATAGGTAAATGCTTTGCTAATAACTTTGTCGTCATTTGACGAATCTTCACAAAACCTTCCAAAAAAGTGCTACTTTTTGTCTGGTTTGTGCATGAAAAGTTTCGGGATGATCCATCAAGCAGGAGCCGAGAAAAAGAGGGAGTCCCAAATAGCATTATCTCTATTCCTTTCTCCATAAGAAATTTAGCCACAGCTACAGCCCACATAACTTAACAGACTTACATACATTTTTGCAGCAAACTAGATCTTGGTAAAAACAATAGTGCTTTTTGTGATTTGGTGTAAGGCCATTCCATAGTTTTTGAGGAATTAATTTTCAAAAATATTTGCATATCAGGACAGCTGGCTTTGCTGGACTCTGGCATGAGTAAAGCAAGCACAACTTAAAAATAGAGTGTTCTGATTGGTTGAGGAGGCTTTTTTCCCTTTGGCCACCTAGCTCCAGCGGGATTGAGGGTACCACAGAAGCAAGTGCTCTGATTGGCTGACCGCAGCATGATAAGAAATGTTGCTGTGGCCATTACAACACTTGGGGACTTAGCCCCTGTCCTTAAAATGTTTTTTTAAAAAGAATATATGTGGGAGGGATAGGGATACCCTGCCACCCTGGATGTGTTTTTCAGTGGCTTTCCCACTGAATGGCGGTAAAAAAAAAACATACTTTTTTTTTAAAATAACCCCCGGGTGGGCCAGATCTTGGAGGTCAAACCATATATTTTTTTTTAATGGGGGGCATGTGTGGGGCAACACAGACACCCCCACACATTCACTCACATATATACACATGCACACATTCACACACACCCATACACACACAATTACACATATACTCAGTCACAAACATACCTCCACACACATTCCCTCACACACATATATATACTCATATTACTTACTCAGGCACAACCCACATTGAGACAAAGGACACAGATGCAGAGATTCCCCACACGTTCACTCACTCACATGTGTATTGCAAGATGCACAGGTAAACAATTACACCCACACACAGACGTTCACACACCCCTACACAGATCTCTCAACACATTTATTCACAAACACCTACCAGTCACATACTAAGGGGTTCATTATGAGTTTGGTCGGCTGCCAGTTGGGTCTTCCACCCGCTGACCCTATTATGTGATTCTCACTGGGGCAGTGGGCAGAAACAGAGTTTCTGCCCACTGGCCCCGCAGGAAACTACCCACAACATTGATTACGAGCTGGCAGCAATGTTCAATCAATCAATCAATCAAACATTTGTAAAGCGCGTTCCTCACCTGCTAAGGTCTCAAGGCGCTGAGGAGGGGAAGGGGAGGACTGCTACTGCTCGACTAGCCAGGTCTTGAGGGGTTTTCTGAAGGTCAGGAGGTCCTGGGTCTGTCGAAGGTGGGCGGGGAGGGTGTTCCAGGTCTTGGCGGCGAGGTAGGAGAAGGATCTGCCGCCGGCTGTAGTTCGATGGATGCGAGGGACGGCGGCGAGGGCAAGGTTGGCGGAGCGGAGTTGGCGGGTGGGAGTGTAGAAGGTGAGTCGCTCGTTGAGGTGGCCGGGCCTGTGTTGTGAAGGGCTTTGTGACCATGGATGAGGAGTTTGAAGGTGATCCTTTTGGTGACAGGGAGCCAGTGCGGGTCTCTGAGGTGGGCTGAGATGTGGTCGCAGTGAGGGATGTTGAGGATGAGGCGTGCAGAGGCATTCTGTATCCGTTGTAGTTTCTTCTTGAGCTTGGCTGTGGTCCCTGCGTAGAGTGTGTTGACGTAGTCCAGTCTGCTGCTGACGAGAGCGTTGGCTTGCTGGGTCATGGTGAGCGATGAGTCTAGGATAAAGCATAGATTGCATGCGTGGGTGGTGGGTGTTGGTGCGGTTCCTAGGGTGGCTGGCCACCAGGAGTCGTCCCATGCAGAGCGGTTGGAGCTGAGGATGAGGACCTCTGTCTTGTCCAAGTTAAGTTTGAGGCAGCTCTTCTCCATCTAGGTGGCGATGGCGTGCAGTCCGTCGTGGAGGTTGGTTTTGGCGGTTGCGGGGTCCTTGGTGAGTGAGAGGATCAGCTGGGTATCGTCGGCGTAGGAGACGATGTTGAGGTTGTGGGATTGGACGATGTTGGCGAGCGGTGCCATGTAGGTGTTAAAAAGAGTTGGGCTGAGAGAAGATCCTTGGGGAACGCCACAGATGGTTTTAGTGGCCCCTGACATGAAGAGAGGAAGGTGTACCCTCTGCGTTCGGCCCGAGAGGAAGGACGTGAACCAGGCAAGAGCCTTGTGGCGTATCCCTGCGTCGTAGAGGTGAGGATAGAGGGTGTGGTGGCAGACGGTGTCAAAAGCAGATGAGAGATCTAAGAGGATGAGGGCTGCGGTTTCGCCCTTGTTAAGCATGGTCCTGATATCATTGGTTGCGACGATGAGGGCGGTCTTGGTGCTGTGGTTCCTCCGGAATCCTGAATGGTAGATATCCAGCGTGTTGTTGTCTTCCAGGAAGTGGGTCAGTTGGCCGTTGAGGATCTTCTCGATGACCTATGCCGGGAAGGGGAGGAGGGAGATGGGTCGGTAATTCTTGAGGTCTTCGGGGTCCACTTTGGGTTTCTTCAGAAGGGCGTTGACTTCGGCGTGTTTCCAGCTCTCTGGGAAGGTGGCGGTCTCGAAGGAGCTATTGATGATCATACAGAGTTGGGGGGGCGATGATGGGGTCCGCTTTGTTGAAGACATGGTGAGGGCAGGGGTCAGAGGGAGAGCCGGAGTGGATGGTGCTCATGGTTTTGATGGTGTCCTCGTCACTGATGTGGGTCCAGGAGAGCAAGAGGTTGGTGTGGCTGGGGTCGTCAGGGTTGGTGGTGGTCACAGTGGTGATGGGGGGGTAAAGAGTTGAAGCTGTCGTGGATTTCCATGATCTTGCTATGGAAAAAGGTGGCGAGGGAGTCACAGAGGTCTTGCGAAGGAGGGGGGGTCGATGGTGCATGATCTGGGGTTGGTGAGTTCTTTGACGATGCTGAAGAGCTCGTCGTGGGCGTTGTTGTTGATGCAGTCTTTGTAGAAGGACCTTTTGGTGGTCCAGATGAGCTGGTGGTGTTTGCGCGTGGCAGTCTTGGTGTGGTTGTTTGGGGATTTTCTGAGCAGAGCCAAGGTGTTGGCGCAGTCGTCTAGCCATTGTCTGAGGTTGAGGGCAGCTGTGTTGGGGTGGGTGGTGCTAGGTGGCGGGCCCGGGCGAGGGTGGAGATCAGTTTGTCTTCTGAGACCTTGTTCCAGCTGCGGCGGGAGATCTGTTGTGGGCGGTGGTGCGCGGTGGGTTTCTGGAAGGTGAAATGGACTCAGTGGTGGTCGGTCCAGTGAAGTTCAGTGGTATGGCTGAAGGAGACGTGGCTGCTGGTGGAGAAGATGGGGTCTAGCGTGTGGCCGGCGGAGTGTGTGGGTGTCGTGACCAGTTGTTTGAGGCTGAGGTTGGCGAGGTTGTCGATCAGGGCGGTGGAGTTGAAGTTGTCGGCGTTCTCATGGTGAAAATGCAAGTCACCGAGGAGAATGTAGTCTGAAGAGGCAAGGGCCTGGGCGCTGATCATGTCGGCGACGGAGTCGCTGAACTGAGGTCGGGGGCTTGGGGGCCTGTAGATGAGGGTTCCTCTGAGGGTGATGTTGGCGTTGATGTGAATCTGGAAATGTTGGTGTTCGGCAGTGTCGAGGGTGTCAATGGCGTTGTTTGATATTCTGATGGTGTTCTTGTGGACTATAGCGATCCCTCCTCCTGGTCTGTTGGTGTAGTCACAGCGGGTGATCTTATAACCTTTGGGGATGGCTATGGCGATGTCTGGATCCGAGGAGGGGTTGATCCAGGTTTCGGTGAGGAAGGCGACGTCCGGGGATGATGAGGTGAGAAGGTCCCAGAGTTCGACGGCATGCTTGTGGACAGAGCAGGTGTTGAGGAGGATGCAGCTGAGGTGGTTGTGTGTGGTTCTGGCATGGTGTTTGGTGGCTTGGGGGCAGGCGAAGTTGCAGGACCGGCAGGAGAAGGGTCCGTGGGTGTGCCTCGGGGTGGCTTGGATGCAGGAGGTGGAGCTGTCTGTGTTGAGGGCATGAATTTGTTGGCACTGTAGCGGCGTCGGGTGGCGTGGGGGGAGTGCTGACCAGGAGGTCTGGCGTTGGGCGCGGTCCAGGCGCGGACGGGCACATATGGGCTTGCCTCTGGTGCGACTCAGGGGCACGCCAGTGGCATGTCCGCTGCGAAGGGCAGGTGGGAGGGAGGAGCAGCTGGGAGGTGGGAGTGAATGGGAGTGGCTGGGGGCGTGAATGGGGCGGGCCGCAGGGACACAGTGGTGAGAAGGAGCAGCGGAAAGCCGAAAAACGGGCAGGAAGCGCTTGTAAAATAAAAGGCAAATGAAGGCACACAGACAAGCCGCAAAAGCACAGAAACTGCACAACTAAGAACAAATGGCACAGATGGCACACAAAAAGACACACAAAAAGAAAGACAGATACAGTAACAAACATGCAATACTCACAGAACCCACTAGACACCAGGGATGAGGGCCTCGAACTTGCGGCAGTAGCGAGGGCGGGGTGAAGGGCAAGGGCACAGATAGGAGGAGCTGTATGGCGTGTGGATCGAGCTCCTGGCCTTAAATCAGGTCAGGGGTCACTCAGAGCACCGCGCAGCGGGCGCCATTAAGAAGGGGAGGTGGGAGGGAGGAGCAGCTGGAAGGCAGGAGCGGGGAGCAAATGGGAGCGGCTGGGGGAGGGGCCCCAGGGATGCAGCAGCAAGAAGGAGCAGCGGAAAGCCGAAAAATGGGCGGGAAGCGTTTGTAAAATAAGCGGAGAATAAAGGCACACGACAAGGCGCAAAAGCACAGAAATGGCACAACTAAGTACAAATGGCACAGATGGCAAATAAAAAGACACACAAAAAGACAGACAGATACAGTAACAAACATGCAATACTCACAGAACCCACTAGACACCAGGGATGAGGGCCTCGAACTTGCAGCAGTAGCGAGAGTGGGGTGAAGGGCACGGGCACAGTTAGGTGGAGCTGCGCGGCATGTGGAGTGACCTCCTGGCCTTAAATCAGGTCAGGGGTCACTCAGAGCACCGGGCAGAGGCCGCCATTAAGAAGGAGAGGTGGGAGGGAGGAGCAGCTGGGAGGTGGGAGAGGGGAGCGAATGGGAGCGGCTGGGGACTTGAGGGGGTTGGGCTGCAGAGACGCAGCGGCGAGAAGTAGCGGCAGAAAGCCGAAAAACAGGCAGGAAGCGCTTGTAAAATAAGCGGCGAATAAAGGCACACAGACCAGGCGCAAAAGCACAGAAACTGCACAAATAAGAACAAATGGCACAGATGGCACACAAAAAGACACACAAAAAGACAGAGACAGATACAGTAACAAACATGCAATACTCACAGAACCCACTAGACACCAGGAATGAGGGCCTTGAACTCGCAGCAGTAGCAAGGGCGGTGTGAAGGGCACGGGCAGAAGTTAGCTGGAGCTGCGCGGCATGTGGAGCGAGCTCCTGCCCTTAAATCAGGTCAGGGGTCACTCAGAGCACTGCGCAGCGGCTGCCATAAAGAAGGGGAGGTGGGAGGGAGGAGCAGCTGGGAGGCGGACACGGGGAGCAAATGGGAGCACCTGGGGGCATGAGAGGGACGGGGCCGCAGGGATGCAGCAGCAAGAAGGAGCAGCGGAATGCCGAAAAATGGGCGGGAAGCGCTTGTAAAATAAGCGGAGAATAAAGGCACACGACAAGGCGCAAAAGCACAGAAATGGCACAACTAAGTACAAATGGCACAGATGGCAAATAAAAAGACACACAAAAAGACAGACAGATACAGTAACAAACATGCAATACTCACAGAACCCACTAGACACCAGGGATGAGGGCCTCGAACTTGCAGCAGTAGCGAGAGTGGGGTGAAGGGCACGGGCACAGTTAGGTGGAGCTGCGCGGCATGTGGAGTGACCTCCTGGCCTTAAATCAGGTCAGGGGTCACTCAGAGCACCGGGCAGCGGCCGCCATTAAGAAGGAGAGGTGGGAGGGAGGAGCAGCTGGGAGGTGGGAGAGGGGAGCGAATGGGAGCGGCTGGGGACTTGAGGGGGTTGGGCTGCAGAGACGCAGCGGCGAGAAGTAGCGGCAGAAAGCCGAAAAACAGGCAGGAAGCGCTTGTAAAATAAGCGGCGAATAAAGGCACACAGACCAGGCGCAAAAGCACAGAAACTGCACAAATAAGAACAAATGGCACAGATGGCACACAAAAAGACACACAAAAAGACAGAGACAGATACAGTAACAAACATGCAATACTCACAGAACCCACTAGACACCAGGAATGAGGGCCTTGAACTCGCAGCAGTAGCAAGGGCGGTGTGAAGGGCACGGGCAGAAGTTAGCTGGAGCTGCGCGGCATGTGGAGCGAGCTCCTGCCCTTAAATCAGGTCAGGGGTCACTCAGAGCACTGCGCAGCGGCTGCCATAAAGAAGGGGAGGTGGGAGGGAGGAGCAGCTGGGAGGCGGACACGGGGAGCAAATGGGAGCACCTGGGGGCATGAGAGGGACGGGGCCGCAGGGATGCAGCAGCAAGAAGGAGCAGCGGAATGCCGAAAAATGGGCGGGAATCGCTTGTAAAATAAGCAGAGAATAAAGGTGCACGACAAAGGCGCAAAAGCACAGAAACGGCACAACTAAGTACAAATGGCACAGATGGCACACAAAAAGACACACAAAAAGACAGACAGATACACTAACAAACATGCAATATTCACAGAACCCACTAGACACCAGGGATGAGGGCCTCGAACCCGCAGCAGTAGCGAGAGCGGGGTGAAGGGCACGGGCACAGTTAGGTGGAGCTGCGCGGCGTGTGGAGCAAGCTCCAGGCCTTAAATCAGGTCAGGGGTCACTCAGAGCACCAGGCAGCGGCCGCCATTATGAAGGAGAGGTGGGAGGGAGGAGCAGCTGGGAGCGAATGGGAGCGGCTGGGGACATGAGGGGGTTGGGGCCGCAGAGACGCAGCGGCAAAAAGGAGCAGAGGAAAGACAAAAAACAGGCAGGAAGTGCTCGTAAAATAAGCGGCGAATAAAGGCACACAGACCAGGCGCAAAAGCACAGAAATGGCACAAATAAGAACAAATGGCACAGATGGCATACAAAAAGACACACAAAAAGACAGAGACAGATACAGTAACAAACATGCAATATTCACAGAACCCACTAGACACCAGGGATGAGGGCCTCGAACTCGCGGGTGAGGGCGGGGTGAAGGGCACGGACACAGTTAGGTGGAGCTGCGCTGCGTGTGCAGCTAGCCCCTGCCCTTAAATCAGGGCAAGAGTCACTCAGAGCACCGCGCAGCGGCTGCCATTAAGAAGGGGAGGTGGGAGTGAGGAGCAGCTAGGAGGTGGAAGCGGGGAGCAAATGGGAGCGCCTGGGGGTGTGGGGGGCAGGGCCGCAGGGATGCAGCAGCGAGAAGGAGCGATGGAAAGCAAAAAAAGGGCGGGAAGCGCTTGTAAAATAAGCGGCGAATAAAGGCATACAGACCAGGCGCAAAAGCACAGAAACGGCACAAATAAGAACAAATGGCACAGATGGCACACAAAAAGACAAACAAAATAACAGAAACAGATACAGTAACAAACACGCAATACTCACAGAACCCACTAGACACCAGGGATGAGGGCCTCGAACTCGCGGTAGTAGCGAGGGCGGGGTGAAGGGCACGGGCACAGTTAGGTGGAGCTGGGAAGCGTGTGGAGCAAGCTCCTGGCCTTAAATCAGGTCAGGGGTCATGGTTGCAGTGTGTCGGGTGCAACAGGGTGTAATTCAGGCAGTGAAAAGAGCGACGGGCTGCCCATGGGGGCCCATACACTGGCCATGCCAAGTCTATGCCAGCCTTTGCATGGCGGTCACAGGAGTTGTAATCCCCAGGGCAGTGCTGCTTACAGTGCTTCCCTGGCGGATGAAGACCATTGGCACAGCCAGGCTGTCAGCCAGTGCAAAAGTGGCTGTGCCGGTGGTCGGACCCTGGCACTTTTGCCACAGTCATAATGTGGCTGTCAGACTGCTGCATTGGCAGTGGTCTGATCACCACCGCGAGTCTGGCGATCCTAGGACTGCCAGACTCATAATGAGGGCCTTAGTCACACACCCATATGGATGCAATCACTTATACACACAGTCACCCCTAAACACACACCTCTACATAAATTCCCTCACACACACTTGTAGCCACACAACTAATATGATACATTCAGGCGCAAACCCACATCCGATGAAAACCACACAAACAACTACAAATACACGTATACATGAATACACACTCTCAAATGGAGATACACATCCAGCACACAAACACCTTCCCACATTCACTCACACAAACACACAGTTTTACACAGACCAAAACACACAGGGGCAGATTTATGAAGGGTGCAGCGCCACTTTCCTTGCATCCCTTAGAGCCCCCCTGCCGCCACCATGTGTGCACCGTATTTAAAATACGGCGCACCATGGCACAGGGTAGGGGGCAATAGCATCAATTTTTGTGACACTAATGATGTACTCTGCAGGAGTAGCTCCAAATTGTTGGAGCTACTCCTGAAGAGTACATAGGGGCCCATTATGAATGATGGTATGCCCCCTTTTAAAGCCTGCTCTGAGCAGGCATTAAAAGTGCTGATGAAAATGGTGCAAGGAAATCTTGCAAGCATTGCACCACTTTGTAAATATGGTGCATGGGAAATGCCACATTTCCATCAAAATAAATGCTGCAAATGTGGCACACAGTGGTGCTAGGGGCTTATGAATATGCCCCACATTCTCTTGCATACACACAGACATACACTTATACCTTCACCTAGACACATTTGGGATCATTTCTTTTTTTTAAAAGTTTTATTGGATGTGCAGATCCAGTGTGACGCCTTAAACTACCAGAAACATGGATATTTAACTGATTGTCAGTATTGCAGTAGATCCACAGCTCCACTAAACACATCAAAAATGAATTTTGAAAAAATAACATGCTCTCATTTGTTCAGTGGGTAGCTCTGAAAGGGCCTTTTTGTTAATAGGGTGGTGTGCACACACATATATAGACCTGGATGGATTAATTGATGTTGTTAAGGAAGATCAGATTCCCTTCTGCTGTAAAATGGACTCTGTCCTTTTGGTACACTGCTGGCATGTTGAAGCTGATTTTATTGTGTAAATGCAACCCATCCTATGGTCACAGAAAAATGACTGCCACTTTTGCCTTTGACATATGTTGGAATATACAAAGGCAGTGTGAGGAAAAACAGTCATCAATGCTGACAATGTCTCCTTAGTTTGGGATTTTAGTTCAACCCCTGTGATTATGCCTGGACGATTGCCACCACAGTGTACACTCACGAGGTCTGCATTCTTATACTCCAAAATGCTCCCACTCATTTGCAACAGCTGATGCCACTTCATACTTTTGTGGCCAATCCAAGTAATTTCACATTGATTGAATCCAAAATCTTTGTAAATGCCAAATTTTTCAACATGTTTTTTGGTCCAATAGACCAAGCTGCAGCCCACAATCCACACTTGATGATGCTGCTATGGAGGAACAGTGCACTGGAGGAGTATGTAGCACAATGGGAAATGTCCATAAATAACATGGAGTGTTAAAGAAGTGTGTAGTGAATTAAAATAAAAGGCAGTGTATACATTGTAGTTGGTTGCTGGCTTATGTTGGAGTACTGAATAGTAGGTTAGGTAGTCAATAATTGCTATTTGGATTGCGTATTGCGATTGAGAGAAAAACATCATACAGTTATATTGTTTGTAATAGGTTTCTTTTTTCTTAAAAGTAACTTCCAATGAGATTCTTCGTTGCAGAGCTGGGAAAGCTTTATGAACTTTTTACCTATATATAGCTAGCTTCTAAGGATTTTCAAATCAGTTGCCATGGAAAACGAGCTTGTGGAAATGTGTATGTGGAAGGGTGCAATGGAGAGTGCACATCTATATTTCAAATGAAGAATGTAGTTGGGTTGAGACACAATGCTTGTCAATTTTGAAGATGAATGGAGAGAATAGGAATAGATGAAAGTAACCTATCTTTACTTTTCCCTTAGTCTTCTACTTTGTTTTAAAGGTGTTTTCTGATTCATCCAATCCAATATATAAAGGCATGTCAACCAATAGTGACTGTTCCCTCTAAAAACTTTTTAAAATGCTGCTTTGTGATTTGGTTTACAGGTGCAAGCCTACACTTACATATACCTCATGCATAACCACTTGAGTTTATCTTTAGTTCTTGAGGAGCTGCAGAAGATGAGCTGTCATTTGCTTATGGTTTCCATAAGTGCGCTATTCAGAGTGTGGTACAATCCTCTTGATTGAACTACATTGAAACAAAAGCTTCCTTTTCAGGTATTTGTACTGAGTGTACATTCTTTAAGCTATAATGTGTAAATTATTTTTGTAAAGTTCATATATGTCGATTGTGGGTTGAAATGTTTAATACACAGGATAAATATAGGAGTAAACTATAGATCAGTAGTGACATGTATTTTCTGTCCTTGCATACGTGGTCTCATATTAGCAACATTGTTTAGCACTTTAGATGAATAATGAGCTAACATGTCTATATATTTATTTCACTTTATAAATATTCAATATGATTTACTGTTAATGAATAGAATTATAGAAAATATGTGTATTGTGTTTATTCAGTTCATTATGAATATAAACTGTGAGCCAATTTCTGTGTCATATCTTGTGTAGCTATGTTGTTGGAAAGTGGATTATTGGTAGGTGCAGGTAGGTACCTACAGCTAGTAATAAGGCTACAGTCACAAATAAGGTCCAGTCAAAGTCTCAGTAAGTTAATCCTTGCTCAACCCTTGGTAACTTGGCCTACAAGCAGTTAGGCTCAACTGAGGCAACAGTTGTGTAAAGCTTTTCATATAAAATAAACAGGAAAGACACCACACATAACAAAACTCCAACACCAATTTATAAACATAGGAAATATTTGTATCTTTAAAATGACACTAAAATGACAAAAATCAATGTAGGCAACTGGAAATAAGAATTTTTAAAGATTAAATAAAAAAATATGTTTTCTTGTGCTTAAAAGCAAAAGCGCCAACTGCGGACATCTGGTCATGCCTGACTGGGTCAAAGTCAAAGTTTGAGGCAGGATGGAGCCCAAGTCAGATACACTGATAGGTAGGCCTCGGTCAAAATTTCACCTTTGGACGTAGGGCCTGATTTAGATATTGGCCGACGAGTTATTCCGTCATATTAGTGATGGATATCCCGTCCGCTGAATCTAAATCTCATTATGTCCTATGGGATTTAGATTTCAGCAGATGGGATATCCGTCACAGTTGTGATGGAGTAAGCTGTCCGCCAATATCTAAATCAGGCCCTTAGTCTTTTTTTCAGAGCTTTTTCTCTCAAAGTAGAGTGGGTCTTCCCTACACCTGCTTGCGGTTCGATTATGGCAGCTTGGCTCAGCATAATGCCCTTGTCAACTTCTGGAGGTCCCGTCAATGGGAAAAAGCTCCAGAGCTTCAGCAGGACATACTTGAAATTCTGGCCGGGTCGAGGTTCGACATAGCCAGCTTGACTCTCAACAACAGATTGGGCACCTTATGGAGCTCTTTTTCACAAGTGCTTCAAACTTCCCCAAACCTCTGGATCTTCTTCCAGAAGGCCTGTTTGGGGTCTTGAGGTGCCACAAACTTGATCCAGGGTTCCAGAAGCTCTTAGTTGTTCCTTGGGAGTTGGGACTAAAATACCCACAATGCACCACGTCAAATCTTTAAAAGCCCACTGGACGCTAGTCAGCTGGGATCTTCTTGCAGGACTTGATGCAGGGGGCTTTTGGTAGCACCTTTGTACCTGTTGCTAACAGGGAGTCCATTTCTGAATCTATAAAAGCAAGGCAAAGTCCTTTTAAACCAGAGTATGGAGAAGGTGCAGTCCTTCTCGGTGTAAACCATGGGTTCAGCAGTGCAGTCCTTCTTCTGATTTCATCCAGAAGGGATCTGAGTTGCTGGGCTGCTCTTCCACTTTTTATCTAGGTTTGTGGAGTGCGAAGCAGTTGGGAGCACCCCTGACCAATGGGGTGCAGGGGGCCATCTTCTGTGATGAGCATGTCCTGTGAAGTGTGACACAGTTCAATCCCAGAAAGCACTGGTTCTCAAGAATTCAAGATGGAGAAAATCTCTCCTTGAGGCTCAGGTCTGGCTAGGCCCACGCACAGGTGTGTGCTGGAGCGCCCAGGAAGGTTTCTTCCTACCTCAGGTTCAGGAACCACAAGCGCTCTGGTGAGACACCATACCTTATCCCACCACTAGAAGTGGAGTGGAGTGGATCTTTGGACTCAGTGAGGAGTGTGGTAGACAGATTAATTCAACACCAATCAATAACATAAAGACCATAAAAATTTCTAGATACCAGAATCAAAAAACAGAATCAAAACTCCAAACTGAATAAAGATTCAAAGCTTTATTACAATCCGAAAATCAATGTACCTTATATGGTGCACAAAGGTAAGTTATAAACATACATGAAAATCAGAGGCTGACCAAAATGTCTAAAGAAATTAAGGGCCCTATTATGATTCTGGTGGCTGAAGACCGCCAGATTTCTGGTGGAGGTCAGACTGCCACATTACGGCCCTGGTGGTCTGACCTCTAAAAGACCGTCGTCTCCGCCAGGATCTTTGATCCCGATGAGATGACAGTGGTTGTTATCAGCCACAGAGGCGATGAAGTCAGTGCCACCATGCTGATTACAACCATGTTCTCCGCCGGCCTTTTCATGATGGTTAAACTGCCATGAAAAGGCTGGTGGAGAACATGTGTCGGGGACCAAAACAGGGTCCCTGCACTGCCCAAACACAGGGAATGGGCAGTGCAGGTGTGACAGACCGAACAGGATGAGGACAACTGAAACAAGAAGTTGTGGTGCTCAGGTAAGTGTTTTATTGTTCTCTAAACAAAAGGATAAATCAAGTGTGAGTCCGTTCTGCTGTTACTCTTAGTCTCTCGTGAAGTTCTTCTTGGAAATGATGTATCTTTCCCCTTTCTTCTCTTTAGGTGGAGGCACTGTCCGTCTCTCGGACGTCCCATGTGGATATCAGGAAAAGAAATAAGGAAAACGAGGGTAAGTGGGACGTTAAGAGATACGTCTTTCTTATTAAATTTATCAGACTGGGGTAGACAACAAAGGGGAGGGGTGGTGTCTGTGTGGAACAGAGGGAAGTGCTTATTACTAATTTACTAGCGTGTTATTGTGTCCCTAGTGCTTCTTTGTGCCCTCCCACCTCTTTTCCCCATTCACACTCTACCCCTTCCCTAGTTCCCTTCCTCAGTCCCCTTCCCTGCCGTGCACCCTTTATTGGCCCAGAAGGACCGTACCTTCGTGAGCCACGACCCTCCGGGGCCGTGGCTGGCGTTGAGGTGGTCCTCCCTGAGGTAGGTTTCAACACGGCTTCCTGGCTCCAGTACTCCGTCCTCCAGGTGGTGTTCCCTCTCTTGGTCTCTCGTCGCGCTTGCCGTCGGATCCCTTGCCTCGGTCTTCCTCGGTTCTTCGTCTTCTCCGTCTTCTTCCTCCTCGTCTCCGTCTCCTTCCTCCTCCTCCTTCTCTCTCCCCCTCCTTGCCGGCTCCACCGGCTTTTCATGGGCGACGTCTTTTCCTGGCCAATCCGTGGCCGGGAAACCTATCCAGGTTTCCCTGGCAACGTCCTGACACCGGCCTCCATCGGGACGCGTCTCCCCGGTAACAGGGAGATGCGGAGATGACGTGTTAGAGGAGTCCGATACGTCATCTCCGGCCTCCCGTCTCGCGGTGATCGGGTTTACCCTGTCACATACCCCTTCCCAAGACAGGTCCTGCTCCAGGACCGAATCGGAAACAGGGAAGCGAGAGAGATAATCAGCAGGGATTTGCAAATTCCCAGGAACATGTCGGACCTGAAAGGAGAATAGTTGAAGTTCAAGGAACCATCTGAGAATCCGGGCATTCGTATCTTTATGAGCGGCAAGCCAAGTGAGGGGGGCGTGATCCGTAAAAAGTACAAAAGGCCGGCCCAACAGGTAATACTGTAGACAATCCACGGCCCATTTAATGGCCAAACACTCCCTTTCTATTATGGGGAAACGACGTTCCCGAAGGCCCAGTTTGCGGCTGATATACACAACGGGATGATCGAGTCCCTCTGCTCCAGGTTGCGTCAGAACCCCCCCGAGCCCCACATCGGAGGCATCAGTGTAAAGGTGAAAGTGTTTCGAAAAATCCGGGCATAACAATATGGGTTCTTTGGTTAAAGAGTTCCTCAAGCGTTCAAAACTAGAAGTTTGAATAGCAGAGAAAGGTAATAGTTGATTTGGATGTGATTTGGACAGGAGGTCCGTAAGGGGAGCGGCTAGAGTGGAATAGTGAGGTATGAAACGCCGATAATATCCTACTAGGCCCAAGAAAGAGCGCAAGTCTTTTTTAGTTTTCGGGAGAGGGGCATGTAAGATCGCGTCCACCTTCTGAGCTTGGGGTTGAAGTGTTCCCTGACTGATTCTGTATCCCAGATATGAAATGTCGGTTTTCCCGATAACGCATTTCTTGGGATTGGCTGTCAAACCAGCCTCGGTGAGTGCATTAAAAACTTGGCTTAGATGGTCTAAATGGTTTACCCAGGTATCGCTAAAAACAACTACATCATCTAAGTAGGCTGCTGAAAAAGCAGGGTATGGTTTTAATATATTATCCATTAACCTTTGGAAAGTGGCTGGTGCACCATGTAGTCCAAAAGGTAATACAGTAAAATGATACAGCCCGGACTGGGTGGAAAATGCCGTTTTTTCTTTATCTTCGGGGGCTAAGGGTATTTGCCAATATCCTTTGGTTAAATCTATTGTGGACATATATTTCGCCTTTCCTAGTTTCTCTAGGACATCGTCCACCCTAGGGATTGGATACGTGTCAAATAACGAATTCTCATTAAGTTTTCGGAAGTCTATGCAAAACCTGACCGTACCGTCAGGTTTTGGTACAAGAACTACGGGCGAACACCAGGGACTGGTAGAGGGCTCTATTACTCCTAGGGTCAACATTTTCTGTATTTCATCTTCTATAACCTGCTTCCTTGCTGCTGGGATGCGATAGGGTCTGACCCTGACTACTGTGTCGGGTTTTGTTCGTATTTTATGACGGATTAGTGTGGTTCTACCGGGGTCTTCTGAAAACAATTGGTGGTATTGCTGCAACAAGCGGTATACCTGCCTCTTTTCCGCTTCCGTTAATGCTTCGTCTATAGTGGGTAGGGTTGTCCCTTTGGCTAGTGTGGTAGGGCAAAATTCAATTTTCAATTCCTTACTCGGGCACAGAAGGCTAACCAATCTTGGGGCAGTGTCGGGTGTCTCGGGTGTCTCCCACTTCTTTAAAAGATTTACATGATATATTTGGGTTTTCCTGGGGTTGGTCGTTATTTCCACTAGGTAAGTTACAGGGGAGACGGCTCGGATGATTCTATGGGGGCCTTGCCATTTCGCAAGCAATTTATGTTCGGATGTGGGTCGCATGATTAAGACCTGTTCATCGGGTTGGAAAACTCTTAACTTACTTCCCTTATCATAATAATGCTTTTGGGTTCTTTGAGCCTGTTCCATATTGTCTCGTACTTCGTCCCATAATCCCTGTAAATGCGTTCTCAAGTTATGAGCATATTCCAACAATGGAGTCCCTCCCTCCATGGCTTCTTCCTCCCAGGCCTCCACCGCCATGTCCAGAAGGGAACGCGGTTGTCGCCCGAACACTAGCTCGAATGGACTATGCCCCGTGGAAGTCTGTTCGTGCGTTCGGATCGCGTATAACACCAATGGTAATTTCTGATCCCAGTCTCTCCCTGTGTCGTGCACAATTTTCCGAAGTAACGTTTTGATAGTACGATTATATCGTTCGACCAAACCATCCGTTTGAGGATGGTAAACGGATGTTTTGATCTGAGATATGCCTAAAGTTTTACACACTTGTTTCATCAAGGTGGACGTAAAGGGAGTGCCCTGATCGGTGAGTATTTCCTGAGGGAATCCCAGACGCGAAAACACCGTTATCATCGCCTGGGCTACGGTCTTTGTTGTCATACTGGTCAGGGGAATAGCCTCGGGGTATCGGGTAGCATAATCAACTATGACCAGTATGTAAGTGTGTCCTTTTGAAGAAGGAACCAAGGGTCCAACCAAATCCATCCCTATCCGTTTAAACGGAATATCTATAATGGGGAGGGGTATGAGTGGTGCTTTTTTTGGTTTACCTGGTTCAGTCAGTTGACACCTGGGACATTGGGCACAATATTTTCTTATGTTGGCAAAGACACCGGGCCAATAAAATCACCTGAGGAGATATTCTTCTGTTTTGTCCCTCCCAAAGTGTCCCCCTCCCGGATGATTATGAGCGAGCGTAAGGATGTGATCCCTATAGTATTCAGGTACTATGAGTTGTTTTCTTTTTTCCCCTGTATGTGTGGTGTTTACCCGATATAGGAGATTATTTTTGATTAGGAAGTAGGGACCCACCTCATCCATTTCCTCTGACACTGCAGCTCTCCAGGCGTGAGACAGGGAGGGATCTTCTCTCTGTTGTTGAGCAAAACTGACAGGTGCTTCGTGGATTTCTGCTACCAATCCTCTTATGGTGTTCTGACTAGTACTATTTCGGAACTGTTCTCTTTCTATTCTTTTGTCCCTTCGGGTCAGTTTTCTACGGGTTATTGGACATTCAATTGTACTTTCTGAAAACGGGGCTTCACCCCACCAGTCCTGTGAGATTTTAGAGTCTCTAACCTGATCCAATAGTTCTTGAAAATGAAGGTAATCTGTTCCCACGATACAATCCTCGATCAATTTTGGCATTACCCCCATCGGGAGACTATCCCGGTAGGGCCCCCATTCTATCTGTAGTATTTTTAACGGGTATTGCTCCTTGTCCCCGTGAATACAACAAATATGTACCCACTGTCTTGTCTCTGAACCCAAAGTGGTTATCAGGTCTTCTCTTATCACGGACTGGCTGCACCCGGAGTCGACGAGGGCACACACATAACGTCCATTGATTTTTACAGTCTGCTTGAACTTGTGGTTACCCTTCCCTGTACATAGGACCCTACGCCTTGTAACCCCTATTTCCATCGGCTCACCTCCTTCGTGTTTCTGAGGACACATACGGGCGATATGTCCCCATTCCCCGCAGTGGTAACATTGGGGTCCCTGTACAGGGGGGCCTTCCGGTATTCTACGGGAAACTTTATTGTCCAGTGGATTCTTTGGGAGGGTTTTTATAGGTGGCAAGACAGGTTTTATGTTGGGCCGTGGTGGTATATTTCTTATGTCGGTGGAGCGATGATACGCGCAGGCCAAATCAATTGCCGTGTTAGTGTCTACTTTTGGATGCTGCCGTATCCAGTGTTTTGTGGCTAAGGGTAGAGCATCCAAGTATTGTTCCAATATAATTATTTGTATCACTTCTTCACGGCTATCGCCAATAGGCCCCAACCATTTTAAGGCCAAATCTTTTACCCGGAAATAAAATGTACGGGGGTCCTCATTTGGTCCCCACTTGACCTTGCGGAATTTCACCCGGTAGTATTCAGTATCATGCCCGACACGTTCCAAAATACTGGATTTTATATCTTTGTAGGGTGTGAGACCTCCGGGATTAGCAGCCTGATAGGCTGCTTGTAAGAGGCCAGTCAGTAACGGAGCAACATATTGTCCCCAGCGTTCTTCAGGCCATTGAGCTGACGACGCCACCCTTTCAAAGTTAGTAAAGAAAGACTCCGGGTCTTCTCCCTCTTGATATTTCTGCAATACTGAGCTGGGAACGTTCGGGTGGACTTTACTAGCGGCAATGGTCTCGGTTAATTTTGTCATGGCCGTTTCGTGTACCAGCTGGTTATTTGCAAGAATGGTGGCCTGGCTTTTCAAGGCCGATTGTAAAGCTTCTCTGTCCTCTTTTGCTTCCCGTTGGTGAGCCTCCCATACCAGCTGCAAATGTCTTTGTCCTTCTGCTAGCTGTTTGATCATATCCTCGAGGGAAGGGTTGTCACTCATTGTGTACCCTGTTCGGTTGTCGTAGGGCCCCTAAGGATCCCACTTCTGACACCACTGTGACAGTCCGAACAGGATGAGGACAACTGAAACAAGAAGTTGTGGTGCTCAGGTAAGTGTTTTATTGTTCTCTAAACAAAAGGATAAATCAAGTGTGAGTCCGTTCTGCTGTTACTCTTAGTCTCTCGTGAAGTTCTTCTTGGAAATGATGTATCTTTCCCCTTTCTTCTCTTTAGGTGGAGGCACTGTCCGTCTCTCGGACGTCCCATGTGGATATCAGGAAAAGAAATAAGGAAAATGAGGGTAAGTGGGACGTTAAGAGATACGTCTTTCTTATTAAATTTATCAGACTGGGGTAGACAACAAAGGGGAGGGGTGGTGTCTGTGTGGAACAGAGGGAAGTGCTTATTACTAATTTACTAGCGTGTTATTGTGTCCCTAGTGCTTCTTTGTGCCCTCCCACCTCTTTTCCCCATTCACACTCTACCCCTTCCCTAGTTCCCTTCCCGAGTCCCCTTCCCTGCCGTGCACCCTTTATTGGCCCAGAAGGACCGTACCTTCGTGAGCCACGACCCTCCGGGGCCGTGGCTGGCGTTGAGGTGGTCCTCCCTGAGGTAGGTTTCAACACGGCTTCCTGGCTCCAGTACTCCGTCCTCCAGGTGATGTTCCCTCTCTTGGTCTCTCGTCGCGCTTGCCGTCGGATCCCTTGCCTCGGTCTTCCTCGGTTCTTCGTCGTCTTCGTCTTCTTCCTCCTCGTCTCCGTCTCCTTCCTCCTCCTCCTTCTCTCTCCCCCTCCTTGCCGGCTCCACCGGCTTTTCATGGGCGACGTCTTTTCCTGGCCAATCCGTGGCCGGGAAACCTATCCAGGTTTCCCTGGCAACGTCCTGACGCCGGCCTCCATCGGGACGCGTCTCCCCGGTAACAGGGAGATGCGGAGATGACGTGTTAGAGGAGTCCGATACGTCATCTCCGGCCTCCCGTCTCGCGGTGATCGGGTTTACCCCGTCACAGCAGGGTCCCCCTTCTCCAGCACCATTGGAATGCGCACTAACAGTGCACATTCCGAGGGTGGTAGGGAGGCCCCCCGTGCTACAGCAATGGACCCGAGTCCAATGCCGCCACACATTTTCCACTGAGCTGAACAGCGGAAACCTTTGTTTCAGCCCATCAGCCAGTGGAAAAGTCGTGATGGGGCTGGTGGGGAGCCCACCAACATTATGGCGGTCTCCTCATTGGGAGATTGGTGGTCTGGTTTTTCCTACCTTAATACTGTTAGAGACTCCAAAAGAAAAACATAAATGAGCAAAACCACAATATGCACAGTAATTTGAGATTTCAAAGCAGATGAAGGTGTCATCAGTACATCATCAAAATTCAAATTAACAATCAATTTTCGGGGCTGGGCTATCCCTATCTCTAACACGGATTTGGACTTGCATGTGTGGGAACGGGCTAACACATGCAGGCAAAACAAAAGGAAAGGGCAAAAATAATTCGTAAAAATCACCCAGCTACGGTTACTCTCGATAGAAATATGCTGGGGTAAATATCTAAGCTAGAAAGAAAACAAGAAACCACATTTAGGTTATACCTCTCCTCATGAGACAGCAGACAGGAAAGTTAAATTTTGTACAACGTTCATCTTTTCTCGACATCAGCAGACAGCAGCATCTGGATAGTGCAGAACCCTGGCTGCACACTGGACAGGTCAACAGTTCAGAATTTAGTTTGGCATATTAGTACTGGACAGCATACGCAACAGGGGCAATTAGGACTAAAAGGAAACTCAATACATAAAGACTGAATGTGGTAGTAGATTTGGAGAGGGATAGGAGGTGACAGCAGCAGACTGTGCCAGACTCTCTCAGAGTCCAAGCAAGACAAGACTAGTAGACTCACTCACTGACTCACAGACTGGCAGTTTCAAAAGTCTCTCACTAATTAGAAATGTCCAGGAGTTTCTGATTGGTCCTCCAGGTGGGCTTATTTTATGCACCAGATTCACATCCAATGGTAGCCGCTGACACCATCAAGTTTGCAACTATTGCAGATTTTCTCAGAGAAAGCATTAGTCAGTTAAATGAATTCATACAGTCCTGTCAAAACATTACAATTTCTAGTTGATTGTTCTTTCGGGATTCTTTCTCATGATATACAGGATGCATTAAACAATTTCTCATATGAGTTTCGAAAATTCTTCTTGTCTTGTTCGACAGCTAGCACAAATAATGTTACTTTGTTAACATTGAAACATGTTCTCCGTCTTCTATATAATAGAACATTCAACATCACATCAGCAACCCAGGAAATAATTCAGGTTAGAGGGAACAGAATAAACAAGTAATTTTCTGCTACTCCTGCAAAAATGAATCTTCAGGCGTAGTCTAGCTAAGAAAGCCTAAATGTACATCAATACAATTAATACACACCAATTCATTTGAGCACCTTGCAATTTGAATCAAATAAAGCAAATAATTTCATTGTAAAGATTATTTACAACATATTAGAACAAATTTAAATGAGCATTTATTTTTCTGCACACATGTAACTGACGTTAATAAATCTCTTTAACTCAAACTAAGTACGATTAATTCATGTTCATTCAGTACTCATAGTATGCTTCATGTCTACTGCAAGAAATACTTTTAATGCTAATTCACATCAATATTTCACTCAAATATAAATACACAATATCTTTCATATTAAAACACAATGTCAAATGCAAATGGGGGCCACATTGTCCACCATAATTTAAACGTGCACATTTTACATTTCCAGTTAATTTCTCTGTTAGGCTTTTAAACGAAGGTTTGTACATCACCATATGCTAACTTCTATGCCACTGATGTACTAGTAAAATTTGGTCTCTATCATGTGGCTAACTTTTCCCTACACTCCCCTTCCAGTCCTTCTCCTAATCTAATTACAGGGGCTCCCATCTGGCTGGGGGTACAGGAAACAGGGGAGGTCTGGTTTCTGTTACAAGTCTCTTTCCTTCCTTTAAAGACCAGTTTAGCCACCCAGCCCCCTTCCTGATTTAGCATTTGTTCCTGTAGTTCTTCTCAAATCAGATGGTTCCATTGTCTCTGCCCAGGCCACTTCATATCTCATTAGGGTAGCTCGGCTCTGACAGTCAAAGCCTGACCAATCAGGGAAGGCTACTACACGGCTGATTTTAGGTAACTCTAAGAAAGAGTTCTAAAACTCTTTCCTTGTAATAGTTATAATAGATTTAACATTGACAAGTTGTTAGAAGTATTCTAACTATAAATGTGATACCTTGAATTAAATTTTTATCTCACGCCAATCAAAAGTAAGATTTTATTAATTTAAAATAATGCCTGCCAATGTTAGCCTACAGAACTAATGCACTACAATGTTTTTTTTTCCCTCACCAGGGTTCATTTATCAACTTTTTACAAAGTCCTGCTTTTGATTACACTGCACCCTGCACCCTTCCCTTGGGGCACCTGGGGTAGACCTCACGGGTGACTTATATGTGAACATAAGTAGTTTAAGACTTTGGAAGTACTTATAATTTTAAAGTCGATTTTGACCTTAATTTTATTTTAAAAGCAGCCTACAAGGAATGACTGCCTTTAAAATGGCATCAAACACCACAGCAGTGCACCCGTAAGTGCCTTAACTCCACCGGGATCCCTAAACCTACATGCTCTACCATATACTAGGGACTTACAGGTAAGTTGTCAGTGCCAATTGTAATTATACCTAATCACCATATATCTTTTTTATCAGAGCACTGGGCCTGGTTAGCAGGGCCCAATACACAATCAGAGGCAGAAAACACCAGTATAAGTTAAAAATGGGGGCAAAAAGTGAGGGGACATCTGCAAAAAGCCCGGGTGTCTCATTTATGTCTATTAAGTTGCAGGTTTTACCGTAAAGCTACTTAGTCCAAGATTTATGGGCTTTGTGATGGAGGGCAGCAGAGCAAGTCACCTTGCTGCATTGCATTGCGTCACAGGAAAAGGACAGGAATGCACAGTATTTATCCAATACTGTCCTTTCTCCCTGTGCTGGCACCCTTTTGGAAGCCTCGCACCAACGCAGGTCCCCCTGCACCATGGTGCAAGGGGGCCTGCATTGCATGCAGGATTGTTTTTGTGCAGGAAGGGACACCTCTCTGCACAAAAACAACCCCCTCATTACGCCTCACATGGAGAGACATAGGGTGTAGGATTTTGGCACATTCCCAGATTTGCCAGGGTTGGTAATTCTGGGAATGCGTCAAAAACCATGGCAGTTGCGTGGGAACACCCATGCAATGCCTATGGAATGCCTCCTTAGCGCAGAGTAAAGTGATTTGCACTGTGTTGCCTTACTCTATAGTTTTGAAGCTGTTCAAAGCCACACAAGGTGTCTTTGTGTGCCTTCAGAAATATGACTTAGTGGTTTGTGCCATGTGTATACCACGTTGCGTGGTTCAAGCATGGCACAAACCCCTCATAAATATGCCACTAAGTAGGTAATTCGGTCTCCTAAAGACAAATGCAGAATAGGAAATCAAATTGGAGTAATGCAAAGTCATTGTATGATAAGTGTGTGAAAATGTTTCACAAAGACAGTCCTACGTAGTTTTACCTTAATAGGTTTTAATGATAAAATGGTATACTCTCTGTAAAGAAATCACACTACAGTTAATCCTTTATGTAGAATTGGGTTGGCCGCTTATTAGGTCTGTTTAGGTTGAAAATGTATATAGAAGAGGTATGGGAAACTAATAATTGACGTGGGTGGTACTAGACAGGTGCCTCAATGATAAGCTATGATCAAGGTGATAACCTCTGTTAAGGGTGCAAACTTTAAGTAAAGTAAGACTTGCCATCTATTAGGTGATGGCATGTCAGCGGAAAAGTCTGTCCAGGTGTAAAGTTATTTGTTAAAGAGGCTTGCCCAAGTTGTAGCGTGTAGTTGTGAGTGGTGTACTGATTTGTCTATGAAAAGCTCAGTCCTGTTAAAAAAATGTGCATTAAAGAGCCTTTGAAAACTAATAACGTTTTTTCTGTTGTGAAAGACAGCTCCTTCTTGTACACTGTAAAACACACATGCACTACCGTCTAGTAAGTCTCTTCTACATACAGGAGTCCACTTAAACAAAGTTCAGCATGAAGAGGACAGTACCCGCTACACACATCAGCTATTATTAGGTCAAGCCTCTTTGACATGCAAAATTCTCCCTGAACAAGCTCAGTCTACAGAGTGCAGCCACGTAGCAATCATATCATGAAGTAGTAGGCCACCCCTCTTCTACATAGAGCTGTCTCCCTAAGCAGAAGGTGGCCAGTCCCACATCACACACACCAAATTTCAATAGGCCAAGCCTCTTCTACACACAGCTGTCCCCTAAAGGAAGCTCTGCATCAAGAGGCCAGTGTAGCGTCCTCCCCAGCATGGGTACCCGGCAATGAATATGCCACAAATGGGGCTATGTATTACACATCTTAATTCTTCAGCGTGTACCCGCAAACTCAACATTCTAAACTTGTATTCACTGCACCATACTTTAAAACGGACGCCATCATGGAGTCCTTCAGGATAAAAAAAATAACAGACCAAGATGTGTAGGAAAGGTTGTAATCTACCTGCAATTCTCCTTGAGTCCAACTTATGATATTCTTTGTTTAAATCAAGGCGAGAGACCTTTGCACCATTCACATGTGTTATCATATCAGCAATGTGCAGACTTTGATGTCGTTCTCTTTCAATTGCCTTGTTTGCATGATACATATCCACTCAGATTCGTACAGCTGTCCTTTTTGGGCTCTTCTACTATGAGAGAAACCCATGGAGTTGGACCAGTAGAACGTTCAATGATAACATGCTTAAGTAATGATTAGAGTTCCTTTCCAACATCTTCTTGTAAATGAAATGCAACTCTTCTGTGTCTCTAAGCAACAAGTTGAACATCTTCACTGATATGCAATTGTAGTTTCATAGTCTTATGTTTTCCTAATCCATTAAATAATAATGGATACAGACTTACTATTTTGTGATGAGCATTCATATTGTAATTTACTGATAGCAGTCCCATATTAGCAGGCATGTTGAAAATGAGTAAAGAGGCACTTGATGCTGGACCTTGAAGTACGTGAATGGATGCTTTCAATTTTGTCTTCTTGTGTTTAATTGTTGCTACAAATGAGCCTTCACTTTTTAGAAGCATCGGTGCATCCCATGTGTACACTTTAGTTTTCGATTGTGTCAGCTGAGGTAAAGATATTGCACAACCATTTATTTTCAGTGTAATCTTTGGAGAATGTTTGAATGACTTGAGTGCTTTCTCATGTCGACTTTCCTTTGATTGGCATTTCTGTTCACATGCAGCGAGTCCACCATGTGCACCTTTCTCTGAGGTAAACATTGACATCACAAAATCATCTACTTTACTTTCACTCATTACTGGTAGTGACAAACTTTTTCGATGATGATGTAGATGACAATCAACTTGGTTTGGTGTGGAATTGTCTCAACTGGTGTGGTCGTCTGGCCTTATGGGCGCATGTTGAACTTTGCTTCTGGAACGTTCGTTCAGCCATTTTGTCTTCTTGCCATAAGGCACTTACATTTTTCTTTGCCTTCCAGTTTGTTACAAAATGGTTCTCTTTACCCAGCCTTTGCATATTTGTCCAATAGTGGGACATTTACTTTCATGTGGAAATGACAACCCACATCTGAAACTTATCTTCTTTTTCCAAAGAGACATCACTGTGTGTCTTTCAACTTAGTGTTTCTGCTTACTTTTCATGTTCATGACTGATTCACTTTGGGCACCTTCGACCTCCATGTCAGCAGCTCGTCGATCTGCACGCTCTTCAGCTCTAGCAGCCATGACAACTAGCTCCAGACTAAGAGTCTCTCTCAGCAGTCGTCGACTGGATGAATCTGACAGGCATTCGCCAATAACATTGAGACATATTTCTTCTATGTCATTAAATTTATTGAATCTGCTGTGTTTTATGAGTATATCCAGTTTCTCAACAAATTCTTCTATGGTTTCACCAACTCTTTGTCATTCTTGACTGAAAAATTACCTTTCGTAATCTACATTCAGCACTGGATTGAACTTGAGGTTCAAAGCTTCTTTGACTTGACAACAAGTAACTTCATCAGCTCGTGACATTTTCTTTATGACTTCTTTTACACCATCACCAGCAAGATTGTTGAGGTATATGATCATCCTTTTGCTGTCTGTTTCTTCTAGTGCATCAATGAAATCATCAAATGTCTGTAACAAAGCAGTCCATCTATGGCCAGTATTTTGCTTTTTGGCAGCATCAAAAGGTGGTGGTGGTTTCAGGAGGGTTGCAGCATTGTAACTGTTCACAGGTTTGGAGCTCTCTCCGGCTCCACCTGTTGGTCTTGGTGAATAGGTTCCTGTATTCCATCTCGGAGGCCCCATGTTATGCTGGACTCTGTATCATCTTTGACAGTCTGTGGAACGGTAGCCTCATTCTTATTCTCCAATGGAGCCCTTCACTTTCTGGAGTCTTCTGAAGCTGTGCTGGGCTGCCACCTAGCAGCTTTAGTGATGTCCCACTTAAAGTATTGGATAGCTCCATAAGCACAAATCCTGTGCTTCTTCTTGGGTCTCCTCGCCCATCACTGAGGTCGTACAAGGCTTCTTTATGAGGCTCAGGTAAGGGGTAGCTACAACTGTTTTGATTTCACCTCTTTTCTGTATCTGTTTGTGCTCTTTAGCATTAGTGCTCCTTATAGTGTATAGCTCTATATCACGGAGTAGTGTGGTACCTTTCTGTATAGCCTTGTTCATAGTTTCCTGACCATTGATACCTAGACTTCTCAGTAAAGCTTTCTATATCTTAAAATGCTAAACATCGGCTGGTGTTGTGCTTCGACTCCACATGTGCCAACCGTTGGTTCAGTGCTTCCATGAAGGAACACATGGCACGCACAAGCAGTTTGCTTAGACTAGGGCAAACTCTCCAGGAGAGCACTATCGATCTTCAAGTTACTTAATCCCATCCTCATTGCGAGTTGTAGCATACTCCCCAGCCTCGGTACAGACTAATGAATATGCCACACACAGAGCTATGTATTACACGTCTTTATTCTTGGGTGTGTAACCACGAACTCAACATTCTAAACTTGCATTCACTTCACCATGTTCTAGCACTTATGTCATCATGCTATGGAGCCCTTCAGGATCTATAAAGGTTCCATCATCCATACACACAAGATACAACAGCCAGTGTGAGACTAGATACTTTAGCTATTGCTAGGCTGATCCTTTTGTACATACAACGTTCTCCAAGAACACAGTACACCTGAAGACTCCAGTCCCCCACCACACATTTCAAGTACTGGTAGGCCATTCCTATTCTCCATGGAGCTGTCTCCCTAAACAAAGCTTGCATCAAATGGCCAGTTCCCCACCACTTAAACATATTTTAGCAGGCCAAGCCTACTAGCCTACTAAACAAAGCTAAGTATCAAGAGGCCAGTGCATCACTAAACTATTACTAGGCCAAACCTCTTCTACGTGCAGCTTGATCCACAAATAAAACTTGGCCTGATGACTCCAGTCGCCTCCAATACATATAATGTACTGGTAGACCAAGCTTCTTCTACATTGCACTGTTCTCTTAAATAAAGCTGGATAACAAGTGGACACTCCCCCAGCACACACACACCACTTTTCAGGAGACTGAGCCTTTTCTACATACAGCTATTCTCTTAAATGAACCTCAGCATCATGGGGCCAGTTACTAATCACAAGTCCCACCTTTTAGTACACCAATTTTCTTCTACATAGAGCGGTCTCCATAAATAAAGCTCTGCAACAAAGAGCCAGTCCCCCATCACACACACACACACACACCACCTTTTAGAAGAACAAGCCTCTTCTACACACAGTTGTCTCCCTAAACGAAGCTCAGCATGAAGAGGCCAGTCCTCCACCACTCACGCCTCCTTTTAATAGGCTGAGCCTCTTCTACATACAGCTGTCCCCAAAACAAAGATCAGCATCATGACGTCAGTCCTGAGCTAGACACATTAACTATTACTAGGCTGAGCTGTTGCTCCATACAGCTGTTCTCGTAACCAAGACTTATGCATCAAGAGGAAAATCCCATCCACACACACATACATTTAATAGGCCAAGCCTCTTCTACATATAGCTGACCCACAAACAAAGCTCTACATCAAGAGGCCAATTTCCTACTCAACACATTAGCTATTATTAGACTGAGGCCCTTCTACAACCAATTGTCTTCCCGAACAAAGCTCAACTTGAGACTCCAGTCCACTACCATACATATCAAGTACTAGTAGGCCACAGCTCTTCTATATGGAGATGTCTTCCGAAACAAATCTCTGCAGCAAACTGCCACTTAACCCACCACATACATACCACCTTTTAGGCTGGTGACCATCTTCCACATACAGGTGTACCTGTAGACAAAGCTCAACCTCATTAGGCTAGTTCCCTATCACATACACTACATTTTGTTATACCGAGCTGCTTTGACATAGACCTGTTTTCCTAAATAAAGCTCTACAACAAGTGGTAAGTCCCCCACCAAATGCCACCATTTAGATGACCAAGCATCTTCTTCATACAGTTGTCCAACTAAACAAAACTCAGTATCAAGAGGCCAGCCTCCCAGTAGATACATTACCTATTAGTAGGCCGAGCCTCTTCTATATACAACTTTCTCCCTGAACAAAGCGCAGCCTAAAGACTCTAGTCCATGCCCAAACATAGCATTTCTTGGTAGGCCAAGCCTCTTCTACAAGCAGTTTTCTGCCTAAAGAAAGCTCAGCCTGAAGAGATGCATCCTCTACCACACACACCACCTTTTAATAGGCCAAGCCTCTTCTACATAGAAGTGTCTCTCTAAACAAGTCTCTACATCAACTGGACAGTCTCCCACCACACAAACGCCACCTTTTAGTTGGCCGAGCCTCTTCTACCTAAAGCTGTCCCTCTAAATAAAGCTCTCCATAAAGAAGCCAGTACCCCACTAGACACATTAGCTATCATTAGGCGAAGCACCTTCTTCATACAAATTTCTCCTGAACACAGCTTAGCCTGAGGACTCAAGTCCTCTACCATACATATTATGCCCTAGTAGGCTAAGCCTCTTCTACATGGCGCTACCACCCTAAACAAAGCTCTGCAGCAAGTGGATAGTCCCCCACTACCCACAACACATTTTAGTATGCCAATCTAATCGTCTTCCACATGCAGCTGTCCCACTAAACAAAGCTCAGCATCATGAGGCTAGCTCCCCACCACACATTCACCTCCTTCAGTGTGCCGTACCTCTTCTAAATATAGTTGCCCCCTAAACAAAACTCAGCATCAAAAGGCCAATAGGCCAATCCCCCCACTAGATTCCTGGCCATGCTTCTTTGTCAAGCAGCTTTCTCTATAAACAAAGCTCAGCGTGAAGACCCCAGTCCCCCAGCACAAATACCATGTTCTTGTAGACTAAGCCTCTTCTACATACAGCTGCCCTCCTAAACAAAGGTCAGCATCAACAGGAGGGTGTCCCACTAGAATCATTACCTATTACTAGGCTGAGCCCCTTCTACATGTCACTTTCTCCTTGAACAAAGGTAAGCTTTGAGACTCTAACACATAGCATTTACAGGTAGGCCTAGCCTTTTCTACATACAGTTCTCTAGACAAAGCTAAGCACGAAGAGGCCAGTCCTCCACCATGCACACCACCTTTACTGAGCTGAACCTCTTCTACATACAGCTTTCCCCCTACACAAAGCTCAGCTTGAAGAGGCCATTCCTCAACTTCACACATTAACTATTAATAGGCTGATCCTCTCCTACATACAATTTTAAACCTGAACAAAACTCAATATGAATAATCCAGTCCCCTGCCACACGTCATGTACTGGTAGGCCAACCCTCTTCTATATACAGTTGTCTCACTAAACAAAGTTGAACAAGAAGAGAACAGTCCACCACTAGGCACACTGGCCCTCATTATGACTTTGGCAGTCTTTTTGAAAGACTGTCAAAGCCACGGGTGCCAGAAGACCGCCAGTGCTGGCGGTCTTCCGCCCACCATATTACGAGTACTGCAGGATTTCTGCCACATTTTAGCGGAAATCCTGCAGTAGTCGTGCTGGCGGGCGGAGGCGCATGGGTAGTTCCACCAAAGGCCCAGCCCCGCCAGAAGGGCTCCACCGGCCGTATTACGCCCTGTAATATGGGCTGACAGTGTCCTGATGGCAGAGTGCTGCCGGCGGTGGAAGCACCCGTTCTCGGCCGGACAACCTCCTCGTCGGATAAGGTAAGTCGGGCGTCTAACAAGGGAGGGGGTGGGAGAGTGATTGTTGCTGTGTGTACTTGTGTGAGTGTATGACTGCGTGAGTGAATTGAAGTGTGTATGCATGTGTGTATGTGTGTGGGTATGGGTGTGTGCATGTGTGGTTGACTGCATGTATGAATGTTGAATTGAATGTGTGTATGGATGCAAGAGTGAATGCGGGTATGACAGTGTTGGTGTATGGATGTATGTGGGGTGCGTTTGGGTGTCTGTGTGTGTGTGTGCATGGATGCGGTGAGGGGGTGCTGTACCAGAAAGGGGGGGTGGAGGGTTCTGGTATGGATGGAGATGGAGGTTGTTGTGCTTGCTAAGGGAAAGTCGTCTGCCAGTAACAAGGAAGAAATTCCCTGTCACCGGTAGCTTTTCCACCAGGGTATTCGTGGCGGTGCTACCGCCACGGAAACCCTGGTGGAAAGCCAGCTCATAATACCGCTGGCAGTCTTCAATGGACCGCCGGGTCGGAGATGCTCATCTCCGGCCCAGCGGGCCCAACTGCCGTGGCGGTCTGAGCGGGGATGTGGTGGGTTGGCAGAGGCCAACCCGCCACACTCATATTGTGGCAGTCTTCACCGCCAGCCCGTCGGCAGTAAAACCGCCACTGTGGCCCTGACGGTAAGTAGACCGCCAGGGTCATAATAAGGGCCATTATCTAGTACTAGGTTGAGCCTCTTCTAGATAAAGATGTCCCACTAAAGGAAACTCAGTTTGAAGAGACCAGTCCTCCACTAGACATATTAACTATTACTATGCCTGTTCTACATACAACTTTCAAAACAAACAAAGCTTAGTGTGAAGACTCCAGTCCTTCACAACATATATAGCGGGTCATTCCGACCCTGGCGGTCGGTGGCCGCCAGGGCCACCGACCACGGGAGCACCGCCAACAGGCTGGCGGTGCTCCTACGAGCATTCTGACCGCGGCGGTTTAGCCGCGGTCAGACGCGGAAAGCCAGCGGTCTCCCGCTGACTTTCCGCCGCTCGTAGGAATCCTCCATGGCTGCGGAGCGCGCTCCGCAGCCATGGAGGATTCCGACTCCCCCTCCCGCCATCCAGTTCCTGGCGGTTCTCCCGCCGGGAACCGGATGGCGGGAGGGGGAGTCGCGGGGCCCCTGGGGGCCCCTGCCGTGCCCATGCCTATGGCATGGGCACGGCAGGGGCCCCCGTAAGAGGGCCCCTAAAAGTATTTCAGTGTCTGCAAAGCAGACACTGAAATACGCGACGGGTGCAACTGCACCCGTCGCACCTTCCCACTCCGCCGGCTCTATTACGAGCCGGCGTCATCGTGGGAAGGGAGTTTTCCCCTGGGCTGGCGGGCGGTCTTGCGAAGACCGCCCGCCAGCCCAGGGGAAAACTCGGAATACCCTCCGCGGTCTTTCGACCGCGGAGCGGTATTTCGGAGGGGGGAAGTCTGGCGGGCGGCCTCCGCCGCCCGTCAAACTCAGAATTAGGGCCATAGTGTGTTGGTAAACCAAGCCTCTCATACAACTGTTACCCTAAACAAAGCTCAGAATGAACTGGCCGGTCCACCATCACACACAGCACTGTTTAGTATGCCAAGCCTTTTGTACATAAAGCTGTCTCCCTAAACAAAGCTCTACATCAAGAAGCCAGACCCCACCACTAGATACATTATCTATTACTGGGGTGATTATTTTGTACATACAACTTTATCCCTGAAAAAACGTCAGTCAGAAGACGCCTGTCCCTTAACACAGATACCAAATACTGGTAAGTGAAGCTTCTTGTACATGCAGCTGCCCCCTAAAATAAGCTGCGTTCAACAGGCCAGTCTCCCACTAGAAATGTTACCTATGACTAGGCCGAGACCCTTCTGCATACAGCTTTCTCCTTGAATAAAGGTCAGCCTGAAGATGCCAGTCCCCCAACACATGTATCATTTATTGATAAAGCAAGCCTTTTCTGCATACATTTTTCTTGTTACACAAAAGTGAGCATCAAGAGCGTAGTCCCCTACTACATACTTTATCTTTTAAAATGCTACCAAATTCTATCTCCGGCTTTGACTGGGAACAAAGCCACACATTACAGTTGGCATCACTTCATATGAGGAAGGGTGCATTAAATCAGGGGACCTCACTGTCTATTTTAAATATAGATCTGGATGGGCACAATATAATGACACTATATTTTCAAACAGTGGTTACTTTGAAAATTATGTAACTCATGTACTATATTTCTTTAAGCATAGTGTTACAGATAGGTGTTCAATCTAACGTTCTGCATACGTTCTGGATATATGTCATAGTGTGGCCTGAGTAGGCTGACAATCACTTCACAAACAGTCCAGTGCATCACAACAGATATCCCCATTATTTGGCAGGCTCTTACTATGTATAGTTTTCACTCTGGATTGAGATCTTTGTGGAGAGGCTTTGCCACAGTAGAAATGCAATGACGTTGCTCATTGAAAATGGATTATATGTGGTAAGGGTACACTGATTTTAAAGAAGTCTTTTTTATTGTGTCATCCTTGTTATGCAGGCTTGTAACTTCTTGAAAACTTCTCCCTAAACAGCACAAGAGGAAGAATAACAAACGCGGACACTATTAAAAGGTGAGTGACATTACAAGTCATACCGACGGAGAAAAGTCAAAAGAAAAAAACAAGTTTAGCAAGAGTGCTCAAAGTTTGCTTAGAAAAATAATTATCAAATCGAGTGTCAGTAATGAAGGTGTGAGGAAGAATGATTGAAAGTAGGTCAAAATGAAAGCAGAGAATATTTTGCAAAAGAAAAATGACCATTCTACTGCAAGCAACAAGAAATTCAGGGAACATCTACAGAAGTTCTTTCACACAAGTGTGGTACACAATATTAAGAGATCAATGAAGCAAGTGTAGAGTGGAGGAGCTATAACTGAACACAAAGAGTTTGTAGATAGTACTGTAGAGAAGGCTTTTTTCTGTAAAAGGGAAGGTATTTATTCTGATTCTGAGCCAAATGAGATCTTGGACAGGTTAGCGTCATGTCAACAAAAAACAAATGCTGCCAAAGACATAAATCAACAAGAGCAACTTTTGCAACATGTTTGAGGGGGAGTAGATACACACTTTCCCTAGTGAAGCTTATTTTAATGAAGAAAGCTAGTATCAAACCAAGGGCGCATTATTTGGTTTTGATACAAAACGTTGGTCGTATGAGGTGAATCAAGGCACAGTAATACCAAAAGGAAAAATTAGTACCTAGAAATACCAATGAAACAATCAGGGATGGAATTTTACAATGGCATCCTCCCCATCAGTTTATGAGTAGCAGTACAGCAATAATTGTAATGTAAGACAAGACGAAATTGACAAGGGGATGGACTCTGGCTTCGTTCAAGATGGCCGGCTTACGGTAGAGTGCTTCTCCTGCTCGACACCTTCCTACCATTTATAGCCTATAGTCCAGTGGCACGACTGTTGGAGTGAACGGGCCATCTGTAATGTTCCGTCACAACCAAGGCTGATGTTGCTGTGCAGTCTTGTGGGGGCAGGACATGCATACCAGAATCTGATTTCCTATGCCACCTGAATCATGTAAACACCTGAAAGGTAAGCCAAATCCAGATGAGAATAGTACCCTGGTAAAAATGGAAGTGGGGAAAACAATAGATGGCATCCTTTGGATCCTTCAAGAGGAGTACATTAGTGTTCCTTGCTGCTTATACCTTCAGCGTTCACGGTGGATCTAATAAACATACAGGACGTGGTTTTAGTAATCATCCTACTAAGGTATAGATCAATGTATACATAGGTTGGAACGTTAAATTTACATTCTTACCTAATACCGCTCACTTTCCCACTAGAATATATCAACTGTAACCTTGCGTATGCAGTCTACTACTGAGAAAAGTGAATATAGAATGTAGGTAAATGTATATACAAAACAGGTACTTACAAAGACAATAAGATAAAAATGATAATTATCTCATAAATAAAAAAGATAAGGTTCAAACAAGACCCAGAAAATGCAGTGGAATTAAATCATTCCCTACTATATCATTAAAAAATCAAATATATATCCACAATGGTAGTAACGTCCCAAGGTTCACAAAATAATAACAAAAAAAATAGTCTTCACTTCTCCATCACGTAATGGCAATAGGAAGAATATATTATAACAGTTTTATCTTCTTTTGCAGAGAAAATAATCACCAGCCGTAAGGTTCACAAAGTCACAGTTCTGGGCAGAGAGTATACATATCCAATAAGGCCAGCAATACTTAGAGCAAAAACTGAGAAAATGCTGAAGATTCAGCACAGCGGCCATCATGGGAAACAATTAGGTAAGTTTTTCACTTGAGCACAATATTTGCAGGCAAAGAGCGACGCCGGGGTGCAGCTTTTATGCTCCTGCTCCCGAGGAGTCCACCCAAGCCTAGCGTGGACTTCTCGGAGGGGCATTGTTGCAGGGAAATGTGGAAACACTAGACCACATTGCCTGGCTCGGCTCCCTCCTTTGCATGTGGGTTATGGGCTCAGTGCCCCATGCAGGGGGGACACACCACTCGGACCAAGGACCACCTGGGTTTGTGAGAAGCAACCCAATCCAACATGGCCTATAATTTCAGGAGACATGAGAGCATCACTGACATACCCAATGCACCCAGCAGCACCTCCAACAGTGATTTCCTTGGTTGCATCCTGGGCCATGGAGCCTCCCTTATGCTTCGACAAATTGGACGGCACCAGGACCTTGGTAACATCGGAGGTCAGGCCCTTTACACCACCTGTTCCAACCATATGATCCTCTTCCAACAATCATGAGTTATGGCTATACAGGGATGGGAGAGAGCAGCCTTGTGTCCTGGCCCGAGACACTGGTTTGGCACTTCCTTCATTTGGCTGTTCCAGTTGCCCACGATATGAGTGTGGATTGTGGGGCCTTCCCATGATATTGGTGCCCTTGCCTCCTGGAGCTACCGGACTGAGGGTGTAGAGGGACATGGCGCACCCCCTTGCTATGACAGTGGCTGGAGCACAAACGTGCCCCAGATCCGAGGTACACAGCCATTAAGGCGTCAGCTAATAAAATCAACAAAATGATAATCCAATATAGTAGTTTTATGGGGTTAATTGGTTTATTCTTTCTTCACTCTCTTTCTACTTTTGCACAGTATGTTTGACAGTGTACAAATTGAAACGAAATTGCCAATCCAGGCCTTTTTCGTGTGAGATGCCAATCCAGGTTTTATCTTGCAACACAGATCAAATCTTCATCTGTTATGCATACACTTGAAGCTGTAAATTCAATGCATTTCGGGTAAAATCCTTCATCAGGGATAACTACAGTGCAAAAAAAGATCTCACCAAAACCAGTGTACACCACGTATCTCTAATCATACCATTATGAAATCTGAATTCCTATTCAAACTAAATATTTCAAATTCAAAATGAATTAATATGCGTGAAAGTCAATAAAAAGTAAAAACAAAGTGTCATGCCTGGATAATAAAACCATGCATAATACTAAAATGTTCTTACTTGTTGCCCCATGTGTCAAAAAACAAACTACTTTCCACACCTCTTATGCAAAGCGCCAAAATATATACGCCCCATACTCAGTACTCAACATGTGTTAATGCTATTCTTGTACCATTTTATTTAAACCACTGCATCCTTACTCAGTACAAAACATACCCACCCATGCGTAAACCTTTTTAATGTGAAAACTCACAAACAGAAAAACAGATTAATTCACCTTCTTCAGCGAACGACTCGTGCATCCAACAACACCCCCCCCCCCATGTAAACGTTATCTGCCTTGACACAGGTGTGTCAATTGCATTTAAACAATACTCCCAGATTAAACTCTGACATGTGACCCGGTACTAATGTGAGACTGACTATGAGCATGAAGAAAATACTAGCACCCTTTTGTGTATCTTCATCATTGAACAATATCAAATAAATATCAAATAAAATGAAACTCCTGTTCGTAAAAAGGTCATCATTAGAAAACTATAAAAACGCATCCAGTTCATAATTCAGATTTGTTGAGTGCTGGACAGTGGTGACCAGTCATATGGACGTATGGCTTGTTTAGCTGACCCTTCCTGGATACTTCTGCAGCCGGAGTACTGAAGTGGTTAGTTCCTCCCCAACTGCTCCACTTGGAAACGTTCCTTTAACTATTAGCCCGAATGCCCAGGCAGAAGGCAACACATTAGCTTCATCAATGTAGAATGTGGCAAATAGAAACAATACCTGTCCACCATGTCTGATGTCTGACATTACTCTGGAAATGCTGATGAGGGAGCTAACAGGCATGAAATCAATTATAGATTTGATGCTGGAGGACATTTAATCCATAGCTACAGAGCTACAGTCACTGTGGATGACCTTTGTACCTTCAATGTGAGAATAGATGGAACAGACCACAAGGTTGAGGCCATGAAGGACTGCCTGACTGCCCTAGAAACTGGTCCCAATATGGAAAGCTGGTTGAGCTTGAGGATCGCAGCTAGAGGAATAATGTGTGCTTCTTATGGGATCTGTAGGGGGCGGAGGGGAAGGATATGGATGGATTGTTATCTACCCTTCTTCCAGATGTCACAGGCCTCATATTCTCACCCCAGTTGGAATGCAGCAGGCCCACAGAGGGCGTCCTACAGGAGGTACTTGGTTGAATACTCCTAGACCGTTCATATCCTGCCTACTCTGCCACCAAAAAGCCTGACAGCTCATGAAGGGAAGCTAAAAAATGGGGAATATATACTACTAATGGGGAGGGGATTACAGAGGGCTAAGGGGGGTATAGGGAGGGACATGCAAATACAAACACATACCCACAAAAAGCCAAAAAGAACCCCAAACAGTAGTAAGAATACTCCATCCCAGCTTTGGAACAGGTCCACCACCACATAAAATGAAATTATTTGAAAATAAACAAGTACATTTTAGGAAATGTTATTGATAAATACTAAAATAAAACATAAACATTGAAAATAAGTTAGCTTTAAATTGGAAAAGTTCGTTTTGTGTAAATTATAGTATTTCATTTATTTAATTATGTATTTATTATTTAATTTGATGAGTTAATGGGCTGTAACCTTTTCTTTTTATTCTAGGGTAGTAATACATTTTTAGGTTATTTTCCATTTCTGTTTTGCTTTAATGTATTTTTCTTTTTGTTTCTAATTATTATTAAACTTTATTATTTTCTCCCTATGTGTTCTATAAGGAAATCTCTGCACCGAGGGGCAGACATACTTCTAGGTGTGAATAGTTACTAGGAATAATTTTACACTTGTAAATTATGTTCTAGCAGGCTCCAATTGCAGTTTTGAGGGACTGGAGACATAAGCCTGTACCTAGTAGTAAATTCACAATCGGATAGCGTGAGCAGCAAAGAAATATAAAGTTACCCTTAGCAAAAGCTTCACATGTACATTTCTGAATAGGCTTCCATACATTTATTGCAAAAAATGTGTAGCTTGATTGACATTTGGCCGAAATTACACTCTGCTCCCTATTCCACAATACATTAGTCACGCAAAATATAAATCCCGGCATATATTAACTATTATCTAATGTCATCGAATATACTGTGACAGGAAGCAGATATTATTCATCCAGTATAATTGGACCATGCCAATATTTTTATAAACTGGACACTCGGGGAAGTACATGGAAGCAGCGATAGCTGTAGGAAGATGAATCATACACCAGAAAAACTGAATAAAAATAATTGCAGAATAAAGTAAAGAATGCTTCGTCTATCAAGGTGTGGTGGATCTTTTCAGTGTCCAAGCATTTTACAACTAATAAAACAAAATAATGCCCTAAAATGTGTCACCTTAGGACTACATATGTAGGGACAGAATTATGCCACCAAAAAGGCCATCAAATATTTCAGCCACTATTATGCAGGGACAGACATCATGCCACCACAAACGTTAGTCACAAGAGTGATGGATGGGATGAGGTCTTTGCCTGAGAGAGGAATTGTGCTTACATCTACAGTCAGCGGACTGACCCACGCATTTCTGATTCATACTCTGAATGACAGCAGACTCAGGCTCTATGATGCTCAACAATTCTAATATGCACAAAAACATGACAGTGCTTCATGATAACCTACAACTCACAGTTGGATTAGACCTCCAAGAATCTTGGTGGACTATACTCCAATAGGTGTTCCTACTGTCCACTGGGGTCCTGGGTACAAACCAGATAAGACCTATCTTGTGTTCACACCCAGAGACCACCTCTACTCTTAACAATATTCCTTACAAAGATTGTGAGTGGTTGCATGTGTGGGTGCATCTATTTCTCACATTTTCCGCAACACCTTATACTTAGGTGCCATTCCACTACCACAAACCTTATGCACCACAACCACAGTACCTACTGAGGACAACCAAATCCAACTCCCTATCAATCATGTACTTGAGTGGCTACAAGGAACATGATGTTAATCAAAGAACTATATGATCTCATGAAGCATGACACACTACACAAATGATACACACATTAGGTACTTAATCAATAATTCATAAAACATTTTGGTCTCTCAAGCGACAGAAAAGTGCTGTACAAAAAGCTATACATCGCTCCTTGCTCAGGAAAATCTTACCAATTCTTACGTGCACATTACTTAAATAAACCTGAGGGTTGTTTTGAAACATATTAATTGTCTCTCTTGTGTATTGTGTGACTCCTTCAGCCCGTCAGGCTTTAGCCAAAACATTAATTGCTATAGTTTTTAAGGTAATCAAAATAGAGATGAGCTGGTTGGAATATGTGCATTAGTTTCAGACACTGGTAATTATTCTAGGACGAAAAACAGGTATTCACATGAAACTCATTGAGCAACAATAGGGAATCAAGCAGGAAGTACTGCATTTTAATAAAGCAGGCAACAATTATAATTTTAAACCTAGACACAGTTTATGAATCTGTCTAATATGTGTCCAGACAATAGGAGGCAACCAGTACCTAAACTTATCATGCAAGTTCAAACAATATCTTTATTTCAAAGACAAAAAGATAAAGGGAATTTCATTGGTGACAAAACCAAAGTAGTGAAAAGTGCATTCCAAGTGAAAAAACGCCAAATTGAATTATTAACATAAATTTTTTAAACACAGTCATTGATGTATTGACACATAGAGGAAGACAGCTACATCTGATAGGTGAACAAGTACAACCACCGGGCTATTGCCCTTGTGGGATAAACACTAGAAGGCCCTGTCTTTAATAATGTTGATGATGTTTCGACCCCACCAAGAATACAGAGGTCTCATCAGGACACAGGATAACCTGGGGGATGGTTGCCCAAAATAAGGGCTGGAAATTTGTCAATAATTCCAAAGTACAGTCGCATTCAACTGGGAACGTGATCCCCAGTTTAACTTATGAGGAAATACTTCATGCAGGTAAAACGGAGCTCACTGGGCTGGCCCTTAAACACTGGCCCAGGCTGTTCGCTTTATCAGAAAGATGCAACCTATAATGAGGGTTACAAGCCAGCGCGCTCAGATGAGGCGCCCTTTCTGGGTAGATTTACGATAAGACTGAGCTGGTAATTATTCTGCACCTTTTTTGTACACCAGGTCACCTCAGACAGGAACAAGTCAGCTGCAGGACACTCTTGGTCCGACTTTGTTTGGAACAATCAAGCATGAACTGCATGCTGCACTCCATCTGAATGCAAACATCAATACGATGCAGCTTGAGTCCTAGAACACTGCGAGCATGGGCCCACAACTAAACATACCTGTTGTTCTTAGGGCATTGCAATGGGGAAACCAAAAAGTGATGGGTGGATTGCTTGAATCATTCTCAGCCACTGAAAATTAATCTGCACCACAATTAAGTTCATTGTTTCCATCACCTTATTTTCGTTCCCTAAGTGTGACTGATATGCCCTGACCTTGGCTCCATGCTCACTGGACTCAAGCTATACATCACTGATGAGAACTAAGTAGGTTGAAACTGGTGTGGGTTTGCTTGTCTTCTTCTCTGGAGAGGAACGGGCAGGCAGTTCAGATTAGATGGTTCCAAGTGCACCGGGACCAAGGTTTAAATGGCAGCTCTTTGTCTAGAGTGGCATAATACAGGGCGAAAAACAATGAAATAAGGCTTAAGTGATCGCTAGAGACTGAGATCAATTCGATCCTTTCTTTCATTACCCGGCTGATTGTTGCTGTGGATGCCTTAATTGCAACACATATGCCAAGACATCAATCCTGTGCTCACCAGCCACAGGAATCAATCTATACCTCACTGATGAGACCTAAATAGGAAAAAAACTAGTCTGGGGCTGCTGGTGTTCAAATCTAGAGTGGACCTGTTCTGGGAGTTTGCTTCGGCTGATTCTACTGCAGCAAGATCAAGACAAACTTGAATATGGCAAGCTTCTGTCTATTTGGCCATAATGGAGCAAACAATGATGGTCTGGAATGCTCCTCCAAGCAACCTCTAGCAGTTGACTTTAATTCAAGCATTTCTTCCATCACCTTGTTTGTTGCTATGATTTTTTGAGCTCATAGTTATACCTATAAAAGAGAGACTGGCAGATGCTGAATGCAATATGTACTATGTCTGCTTAGAAATCAGAACTTAGTAAAGTGGTCACACAAGGATAGAAGCTTGGTCAGTATTCACAGCTGCCAAGTTTTCCAGGTCCACGCATGATCTGCTGTTCCAGTTTAGGTTTTTTTTCCTTTAAATTCTGTGACTTGCAATCATGTTTTATACAGGAGAAAAACAGAACTACAAGTCCAAGAATTTAAATAAATATATTAGACTAGTGCAGCACATCATGCCTGAACCTGGGGAAGCTAGATGCTGGAAGTAGAGGTGTCAGATGTGCTGCTGCACCCCCAAAATAGCCATACTGGAGTTCAGAAAGTGTTGGAGCAACAAAGAGGCTTTCATATTTTGTTCTTATCTTGTCACATATGTTATTTGTTCAAAGAGAGCGGTCCAAAGTCAAGCTACGTCTTCTGACAAATTGCTGCTCATTCTTTTAACATGAAGACTGATGATTACTCTGCTTTTCTTTCACTGGATGCAAAGTGAGAGTATTTTGTAAGATGAACTCTGTGACAATCCAGCTGGGGTACAGAGAGTGTCAAAGGAAAACATGTTTTGTTAATCTGAATTATGATGAAAACAAATCAAGACACTTTTCTTAGTGCTGCACAAATGATAAATATTTGCTAAAACCCGATTTCCACATATCGTTTGTGTGTTTTATCATTTTCTTAATAAAACTGCTTGAATGCAAATGTAGTGGCCATTTCAATGGAAAATGTGATATCTGTAAATGACAGTGTGCTACCACACGATGCGTTAGTAGAATGTTTGCGACTGTGTGCTCCAAAATGCACTCCAAGTTACATAGGACACCCTTATCACTCTCCATCAGAACAGATGTGGCCCATTTGCTCCAAATGTTCTTTGTATGATGCTTACTTTTTTTACGATCCCTATGACTTCAGTGATGTAACATTGATGGCAGTAACCCTACCCTGAAAACTGTTCCAGCACCACTGCTGGGAACCTTGGCAGGGCTGATTGCCATGTCACAAAACCATGCTGTCAATTATAATTTCACTCAGATTATTTTACCCTGCTACTGTCCATTCTACAAAAAGCAAAACGTAAACTCGTAGCAACAAGTATGTTTTTTTCTGATAATCGAGGCCCCCTATGTACTGTATGAGACTACCTAACAGCTACGAATGACGAGCCAGTTGAGAAACATACAGTAAACCTGTAAAAGCTAGAAAAAATATTGTTTTGTAGGGATATTTCCATGTTTTTGAGGACGAGGCATTCGTTTAGTTTTCCCTGTGGTCTGTCAAATCGGGAAACCAACCTGAAATACGAGCACCTTCTTAGAATCTCGACTAGACGAATGAAGTCTAGCTACTTTGTATCCGTTGGTGTTTACAATAGTAAAATGTTGCCATTTCGTGTACTGGTCGCTGCTCCCAAGCTCTCAGTACTTAGGCGATCAGCTGTCAGAATAAATTACTTGCAACCACCTGGAAAAATATTATCTATACCGCAACCCTCAATCTTCTTGACTCAAACCACGAAACCATAGGTTTCTTAAAAAGTTGGTACACCGCGACGTCTGGAGTACGTGGAATTCGCCTTATTTGGAAGGCCTATAATGCCATAGCCTCGAGTGACTGCCTTTGCAGGGCGTTTCCAAGCAAAAACCTAGATTTAACGAGCTAGCATGATCCAACATATTTTTCCGTAAGTCTTCCGGCCATGATGAAAGTGGAAGAAATGTTGTAGGTGAAAGTAGAGGCGCCTCAAACGGTAGAAAAAAAAATCTGGTATGTTAGAGTAGAAAAGGAAAAATATGTTTTTAATTGGGTTCTTTTAAAAAAGTCGTTCCAGAATATTATCATTAAAAACATCGATATAACTTCTTGGTAATAAAACAAATAGATTTGTACGGAACAATGAACTCTCAACCGACAGTCATAAGAAGTATTGGACTTTCCACGCATTTTTATCTTTGCAACCTTTTTTAACCGCAATTTATAAACAAATGTTGTAGTTGAAAGATGGCCGCTCGATTTACACACTGTTTAGGGCAGTCTCCATAGCATTGATATTCTCGTCCCTTTTCTATGTTTACTGCATAGGGTGTGCTCAGTTTCTCGGATTTAGCTTCGGGGCATCTTTAGTCTGTTTAACATATAGTGCATAATAAAATAGGAGGATTTGACGTGGTCGCTGTAGTTTGAGCGCATTTATTCTCCGCTTCTTTCCGTAGTGGTAAGTATGAAAAGAGCATGTTTCATGTCCTGTTAATTGATTTAGGGATAGTTGAGTCAAAAGTTACGCTTCTGGTCAGTGATATTGAATGAATCTGTCTGCAAACTACATAACCTACATCAGAGTCTTGGCCTGGACACTTCATGAATAGTAATGTAACTTTTGATTCTTTCGTGTTCAGAACATGTCTAAGTCTCTGAAGAAGATCGTGGAGGAATGCAGGGAGAAGAGCCAAACGGAAGTGGACATGAGTGAGAGGGGCATCAGCAACATGTTGGAAGTTCCTGGTCTCTGTAAGTAATACATAAATTTAACCTGCAAGACGAGTTTAGAGACAAGCTCCATTCCAAGCAGTGAGCTAGTGAGGTTGGATTAGAAAACACTGTCCCCTTTCGTCTTTGTCCAGCTTGATTTACCTCTCGGCTACACAGTTGCTCATCATTTCCAGTTTGGCAAAGCCAACATATTTTTTGAGACCTTTTATTCAAGGTTTCACGGTACTAACAATGGTAATACACACCCGCTACGATAAAATACATAAAATACAAAGCAAAACGATGGAGATTAAAAAGAAGAACCATATGATAAATAAAGATGATAAAAATAAACGCAGTATTAGTGACTTAATCGAACATAATATGTTTATATATAAAGCTGTTGTAAAATATGAACCTCTTTACTCATGTGACAGAGTATACTCATGTCCTGTTTTGAGACAACATAATTTTGATCCATCTGCCTTGTTATGTGCTCTGATCAGAAAGTAGTGGCCTTACCCGTAGCGCGGCATATTTTAGGATATTTTATTTGTAACACACAATGATGTTTGTTTTTAGATCAAATCGGAACATTTCAGGTATTGCTTTGTAATTTTATTGTTAATCTGTAAATCCATAGCATAGTCATATGTAGCGTATCACATGCACATATATGCATTACTCTTCACATATTGCACATATATGCAACACTCTTCCACACATGCACCACTTTTCCACACATGCACATGCATCACTTTTCAACACATAAATAATGCCATTAGCTGAGTTCACTGAACAATACCAGCTACTGTGTTAAATGTATGCAGATAAAAACTAAACTAGAAATCAGATTGACTTATGAATTTGGGAATCTAAATAACATTGCCAAGTGCCTCCATCATGTGCCACCTAATGTAGGAAAATGCCTCTATTACTTACTGGTAACGGCAATGCTCTCTGTCCTTCTGCTCGGTTTCATTTCTTACTTGAATGAGACATGGCTGCCTCATTCAAGTAAGTAAGGAAATGGGGACAGGGGTCGGGATGAGATAATGTTATGTGAATAGTACCAAAGTGGACATTTTGGTGCATTGAGATGAGCATTACAGAACACTCTTTGATGAGTAATGGAATGTTAAGAGTATCCTTCACTGCTCTGGTGCCTTTAAAACAAAGTGAATATTTAGTAGTGCCATGTTGTGAAAAAGGTTGATTTCCATCCAACACATTTTTGCCCACAAAGGGGATGGACAAGGGGCAGCTGGCACTGATATAGTGGGCATTGTCCTTTAAGAATTTAAATCATTCACTTTTCACAAGCCCTTTAACCTGATTGTGAGCTGGGTGCAAATGGTTGCACGCACGCATTACGCGAGCAAGAAGCGGTATTTTCCCTCTAGAGAAAGGCTGACTATATGTACATTGTGGAAAAGAGGAGAGGAAGGGTAGATAATTGAAGTCAGAAGTGGAGGTAATATACGGGAGTTGAATCTTGAATTAATTTATGGAGCTGATGAGTGAATGCCAGTCTCGGTGAAGACACATTTTTCCTGACTTTCAGAGGCAAAAGAGAGCTTCTGTTTTGGTTTAATTTCTTACTTTTGGGATCTACAGTACCACCACGTTTGCGTGTTTGTCCTGCAGGTAATGCAGTTACTGCAAGAAAAAAGAGTTTTCCCCCCAGGTAAACAGGGTTTTTTGGTCTAGATGGAGGAGACAGTTATTAAGGATGAGTTAAAACTGATGCGTGCCAAGAGGGGAGCCACTGGAGTTCTTTAATTCCGAGTGGGATATAGTTTTTATTTACTTTGGCCAGTGAGCAGTCAAGATTAGAATCTGAGAACAGATGACCAGGGCATCTCCCACATCAGTGTTGTAGAGGGCGAAGACTTCCATGGAGGAGTGGAAAGTGTGGACCGGGATGAAGGGTTAGATGCGTAAGAAGCCTGTCTGGTAACGGGCACTCTAGTACATATTTGGATATGCCCTTTGAAGGAGAGGTGGAACCCCTGGTTCTTAGACATGCCGTCAAGTGTGGGAGGGGTGCAAGGGGTAAGTTGTTGGGCAGCAGGAATTCAAACCAGGTAATGATGTGGTGTATAAGTTTGTCTCAGTTGGTGAGTTTGAACTAATTCTTTCTATGTTGTGTTTGAGCTAGCCAGTGTAAATGCAGAGTTAAATTCTGGTCTCTAGGGTCGGACCATTTGCAACTCTCACTGTGCTGATTGGCAGTAACATTTCTTCTGTCTCTTTTCCCTTGGTTGACACTAAACTAATCTAGCCCTCAATTGCTGGCTTCTGTCAGCTGATATTAAGTTGCCTGTATTGTGGTTGTGAGCCTGTCTTTATTATGACACCGCAAGAATATCAAATACCTTTCAAACCACAGTGTGAACTGCTTATGCTTGTTTGAGCACATAAGCAACTGATTTGCGCGCATGATGCCTTTAAATTGTAAATGTTATCCTAATACATAACTTACTCAAGCGACACAGTCCTGTCTAGAAACCTCTGAAAGGACATGCATAATACTGCCCTCATTTTTATGCTGTACAATGTTAAGAAAATCCATAAAATAAATTAAAACTCTGGGCTCCGGGCAGTGTCAGGTTTGGCACCAACACCTTGAAACTCTGTTCTATGTATGACTGTGTCTGGTTTGGCCTGTATGACTCCTAGTGGCTTCATTTAAATCTGAATATTACAGGGCACAATGATGGAGTGAAGGGATCCGGTGCTATTCAGAGCAGTAGGTCTTGATGAGTCTGTTGGAAAGCAGTCTTTTCAGCTGGCCATGCAAGAAGTGGATATACCAGGCTAGTATTGTTGACCCGAACTCGATGATCAGAGGTACCTTCGCCCACTAAAAGGACAGGGAGAGGTATAGGACACACATGACCTTTATATGTGATTTGCAGGGTGGTTGGAAGAGGCCATTAATCAAAGTCCCAGCTTTTGCAGCTGATTGACAGAATTTCTCGTGGGCTGCATCAGTGTTCGTCCATCACTGCTGCCTTTGGGTATCCAATATGGCAAAGCTCCAGAGAGTACGTGATCCTACAGGAAGCAGAATGTGACTGTCCTAGGGAGCGGTGCTGCATTGCCTGCCTGTCTACTTACCATGCAGTGGTCATGCACTGGCCGCTGCAAAGTAGCCTGCAGTTATAGCGCTCCCACTACTTTTGCTCACAGTCTGTTGCCACCATCTGTGTACCAGCACCCGGGAGAAAGTAAGAGAAAGAAAACCAGAGCATGATAGTGATCTGCTGGTGGAGGGGAAAGAGTCAATGTGCATAGATGTAAGCAAAAGTGGCCAGAATTAACAGGAAGCAGAGCAAACGCCTGAAACAGAAGCCACATCGTGGTGTTGGCACCAGACAGTCCTACTCCTTACACTAAATCCTTACACTTAAGGCCATATTTATAGCACGGAGGAAGGAAACTCTCAACACGGAGTAGATTTCTACGGTTAAATTTGCTCCAGGATACTATCCCTGAGGTAAAGGAAATTAAACCAGTGGATTTAATTCTCTGTGTAGCATTTTCTCAAGAAATCGTAGCAAAAACGAGGCCCTTATTCTTCACACACCTTTCAAGGCATTTGAAATGACCCCGAGTGTTGCTGTGTTTTGGCTTTAAGGTGACAGTTTAAAGCTTTAATGCTGGTTCTTCAAGTTCATGGGCATCAGGGAGCGGACTGGTTGGCTCCAAAGGAGGGTGTGAGCCGCAGTGGCCAAGCCACGGAAGTGATTACTCCATCGTTCCCTACTGATATAAATCCCTTCTGCCCTGGCCGGTCATTTAAAAAGGTCTTGATTTCCTTTACTTCAATCCCAGACAAACATTATTTCGCGTTTGCTCTCTGGCAGGGGAAGGGAAAAATATGAAATTATTATTTTTATAACATTTCGCCACACTGCAAATAATAGATGTTAATATTACTCTCTGGTACCTAGTTAGCTGAATCTGTCTTGCCTAGAATCGAACTTATGACCTACAGAACACTCCATTTGTCAGCAGTGAGGGTTTAGCTCACTGAGCCATTTCCCCCTCTGATGGATTGTTGCTCTGCAAGGTGTAGAGGCCCTGGAATGAATAATTTCTACTATTAAGTAGGTGACTCCAACCTGTCAGTTATTAGAGGCATTTATCTCCAATTCCATGTCCATGAATGAGTCTGCGAAACCCAGAAACGATTCTCTCCATGACTATCAACCCAGGTGCTTGAACACAAAGTTACATCTTCCTACATGCACAGAGGAAGCCGCACTTGCTAGGTGTTGCTGAAGCAGCATTGCATTATACATGATCATCAACACTCATCATCTAAAGCTCGGTAATTCTGCTGTTTGTTAAATCACATTATGGAAACGGTGATAAGTTCATTATGTAGGGCTGCTTTCATCTGTTACCTCTTTCTTCTAATACAAACCACCCGGTGGTAGGCACAGTTATATATTTATGGGGGCGCTTGCTTTATTGTATGTTGTCCTCCTCGGTTCATGTTAAAAGTAGAGTCGGTGTTTACTCATTCTTTCTGTATGCAGTTAGTATTTTCTTTATTTACTGACACCTCCACCTTTTAACTGGTAGTCAATTAGTATTCTGTTAACAGGCCTTTACATCTTGTTTTTATCTCATCACATTCGCTATGTATTCAAAGAAAAAGGTCAAATGTCAGGGGCGCTCTCTTATTTTAATTTCTCTGCCTTCAAAGTGAGAGGATTTACGTGACAACCTTGCTGGATACTGGAGGCAAGAAAACATTTTATTTCTAGCACTCAACAACAGTTAAATTAACTGTATAAGTGTTTCAGAATTATGAAGGCACACACGAAGCTCATTTTTTGTTATTTGTGAAGTGTGTTGGAAACAAATACCTCAATATGATCAAAACAAATCATTAAACTAAGTGATGCAATTGCCACATATTTTCATCAGTACACTGTTATAGTTTTATTAGTAAAACAGTATGTCTGTGCAAACGTTATGGTCATTTCAATTGAAAATGTGCTGTCTGTAATGGCAGTAAGCTGCCACACAAAAGAATACTCCACGCTATGCCACTCCACTCTACTCTTTACCATTCCACATCCCTCCACTCTTCTCTGCACCACTGCGCACCCCTGCACCCTACTCTGCAACTCTCCACTTTACACCACTGCACTCTGTGCCACTCCACTTTACGCCACTTCACGCTACGCCTCTGTATTCTACACTGTACCACTGTACTCTGTGCCAGTGCACTCTTCCCCACTGTACTCCACCACTCCAGTCTAGGTCACATCAATCTACTCCGCACAACTCCATTCAAAGCCACTCTGCAACACTCCAGTCCAAGACACTGCTCTCTATGCCAATACACTTAATTCCAGTACACTTTACTGTGTAAGACTCAACTCTATGCCCCTGCACTCTAGGCCAATCCACTGTATGCCACTCTAACCTACTCTGGACCAATATGCTCGATGCCACTGCACTGTACGTCACCTTACTCTCTGCCATTACACTCTATGCCAGTATATGCAACTGCACTCTACCCTGCACCAATCTACTCAATGCCTCTTTGCTTGTTTCTGAAACAATCTACTCTGTCCCACTGCACTCTACACCACTGCACTCTGTGCCACTCTACTCTTTACCGCTGCACTGTACACCAATGCATTCTACACAACTGCACTCTCTACCACCACACTCTACTCTTCATCACTGTACTCTATTCCACTGCTTTCTGTGCCACTCTTCTCAACTCTACACCACTCACTCTCATACCCTACTCTGCAACACTGCACTCTCTGCCACTGAACTCCACTCTGCACTCCTCCACTGAACTTCACTCTGCACCACTCCACTCTACGCCACCGCACTCTGTGGCACTATATTCTACTATGCATAATGCTATGCTACTACACTCTGTACCACTCTATGCCACTGCACTCTATGCCACTGCTCTCTGCATCACTCAACCCTACGCCACTCCACTCTGCCCCATTGTACATCACTACTTTAAACCACTGCAGTCCACGTCACTCTACTGTGCGCCACTGTACTCTGCACGTCTCTGCTCGGTGCCTCTCCACTATGCACCACTCTACAACATTCCACAGTACCATTTGTCTCTTCAATGCACCACTGTAATCTGCGCAACTGCATTTTACAATGCTGCATTGTACACCACTGAATTTAGTGCCACTGCAGTCAATGACACTGTCTCTTCGCCACTATACTCTGCAACACTCTACGCCAGTGCACTTTACACCAGCCTACTCTACGCCGCTCCAGTGTATGCCACTGTACGCGACTCCATACTGTGCCACTCCAATCTACAACACTCTACTTCACTGTTTGTCTTTCCACTGTACAACACTCCGCGCCACTCTCTCCTAGGCCAGTAACTTTTAGCCAGGCTGAACCGCAGCCAAACTGGTGAACAACATGGTGAAAACACATTGCCAAAGCCAATTGCTCTTGCATAGGTGGGACCTTTTGGCTTTGCCAATAGTTGTTATTTGTAGTATACTTAAACTGATACTCGTTCTACTATGTCTCTCTGGCTTTCACCTCTTTGCCAAATTTCAATCTGTAAATGTTATTGGAAAGAATTTTGTGGGAAACAAAAATATCAAAATGCTAGTTAAATATTTTATCCTTCTCTGATGGCCATTTCTTTACAGGCAAACATCTTTCCCTGTCTAGTTACTATTTACATATACTGTCACGGCCGAAATTGTCATTAGGACGCATAGTTTAGGTTTCATTAAGCAGCCATTTGACTCAATTCATTTGCAATTTCAGAATGGCAGTCCATCCCAGTCGGGCAAAACCAACATTCTGGTATCAACTAATAGTTTAGGAAAATAGAACATTTTTTTTGTGCTAACTTTTTTAATGAGTAAACAGGGCTGTCAAAACAAATTCAGGCAGATTTTGTAGAGACTAAGTTGTCTAGGTTAGAGGAATATTTGTTTGAGATAGGCTATAAACTAACCAAATGCAAACACTGACTGTGCATGTTGGCACTAAATGTTGCTGGGTCGTTGCACTAGTTTCTGTATTGGTAAATGAATAAAGGTGGTTTTGGAACACAAATAACCAAATGTATCTCTCAACTCAACAGCGGCTGAGTTGAGAGCCTGCCACCTCCTGCTGCCTTGCGCTCGTCTTCTTCCGGTGTACCAACATTCACTGCTGAGACACCAGCAGAGGCTCCCCAGCAATCCTGGCGCTGCTTTCATGCAAAACCTTGCATAAAAGCAGCACCAGGATTGGTCTGAGCAGCAGTGATTGCCGCTCAGACACAGCCCTGGTGTCTGTGCAGTTTCTCCAGCCTGGCTGTTAGACACAGCCGGGCTGGAGAAACCTAAGTGCGCATGTGTGTTTGGACGGCCTCAGATGGCCAGCCAAACACACATGTTCACTTAGGTACGCACTCTCCTCCTCTCACCTCCTACCTCCCATGGCCCAGCACCGCCCCTCCCTGCACTGCTAGCTGTGCCTCAAGCAGAAAAATAAAACAATAGTGAACTATCGTTTTATTTTTCTGCTTGTGGCACAGCCAGGAGGGCGGTACTCCTTTGCCATAGCGAAGGAGCCACCCCTGCCGCTCACCCACATTTTAAACGAGTCATCATCACCTTACACACATGCAAAATGCCTCCAATTGACACGCATGCAATCATCCAATCTGCAATTTCTACTCGCCTTCCATAAAATGTTTAGCCTCCACTGATTTTAATGGGGTAGCTTTCCAACGCCACTTCTTCGGGTCTCCTCCCAGTCCCCCCCGCTCAAAAGAATCAGTAGAATTTCACATAGTGCAGAGGCAGATCCTAAACTGTAGTTGAGTGGAATTTCTCAACATATTAAACAAGTTGCTTTTGACAGAATAGCTAAACTCTGTGCCTATAGCGAATACCACAAAAAGGGGAAATCTGAACCTTTGCTAATTATGCATTACTTTACCTTCCTTTTGTTTCCTGGAAATAAAGTCCAATTTCCATTTTTGTAATGATGACAAATCACTTGGACATTGTGTTGCTAGGTCATATTTAGCTTGTATGAATTCTAGGAAAGAGGAATATGCTATCTAACAACAGTCTTTTCTTGGAATTTAGTAAAAAGATGTTTATTTTGCATCTTTTACATACCTATAAGAACTATTAGGGTTTTTTCAGGCCTGGAGTTAGCCAATATGTTTTGATATATATATATATATATATATATATACATACACACCAGTGGCAGGGTCTTGTTTCCGTAGGAAATGTTTTTTCTGTTTGTTGATAACTTTGGCACAGTTTGAGAAGTCTTCATGAAAATGTCCCCAAAAAATGTGTTCACCTCAGCTTCCTTGAAAGTTTCAGGGTGATCCATCAAGTGGGGGCAGCGAAAAAGGGTCGGTGAGGGGGTGTCCTGCAGCTCATTTCCCATGTAATGTTCAGTATGAAAATTGAACAGAAATACCACAAAACGGCTGGATGGAATTACACAAAATTTGTCAGAAAGGTAGATCTCCGTCCATCAAGCTTGCTTTTTTTGTGATATGGTGTAAATGCGTTCAGTAGTTTTTGCAAAATTAAGCCTTAAAGAGAGTGTGTGTGTGTGTGTGTGTGTGTGTATATATATATATTATATATATATATATATATATACAGATGGAGAAACAGAGGGACCGTCGATACAACAATCCTCTAGATAAGGTCTGATTGACTGCAACCACATCACTGTGGAGGCAGACATTTAAGGACTTGTGGGCACTCTCCCCTGTCCTGAAAAAAGTATTAAAAAACACATAAAGGGGCAGGTTAAGGATACCGTTCCCTCCCTACGTCTGAAATCTCCCCTCCTAATGGGGCCAAAATGTTGTTTTTTAAAAGATACCACAGAAGATCTGCGCTCCTGGGGAAGAGTAAGTGCGCCCTCCCACACGTTTCACTTTTAATCCTCCACAGGTAGGCCAATTGAGTTGTTTTTTTATTTAGGGGAGAGGGCCGTGTAGCCCCCTACCTCAAGCCATAACATGGCCACAGGGACCCCATCCCCTGGAGCTGCCACAAATTGAGAAATGTTGAGTGTGTCCAGGTCATACCATGCACACCCACAGCAACAGCAGGACTTAGGTCTGTGAGGGAGCTCCAGGGTCCCTGCAGGCTGTGCTGGATCCCCTGTCTCTTCTTTTTTCTGCTTCCACCAGGTGAGAGCAAACCTATGCTTCCTGCCCTCCAGAGTGTGGGACGGGAGCTGAAATCCCACAGACCTTGCGCCCACCTCTACTCCCTGCCCACAAGTGAGAAATCTCAGAATCATCATAGACCACGAACTGGACATGACCGCCCAAGTCAAGGCTCTGTGGTCTTGGACTTCTTCAACACACTAAAGCTGCTAAAGAAAATCTACAAGTGGCCAGCAGACTGCACCAGGAAAATGATCAACCAGGCTCTAATCATCAGCAGACTAGATAATGGAAGCACCCTGTATACAGGGATTACCAACCAGCTCACATGAAGACTACAAACTGTCCAAAGTTGAACAGCCAGACTAGTCTTCAACCTCCCAAATCACACCACACCTCGGGGAACTCCACTGGCTCTTGATATACAAGCATGCACACTTTTATATTCCTCATCGATACCTACAAAGCTCTCCACAACACTGGATCTGCCTACCTGAATAGCTGCATTCACTTCTACCAATCTTCCAAATACTTCCACTCTGCCAGGCTCTCTAGCGCTCACACACACACACACACACACCCACTATGCATACACAAAAGCAGACTGGGGCTGCCCCTTTTCGTACCTTGCCCCTAAATCCTGGAACAACCTCCAACAACACATCAGAGTCTCCTGCTCTATTCTTGACTTTCGCAAGAAGCGGAAGACCTAGATTTTTGAGTAAGCTTTCAGGGCTGCCCTCACTCATCTGCTACAGAGCACCTGGATAACTTCACGTATGATTAGCGCACTATAAAAATACCAATAACAGGTTCTCCCTGCCCGCACTCTTGCAGACATGTGACTGCAGTGCCCTGGGTGATAGGGGCACTGGGCTACTACTGCAATGAAGTCTTTGGGGCCACTAGATGGTTCTAATTCTGTGGGATCTGGGGATGGGGTTCCCAGGGCGCTTTGAAGGCTTGATGATGGGGGGGCCACATACACTTCTCCACAACAAAAAAATATTTTGCCTGGCAGATGTGGTCCATGGTCCCTTGAAAGGCCCCCTCCCCATTAAAAACTAATCATACTTGGTAGAATAGCACCACCAGAGACATGAAATGGCTCTGCGAGAGGGGTCTACACCCCCTCCTCTAAATTCATTAAAAAAAGTAGTGAATGTGAAATAAACAGTGTAGCTGCTCATTTTGCGGTCACAGCTCCAGCTGGGACATGCTCTATTTTGCCCTGCAAGGGCTTTAAAAAAAATATTTTATGATACTGGTGTGCCCTCAGATGCAGAGATACCACCAAGCTCTTCATACATGTGGGGTGCTGCAGGAAGTGCAGCACCCCCCTAAACACTAAAAAAGAAACCTGTCATATAATCCATGAACCAGGAGAGTTTACCATTTTTTTCAAAGCACTCTAAGCTAGAGCTACATGCCCCTGGTGGTTGGTTCTATGGCTGTGATTTGTGGCCTAAACAATATTTAAAAAAAAAAGACTCGTACATGTTAATTTTTAAAATGCTTTATTGACAATTGTGACAATAACTATTGTTAAGCATTGCAGTGTGTGAATTTATAAAACATACATTTGATAAGATCTTGTACATCCGCGGTTACATTTTGGCATTATGACCTTTTAAAATGACACACTTTATATTGACACATGACATAGTCAGCCGTGTGCAGAGGCGAGGGGTTGGGTGCCAGGCCCTGTGCCCCAACCCCACACCATGCACTGCGACAGACCTCTTACTTTACATTTTTTTAAAAGTAGAAATTCTCAGAAAAAAACAGAGGATAAAGTATTATTATAGTTAGGAATTGTAATAATATCTTACTTTATATTTAGAAAAAAACTTAGAAATGTACTTAAAAAAAACAAAGATTAAAGGGACCTTGTCATTGAGTTTGAAAATGTCAGTTAAACACACCATTTCAAACTAACAAAACCACTGAAATTCACCAGTTATACTTATCACAAGTAACTATAACTTGCGCTCTCACCATGCACTGCTAATTACCTCACATATTACATCTCTCATGACATGCTCTATGACATCATTGGTAACATCACTGCAACATCTGAAATGACATTGACGACAGTACACTGCATTGTATTGTATTGTATTGTATTGTAATTGCATTTATATAGCGCTTACTACCCCTGACGAGGCGTCGACGCGCTTTTCGATGAGTAGCGCGCTACTCTGGAACCCAACAAGAATTAGTGATGGATTAGTATCGTTAAATAATGAGTACAGTTTTAGTATTATTATGAGTTAATTTGAGCCGTGGATATGAGAGTTTGTTAGTTAGATTGACTGGAGTAATGGAGGGGTGGAGGAGGAAAATAATCCAGAAATATTAATTGGGAGTATATCCTTCATTTACTCAACCCAAAGGCTTGGGATGAGGAAAGAGGGGCAGAGGGGGAAGAGTATGTGGAAGGGTTAGGGAGAGCATAGTAGCAGGGTGAGATAAATGCAGGAGAAATTTAGTAGGGTTGTGTGGGAGGTCACAGTAGTAGAGTGAGGTTTGGTGAGTTGGTTGTGGAAGCGGAGGGAAGAGCTTAGGCAGAGATATTTAGGAGATGAAAGTAGTAGAAGGGATTTGGGATGAGTCAGAATGAGAATGAAGGATAGTTTGATAGAGACGTGACATATGATGATGAGTAGATAAGTGTGATAAGATGAGAGCAGGAATTCATAGATATCTAGTATAACGACCCACCCAGGAGCCATGCAATGATCCACGAACATGCCAAGCACAGAAAACAACATATACACATACATACATATATATATACACACACACATAAATACACACACATATGCACATACAATACATAATTAGAACCATGGGTAAAAAAAATACTTAGTCAAACAGGTTTAAAGAGTGTGTGTGTATTTTATTGTTATGACATAGTAGCAATACATATTTTCTAAAGAAACTATACATAAATAGAAATATACATATAATCTGAAAAAAATATTTATCAACATAGGCATATGCAGTTCATAGTTGTTTGAATAAGGTGGTTATGAAGGAAAGAGCCAACTCTTGAGTAGTTTTCTGAAGATAAGAAAGTTATCTGTGGCTCTTATAGTTGGGGGTAAAGAATTCCATAGTTTGGCTGCTTGGACTGAGAAGGATGTACCACCTATAGTCTTTTTCTTGTATGGTGGTGTTCTAAGGCGGGGTGCCAATCTTGAGCGGAGGGTTCTTTGTTGGATGTATTTGGTAATTTTCTTTCTGATAAAAAGTGGTCCTATTCCATGTATAGCTTTGTGGGTGATACAAAGCAGCTTGAAAGTGCATCTTCTGGCAACGGGTAACCAATGTAGTGCTCTCAAGGCAGGGGAGATGTGGGATTGTGGCTTTATATGTAATAGTAGCCTGGCTGCGGAATTCTGGATACGTTGTAGTTTTTTCATTACAGATAGAGATGATCCATGGTAGAGGCTGTTGGCATAATCCAGTTTGGATAGTACAAGCAATATAGTAGCTTGCACCTTGTGTGGAAATCCGAGGTGGGGTAAGATGCGTCGTAAAGTCTTCAAGGTGATGAAGCATGTGCGTGCTAATTTGTCTACTTGGGCATTCATAGTTCACTTGAAACCCATGGTGATTCCTAGGTTTTTAACTTCCTTGGATAATTGAGGAGGTGGTCCAAGATCGTCAGGACAGACGCACAGAGGGTCATAATGTTTTCAGTCACCACATATGAGTATTTCTGTTTTGGAGGTATTTAGTTTGAGATGGCTCCAGGTCATTAACTGATCAACGGCTCTGAGGCAACTGAAGATTTGTGAGTTTTCAATGTTTTTGGGGCATTCTAATTTAAGTAGTATTTGCATAGTTGTAGCATGTGAGATGGAAATCATTGATCAGTTCTGGTAAAGATATCATGTAGATGTTGAAAAGCAAAGGTGAGATGATTGACCCTTGGGGGACCCCTGCTTTTGTGAGGTAGGGTTCGGATGAGAAGGGGGGCGAGTGGATGATATTCGATCTTTTTTGAAGATAGGAAGTAATCCAGTTGAGAGCAATCCCTTGTATGCCGGCTTTGTGGAGTCTTTGAGTTAGGGTGTCATGGTCAACCGTATCAAAGGCAGCTGAGAGGTCCAAGAGAAGTAGTGCAGCAACTCCATTTTGGTCGACTGTATTTTTAAGATCATCCCAAATTTCCATGAGTGCCGATTCAGTGCTTCTTCCTGGGTGGAATCCAGTTTGGAAGTCTGAAAGTATAGAATTGTCTTCAATGAATTGTGACATCTGGGCGAATGCTGCTCTTTCTATCAATTTGCCCAGGAAAGGTCCATTTGTGATTGGTCTGTAGTTGTTGGGGTCTTGCTGGTCTAGGTTTGTTTTCTTTAATAAAGGTCGTATGTATGCCTTTTTCAGGTCTACAGGAAAAGTTCCTGAGGTTAAAGAGTTGTTGATGATTCTTCTTACAGGTGTGGCAGAAGAAGTAGATAGAAGGATGTTCTTGAAGATTTGTGGTGGGCAAGGGTCAGAAGGGCAACCAGAAGGTCTGCTTGCTTTGACCAAATCCATAAATTCATCCTGGGATATTTGTTTGAAGGACTGTAGAGGTTGGGTTGGTTTATTCTTAAAGGGTATTTTAGGAAAGGGGTTGGTGCTGACTGTTTTTTTTCTGTTTTAAATAGGTTGTGGGACATGAGTAATAGTTACTTTAGGGCACAAGTTATATTTACTTGAGATAACTTCAACTGGTGAATTTCAGTGGTTTTTACTCACTGCATCATAGGTGGTGGATCAGCCCACTCCAACCATTGGCTAATGTCAATGCAACGGCATTCTGTGCTTTTGAAGGAGCAGTCTGTAAACAAAGTAGTTCCTTTCAGTTCCATGGACGATCATGACAAAGTATGCTTTTTTGACCTAAAAATATTTTCCCATTAAGCTATTTTCTTCTATTGTTAATGCATGTTTCCCTTGGGAGCAAGGATTCATTCAGATAAAATTAGAAAACGGCTCCATACCTTCATGTTAAATTGTTCTGTATTTTTGTCAGCTTTGTGGGGAGTTCGTTATCACATTTGATTTGTGAGCAGTAGCAGACCTTGGAATGTTTGGGTGAGGAATGGTGTATTGTTTGTTTATATTTTATATCTTGTTTATATTTATTTTTATATATATATGTATATGTTCTGCATGTTAGCGTTTTCAGACTAACCTCTTTATTTGGCTTACGTTTGGATCAGCTGTATACTCAGGAGACTCTGTTGCCAGATTGTGCATTAATATGTACATAACTTTTTTTTTTTTCCTCTTTCTTTGACAGTTACTTTATCTAACATAACACAACTGGTCCTGAGTCACAACAAGATCACAAGTAAGTACACTTTTGAATATTACCAACATGATAAAAGCTTATGTGGTTGGGAATTGAGGTTGTAGTGAAAGCAGAGAAAGATGGGCTGTATAGGGAATAACATAACATTTATCCAAACAACATGTGTAACCCAGCAAGATGGCAGTGTGCCATGATCTGTAACTTATTTGAATCTCAGCGAGGGCGACTTAGCCCTCAACCCTGTGGTTAAATGTAGTAGATATTGTTGCAAAACTAGAGCAACCCTTTGATTCTTTTCCAGCAGGCCTCAGGCCAGGTGAAAGAACTGAAGTATTTGTGATGTCCTTGTTGGTTGTGTGTCATACTCTGGTTGATGACAGTGGTGTTTGAGCATGAATGGATACATTAGTGGCTTTTGACATGATCAATCACAGTATCCTGATTAAGACTCTGGGAGACACAGAGTGAACTGGCACTGTCTAAAGGTAGATCAAGTCCACTTTGGCCAAAAGGAAACAAGCTGTGACACTGCCTTGCTTCTTATCAGAAGCCAGAGAATTTAAGCAGTGGTGTCCCTCAAATGTCTAATCCATACCCATTCGTGTTGAACTACACGCTTCCCCTTTATAGACTACTCCACCAGTTTGTGGCCCTTTTCTGTAGGTATTCCAGTGACAACTAGTTCATATCTGGCCTTTCCCAGTTAATTTGGGACATTTTTTCTTGGTCCTTACACTCCTCTAATGTATTTTGTAATGCCTAAGTCCAAGTAAGTGACCTACGAAAGTAGGCACTTTTCCATAGAAGCATCCAATTATGGAAGATAATCCCCCACCCCCCAACCTGTGTTGTGAATTCATTGTAAATAAGTTCATGAAACTACTTAAAACTTCCATTGTTATTCAGTAGATCTATTTTTCTTTAATGACCTACTAGTACCCTGCTCTTTAGTTTAGATTTGTAGCTTTAAAGGTGGTGTTAGGAGGGAATGGAAAGAAGGAGTGCTGAGCGGGATGGTCCAGCATTCAGACGAAAGGTGGGCTGTGAATAGAGAACCTACAAAAAAAAATCAGGGGACCAACCACCTTCAGTATTTTGATATTTTGGTTTTCCCCTCACAAATCCATTGCCATGACCTCACACACTTTGTTTGTGGTTCTGACCTGTACCTCCAGAGGTTCTTTACCTGCTTTGTCAGTGTTTTAATCAGTTATGAGCAGGGTGAAGAAAGAGAGTTAGATATGAAATTATGGTAGACTCTGTAAAGTAAACTGTGTGCATGTGTTTATCTTTTTTTTAGTATTCCCTTTAAGTTGTAATGCATGGAATATATTGCTTAGTTATATCCCTAAAGTGTCAAGTGGTTTGTTGGAGGATTTATCCAGTGATGAAATAATCATTTGTTATAATAGGGATTTGTAAAGCATGGCTTGTCACTCAAGGGTTATCCTGGTGCTGGAGCAGATTTGAAAGGTTATCTGCATGGTCTTAGTTGAAGACCCAGGTCTTCACTTCTTATGGAATTCCAGAAGCAAGGAGGAGGCCCTTAGGTGAAGAGGGAGGTTGTTCCATGTTTTGGGTGAGGGTTCTGCTACTGTGGATGTGGGGTTTATGTGTGAGAGGGCGAGGCAGTGCGAAGATGTCTGGAGCTCTTGAGAATCCATCTGAAGATTTTTTTTCTTTTTTTTTTTTTTTAAAGAATGCATGGCTTGTGGAGCTAACTGCAGTTACCTGTGTCACCATGTTGAGTTTGGCTTATATTATTCCCAGGTTCAGTGAGTGGTTAGTCAGTGATGGACTGGGGTCTAGCTCTGAATTGCACCAGATGGAGTCCCAGGGGGAGTGTTTGTTCCCAAAGATTAGCAAGCACTTCTGTCTTATCCGTGTTGAGTTTCAATGAGTTGGTTGTCATCCATTCAGATATGTGGATCATACATTCAGTGAAGTTGGATCTGGCCGTGGAGGATTTGTCTGACACAGTGAGGATGAGCTTTGTCTGTGAGTGGTGTCAAGTAAATATTGCACACAGTGGGGCTGTGGGGTGATCAGGTCTTTGGATTCAGATGTGTGTGGGGAGGAGAGTCTGACTCAATGTGTTCTCATTGTGAGGAAGGCCCATATCCATTTGAGGGCTGAGCCATGGAAGCCTGTATCATGTAATCTTTTGATGAGGCTGGAGTTTGATATGGTGTCAAATGCTGCTGAGAGGTCCAGCAGTATGAGGGTGGCAGTTTATCCCTGGTCTAAAAGGGTGTGGATCGCATATGTGGTGGTGGTAAATGTGGTATCTTTGCTATCATTGCTGCAGAATTGGATTTGGAGTGGTTGAGGAGATTGCGGAAATTCAAATGCTTGGTGAGATTCTGGTTGATTGCTTTCTTTATTAACTTTGCAGGGTACAAAAGTAGGAAGATGGGTTGGATGTTGCTTAGTTCGTTGAGGTCAGCCATCACTTATTTTTTTTGGAGGACTGTGACTGCAGCACCTTTCCACTCCTCTGGGAAAGTTGCAGACTCAATAGAGGAATTGATGATGTGGCGGGGGAAATTTGCTAATAACGGGTGCTCTCTACTTCTCCATAAAACATAGTGTTTTCCTTTCACACCCAGTTCTAAATTAAGCCATTGGTCATGATATTTTGCAGTATTATGTTCTGGGTGAATGAGGTGATGGTAGTGTAAAAACAATTTCCTCTTACTGTGATCTTGTCCCATCTTGTAAGTCTACATTGCCAGTGAGAAAGTTGTGTCCCCACTGCATTTGACTACGCAGATTTCCTTACATTTGAAAAAGGATTAGTTAATTCCTCTGCTTCGCTACAGAATGTTTGTATTTTCTCACATGTAAGGAACAGGTGGCCTCAATCCAAAGTTAGTTTGCAAAAAATGTCATCACAGAGCTGAGCCTTTGAGCCATAATTTATGCATTTCACCTCGAGGAAAGCAAAACCTCTCCCTCATGCAGTTGAAATGAAGGACCGAATCTGGATAAACCAAAGTCCCTCCACACTCACAAGCCACGCTCTAACACATGAAGCTAACACACCAACCAACGATAGCTCAACACTGCCTCAAGACACACTAGCAGCTGTATTACGAGTTGACTGGAGCTTGCAGTGGAGATACCAGATGGCCGAAGTCAAATGTACTAATTAGTATCTGTGCTGAAACAACCAGCCTTTAAGAGGGTTCGCCCTAAAAAATGTGGCATAACTGCTTGCACTCAGATTTACTGGGGGCCCTTCCAAGCAGTTTTTTACGATTTTACTGAAAAAAAAACACACACATTTAATACCGGCTCATAGCAGGAGGAAAATGTCAGTGATCTGTTGAAGGGGTTTTGGGGTGTTGATTTGGGCATCAGATGTGACTGGGTATGCTTGTCCATATCCCCGGGGAGCTTTAAGTGCTTCCACTGGGCTGCAGTAGGCAGCAGACGAGGCTGTGCAGTGCTGCTTGCCGTAGCTTTAGGCCCTGCAGCTTTTCTGAGAGGCCTTGTGTCTCCAAGCCTTTAATGATCAGATTCAGAGATTTTCGACCAAATTACATAATCTGTAACGAGTGCCTTGGCCAGAAAAGGAATCACTAGGGATTTTTTACATTCTTACATCTTTTGTATACAAGCTCGTTACAGAGTTTGACTAATAAAAATATATTAAACGAACAGGTCAAGTAACCTCATGTGAATTCTAGACTAAACAATTCTGTACTTTTTTTTTTTTTTTTTTTAGGGATTTTTTTCTTTCTTATTGAGTTGGGGCAAAGATGAGGCTTCTAGTAATTTCTCCAGAAATCAAACTCATCTGTGCAGTCCTGTATTTAAGCTTGTTGTCAATTTATCATTAATTAGGGCACTTGCCTACATGCGTGACAGTACAATAGCATTCTGAAATCACTTCTCAGTCATTTTACCATTGGAGCCTTTCCTGCTTGTGATTCCATTTGCTACTCAATGCTGTTGTCGTATGTCTTTAACATAATCCAACAACAAGCCCTTTGTTTGACTGGTTAGTGGAACAATAGGTCATACCCACTAAAAGGTTGGAAAATGCAAGATCAAAACGATTGTGCCTTGCTTGCCTATTGTATTCACAAATAGCTTAATTTACTTCCAAATTCTTATTCGCAGAATTAGAATTTGTGGATTTGTACAAATGTAAATTCAGCCTACTTGGTGGACATAATAAAGGAGGAGCAATGGAGTGTTACAGCAGATTAAGAAAGTTATTGGTGCAAATTGCTGTGAAAATTCTCAGTCATAGCTGTTGGTGTTCCCAAACATCTTCTGTGACAAATTCCCCTCTGGAAACAAGCGGAAAATAACTGTTTCAAAAGACGGTAATTTCACTATATAAAAGTTCAATAAATATGTTAAACCTTTTGTCAAAATCGGTTGGGGCTAGGGGCGAATGAAGCCTGATGTTTGTGAATATTGTGGACTGCTGAAAGTAATCATCTTGAATACTGTAGCCCCCACCACAATCCAAAGATGAAAATCTGTGACAAACATTTGCAAATTCTACTTATCTATATTTGTTTAATGCCCAACGGTGGTGTTTTGTGGGTCTTGACATTTTTTAAAAATCATTGCATATTCTCCCTCCTTTACTACAAGGGTATCTATCCGTAAAGGTCGTGTTCAGCCCAAATCGATTTTATGGCATCATGTAGTAGGTATGCTTTTTTCACCAAGCTCATTTGTGCCCATTATATCAACTGAAAGGAGAAAGCCTGAGTGTTAGGTTGTTCAGTGCAGCCAAATATCATAAGGCATTGCGCGTGAATGAGACACACACATTCAGTACTATTTTGGCACCATATATCTACTTCTCAGACCATTTATTACCTTCTGCGTCCACGTCATGGACATTACCATCATGTCCAGATGAGGTGGGGTGCACTGCAACAATCCTCCTGTCATAGAGAGCCAGGTGGGCTAAACCAAACAAAACATAATGTTCCTTCTATATCCAAAAGAAAACAGAACACACAACAACACAGTTATTCATGCCTCCTCACATGGGCACATAGGAGGATCCCTGGGGAGTGAAATGTGATATAAGTGGAACCAGAGTCCTAATATTATTTTGTTTCCATATCAGCTCATAGTGACTCAAGTTAGTACAAACTCTTTGAGTTAAATAGACGTCACTTATCGAGGCAGCAGGTTTTATCACTCCATACCCTGTCATGGATGTTGTGGGTCATAGTTTGCTGCCCTGCTACCTTCTTGGACCGCAGCATCCAATGGTTCACTCCTTGTAGGTTTACCAGCAGGCCCACCCTGGGAATGGGTAACAATCTCATCCTTTGACTGATTGGGTGACATAGAGAGCGGACCAGGCTGATCCATAGTTCAGGCGCCATCGCTCTCTACCAAATTGTCACCTGCAGCGATTTTAGTATTCATTGACTTGACTTCAGGCTGTCGGTACAGTTTGAAAAATGAGATGTTTCTCGTGATAGATTCCCCGCTCTTCCGGGCCTGTGATCATTGTACGCTTGATGACACTTACTCTCCATGGATCCTTTTCAAAAGGCAGCATGAATTTGCTCCCTGAATGTCGATTCTGTATCAGGACCAGATCACCGGCACAGATCTGCCGCTGCTTGGCACATCCCCTTTTTGATATGCGATCATGTAGGCCTCTATGCCTCGAAAATGTCTCAGCCTTCTTGATCAATAACTTTGGGAGATTCCTTCACATGCAGAATCGTGTCTACCACCGTTCTGTTCATGCATAAGATGTTCGACGGGATGCCTTTCGAGGTGTGAGGAGTCAGGCGGTACTTGCGGAGGAAGCCATAGATTGCACACTACACACCCTGATTGTTGACCACCGCAATTCGTCGAACTTTGTTTAGGATTCTCATAAAATGTTCTGCTTGGCCATTTGCCTGGGGCCATCGAGGAATGATCTTCCTGTGAACAACACCTTGGGATTTCAGATATTTAGTGAATTCTTGACTTGAAAACTGGAGTCCCTTGTCTGTTCTGAGCTGGTTCAGTAGCCCATGAGTGGCCATTATTTTCTCCAGACGAGGAATAGTTTGAGCAGCGGTGATGGAATCCATGATCTCCACTACTGGGTATTTTGCAAAGTCATTGATCACTACAAGCATGTGTCGACCTTCCGGCAAGCTCCCAAAATCCTAACTGGCTTTAAACCAGGGTACTGAAGGCATTGTCTCCGTAATGATTGGCGCTGGCGGCTCCACTGGACCAACAGCTTGGCACATCGAACACTGCCGAATAGTGCATTCAAATTTGTTGTCCAGTCCAGGGAACCACACTTTACTTCGGAGCCTGGACTTTGTCTTGACCATTCCTTGGTGTGACAAATGGGCGAACTCGACAACTCGCTGCTGCAGTGACATTGGAATCAGTAGTTGGGGACCTCTTAGGAGGCATCAATTTTTGTTACTTCCGTCTTTCGAGCCACATGCTGGAGGACCAGAAGCAATGTCAGAGACTGCTAACTGGAGACACTCATCTGTGGCCATTGCTGCTTTGGGATCATCTACTGAGATGGGGAGAGGTCCAGATCGCTCAACCACAAGACACACATATTCACATATTTCACCTCTTTGACCTCAGAAGCTTTCCGAGGGCTGGCAGGTCTTGCGTTCTAGGACAGATAGTCAGCTGGATTTCGGGACTCTGGTTGATATACCACTGAAAATCGATAGTCCTGAAGTTGTAAGATCGACTTCTCAAACCTGGGAGGTGGCTTAGATGAGGAGCCATTAAAAAGGGATATGAGTGGCTTGTGGTCCATGTGGACAAGGAATGACGGGCCGTAGAGATATAGATAAAAGTGGCGGCAACCCCACTGTACCGCAGTGGCCTCTTTCTCGATATGGGAGTACTGATATTCGGTGTCAGTTAGTGCCGGGCTTGCATAGGCTACAGGGGCCCACTCCCCATCATCCTGCTTCTGAGACGGGACAGCCCCTCGGCCCATGGGACTGGTGTCCACCGTCCAGCTCTCATTCCTTGTATGGATCAAAGTAGACTAGCGGGGTGTCTTCGGGAAATGCAATCTTGGTGGTTTGGAATGCAGCTTCCTGATCACTGGTCCATTCACACGTGGAATTGGTTTTTGTAAGTTCTTCTAATGGGGGCTGAGATTTTTGATAAAACGCCCAAAGTAGGTGAACATTCCTTAAAAAACTGCGGACACCCGATACGTTGATAGGTAGCAAAGCTGACTAAAGGTCCTGCACTCTGGCTGGGTCAGGCATGACTCCTTCCCCTGAGAACTGATAGCCAAAGAAGACAACTTCTCTTTTGTAAGAACATGCATTTCTCCTGGGGTAGTGTGAGCCCACACTCGCGTAGTAGGTCGCTCTCAGCAACCGTTCAAGGTGTGACTCAGTGGTAGGTGGGTGTACATTGATGACTCCTTGTAGTCCTGCTAGCACCCCAAGAATGGTGTCTTGAAAACTTGAACCGCACTTGATATGCCAAAACGGAGGCGTTTGTATCTTCTTAGGCCGACATGAGTTGGAGAAGGTTGTGATGTCTCTTGATTCCGGAGCTAACAGCAACTGATGATACCATGCTTGCAGATCCATTTTCGAGAACCATCTTGATTTACTTACTTCGGCAACAATGTCATCCACATAGAGAGCCAGGTGGACTAAACCAAACAAAACATAACACCTGAGTGTACCTACTGGGATTTCAATCTGTGAAAACAGAGATCCCTCCAGTGGATGTATTTGTTAACCAAGCTAAGCTAAACTGGCCGGTACTTCATGTTTAAAAGAATAAGTCCTGGGGCCAAGCTTTTATTCACAAGTCCCTAGATGGCACAACTGAATGTTGGGGTTTCAAATACAAAAAGGGCTCAGGCTTGAGTCCACCTCCTACCTCTTTCATCTTCACTGTGCTATGCCTTACCTTTTTTTCTTACTCTTGCTTTTTCGTCCCTCCTTTTCCTCTCGTAGTCTCTGTTCTTCTATCTTTGTCATCCTCTTTCTTCCTCACTTTTGTTTTTCATTCACTCTCTTGCCCTGGATCAGTTTCATGAGGCAAAATAAGTGCCAGATGTCCCCACCTGCAGTCACTGGATCAAATTTAAGTACTGATACTGACCTCTTTGTTTGCTTTTGTGCATGTCAGTGAAACTAAAACCTACGTCATAATATGTGCATTCATATTTTTCATTTCCCACTTTTAAATATGGTCATTTGTTTTTTAAACCGCATTGAAAATTATGCAACGACAATACTAGCATGCAAAAAATATTCAGTCATTAAACTTAGATCTTGTAGAATCCAGCCCTGCTATCCGTCATTTGACGTTGGATAATATTTGACTTCAAGCTTTTGTTTATTTAGTCTTTCAATTAATTAACTAAAAGTTGTCACTCTCATTTACTGAAAATGTCCAGCTCCAGAGAATTTATCACAAGCTTGCCATTAAATCGTTCCTGTTCTTTGCAGGCTCTTCATGTATTGATCACTTGTAACTCATTAGCAATTGCTCTTCCTAATTAAGTTGTTTAAATGCATCCACGGGAATCGCCTATGTTTCTTTACATGGGCAGACATTTTAAAATATTTCCCTGTAGTGCTATCTTAAAAAAAAAAGGAGACCATTATGACTACCCCTTTATGACCACATAGAAACCATTGTGACGTGCAAATAATTCAATATTGGGGTGTAGTAACATTGGAAGTAATCGGTTTTGTTACGTATGGGTTCACTTCAACCTAGTTATAAGCACCATTCTGTGCATTACAAATAACATCAGTGATTGAGCTTTTACTCCTTAGATGTGCCAGTGAGATCGTGTTCCACTTATATTCCTTTCATCCTTTCTCCTGTGAGTTTAATTACATCTTCCTGCTGTCACTAAGCAGCATAAAAAGCTCGTCCTTTAATAAAATGGTCATTCTCTTAAATCCCTCTTTGCTCCCTGGTGCATCAGTTTGAAGAGTTTACGGAAAATGTATGTTATCAGAGAGACATCATTGGAGTGAAACGCGTTCAGTATCATAGTGCTCATATAGTGCAACAATGTAGGTGACAAGAGTCAGTATTTTTGCCCCTGGGGCTGTATTACAGAAAGTGCCCCGAGGGCGTAAAGGATATGTGCGCTCCCTTTATGCACCCCAGGGCACTTTAGCATTACAGAAGGTAACACAGAAAGTTCTGGTGCATAAGTAGCACCAGTGTTATCAAGAGAGGACATTCCCTCATTTGCATGGGGGCATTGCCCCATGCAAACGAGGGAATCCATTTGCTTGTGATCCCATGCCGTATTACCATAGTGGGTGCAGAGGTAAACATGCCCCTATGAAGAACACTCAAAGTGCGCTGCAAAAAGCTGGTCACTGTCAGTGTGCCCTCTGAGGGCAGCCCTCTCAAAAGGTGAAAGGGGGGCCTATGGCCCCCCCAGACACCCTGTGCAGGTGGGTGCAGTCGCTCACTTCACCCGCCTGCGGTGAGATCGCCAATCCTTTCTGAAAGTGCAAGTGGATTGCCTCCTGCACAGATAAACACAGAGCCGTTCTTAAACAGCTGCTCTGTATTTCTATTGAATATGCTGCCAAGGGTGCAGTGCGAGTTTGTGGCTGAGCTAACGGCAGCCCAGCCTTCATGATAGGGCACACTTTCCCTGTTTGCTTCTGGTGCACCTGCTTAAAGGTGCACTGTGGCCCAAACGGGGAAAGTGCGTCATTTCAGTAATGCAGGGACTGGATGAATTAATGACTTTGGACTTGGATATGTAAGCAGGGAGGACTTCACATTTGCAGCAATAACAAAGAATTCTAGTTCTGAAGTGCTACATAAAAACAGAGATCAGTGATCATGAGGGCAAAGGCTTTTGAAATTACAAAAATGGCAGTAAGTGGAATGCCAACCGTATACGGGGTATATGACTGACTTGGGTAAGTGTAAAATCTCTTACCAAAGCAAACATCAGAAAAAACAAAAGGTGTTGCCCTTAAAATGCAGGGGCACAGCTATTGCTTTGCCAATGAGAGTTTGTGTTTCGATAGGTTGTGGCTAAAAGCACTCCAAAATGGCAGCCCTCCAGCCCATGCAGGTGTATGAATTTTTTTTTTTTCAGTATATAGAATAAATAATTCCATGGTGGATGCAGTTGTCGTGCGTGCAAAACTAATTTTTATTATACTTTGAACAAAAATAATTCCCATGAGTTGGGGCATGCATGTTTGTGCATCGTGGCCACCCTAGAATGGCTTTTGCAGTTTAAAACAAATTATCCCAAAATGGCAGCCGGTTTGTGTGCCATGTGTGCCATGTGTGCACTTAATTTTTATATTTATTCTCAATATGGCATTCCAAGATGACAGATGAACATTTTAGGTAGGTAAACTAAAAAAATAAAGTATTAGCACATAAAAGACATACGTGAGTGAGCAGCTAGGAATAAACAGCTGTCAAGTCCTCACCAAAAAAACTGAAGCAGGCTGTGAGGATATTAATTGGTGCAGCGAACGAGAGGGCAGAGGCCATAAGCAGTAGGAAGTGTGTTGACAGGGAGAGAACAAGGAAAGTCATGCTAAAATAGAAATGAAAAATAGGTGTCAGCAGTGGAATGATACAAGTCAAACAATCAAAACGATGGTAGAGAAACCATGGGCCAGCAGTGACACAAAAGCTAGAGTATGGAGGAAAGTCACTGAAGTAGAACCCTTGACCTGAGAGAGCTAAAAAAGTGACCCTTTTATGAGCAAATTGTTGAATCCAAGCCCACTCCCTATATTGTTCTTGCACTGTAGATATTAGATATTCAGCAACAGCTAAAACTGTCTGTAGCTAAGCCCTAAAAATGTGTTCCTGTCTCTGCTCACTACTTGTGGGGTTCTTGAAGAGCTCCTTTTCTCCTTTAAAAGGTGGTTTATTTTGCAACGAAAATACTTTGCTATATTAATTAATACCAATTTTAATAAGTTTTTTTGGGGGACAATGGAGACAATAACTGGAAGTATTCATATTAAGAACAGAAAATCACAAATACCTTTTAAAAATGTTTATACAATTCTGCTATCATCTAGACCATGGTACTCACAAACATTTTTAAAGGGCCGAAATGTATATTATGGGGCTTAATTGATAGATGTTGCAAAACAAAATCTGTAAGATAAACAACCATTGAAGCAAGGCAAGATTAAAAACTTAAGAAAAATGTACTTACAAAAAAAAAAATTCTCATTGCATTATATAGAATGATGTTTGTTACTCATATAATGCATGAGAACAAGGCCCAGCACATGGTTGCAGGCAGGATAGGTTTCAAAAGTGTTTTCAAATGATTTCCATGGTTTTCTCTAAATAAAGCGTTTTCAAATATTTTCTAGCAGAGGAGGTATTTCTTAAGTATTCCTCACTTACAACACTGGTCAAAGTGCATAAGCATTTAAAGACATTGAAGTTGGGGTTAGGGGTTGGATGTTTTTTAAAAGCAGATACCGAAGTGATGATTTTTTAAAAGTTCAAATCTCTGATCTCATTGATGAAATTAAAATACCACATGAAAATTGCTTTACAGCACACTTTATCTAACTCGCTTTCTTAACAGTCCTTTCTTTAAACTCCTCCATACTCTGCTTTCTATAAGTAAGTTGCACTACAGGGGTCTGCCATGTCCCTTCTGTGCATGGAAGAATTCTCATCCTTCACCGACCCGGGGCGACCAATATAAATGTATTCCCTACTCAGGCCACCTGTGCAAGCAATTCATCAAAATTCGTGGGTACACGATCAACAGATGTTGAAGCAGCATGTTTAAGGCATTTAATAGGCAGTTGTAAGGGATTTACCTCCGGACCTAGTGCAGTGTCCTTGTCACGCCCAGTTTGGTGCCATTGAAGGAGATTTTGATTAAATTGATGGAATATTATAATCGCAGACATCCAGTGCAGTAGGTGGAGCACTCTAATTCTGGCAAATATTGTCATTCAGTAACCAGTCATCCTTGCCACTGTTCCTGGAGCACAGAAAGAATGAGCTTCAGGCTCCAGTTCCCCAGAAACTTGCATGACAGCTTTCTATATCCACATTCCCTCTCACAGACTCCATCGCAGTTCACATGAAGTACTCTCACAATAAATAAAAGGGGCAACCCCTGTAACCCTGCGCAGGACAGTAATAGAGTAAAACAGTCCCTTCACCGGAAGCCTAAGGCCTCAACTTCCTTGGCAAATATGCAAGACTGTCATGAGATTAGTTTGTTGTAGAGCAATGACTCACATTGATTTATTCTCCGAAAGACAACTATAAAATCCTTAAGGACACATCAAATCAAATATAAGGTGCTTAAAAAAAGTGAACGGTGCAGTGAAAGTGAATAGGTGAATTTATAGTACACCAAACGCTATATACTGTACGTATGTACACAACTAGCGGCTGATTAGGTGCAAAATCTTTTAACACCATCCTACATCAGAGTATGATGTCCAGCAACACAAATAAAAACAATGTCCGCTAGTTTCTGTTGTTAACAAATCGAACCCTGTCTAAATACTTTCAAGAGGGTCACCATGAGGACCTGAAATTACCAGACTGCATCCAGGTCCATTAACAGCAAACTCTGCATATGCCCCTCCGTGATCTGAGAAACGCACTAACCCATGCCTCTAAATTCAAGGATCTTCAGTAGCCATATCGCAGCCCTCTGTATCAGTGTCTGCTGCCAAGTGATGTTTGGGTGATAAGGTCCCTGATATCCCTCACCAGTACTCTTTATGCTGCTTCCAAATAACAACTGTCAGTCAGTACTCACAGCAATTTGGAAGCTGTACTCCACCATTCTGACTGTTGACTGAAAGCAGCACTGCAGATTCTTGGAACACACACTCTGGTTATCTCATTTAGAAAATGAGAATACTCCAGTACTAATCATCATATGTGCTGAACATTTACATGGACCCGTATCTCTAGCCCTCTACCTCTGCACAGGGTGGCAAGAAACATCCGGTTCAGTGCTTTGCCTTAAGTCACTGCATACCAGGCACACTGAAAGAGGTTAACCACACTCCATCTTCCTGCCACATCCTCATGACATGCTTTGATAGCTGAGAAGCTTTTATTGTAAGGCCGCAAAGAGTTTTAATATGGGGCTACTATACTTTCAGATTGTTAGTGCACACCTAACAGAATATGTACATTATCATAGCTGGTTACAGTCATGCATTGACATCACTAGGCAGACTTACCATTCCTTGATGGGTTAACCAAGGCTTCAACTACAAAATACAAGATCACATCACCCGTGGGTGGTATGAGGGTTGCACTAGAGTATAAGATGTGGGCTTAGATAACATGATCCCAGTCATTCCTTCAAGGAGGCATCCTGGGGTACTTAGCCCTAGAGTTTTAGACTCTGTGTCATAGAACATGCTCAGATATATAATAGGATTGTCTGTAAGCCACTGTAAATTGATACTGCACCACTATACAACTTTCAAACAATCTAATTAAAACACAACACAAATTTCATATACGGAGCAGAGGGCAACATGCAAATACAAGGATTGCACTTAGCCAATACATTTTGATTTGCCGCAATAACGGGCACAACAAAGGCAACACTAGACATGTACAGTCAATTTTGTTGCACCGACAAGGGCAGTCATGGATACAAGCGGCACTCAGCTGTTAGATTTCAAAGGATGGAGCAATATAGCTTTTGATGGGATACACCTTATAATCACCCTTCCGCCATTGCATAGTTTTCATTCTGCCAGGTCTACATGCCAAGTTTACAACTGCTTTGTCGACATGCGTGGTGTGGCATGTGTGCCATTATCTTTTACAATATAATCACAATGTTAGCATGAATATGATTGTACTTTGACTCCTTCTTAAATTTTGTTTGGTGTACTTTCGCCCTGACTTTTCATTGTCATTATTTCATGCTTTTAATAAATGCTAATCAAGGAGATTCCGGAGCGCATTGGATTTCTTCGTTTTGCATGCAAAAAAAAAAAAAAAAAAAAAAAATATATATATATATATATATATATATATATATATATATATATATGTGAATGTATATATATATATTTGTGTGTGTATGTGTGTATATATATATATATATATATATAATATATATGTGTGTGTATATATATATTCACTAAAAAAAACAGATTACAGGAGCATTATAGTTAGGTTCAGATTACTTAGTTACTTGAAATAACTAACTATAACATGTGAATTTCTATGGTTTTGTGCATGTAAAATCTGAACCTAACTATAATGTCCCTGTAACCTTCGTTTTTTTTTAGTTAATTTATCCATTTTTAAAATTCTATTTCGTAACTATAGCGTCCCTGTAACCTCAGTTTTTTTCATTGAGTTTCTAGGATTATTATTATTATTTTTTTAAGTTAAGTGATTTGTCCACCACAATGCACAAGGGGAGTTGGGGGGTTGGACGTAGGGCCTGGCCTGGCATTGTGATGCCCCCACCTAAGCTTGCTGCTCCTTCCCCTCCTCCTCGCCATCTGTTGTCCAAGTCCATGCCCCTGCTCTCTCATTACAGCTGTGTGGCCGTTGTTATGCCATTGCCCTTCACGTCTGCTCTGAACAGTTAGCTTGCAGGCCCATCCACCTCCTCCCTACCCTCTGTTGTCCGAGTACATTCACCACCTCCTACCTTGCATGGTCTATGTTGCCACTGCCCCCTCCCTCCTGCCCTTTATGTTCCGTTATGCTGCAACTGTCCCTCCTGTCTGTCCAGTATGGTCAGCTTGCTGCCCTTGCCTCTTTCCCCTCTGCTCTCTGTTGTCCATGCTCACGGACCTGTCCCGTTCCTATTGCTTTCCATGGTCTGTTGTACTGCACTGCCGTACTGCTTGCCCTGTGTGGTGTACTGTGCGTGTAGGGTCAGTTTGGTGCCACTGCCCATCTCCCTCCTGCCCTCTGTTATCCGAGTCCCTGTACCTACCCTATTCCTCCTGCCCTCAGTGATCAAGTGTACCATACTTGTCAACATTTTGAACTTGGTAAGAGGGAGATTTTGGAGAAAAAAAAACTGGGGAATTAATTTTTCCCTATTGACTTACATTGAAAAAGAGAAGTTTTTAGGCAGGAGGCAGATAAAATGAAGCTCTTTTGGGCGTAAAAACATTGGGAGTCTCCTGCCTGAATCGGCATGTATGGTTGTACTGCCACTTCTTCCTTCTGGCCTCAGTGGTTCGTTATATTGCCACAGCCTCTCTTGCCTGTTGTGCCTAGTTGGTTTCTTGCCGCTGCCCCTCTTTCACCTGCCCTCCATGGTCTGTTGTACAGCCACTGTCCTTCTCGCCTGCCCAGCATGGTTAACTTGTTTCCTCTGCACCGTCTTCCCTGCACTCAATTATCTGAGTCAGTGCCCCTGACGTCTGCCTTCCCACAGTATTCCAATGAACAACCAGATTGCTAACATTCTATATTTATTACAACATTTGTGGCAGGCCTGATGTCATTTTGATGCAATCAAAACTGTAATAACTAAAGCATTTCCTTTAGACATTATAAAAATGTGAGGGTCTTATTCCCATCGAAATTATGCTCTAAAAAACTAAAATAAGGACATATTTTCTGAGTTCTCAAATAGCGATAAAGCACTTTAAAAATATTTGCTATTGCTAACACGTCCCTTTATGATAATTTATTTCACATCAGGACTCGTTTTAGGCCAATGAATCTTTTGACCCAGTTGTGAGACACCGAGATAGCTAATCAATATATCAAGCAATACATCAATAATGTCATCAATATTTATCACAACAATGCATTTCACTTCAGTCAAAGACATTAATCAATTCAGAGACGCAACCATGACCTTGCAGACATGAATAACCACACCAATTTAGTTTTATTCCCTATTAGTTACAATCTAAGAGCAACTGTGTTAACCTCAAAACCAAGAAACATAATAGCATAGTCACAATATGGCAACTTTGATAAGATTTCATTAAAGCAAGAATCACAAACATTAGAACATAACACGGTGTGAACATAGATCAAGATTGGCAGAGTGTCAATATCGCGTCAGTTCAACAAAGCATAGTCTCGGTCGTTTGTCTAGTTGCGTCATTTTGGGTGAACCCCTGTCCTAACCACTGATTAGCATTCGCATGTTTGGCTTCATGCAAAACAATTTAGAACACCAATTTAGAAAACAACTAGCTAAGGTCTCTGTCAAAAGTAAGGAGTTGGTACCTAGAAAGGAAAAGCAAACAGACAAATTACAAATGCATTGTCATAATTACCCTCCAAAAATTAGGTCAGCGCACAGGTTCAGTCTTCGTCTTCAGGACATCAGTCAAATCGCCATCAGTCAAGACTCCGCTCTGGGACAAAAGGGCACTTCCCTCTTAAGGAGGTAAAGTCTAAATGGGCAGTCTAAGGATAAGGATGGTTTTAATAAACTCTCAAGTCACCAAACAGAGTGACAGAGTTTCTGGATAAAATCAATAGCATTCCCAAACCCACCTAAATGACCTCTTTGTGACATGGGTTTTTATCCCTTTTTCGTAGTACATTCCCCCAAAATTCTATTGGACGCTCACTATACCCCACTATCTTTAACCTATCGTATAACACATTAGGTAATCCTAATCTTCACCCCATATTGGTTTACAAGTCATTGATTGGTCTTCGTAATTGACGTCTTCAGAGGTGGCACGTCCTGTGTGACTTCATCCCTTGGTAATTCTTTGCATTCTTTTGGTCAGCAGTTCCATTGTCTTCACCCGTCTGAATGACCTTGTACATTACATTAATCTACACTGTTTCAATTCATTTATAACATTTATTCCATGGGCATAGAAAATATGCTTGTGAACGGATTTAACATGGTTACATTCATCTTCCAAGTTTGAAGAAAAAGAACAAACAGGGTCATGGCCCCCTGTGAGTCAGCGCACTGAAAAATAGAAAAATGCATTTAATATGAGAGCCAGGCAGCTAAACTCCGGCTCATGCTAACTTAAGGCCTATGAGGTTTTCCAGTACAAATTCAATAATGCAAATGTTAGTATAAGCTTAATTGAACGTAACATAAAGATTTTGATCATCATTATTTGTTCGCGTATACGTTGTTGGCCACTCTTCGTGGTCACAATTCAAGTGCACGTTTAAGCAAAATCGCTATTACTATAGTTTCTATGCGGCATCATCACACAATAATTTATAAACATTTAATGTTAATATAGAATATATATATGCTACGCTCTCTCACTATCTTTGTGCCAAAATGAATGTGTCCTTGTCTAATGTAACTGATGCTCATGTAAACCACTCTAATACCTCCGGGTCACTTCTGAGCTATATAAAACTGAAAATTAAATGTTTTGCAAACTTTTGTCATTGAGCTATACATGGGCTACATTTGGGTGATATGTATGCTATATTTGCACTCTTTTTTTTCTTTTTTTTTCTCTGCTGGCCATCTTGGAGGACTTATGAAACTCCCTAATTTTATGTCCAAACCGGAGGCTCCTATTATGCTTCTCTAATCTTCCTCTAATTAAATAGCAGCAGTCAAGAAAACTACAATTCCCATGAGGTTAATCAACAAATAGCCAATGGGAATAAAAACGTATAGTAGTAACTATCAATTATAGACCTGCACATATAGTATAATCACAACACTTACGGCAACCAGCTCTCTTTTCTTGCTGCTCGCAGTCAAGATAAGTACTTCTCATACATATTTAATTCAATATATACATGAGTTTTGCTTGGGTTATTTGTAATTGTATTATGTTTGTTTTTTAAAGCATGTTACCACTCTGTGTTGAAGCGGCCCTCGCGTGCATTCTGAACATTCCCTTGTCTCGCGCTCGCTTTGCCGTCGCCATCAGCTGCATCATGTTTCCTCTACTTTACAAGAGATGGTCTTCCACATGCGCCTTTTTATATTGGCTGGTTGCTTCTGTTCTAACTGAGTTTTCTTGCCTCCGGCCATCCTCCTCATCCCACGTCAGAAGGGGAGCAACCTAAATCTCCACCCTCAAGCCTTCTCTCAGCCACAGGCAAGGGTGTTTACGTCTCTTTGGGAGTGTTCACACCATTTTCTCTGCCTTAGTTCCCTTTCCTTGGTTTTAACCCTTTCCTCTCCAAATCCCACACAATTTATTTTAATATGTAAATTGACAGTTCTCCCCTCATGGAAGATATTAACGATGAGGGTGACATTTTCAAAAAAGATTTAAGTGATTTTATTCACAACTCTGTTGAACAGGCCGTCACAGCCCCCAGGGATAAAATGGCAAAAAATCTGGAATTCTGTCAAGAGTATGACGACAAAATGTTTACTTGCCCATTTTGCAGGGGATAGCAGAAAACGTAAGCTTACTACTATGTAATCTAATAAGTCCCAATTTAAAGTCATCCCTTCTGGCGCTACATTGACTATTGAGCAATCTTCACCCCCGATTGAGGACTTGGATCCTCCCAGGCCTCCTTCCAAGGAGTGGAATGCTTCTATTACTCACTCTAAATGCAAATCTAAAACAAAACATTTGCAGGGCGCGCCAAAACAAATTGTTATTTCACACATCCTCGATACTGATGATGACATGGGTGCCATCTTGTTCAAGTTTGGTAAAAATCCCCGCAAAGGGTAGACAGAGCCTAGTGGACCTGCCAGGATAAATTACTGGATATAGTGGGTCCTTTGGCCCGCATTTTTTATATGGCGGAGTCGGGCAGACTAGAAAATTCAGACATTGATCCTTTAGATATCTCCCTATGGATACAGAGAGCGTTTTGCCTTGTGGGAAATGCTAAGACAGCCATTACTCATGAGAGGAGAAAAGGACTTTTATAAAAGCGAAATCCTAAACTGGCAAATTTGGCGACTCTCAATCATGGTATTAAGGCATGTGGACTTCTATTTGGAGATTCCTTCGTTAAGGTTCTAAGCAGATATGTCTCTACTTTTTCCTCAATCTATAAAGTGCATAAGTCCCTCAAGAAAGTCTTCAACCAATGGGCTTTTGCACGGGCCAGTAGAGGCAGGAGCTGCCTTACTGGCTGATTCTTTCATCCCAAGGATCCAGAGATTCCTTCAACTCTTCATATGGAATTCAGGAACGCAAACCCTAATTCTACCCTCACAGGGGCAGAGGTTATCGGGGTGAGGACAACGCAGTTTCAGGAACAGTATCCAACAAGGTAAGTCTCCTTTCTGGCCTTTCGTCCTGTAGGGGGCCATCTTTAAATGTTTCTACCAAAATGGAAAATGCTACCTGTAGATCGGTGGGTTTTAAACATGATACAGGGTTATCTGATAGAGTTTTATGCACCCACATCGGACAGTTAGTTCCATTTTAATTTCTGAGGAAGTAATTTCTCTTTTATTGAAGATCGCTACTCAACTCACTCACCCAGACCCTTTAGGTTTCATAAGTTTTCTTTTTCTGGTAAAAAAGAAAAAAAACAAAATGACACCGGTTAACAACATCAGAGCTTTCAACCAATTTGTCATTTACAATCACTTCAAAATGGAAACTATAGTACATCTCAGAGACACACTTCTCCAGCCTGATTACATGGTACCTTTAGACCTGCTGGATGAGTATCTTACCATTCCTATTTATGTGGACCACAGAAAATTCCTACAGTTCCAGTTTGCTTCCCTCCCTTTCAGCCTTTCGGCAGCAACTTGGTGTTTTACAACTGTAATGAAACCAGTGGTAACACACCTCAGATCTCTAGGCATCAGACTAATTATATACCTAGACGACATTCTCCTCATTAACCATCACATGCTTCTATCTCATCTTCACATCACTTGTTGCCTACTTTCCCAGTTGGGTTTCATAATAAACAAAGAAAAATCCATTATGACTCCCACTCAACAAATAGAATTTCTGGGCTTCTTGGTGAACTCTTCACCCGCTACCCCTTTATTTTCAGCATCAAACAGTAAAACCTGTCAAAACAGGAATTCTTCAAACTCTTCCCAGTACACAAATCTCTCTCTGATCACTAGCCAGGATTGGAGGTCTCCTTTCTTCATCCATTCTGGCCATCTTCTCTCGGTCCCTTTACTATTGAACCCTTCAGCTCCTAAAAATGTCATCTCAAACAAGGTCCCGCCTATTCCGATGTAGTTGGCATAGATCCAGAGTCTCATTTAGAACTAAAGTGGTGGATAGACCATCTGCATGCCTAGAACGGCAGGACAATCTTCGCATCAGTCCAAGATCTTATGTTAGAATCAGACGCAAGCCTAACGGCCTGAAGTGCCCATTGTGGCCCAATCTCGACTGGAGTTAATTGGTCTATTGAAGAGTCCAAACTGCATATCAATTGTTTAGAGATGCTTACGGGCTCCTTTGCAATGAAACGCCTGGCAGGAGACAAAATACAGTGTTCCATCCTTCTCCGTATGGACAATGTTTCGGCTGTCTGTTACATCAACCATTTAGGAGGGAACCAGATACAAACCTATGGCGGATATTGCTAAAAGACTATGGGAGTTTTGTCTCCACATCAGGCTCTCTCTTACAGAAGAGTATCTGCTGGGCAGACTCAATGCGACCGCAGATTGGCACTCCCGTTTTCTCAGACATTTCAGTGTCTGGAAACTTCATCCCTCTGTATTTCAGGTACTCCTCAACAAATGGGTCCCTTTTCCATCAACCTCTTTGCTTCTCGCTTGAATTCCCAATTGCCTCGGTTCTTCAGCTGGCATCCAGACCCCTTGGCCCGAGCAACAAACGCTTTCCTTCAGGACTGGTCCACTTTGGCCAGTTATACCTTCCCTCCTTTTCTCATGATCACCAGAACTCTTGCCCTAGTCAGACGCCAAAAGGTCACAATGGTTATAGTAGTGGGCCTTTTTGGCAATCACAAGTGTGGTTTCCCCCTCTTCTAGAACTATCATTCGACTTCCCAGTCCTGCTTCCATCCTTTCATTCCCTCCTCCTGGGCACCTTAGGTCATCCTCACAACTTAGTCCTCAACAAATCCCTTATCCTTTTGGCTTGGAAGGTATCGGGTCAGACCACTCTGCGATCCTTATTTCAACAGACGCTTCAGACTTTATTAACAAAGCCTGGGCTCCAGGTACTAGAAAGGCATACATTTCCACCCGGTCTCTTTGGTCAAGCTGGTGTCTGGGAAGGGCACTCGATCTCATTTCAGCCGATATAATTTATGTTCTAAATTTCTTAGCAGCAGAAGCCAGCACAGGTAAGTCTTACAGAACAATCAACTTATACAGATCTGCAATTTCCATGCATCATACCTACATTAACAGAAAACCAGGGGGAAAACACCCTTCCCTTTGCTGTCTCTTAAAGGGAGCAACGTTTTCTATTCCTCCTCTACCCAAATAATAAAAATTATGGGATGTAAATGTTGTTTTGAATTTGTTTACAACTTGGCCTGATAATGCAGATCTTTCGCTAAAAATACTTTCTGCCAAACTCACTGTGTTATTATGTCTTATTTCTATTAAACGTCTGTCGGATATTAAAGCTTTAGACATTTCCTTTTGTCAGTTTACTCCATCTGGAGTATTGTTTTCTGTCAGCAAATGCACTAAGACTGTATTCTAGCTTTTCTTTCCTAATCAACCTAAACTTTATGTAGGTCAATGTCTTAAGGTTTATGAAGAACACACAACCAATTTCATAATGTCCCCTCATTCACAACTTCTTATCTCTTTCCGCAAAGCTCACAAACCAGTTTGTTCTGCTACCCTAGCCCCCTGGATCATGTTTTCTGCAGACATTGATACTTCAGTCTTTGGGGCTCATTCCTTAAGGGGCGCCATGGTCTCTGAAGATCGGCTGATTGGTCCAATGATGATGTTTTAGTACATTTTACAGTGAACCAGTTCATACAGCAACTTCTGTAGTAACTAACATGCTTTAAAAAAGCATATTAGGAACCTCCTGTTTTGACATAAAATGTAGATTTCCCTAGTAACTATGACGAAAAGTCTTAATTTTATTAAAGACGTGGAGGCGAGTATTATCCTACTGCAACTCTTACTGATTGACGTTGTTCTTTTCCCTCCCTGACAGCATCCACAAACCTGCCACTTTCTTCCTCCTAGGAACTGTACAATTCAGACTGTGTTTTCAACTGCTACCATGGATTCTTCTCAGTCCCAGCATGGTTTTCATCCAGAAGTACAGATTTTGCCTTCAAGTTGTTCATGGATGAACTTTTGTCAATAACTTTTTCCGTTGATTCTGGCAGTTGCTGTAGCTTTGTCTATTTTTCCTATGTTCTTTCATACTTAATAACTACTTGCACAAGAAAAGAGGCCTGGTCGCAGTCCAGTATTGTGATTATAATATGTGCAAGTCTATGATTGGAGGTTATTACGATACATTTTTTATTCCTATTGGCTGTTTGTTGCTTAGCCTCATGGGAATTGTAGTTTTTTGACTGATGTTGTTTAATTAAAGTAAGATTAGAGAAGCATAATACCCGCCTCCATGTCTTTAATAAAATGAAGACTTTCCGTCATAGTTTACTAAGAAACTCTACATTTCCATATTTACTGAAGTATCCTCAGTAGAAAATGCTTCCAGTATTCCACTTTGATTTTCATCAAGATGGCATTCAGATGTGCCACAGTTTTGGCAATAATTCAGAATGTTAGCACTCTAGTTGCTCTTTAGAATACTGTAAACTGCTGATCACGAGGGAGTTAACTGGCAGTCTGCTGCTGGTGTTGAAAGTGCATGTTTCAGTCTGCATGAACACCCTGATTTTGTTTCTTTTTAAATTAAATGTTTTGAGTGTTACCAATTTTATTCAATCAAGGTGGCTTCAGGTGTGCCACACTTATCATTAATAAGACTGTTAGCGCTCTAGTTGTTCTTTGGAACACTCTGAGATGCTACAGTAGAACATAAGGGAATCAACTGACCAGCTGAACCTGTTGGAATTAAATGTTTTACTGAGAATGTCAGACTTCATTATCATATGGCTGAGAAAGATAGTGTGAATTTACAGAAAATATGCTTTCATTTTAGCTTCTGGAGCACCTTCTATCACCTCTATCGGAAAATCATGAGAAAACATGATTCATGAAATCCCAGCTGAAGGCTTTTTCACTGGATAAAATCACCTTAGAACACACCACAATTCCTAAAATTAGTATGGTACCATCAACAAATGACTTATATTGTAACTAAAAACTGTTATCACCCTTTAAATGTTCTCCTTTTTGTGACCCTTAAAGCTTGCCATTCACTAAAGTGCATTTCTGTGGTATGCTGTCATGTATATTGGTCCCAAGATGGCTGCCAGCACTTCTATTTAAAGTGTTGGCTGCCAATCAGATCTTACCAAGAGATCTATGCTTGGGTTCCGCCCAGATATACAAATTTGTTTTTGTTTAAATATCTCAAAAACTACTGAGCGGATTTAGACCAAATAGGAACAAGCATTTGTAATGCAGTAGGTCTCGCATTTGCTTGAGTTAGAGCTGTTGGCATGGTAAATGCATAATTGGACTTTTCTTGCTACATAAATTGGTGAACCCTGCTGCATAATTTGGTCCTCTCTGCCACATAATACCAGTGGTCCTGCATATAACTAAAGCTCTTCCATTTACCTTCTTCCTCTATCTGCAGCAAAAAAATGAAGATATTGCTATTTAGTATACTAATTTAAATCTGCCATGCTAATTAGAATTGACTACCACTTTCACCGCCCCACAATCAGAGTTGCTAACTGACTAACAGAAATGCTGGGGGAAGGCCAGGTGCAGAAATATGAACTAGAGGTTGCTGGATCACTTAAGGCCCCACCCCAAGTTTGATGGCCTCTGCTTTAGAGTGACATTTTCAGCTAAATGTGAGCAGCACCATTGATGCAGAGGTTGGAAACAAGACACACAAAGTGTTTGCGTACCTCTAAATTTGGGTGGGGTCTTATGTTGGCAGTCTGTCCCTGGCTGGCCTCGACTGGCTGGGAAGCAGTAATAGGGGTGGGAAGTGGTGTTCTGTCATTGGACCTTCTTTTTTGCTCCATGCTGGTAACCTAGGCGACAGGCCAGAGAAGTGGAGTCTGGAAGGGCCGGAAGCATGGTTGGCCACGGAGAGTAGTGCAGAGGCCGAGGGCTCGGAGAGGTGATGTGGGCTTTGGAGATAAAGTCACATATTCCCCACATGAACACACTGTGTGATCCTGCTCAACATCTGTCTGGACCTCAGTTGCTATTTCTGCAGAAGCTGGGAGCACTTGAAACAGGCAAAATGAAAATGTCAAACAATCAATAAATAACTACACATAAAGAAAGTCCAATTTAGCAACTTTGTGGTAAAAAATGTGCTTGTTTGCAGGTAATGTCACGACCTACCCGTTGTCTGTGTGTCTGTGACCCACTGGAAGTGTGGAGAGGTTCTTGTTCTTGTAGGTTCTGCCTTGGCCCAAATAGGGGTGACCCTTTCTGGTAGCCATGGTGCTGCTGACGGAGGGAACGCCAAAGGCAGTCCGTGCCCTCCAGAAGGAGTCCCCGAGGGAAAAAAAAAACAAAAGGGGAAAAACCTCAAAAAGGAACTCCTGAAACAAAAAACAAAAGGTAAAAATAAATCCAAACAAAAAGGCAAAAATGACCAAGAAAAAGCTGGAACAGGATCAGAAAATCAATATCTGACGCAGAAGAACAGGAGCGAAGATCACCACCCAAAGAAGTGTTGCAGCGCAAAGAGAAGAGGAATCACACACCTTATATACCCAAAGAACAGGAAGTGAACGCAAGGAAGTTAAAGTCGCCATATTGGATTGGGATCATATCATGGAAGTCTGTAGGAAAGGTACCATATTAAACAAGGCTCCAAGGCATGCAGGGAAAAGGAAGGGAATCATGGGTAGGAAAGAAAGGCATAAGTTAAGAGGAAAAGAAGGAAAAAGAAACAGAAGGTAAGTGGAGAAGAAAAGGGAGAGTGGGGAGAGGCTGGAACTAACGGGGGCGCTCCGTGCCAATGCTGTAGAATGCAACCATGCCCAATTTGTGGCCTCAGCAAAGATAAGAAAGTGTAGGGGCGCGGCATGTCTTACTGCCGCGCCCGAGCCAAATGTTCAGCTTGTCAAATCAAAATACTTGAATGGGGTGCTTTTGAGGTAAACAGCATGAATACATTTGTAACGTAAAACGCTTCAAGACAACAGCTGGTGACAAAAAGCTCTAAATAAAATACATCTTATTGTACTAACATGGTGCACGTTGACTTTGGTGTCTGCTGTGGACCTAGGAGGCTTGACCAGTTATTTCAGTTGACCACATTGAGTGATCCTGGGCAAATACTGTCATCCATTGTAATTCACTTCCTTTATGTGCCCACACATAGAATGCTTCGAGGCACGCTGTGCATTGGTATTCAGCACTTTATTACGCAAAAACTGGATATATTCAATTGCAGTGTGCAGTAATAGAGCACAGTGAAGGACATTTAATGTTTCTGGTGTTTTAAAAAACAGTAAGGCTTGCGGGCTTCCATTTTGCTGTATATCGGTAGATTTCACTGGTATTTGTGTTTTGGGTGACCACAGAGTCTTGAAAGAGTAGGGGATGGGCACCTGGAAGCTAATACCATTTTTAGCGCAGAGCCGTACTTACATGCTATGCCTTGAGGGCTAACTTGTGTCTGGGCGCTAGAGCTACCTAACGTGCTCTGGCCCGCACCTCACTGCCTCCATTGCAGCTAATAACATGCCTCTTTGTGTCAGCTTGAGCATCCCTTGGTTTAGTTTTTTGCGCCATTATTTGCATCACTACAAAGACACAACCCTACGTAACACAGACACTGTATGAAAACATGTTCATGGCATCCATGCAGTGCCGAAGTGCCGCAACCTGCTGAGAAGGGAGAAAAGGCGGCTCTCATTGCGGATGTCCTCAAGTATGGCAACAGCTGTAAAAGGAAATGTCTAGAAAAAGTATGAGAATCGTAAAACTCTGTTACGGCTGTCTGCCATACTTGAGTAAGTTGTGGAGCTACTGCTGAGTGTGTGTGTGACAGAAAAGTATGTCTCTTCTGCACATAGATCCGCTTCACCAGTTACATATTACAATCCATGAGACTATTCTGTACCAATATCCAAAACAGAAGCAACTCCCGGCAGGTAACCCACCATGGCAATCAATCCTAAACTTGGGCGACCTGATAAAACCCCAACCACCACTCAAAAAACAAAATCAACTAGCGCTGTAGTGAGATTGTGAAAATCAAGTTAAGAAAATTTCATGCAATGAAATATGTGAACTTGCAGAGAGTGCCGTATTGACCGCATGGTTGAGAAGTCAATTTATTGGTATCGGACAGTCCTTTGTTAAGGAAATTGGCAGATTTAGAGAGGACCAGTGAGGGAGAGGAGCCCATCTCAGATTAACTTTTATTCCAACAACAGAGCCTGGGTGTGTATGAAAGCCGAAATCCACTTTTACTCCGACACTGCCTAAAGACTCTGTTGATGTGTTCTTAGAGGTGGGGTCATGGAAACTCAAATGTTAGCAGAATTCAGTGGTCAAGCGGTGGAATGGAAGGTGATCACAAGATGTGTTTACGTATAAGCAATTGATGATTAAATTAAACAAGAAGGATGTGGTATTACGGCTGGCAGACAAGGGGGGATTGTAGTCCTCCGGCTGCTACAAATGTATGTTGAAGAAGCATCAAGACTGTTAAATTATGAAAGTTGTTTCTGCACAATAGATTATGGTGTAGTGAGCTAAACTCAGCTTTTTTGTTGAAACTTTGGAGCTGGGGGGGTGAGGGTCAGGTTTGATCACTCAATAAGAGTATACATTTTTGAGAACTGACCACCCCATCTTGCCAATTTTCTGCATTATCCCAAAAGTCCATAAGGATGAAACTAATTCCCCAGGGTGTCCCATCATCTCTCCACAGGGTGGGATCTTTGAACACACTTCAAGGTTTATTGATTACTTCCTACAGCCTTATGTGAAAAACCTGCCTTCCTATATTCAAGATACATGGGACTTCCTGAGGAGAGTATATGGCATCAGGTGGGAAGATGATTTTGTGCTGATGACTGTTGAGTGTGAACATGAGGTGCGGACAACATTGTCTTATGGATGCGCTTCATCAATTACATTTTTGTCATATGGAAGGGGACTGAACAATCAGCTCACTGCTTCACTGAGCGTATAAATCACAATAATTTGAATCTCGACTTTACTGCCCATGTAAACAAGGAAATGGTATGTTTTTTTAGACCTGACAATATTTGTGTGGCAGGGCAGGATTCACACCATAACCTACTGTAAAGCCACAGACGACAATACTGTACTACAATCAAGCAGTTTTCATCTGAACAAATTGAAACCCAGCATCTCATATGCAGAAAACTGCAAATGTGCATGACTTGTAGCAATACGGAGCAATTTAAGATTGCTCAGGATGAGCTGGGCAGTAGATTTGTTGAGAGGCTGCAGTGGGCCAGTGATCAAAGGAGCAAGAGTTAAAGCCAACTCGAAATCTAGGGAGGAACTTCTTTTTGTCTTTTTGGAAGAAGGGATACACAGCGGACAGAGTCAACCACTTCGGATGATCACAGATTTTAGTTTGTCATCCTGAACAGAAATTGGTAGTTGACTAAGAATGATCCGGTGATTGGAGACATGTACCTGATAGGCAATTAGTTACTTTTCTTAGAAGTCCAGAGTGCATAGGAGAGGAGACTTTGTTTTCACACAGCCTGGGATTTAGGAAATGTCACAACTGTAAGGTTTGTACCTTAGGAGTCAACACATCCTATGTGTCATCATCATTATCAGAGTACCCCATACATATCTGCAAAAGCTTGCATTGTAAAACTGAATTTGCAGTTTATGCCCCTGTCTGAAGTTATATATAGGGAGCATAATGGTGAAAGTCCATATCCCCATCCTGCAGCATATCAGAGAGATCAGAAATAGGGATCCAAATTACCCTGTAGCCAACATTTTAAGGAATTCCATGATGAATGAGAGAGTGAACTAAGGTATTTTGTGCTTGACGCTGTGCCCAAAAGAAAGTGAGGAGGCAATAGAGAACAGTAGTTAAGGAGATTAGAATCTAGATACATGCTCATGTTGGACACTAAGGCCTCGAGGGGCCTCAACATAGATGAAGATTCACGTGTTCATTTGTAAGCAGTGAACAAGTTTAAAAGTTTAAACATTCTCTGCTACTGGCTTAGGGTCAGGTATTTTGGTGTTTGTAGGGTATTGATTGTGTCTCACATTTTAATTTACAGATGATTCACTGTCAGATTAAAGCAATCACCCACTGGGGTTTTGTGTATTCAATATTTGTTTCATTGTTGTGTCTAATTTGGTCTGATGTTTTTCATGTTTATTGCTACTTGTGCCCATGTATAGGCAGAGTGTATACATTGTACTTTAGTTTTTCAAGTAGATCAGTGATCTTACAGTAGTGGGTAACCTGTTAGGTACATTTTTTAATTATGTTTTGTGTCCTTTACATGGGTTTGGGAGGTCATTTTTCGACATTGAGATTACCGGATCTAGGGGAGAGGGGTGCTGCGGGCGAGAATACAAGACAGCATTGTGTTATTTAAGTTTAAATACTGTTTTTTCATTTTATTTTGCATTGAGGGTGATATCAAACACTGTATCTACTTTAGTGATATGGAGTCGCTGTGAAATACTCTTTTTTTGCGTAAAATTGAACTACTCTGTTTAGCCGGGAGTGTTACATTTTCTATGTCTAATATTCAGGCTTGGGTCAGGCAATTTGTCATCATGGTGGGACATGCTTGCCCAATATAATGTATTGAGTCTGTGGTTATGGTGGTTTTGAGAGAGGCTGCACAGTCGGCCAAAACAAGCCAATATATATATATATATATGTGTGTATAACCTACTGGTGGTCGCTATATCTTTGGTGCCATTTGGCATATCTTCATGAAAATTTCCTGCAAAACTGTCAAGTTCGGTCTTGTGCATGGACAATTTCAGGGTGTTTGGTTAAGTGGGGGCCGAGAAAAACGGGGGTGGGTCCAAAAAGTTTATTTCCCATGTTAATTCTCATAGAGATTTTAGACATGAGTACAGCCTGAAGCGCTGGATGGAATTACACCAAATTTGGCAGAAGGGTAGCTCTTGGTCCAGCAGGTGCCCTTTTTGTCATTTGGTGTAAATCCGTTCAGTGGTTTTTGAGATATTCAAGGGAAAACAAATTTGTATATCTACGTGCGCTAATAATTCACAAATTCTCAGTCTTGTGCAGAGATCTGATTGGCTGCCAACACTCAGCAGTAAGTTTTGGACTCAGCTGAGCCCCAAACAAAAAGATAAAAAATAAACAAAAGGTGCAAGGTATAATACCCTGACCTCCTACCCTTGGTGCTTGGATCCTCCTGGTACTCCGCCAAGGCAGAAAAGCATAAAACAATAATAATAATAATAATTTTGAAAGTGCATTTGCAGTAAATTTGCATAATTTTTTTTAAAACCAAGCACTGGCTCCCACAGTTGTTTTCAATAAAGCCCCGGGTGGGCTAGATCCCAGGGGCATGCCAATATATAGCAGAAAGATAAAAGAGGGGGGTGCATGGGGTCCTCCACCTGCAACCATTATTGGCCCTGGGTACCGCCACTCCCCATGGTTGGCTCCTGATATCTCCTGAGGTGCCCACCCTCGGGAGACCACTGTTTGCTTTTGGTTGGTGAGAGCTGACCGCTCCTGCCAAGCGAGAGTAAACACTAACTCTGCTTCCAGCAAGCAGGAGCTGTCATACTGCTCCTGCTTCCTGGAAGCAGAGTTTTCATCTATTTCCCCACCCCCAGGATGCAAGCAGGTAAACAGATTAAACAATTGCTCCCCTTTCAGGGAGCTGCGTTTCTACCACCTCCCTCTGTGTGGGAGCAGTGCAGGTTCCCAAAGGAGGCAGGAAGCCAACTGTGACTGCAGGGGCCTTGAGCCTCCCACTGTGGTCCCCAACAATGCACACTGGGCAACCTGGGTGGGGCCAGGCCACCCATGTACTAATGGCCAGGCCCCGAGGATGAGTTCCCCAGGGTTGAAATCAGCCCAGGGAGAGGGGACGCACAGCCCCCTGCCCCCTTTTAAATTATGTATTTATCCACAGGAAGGTGGTGCTCCCCGGGCATCCTCATGGACCCCTACATTTTTATGTTGAGCGTGCAAGGGCTTTTTGACCTGTTGCAAGTATTCTGTGGGCTTTTAAGCACCCCCATCTCACGCCCATCACTTTCACTTGTTCGTGGGTTTGCCTTTCAAAAATCTCTTGATGTAATTCGTGAATGCTTTATGTTTGCCCCACTTTGGGGTGGTTTTGTTACCGCCTTGCAGACTGACCCTTTTACATGGATTATTGCACGATTGCTGATATACTTCAGCATGGGCGAACTATATTTCTCTTTTGTGTCTCCCCTTCGTGCTCCGTGGCAGCCATGAAGCTCTCAGTGCAAACAGCGCAGAACAGCAGCACAGACTCCATTGGCGGTATTGAAGCACTGGTCAAATTGTTCACACTGTTACCTAATCAGAGTCATTTATTTTGGCTCTCCCCTTCACGCTTCATAACTTTCACAAAAACTCTTGTTATTGATAAATGCTTTATGTAAAAAAACACAGAAATCCTCACAGCGGCTCTCCCGACACAGAGGGATAGCTGATACTACAATATTCACTGCACTCTGGAAACTCACTCCATAATGATGTGCAAGCATTATTTGACAAATAATTTTTTCCCATAACTCTACCTGTGGTCGTCCTAGGAGAATGAGGCCACCACTGAAACGTTCAGCACAACACACTCCTTCTGGCTAGGTCATCTCTGGGTCCCCACAGTACATTCGTGGGGACCCCAAAATAATGACCCCTCCCACCATTCAGTGTCTTTTTAGGCTCTCTCATGGCTGGAAAATTTGTTTTACAGCTGAGAGTTTTAGGGCCTCGTTTGTATTATTGTTTCAGTAAACCTGCTAACCCTGAAAATGTGTAATGCACTATGCCCTATAGGGGCTAAATGAATGTTTGCACTGTATTATTTTCTGCCGTTCTGTTTTCATGTGGTTATGCCCTCTAGGGGCTAACTATATGGTTACATAATCAAGTTTCGTAAAAATGCTATTTTTATTGTGGTGTCCTCTAGGGGCTGTTCTGAGCACTACAGTCCATATACTACAATACTTGCAGCACTCGGAAACTTGCCTCATAATGCTTTGCAAGCATTCTTTTACAAATCATTTTTGACCATAACTCAGTCTCTTGTCATCCTTGGACAATGGGACCGCCACTAAAGCGTTCAGGGCAGGGTGCTGTTACCGGCTACATCATCTCTGGGTCCCCATACTAGGATAATGGGAACCCCAAAATAAATAACCCCTCCCATCACTCACTGTCTGTTTAAGCTCTCTCTTGGCTGGAGCTTTTGTTTTACAGCTGAGCGTTGTTTGTAATTTCATTCTAGTAGGCCTGCTAGCCTTGAAAATTTATGACACCCTCTAGAGGCTAAATATAGGGTTGCACTGCATTATTTTCTGCCATTATGTTTTTTTTATGTGGTTATGCCCTGTAGGGGCTAACTATATGGTTACATGACATTGTTTCTTAGAAATGCTATTTTTATGGTGGTGTTCTCTAGGGGCTGTTCTGAGTATTACAGTCAACATCACACAATATTTGTGGCACCCGGAAACTCACCCCATAATGCTTTGTAGGGCATTCCTTTTGCAGAACATTTTTGCTCATAACTCAGCTTATGGTGGGCCTAGGACAATTGGGACCACCTCCAAAATGTGTTCACCACAACATGCTCTTTCTGTCTTGGTCCCCACACTAGTTTATTGTAGATCCCAAAATAATAACCCAATCCACCATTCAGTGTATGTGTAAGCTCTCTTATGGTTGGAACTTTTGTTTTGCACCTTGGAATAGTTTTGTGTTTCAAGAGCATTGTTTGAAAAAGATATTCCAGTAGGCCTACTAGCCCTTTAGTTATATGCAGGTACACTGGAATTATTGGCAGAATGGACCAAAGTATGTGGCAGGGTTGACCAATTAATGTGGAAAAAGAAGTCCAGGTATACATTTACAATGCCAATAGCTCCGACTCAAGTAAATGCAGGGCCTATTGCATTGCAACTCCTTGTTTGTTATTTAGCCCCAGGGAGGTGGTGGTCCCCGGGGCATAGTGAAGCCCAAGAGGGGGGTCCATGCAGCCCCAGTCATTTTTTAAATTAAAGCCCCTGGAAGGTTGTGGTCCCCAGGGCTCAAAGAGCCCAATGGAAGGGGATCTAGGCGGGCCCCCTTCTTTATAAGACTAAAGCCCTGGTGGGAAGGTGGTGGTCTCTGGGGCTCAAAAGAGCCACAGGAGAGGGGCCTTGTGTGCCCCCACGCTTTAAGTTTTGAATTTATTGTCATGCCCCAGGACCTGACTGACCCGGGGTCTTTATTTAAAAACAAGCACGGGGTCCGCCCTTGTTGTTTTAATAAAAAAAATGTTGCTATGAATCTGCTGCAAATTTGCAGCAAATCTTTTATCTAAAATGCTTTTTTGCCTTGGCAGGATCTAAGGGGGACCCCAGCACCAAGGCTAGGGGTTCAGGAGATTTCTACCCTGCCATCTTTCCTTTCTTTGCCAAGGCCATGTGTGGCGCCGGCTTGATTGCTTAATGATGTGTTTGCTGCAGGGCCTGGCGGTAATCTAAGCCCTGTGGCATATCCCGTCCATGCATGGCTGAAGGCCATGTGTGGTGCATGGTTTGGTGCTTAGCCTGACCCTGCAGTCAACCCCCTCCGTGCATGGCCAATGGCCATGCGTAGTGCAGGGTTGGGTGCGTATAGGGGGTAGGCAGCGGCAGTGGTTGGATTAACTTAACATAATTAAAATGACTGAACGTTAAAAAAAATAGAAATACATTGAAACAATTAAAGGTTACAGGGATGTTGTAGTTAGGTTTATTTTTTACTTGCATAAAACCATAGAAATGCATCAGTTATAGTTATGGTTAGCTCAAGTAACTAGCTTTTCAATGTATTCATGTATTTATTTAAATATATGTATATATTTATATATATATCTCATACACAGACATGTTTAGGGGACTTAGGGACTTTCCCCAGTAAAGATATATATATATGTATATATATCTATATTGGGTAATTTAAAAATATGTTATATACTTACCAAGTGTGGTAAAAAAAATCTGTATGGTAAAGGGATGTGTTATAAAGACATACATCAGCTTTCTATTTTCTGTGCTACAACTTTTCTGTATGACTTGGTGCTTGCACTAAGAAGGCAATGACCATAGTCTGGCCTGCATGGGGCCCGAATGAAAGCAGTTGTGCATGACTCTCTGTTTCAGACCAGCAAAGGGACTGTCCCGGGCACAGTGGCTGCAGCTCTCACAGCCATGGAAGGTCTGCAGGGGTAAACCAGAATAAGACCAATGTTTTTTCTCGGATGCCTGTCCACCAGCATAGAATGCGCATGAACAGGGCAGTGATCTTCACTGAATTGGAAGATTTCATGAGTCCATAGTGCCAGTTTACAACTGGGGTATCCAAGGTATTCTGCGGTACATAACAGTTTAAAGGGAGTCACTTCGCATAGTGTTTTTCAGAGAAGATGTTAATGCGCTCCCATAAGAATCACTAAGAATCACTGTAAAGCGGGTGCATTCACTTGCTCTGTGCTCACATACCTGCCAAATGGCCCAGTTGTCATGTTTCACATCCTCACCCAGATTTAGCTTTAGAGCTAGTAGCACCTGGCATCCTAGGATTTTGAGCCCAGGCTAACACTTTTAGAAGCATTACTGCATGTCCTAGAATGCTATTAGCTATTGGCTAAAAGCAGGGCTTTTAGTTGCTTTTGGTTGACATGAGGCCACCTGGCAACTAAATGAGCATGTGTGCGAATAGTGAAACAATCCCGAATGGAAATGAAAGTAGAAAAATTGCATTATTGATCAAGCCACAGTGCTCCAGAGTTGTGCATCAGAGACAAACGTTTTCAACTGGGCAGCACTTATGAAGTGTAACTTGAAAGAATGAAGGTGGGAAAAGTGATGCTAATGGTTAGCGCTAAAACATGGTCCTGCCTCATAAAAAGGCCTCTCATATTTCCGCTTATGCTCTTTCATTTACTGAAACGTGACCTATAAACAAACTTTTTATGTCGTTCTGACCCCTAGCTCCCCGTTTCTTTGTTTATCACTCACAAGTCCAAAACAGATGAAATAATTCTAGAAAGTCGTTAAGAAATGCAAGAGAGATTAAGACATCACATGCTCAACTGCAAAGCAGTCCCAAGTTATATAAACGGCAAAAACTAGCGAAGTGAGATGGAAAACAAGGGCTAGATGTAGGAAGAAATGGGTTTGCGACTCGCAAATTGCGAGTTGGAGCGACTCCCAATTTGTGAGTTGCAAACCCATATGCAGGATGGTGTCCCTGACACCATCTGCGAATCACAAGGGGGTCGCAAAGACCCACCTCATTAATATTAATGATGTGGGGGCCAATTTGCGACCCCCTTGCGATTCGCTGCACTCAAAGGGATGGTGGCCTGCTGGAGACAGCGGACCACCATGTCTGTGACTGCTTTTTAATAAAGCAGTTTTTTTTTTGTATTGCAGCCCGTTTTCCTTAAAGGAAAACGAGTTGCAATACACTCAAGAAAATGAAACTTTTTTGTTTAATTTTTTCAGAGCCATTCACAAAGGGGAAGGGGTCCCATGGGGACCCCTTCCCTTTTGCGAATGGGCTAGCACCCACTTCACATGGGGGCTTACTGTGAATTGCTTTGCGACCGCGTTCGCGGTCACAAAGCAATTCTGCATCGCGATGCGAATCGCAAATAGGAAAGGGAACACCCCTTCCTATTTGCGAGTCGCATTCCCATTTTGTGTTTCGGTAACCAAGTTACCGACTCGGAAAATGGGAATGAGCATCGCGATGCGTGTTTGGCATGGCACAAACAGCGAAATTCACTGTTTGCGCCATGCAAAACGTTTTGTACATCTGGCCCCAAATGTTGTTTTCAAGCCATGCCCTTATCTGAGATAACGCTACTGCTGTACGACTCTGCCCCACTTCTGTCATCTTTACAATTCCATGCCAAAATGTGGCTCACAAATGTAAATAGCTGTTCTAAACTCATCTAGCTTGATTTATTATCAGTTACCTACATGATCATAATCACTATTTTAACAAAAATGTGTCTCGCACATTCTATGCTCCCACCGCACATTACGTTACCAAAAACAGGCTCTGTGGCTAGCAGAGAGCAAACATTCCTGATTCAGGCTCCTTTATTTTAGTGTTCAAGGCTCCTCACAGGCTGCCACACCCCGTCTTTCTCCTTCTCCCTCCATTCATTCTCCCTTTGATCACCACGTGCACGAGCCTTCACTTAAGATCTGTTCTCAAAATGCTCCGGCTTGCTTCTGCTCACTACACCGACTCCCCCCTGCCCTGCACAGCCGTAGCTTAGCTGGTGCCCACCTAGCTGATGCTGTAGCCTCTCCATCCCGTTTAGCTTTACAGACCCCGCTGCACATACATTGCGTCATGTTAAATGTCGCTAACATTGCCTTGAACATGAACACACGTGAAAACCCTTGCAGCACATTATTGTGCCTGCCTTCAAGGAGCACCAAAGCACTGCCTCTTTATGCTACCTCACACCATGAAATAATCCAAAAACCTACTGTTAACGTGTAAGTGACTCTTGTTTCATGTATTGCTCATATCTCATTTGCTGCTTCTCCAAACTGCAGCTCCTCACCGTACTCGTACTGCTCGGTGGGTTTAGACTGGTTGGTATGTAAATCCTGTCTATTCGAAATTCTTCTCCTTCTGCCCTATACTTCTGTTACTACAACTAATGCTAATAATACTCCAATGAAATTGTCACCTGTTTTCTGTGAACATCAAGATGCCCTTATATAGTGCGTGAATGTGTAACTGCAGTGTACATATTTTTCAGAGACATTTGAGTAAAATCATTCCAGTTTAATGATCGACTTTGAAGACCTATTTGCTTTGGAGAGCTGAACCCCCTTACGCCCTGTAAGCATTTTTTTGTGCTTACCCTATTTTCTAGTGAAATTTGAAATCAAGAGAACGTGTGGTTTCTTTGCTTGACAGGGATGCCGCTGACCTGAGGGCTTCATGAATAGAACAATGCATTTGGTCACATTATCAATCATTGTGACCTAGAACATTTCTTCTATTTAATACATGTAGGAACCAATGTACAGTGCTTCATTTGTACATATAGAATTGTTGGGGCCCAAAGTTTAGTTTAGAAGCCTGCCTCAGTTGCTATCTAAGTTCGTAGTGCTGAGCTCCAAGGCTGCGTAGTGTTGAGTCCACTTCCTGCCTCTTCATTCCACCACCAAACACCCTCCTGCCTCTTAATCTCACTGGTACAGGTTTTTTTTCTTCCCTACTTTCCTCTTTGTTAGTGTTTTTTTGTCTTTATATTCCTTCTTCTCTCTCTCTTTTGCTCGGGTATAAAGTTTGTGAAGGACAAATAAGAACTGGTCATCAAAAATGAGTGCCCGTGGGGCCCATATGCAACCACTTGCTCAAATTACACACTGCCTATGTGGTCTTTGTTTTTCAGATGAATCGTACACCTACTTACAGTGTACAGCAGTGGTTTCCAACCTGTGGTCTGGGGACCCCTGGGGGTCCGTGAAGTCTCCTCAGACGGTCCGCCACAGCTTAGAAAATTAAATAATCTTGACAGATCAGGTCCACAGCTTTAAATAATGACTCAGTTGGGGGAGAGAGGTTCCTAGGATTCCAATAATGAATCAGTGGGGGTCCCCGGGTTCCAGTAATGATAAAGTGGGGGTCCACAGAAGTCAAAAGGTTGGGAACCACTGGTGTACAGCATTTATTTTAGAAAAACGCTATACATTAGCATACGGAGGTGGCATGAAATAACCAACCCCCTGTGTCTTGTGTATATATATATATATATATATATGAATATATACAGTATATATATATTCAGCTGGTATAGTTAGTTATTTCAAGTAGCTATAACTCGCGCCCTCGCCATGCATTTTTCTCATCAATACTTTTATTGCAAATGTTGCAGTGATAATAGCAAAGATGCCATAGAAAGTGGCATCAATGATATAATATGTGGAGTAATTAGCTGTACATGTTAGTTGAAATAACTCTAACTGCTGTATTTTTATGGTTTTGTACGAGTTAATTCAGAACGTAACTATAATGCCCCTGTAACCTTTTCTTTTTTTCAGTGAATTTCTGTAGTTATTTTTAATGTAAGTTACTACACGTTAATCCAACCAACGCCGCACACAGACTTTGGCTGTGTGTGGTAAAGGTTGACCACAGGGCCTGTCTCTGTCAGTGGATCTGAGAGTAGGTGCGTGTGTGGGTCTGAAAGTGGATGTACAAATTTATGAGTGGGTCTGAGTGGGTGTATGAGTATCTGAGTGGATGTGTGAGTGGGCGCATGAGTCTCTGAGTTCATGTATGAGTGAATGAATTAGTTGTGTGGCTGCGACTGTGAATTAAAAAAAATATATATATGTTTTGCTTATTCATGATTGATCTTGAATGTCACGCATGGTTTAAGAAAATCATTTTAAACCCATAATTTGATCCTGAAACTCCCCTACATCACACCCCTGGGGTCAGGGTACCTCCACCCTGACCCCTTGTGCTACTATTCATTTTGTTTTTCAGGTCCAGGGACCGTCTCCTGGTACCTTAAAATGTCAGGTGCAACTTTCTGTTCAGGTTGTGGCCAGCCAATTACAGCGCTTCCATTCGCTTGCGCATTCGCAAAAATATGCGAATATTCACAAATTATTCGCTACCTCAGTTATACAAATTGATTTTCGCTTTAATATCTGAAAAACTACTGAACAGACTTACACCACACACCCCAAACACAATCTGTGTGCCAACAGCTAGCTTTCTGACAAATTTGGTGTAATTCCGTCCAGTGCTTTGGGCTGTAGTCGTGTTCAAAGCTCCTGTGGGCGTTAACATGGGAACCACAACTTTTTTGATTTCCCTCCCACCCCCTTTTTCTCGGCCCAGGCTTGAGGGATCACCCCCGAACTTTACGTGTGCAAGACAAATCACCGGCACACTTCTTTTGGGAAAAGTTTGTGAAGATTCGTCAAACAATGCCAAAGATATAGGCAAGTCAAAAAGGCTTTTTCTATGGCAACATGGTTCTAACTATAACTACCTACTGGCGACCGTAGGTAAGATAGATATATAATATGTTTGTTGATAGATTTGGCACTGGGTGGTTATAGTTAGGATCATGTTTCCAATGGAAATGCCTTTTCTTGTGTCACTAATACATTTGGGGCTGTTTGACGAATTTTCATGAAACTTTCCGAAAAATGCTACTCTTGTCTTGTTGGTGCAGAGAAAGTTTTAGGGTGATTCACCAAGCAAGAGCTGAGAAAAGTTATTTTCCCTTCTTGTTTTTCCATAGTAACTTTAGACACAGCTACATCCCAAATGCCTGAATGGATATCCACCTGATTTGGTAGAAAGCTGGATTGTGTTGCAAGACGAGCGCTTTTGGTGATTTGATGTAAATCTGATTAGTAGTTTTTGAGAAACTAAGGCTCCAAAAGTTGTATATTTAACGTATAATGATTTCTTGCTGAGATCTGATTGGACTCAGGACTCAGGGCCTGATTACGACTTTGGCGGAGGGCATTACTCTTTCCCAAATGTGATGGATATCCCGTCTGCTGTGTTACAAGTTCCATAGCATATAATGGAACTTGTAATATGGCTGTCTGGTGGTCCCTGCCTTGCACAGTTTTCTCATCTATTTTTTTATTGCAAACGTTGCATTGTTGTTATCAGTGATGTCACAGAACATGTCATAAGTGAATGTAATATTTGGGGTAATTAGTAGTGGATGGCGAGGTCTGTAGTTATAGTTACTTGAGGTAAATATAAATGGTGAATTTCAGTGGTTGTATACATTTAAAACTGCATGTTTTAACTGACATCTTCATCTAACTATAACATCCCTCTAACCTTTGTTTTTTTAATTGAAAAATAGTGTGTATATTTATATTATGCGTGTATATATTATGCGAGTATATTATGCGTGGTGGCTATTGTGGTGATGCCACTTCCTTCCCTCAACAATGGTAATAAATAGCATATTGCACTCTTAACATCTGTAGATGGAATTTACATCTTGGATTGCTCATATTTTTTTCAACTAATTCATATAAAACCCGGAAGCAAAGGTTTCATTTGTGAAAGAGAAGAGACCTTGTGACTATTGCAAGAGTTGTCATTGTGTGTAATTGTAAAATACAATTTCTGAGTCAAGAACAGTGTTTTATCATGCCAGTTTAGCTCTCCTGTGGTATCGAATTTGATTTTGACCATTGCACTATAAATGTGTGAATGAGTGTTTAACAGTACAGTTGCACTTAATAACTGGTCGTTGGGCAGCATTTATTTACACTGCCATGGAATATGCATATACATCTATAATGTTCATATATACAAATAAAATATCGTGTTTGTAACAATGATGAATACTTGAATCTTTTATTTTGCTAAACAGCTCTGCTATGTCTTAATGATTTAATATTTCAATTTGTATTCATGGAACGCATTGTGTATTCCCTGTGACATGTTATGATAGTGCACATTTGACCCGAGGGAAAAGCTCAACAAACTGTTATGGCGGAGCTGCCACAATTGTTCAATATTTTGTGGTTTGATGCGCTTGTGCAATACTCGGAAGCTGTTAATGGCAAGTTTTCAGTGTACAATTCTAGACTACCAGGGGATATTTAGACCACAATCATTGATAGGTGGTGGCGAATTTGCATTCATATTTTCAGTATTTTAGACATTTTTGACTTACCCCTCTATAGTATCTAATTAATTGTCCTTGTAGATTGTACCAGAATGACTCGTAACACGGTGACATTGTCATGTGGCATAGTCCTCTAAGGTCAAATTAGCATCTTTTGCTAGTTTTTGTCATTTAACTGAATTCCTTGTCACTGTTTGTCTGGCTCTTTTAGTAAATATGTCAATTTGATAGATATATAAATATGCATTGAGGCAGTCTAATGAGGGCTGTGCCCATCTTCTGTATTATACATTTCTTTGTAGTCCTGTTTACCTTTATTTACACTGCTTAAGTATTTTCTTTGACACATTTTAAGCTGCAATATTTTATGAAGTGATTTGTGGCCATGTGTTGTACTTGGCCCTCTCTGCAGGGTCACCCCCAAGCATTTTGCCTTCAACACTCCTGTTTTTTGCTGATTTTTTTTTTTTTGTTGCCCTTAGGACTCTGTGCACTTTACTGCTGCTACTCATACTAACGTGCTTGTACTCACTCCCTAAAGCATGGTAAAATCGGCTTAAACCTGATTGCATATTTAATTTACTTAGAAATCCCTTGTGGAGAGGTATACCATATACTGAGGGCATGGAAATTAAATGCTGCTAGTGGGACTGTCGCACTTATTGTGCCGCCCACCTCTACTTCATTATCTCCTTCAAACATGTCCCAGGCTTGCCATTGTAGCTTGAATACACAGATATACTGCCAATTAATCTTGCCAATATAACCTCCTTGCCAAGTCTTAAGCTCCCCATTTTACTGCAGATAATTCACCCCTAAAGCAGGCTTAGGTGCCAGTAGGGCAGGGTGCATGGAAATTGAAATTTTGGACATGTACTTTGACGTTTTACATGTCCTGGTAGTGAAAAACTCATAAAGTTTGTTTTTCACTACTGTGATGCCTACCTGTTCACATGATAACATTTGGTTGCTGTATTGCATCGAATAATTGGTAACTTTTGATTAGGAACAGATAAGCATTTCATGTTTGCTGTCTATGCAATTGTAATTAAAAATCCTCTTTAATGGTAAAGTCTGATTTTAAATTACAGTTTTGAAAAATGACACTTTTAGAAACTTGGCATTTTCTTGCCCTTTGCTATTTGGTGCCTACAGCCTGTCCTACGTCACATGACTGGGTATAGTAGTCAGTTAGACTTTTTGAAGTATTCCCAGACAGTCACACAATAGTGGGATTACGTGTGCCTGTATGGGAGCCTTTGCTGGCTGGATTTGTAGCGGGAACGGGGGGACGGAGTTTGGCACATCCCCACTTGCAAGAGAATAGGCTGTGCTCTCCCTTCACACAAAGGGTTTGACACCATTGCACCCTAGCTTGGAGCCAGGGTAGGGGAGTAAGGAAATTCTGAGCACGTCAAAGAGAAACCTCTTGAAACTTTTCCTACTTCATAGAAGGCACCAGATTTAAAAATAGGGCCTTCAGACCCACTCTTCGGTTCACTTTTTGGACCTGCAGAAGGACTTCCAGGGGGCTGCTTGCTGCTGTAGCCTGATGTGTAGTCCACAACACTGCTTTGCTGCACCGCGAAGGACTTCTTAGCTGTCTGGGACCTTTCTTGAACCCTCAGAGGACTTCCCTGCTCCTTGAGCCCTGCTTCATCACTTGAACCCAGGACTTAACTGAGTGACTCGTAGGGCTAGTTTGCTGGTCTACTGTTCAGAGCCACAGGGACATAACAGGCTCCCACCATCTCGATCCCACACTTGGACCCAGCCTGAGTGAGTCCTAACCCCCAAGAGGTGCATCTCCAGTCCTGGACCCTTGGTAGTGTTTCCACAGGTGCCAGATAGCCAAAGTCCAAAACTTTGAACTTCAACCATTTTTAACTAAAAACTACTGAGGGAAGGGTGTGACTAACCTGCTTGTTGTTCCGTCGGAGGTGCATTGCCAGTTTTACTGAATATGTTGTAGCTCCTGCTATATTGTTCTCTGCAGCAGCAAATTCTGTTGAATGCGAAGGGGTCTCTGGCCTGTGGGGACCCTCATCGGCTACAGCCTCCAGCTGCATCCCGCTGAAGATTTTTGACCTAAAAAAAGAGACTAAGTCCAAACGTAGAACTCTTTACCACGACTCTAGCAGCACCCTGATGACAACACTCCTCGAACACCGCCTGCAGCCTTGCCCTGCTGGAATTTACTTTCTCCGAACATTGTCTTGAAAATTTCTTCTAGGTCCGTAGGCAAGCGCTGACTAAGCCCAGTCCACTTCTTGTATCTGACTCATACTCCATCGCAGCCGTCCATATTTTTTTACTTTGACCTGGTCTTATGTGACTGTATGTCTGCGCTTGGTGCTTTGATGTTTTAAGCACCAGTGTTTACTAAAATAAAATCATAATTTCTGTTCTACTGATTGAATGTTTGTTGTTTTGGTGTCAAATAATTTATTAAAATGTGCCCTATTTTTCTAAATTGGTGTGGGATTTTTCTTGTGTTGTGTTTTCACTTTATTACTGTTTGTGTTCTGCATAAATACTTTACACATTGCCTCTAATTTAAGCCTGACTGCTTTTTGTACCAAGCTACCAAGGGTAAGGCACAGGTTAATTTGGTGAATTTTGTGATTCACCCTGGACAGGGATTGAGGCCGTTTTTGAACGGGGTCACCACCCCATCCAGCCAACAAAACCGATTGCTCCCATTGTATTTCTGTGCTTTGACTTTACAAAACTTAACATGATCTTAATCTCATTGCTACAGACAGCAGCTTGTATTTTAACCTGCCTAAATCATGTCTGATATTCAGGCACCAGAGTTAGTTTCATATCTGGTGTTGGGAGCCAGATCAACATCTTTCAGATTTCCTTGCTTCTTCTAGTGATAGACCCGGTCAGTCAGTGGGAAACCAATCAAAACTATCAGCGTAAAAGAAGTTGGCACTCAGGTGTTCTCTTCTATGCCCACAGACTAAAGGTGAGATAACTGCACCATTCCTGCAATGTCAGTAGACAGGTATTGCTCCCAGGTACTGCAGTATGGTAGATAACTAATGTTGCAGATGAATTAGACCATGCAAGAATCATTGTTCTGGCAGTAACAAAACATTCCAGGAGGAGTCAAGTGGTACACAGGGGTTTAATAAAAAGAGTCTTGCACCTGGGCAGAACTGATGAAGTCTTGCAATGGAATAGGACATGCAACGTCTTTTGCAGGAACAGGAAATAGTCTCAGAGGAACAAGGCACTCTAATGCTTAAGACAACTGGGCAAAGAGACAGTTTATTAAAAATATTTTTTTTTATTGAGAGTGCAAGCAAGTGCAAAAAAAAGCCACTAGAAGTTGTTGCTCTTATACATATCAAATATAAAAAAGACTTGTATCTTACATATATGACAGACTCCACAGACTGATGAAAAAGAACACTCTGAATTGGATTTTCCCAGGAACAGAAAGGAACTAATTTTAAGTGTATGTGTGACCAGTGTGCATAAGTTTATTTGCAGTTACTAAAAATCAAGGGAGCCAGCGAGTAAAGTGGGCTGACTCAGGTGCCTGCTTTGTATGCTCTGATGGGCAGACAGAATATGAGTGGCAACTGAACAGATCTAACAGGTGAAAATTGCTGACCAAAAACCCCTTTTTGCATTTATATTGCATATGCTGTTTTGGGGAAAAACAATAATCTGGAAAAACAAGTAAAACTGACTCAAAGGCCAGATCTAACAAATGATTATCCAGGTATAAATAAGGATGTAGACGGAGGAATTGTTAAAGTTGATTCAGATAGATTCAGTGGAGCAGCAGTACAGTGTTGTCGGGAAACAAGTGAAGCAGAAAGCCAAAAACGGTACATAAGAATTTAGGAATACAGACGTTTATCACAAAGAAGATAATGCTAATGTAGGGTTAAGGACCACTTTTCAAAGTTTAAACTGAGATGCTGTTTTTGGACAGTCAAAGTACTTTCATAGTTTGGCATAAATACAGGGCCCCAAGATGGACATGTGTCCTTAATTATTTCCTGAGCCATTATGGCCATCACAGTATAAACAGAAGCCGCCTACATATGCAGTACCCTGCCTTCATATGGAACAGGGCTAAGTAGATAGTGCCAGCAAAATGTACACTTGTTCCCAAGAATTGAATATATATAAGGAGACGTGTAAATCTACTGACACCTACCAACCTTTCATCTATGGAACTCTCACCACAAAACCAAATAATTATTTGAGTTATTGATACAGTGGTGGTCTAGATATAGTTCACTTTCCAGTGTAGATATTAGACATTCTTTTGAAAATGTGCTTTGATTTAATGTAATTTCAGAATTTTATACTTGTTCACTTCTGCTCATTGTAATGTACAAAACCAATTGGTAGACTCATTGGGCCTTACTGCGGATCAGTCAAATTCTGTTATCTTTTAACAGTTGTCTTGTAAACAAAGAAGCTGTCTATGACCTCAACCTTCATTCTCCATTCATTGTCATGTCATCTACCTAAAACCTTTCTTAAGCTTTTCTCAAACACTCCCTTAGAGTCAATCACAACAGTTGCAGACTAAGCTAAGCTTATGTATGTAAGGAAATTCCAGTCTATATACATCAACCACTCTTTTGCTAGTCATAGTAGAAAACTCTGGCTCCATGGCGAATAATTTTAATCCTGCAATTCATTGGACACTGGACTTTTTTATTCCGTGTAAGCAAGTGAAGGCCTAAAATCTGCTGGAGTGGGGATTCTTGTATTGCAAACGTTGGGTATAGTCATCAGATAAACCCCGCCACTGATTGTATGGACCTTTGTTAGTTGACGAGGATAGTGGATAAGGAGCTTATTTACATTAATTGCCATAGAGAGACAGTAAGCAGGGGAGTCCTGGAATCTGAGTCCTCTGAGCATTACTAGTCTTAAGCAACACACACTGATATAAACATTGTGTGCCAAAAAAGCGCGTAAATATGAAAGCAGGCCTCTCAGCCATACTTGCGAAGTCAACATTCAAAATGCCATTAATATTAGGCTAACTTGTTTAATTTCGACATGTTAACACAAGGGTTAACTTATAATATTTCTATCTATATCTGCTTTTCACTCTGTTTTAGGCTTTTTATGGCTACCTCATTGTTGGCACACAGGTAGGTTATATTAATACTTGCTACCAGGCACTAGAATCCTTACTGTGGGGGCCGTTAGGAGCTTTTGGGTTGATCTAGGTCCCGTTTGATTGGTATATATGGGGTTGGGGCGACAGATGTCTCAGGGATGGAAGTATGGGTTGTGGGGAAGTCAGTGAATGGGTTGTTTTATTTGTTCTTTCAGGTTTGATGTCACATGTCGCTGACATGTTCCTCACATGCCAAACACTCACACTTTGGTACGCCTCCTTGAGTGTCCGTCTTGCAACCATGTCCCACTGGACCTCCTGGCATCTCTGTGGAGGCAGATGCCATCTGGTTTTTCCTGCCTGTTGCCGCCGGTTAAGGTCCTATCTGGGAACATTAAAGGCCAACTAGATTGCATAAAGCGATCAGTCATTCTAAGATATGTCAAACAATTCTAATGGGCAGTATTCATGCTTCTGGAAACCCATCTGTTGGGCACGCACTGTCCCTTTCTGAGTCATGTCTGCTATGATAGAGTGTTCTATGCTGGGTTTTCCTGGGGCTCCCGAGGAGTGGCCATCTTACTACATAGAGTGTTCCCGTTGGTGGTGTCTACCTCCCATGAAGATTCCTTAGGGCAGTATGTGGGCATTGAGTATTGACTAGAGGGCAGGCACTAATATTTCCTGTCAATCTATGTTCCCCAATAGCAACTCCAGTCCATGCTACAGACAGGTCAGGCTCTTCTGCTGACCCTTCCTCAAGGTGTCACACTTATAGGGGTGACTTCAATGCCTTTCCGGACCCCATACACGACACCTCCTACCTTCCCTGACTACTGCATGGAGTTTTCTCCTGCCAGCTTTCCTCCTGGGCGGACTTGATGGGGCTTTGTGATGCCTGGGGAACGTGTGACCCCCTTGATCGTGCATACACCGAAACATCAGCAGCACACAAAACCTGTTGTGCATTGATCAGGTTTGGCCAACGGTTCAGACGTCCTCCAACTCACAGAGATTGGGATCCTTCCCCAAGGCATTTTTTTATCATGCCCTCCTCCTTCTTAGGATGGGGCCCCACTATGTTCCTGTGTCCCAAGTGGCGCATTAACACCTGGTACCTCACTGACCAAGGCTGCTCCGATTCTGTTGAAGCAGAGATCTGCTCATGTTTTAGGTGGAACCTGGGCACAGTGACCTAGACCGGCACTGTCTGGGTGGCCAGAAAACCTACCCATAGGGGGCTTATTGAAGGGTATATCAGGGTAAAGAGGTGGACAAACCTGACCCTCAATGGCTCTGGAGGGCCAGATCCTCTCCTTGTAGCGGCGGCTGCATTGACAGCTGACCTGGACTGCAGGTTAACGCTGGCAAGGTCTAGCTTATGACAGATTTCCCTGAAGAGGCCAGAGAGTGCATTGATGCAGTGTGTATACGAGGAGGGGGATAAATCCGGAAAGCACTTTTACTGGATGGCCACTGGCGATACTGCCTCTACAGCAGTGCCCTTGATTCTTGACAGCAAAGGTTGCCTCCATGAGCAGGCTCCAGAAGTACTACCGGTCTTTGTGGACTACTATTGTGCGCCCTACGTAGAGACACCCGGCCACCTCGAGAAGTTATGCACGTGCTGCTGCAGAATATTCCATTCCCTATGATCCCCCCCATCCCTGGCCAAAGATCTTGATCAACCAGTCACGGTTGAGGAGATTAGGGAGGGGCTGTCCAACATGGCTTTAGGAAAAAACCCAGGTCCCGATGAATTTCTGATTGAGTTCCTCAGGCTAAAGGTGCTCCTCGTATAGGCCTATTTTCCTTATCAATGCCGACATTTTTGTTTGCCGTACCTTACCCTACTTGGTTCACCTGGATCAGTGTAGATTTATGCCAAACAGGAGTATTCTACACTATATCTAGAAAGTCCAGATGGCCCTCTCTCAGGCTCACCACCTCCATGGTCCCATGGCACTACTCCTAATAGATTTCGAGAAGGCCTTTGATACTGTTGATTGGTCTTTCTTAGAAGTGGTGTGGCGGAGCTCAGGACTAGAACCTCACTTTTGTAGACTCACTGGTCTCCTTTATGCCAGTCCAACCACCCAGATTTGGGTTAACGGGACACTCTCACCGCTTATCCCGTTTCACAGAGGTGCATGCCAGCGGTGCCCCCTCCCCTCTCTTTTATTTGCCTTGACGATTGCACCCTTGGCACGCCTCATTTGGGGCAGTGGTCAGGTGCGAGGATGGGAGACTGCAGGAGTGTACAGCACTGTATGCTGATGACATTTTGGTGTTCCTGGAGAACCTGCAGTCCTCAGGTCCACAATGTCTGGAAATTCGATGTTTGTGTGGAGAGGTCTCTGCAATCCAGGTTAATGAATCCAAATCCTTATTGGCAGCTATTTGTGAGGATGAGAGCAGCTGTTCCTGGTGAACCGCTATCCCGATACACCGACTGTTCTTTAAATATTTAGATGTCTATATGTCACACCTCCCAGACTTGGCCTGAAGCCTTTACCTCACCCCACTGGTTGCCAGGATGAACAGAAATTTGCAGCCGTCGGGCCATCTCCTGTTGCATTCCCTGGGGCGAGTGACCCTTTATAAAATGATGATCTTGCTGTGCTTTTTGTATATTTTATCCAACTTTCCCCACCTGATCCTTAGGCAGTAATTCCAAGCACTAGCTTCTAGGGTTGACGCCATGGCGTGACCTTTGTTAATGGACCACACTCCCCTCGTGAATAGGGAATGAAAATAGAGGACGTTTAAGGTTATTATCTGTCTTCACAGCTGGTTCCCATTAACGACTAGTTCAACAGGGGTAGAGCTGGCCTTGTTTGGGCTTATTTTATGGGACCTCGATCCCCCAGAGCCTCCATGACTGTACACAAGTGGTGCTGCTGTGCTGGAGGGCCGTGCTCCCACTTATTGGCAGAGAGCGCACTCTCACCATGCTGACCCAGCTATGGCATGGGACATGGTTACATCACTCCAATGGGCTACAGGGATTTGCAAAGTGAGACAGAATAGGCATCACTCACTGGGGATGTTTGGAATGGCTGTGGTGGACAGACATTCCAGGAAATGCAGGAGCAATGCCAACTCTCGTACACTCAGTTCCATCAGAACCTGCATTTGCATCAAGCCTTGTTAGCTAATATTCCCCTGGTACACAAGTTCCGGAATTCAGCGCCCTTGAGGCCAAGCTCTTGTTGGGGAAGTTGGGCAAAGGAGCCATCTCCCAGATTTACTGATCTCTCATTCAAACTGCTCCAGACTGCTTCCCTGACTGCGCGGAAAGTGTGAGCCGTGGGTGGGCGAGCTCAAAGATAAGTGGCATGAGGCCCGATTGGCCCCCAGAGAAGTGGCGACCTCCGCGCACCTCTTAATGGTCCAGTTTAACTATTTGCACTTTGCGTACCTGGCTCCCAGTGCTCCACAGAGCTGGCAGACCTCTCAGGCCCGGTGCACCTACTGTTCCTTAACGGAGGTGGACTTCTTCCACGTGATCTGGTCATACCTGAAATTGGTCCTCTTTTGGGAAGAGATTGAAGGTGAGCTCTCTGCAATTCTTTGCTGCCAGATTGACCTTACCCCCAAGGTTGGTCTATTGAGGACATGGGTGGACAAGAAATGAAATCACTTTTTATTGGTTTGGCAACACTCGTGGGCAAATGCGATATCGCTTGCAAATGGAACTCCCCGGACCCCTATCGGTGGTGGAGTGGAGGAAGGGGTTAGACTGGTGTGCCCAGCAGGAACAGTGTATATATGAGGCGCAGGGTTTCTCGCACAAACATGAGAAGATCTGGGGCAGGTGGTGGGATTATTATGGACTGGGATGTGAAGATTTAATGATTGCTCGTATGTGTCGGAATTACTGTGTTGATATGTGGACGATGGTCGTGTTGTGCATTGTTGCTGTTTAATTCCTAGCTGATAACCAATTTTCTTGATTTTAAGAAAACGGGTAAAGTGTAGGAGCACAAATCGACCACTGGAAACAGTAGTGCAGCAAGGAAAATAGCCCTTTGACTGCTGCTGGGGTAGTAAAATACAGACTTGAGAAGGTTTAATGGGCTTCAGGACCCAGCGCACCTGCACCTGCTGCACCAATGGTAGTTACACCCCTGACTGGAAAACAAAGATCAAATACTCTGAACCACAACACACCACCGCTCACTTAGAACTGTGTTAGGTATAGTGATCAATGGAAATATGACCTGGATGCTCATGTTTATTGTAGTAGCATCCCCATAAACATTCTAGACTGAAATAAGGTTGTAACAATCTGCCTGAAATCTTTGATTCTAATTAGTCTACCTCCGACTAACCTCTTCGTCACCAAGAATTGACCATCTCTCATGCAAACTTTCCATAGACAAATGCTCCTTCCATTTATCACAGAAATCACTATAGATACTCGTAGAACTGACATGGTCACACATACTCTCAGCCAATTAAACCTTTCTCCAGTGAATGCAGAAGATGTCATCCCATGCTCAGAGCATGTTCTGATGTCATCACATGCTCAGAATAGTGCAGGCTTACCCTGGCGCACAGAACAGATGAAGTAACGCAACGTTCTCTCTGACACACACTTTATTTGCTGGAGCAGTGTTTGCTTCATGTTCCATACACTTTCGGTACAGTGCAAGCTTTCCTCACTCGCACAAAGCATGTGCAGCTCAGGCAGCAGCCGTGCAAATTTCCCTCACCCACACACGTGTGTTACAACAGCTTTAATAATAAGGAATCCAGCTCTCGTGAAGAATGCTAGTCAACAGAAAAAACAAAGATTTTAGGACTTTTCATAGAGAAGCAAATGCTCAAGGTGTCCTAACAATGTATTTACATACATTTAACTTTGAATGAGATACTAGTCTTTCCAAAGGTTAAATCCCGGTTAAAGAGTGTTGTTAACCCCTCCTCGATAGTGCTTGAAATTCCTCCAAGAAAATAAATTAATGGTAACACACCTGTTAATCCGAACGCTGAAGCTTTAGACATTGTCAATCACATGCCAGTTTCCTGTATTGCCAGCGATACTATTGGGGCAAATTAATCCGAGATCAGTTGTAAACCTTAACAGGATCAAATGGTACACTGGCTAGTTTTCCCATAGTAAATAACCGGTCTCGGTCAACAGCCCCCATCTTCCAGAGTATTTTGTAGACTATAGAGTCCTGCTAAAGTGAAACTTTTCGACTAAATAATCCGCTTGTTTTTAATGTTGTTTGGTGTCACAGTGGAGAATTTTGTCCCCTGCTACCAGGAGGTTATCTTGATTGTGAGACATAAGCAATAGAAAGTAGCCTGACATAAGTGCACAAGAGGCAGCCTCTGAACGTACAGCCATTGTACACAGGTATGGAAAGCTACAAAGCCAGAAGCACGGGCAGACACAAGCTCACTCACTTGCCACCTCCCCCCTCCATCTTCTGTCTAGGGGGATGGAGTTTGGGTGGGTGGGTGTGTGTGTAACTCTGTAGCTGTGCTGCTCCACTGTAAGTTTGCAAAAAAAAAAAAACACAGCATTCCAGCCCAGTTATTGCACAGCTTATCTGCATCCTGCCAGTGCAGGGCACCATCTGTGGGGAAGCCCTTCTGCCACCTTCCTTCATAACGTGGAGAGAATGATATTCAGTAAAAGGGCGTAGCCGATCGCTCTGGCCTTGAATGTTTAGAACATTTCCGCTGCCATAGCTATTTCTGTACTTAAAGATTACTCCTGGTATAAGAAAAACATGAATGTGGCCTTTATTAAGAAGAGCATGAAGTATTTGGAACGAAAAATCATCTTAATCATAATGTTATTTACAACACGTAGAAACCCGTTGAGTAGCACACAGTTTATTAATATGCTGCAAGTCAATTAAGTTTATATTAAAAAATCAATTGGCATTACAGATTAGTTCACTTGGCCCATTAAATATTAGGAAAGCACAAAGACATTTTGCACGCTCACATTCTGCATACTAGCCCGCCTCTTATATTTCCCACCCAGTACTGTAGTGTTAAAGATATACTGTTCAAAATAACCATTCAAACTTGATAAAAGCAAGAATGAAGAATACTGCACATAATTACACGTGCCTAAAACACATCTTGCACAATAAACATATCTCTATTTTTTCCACAACAAAGGATGAAAAAAACTCTACTGCTGAGTCCTTCATACACTCTTGCTCCCCAGTCAAATCCTAGGCTCTGCATAGGCAACTGCCATTCACGGTGTAATTAGAAAATACGTGCCTGATGGGCAAATGCAAGTTTAGACTGAGACACCTAACCAAAGCAGTGGCTAAAGAGAACTGACCTAGTCTCACACTGTATTCATTCCTTTCTTTGGAAAGGAAAACATTTCATTAATCTTTTAGCTGCTGGGCCTTTTCCCCCCCAGTGCTGAGCCCTTTTTTGGCTATTTGGGTTAGTTCGCGCTTAGGCCTTCATAACTTTTTGTCCACATAAGCTATCCACGCCAAATTTGCGTCCTTTTTTTCCAACATCTGAGGGATTCTAAAGTTACCCAGAGTTTGTGGTTTCCCCTGGGGGAGACCAAGAAATTTGCCAAAATACAGCAAAAAAAAAATGTTTTTTAAAACAAAATGGGAAAGAAGGGCTGCCGAAGAAGGCTTGTGGTTTTTTCTCTGAAAATGGCATCAACAAAGGGTTTGCGGTGCTAACAGCTTCCCAGCTTTCCGGAACAGACAGACTTGAATCAGAAAACCACATTTTTCAATACAATTTTGGCATTTTACTGAGACATGCCCCATTTTTACAATTTTTTTGTGCTTTCAGCCTCCTTCCAGTTAGTGACAGAAATGGGTGTGAAACCAATGCTGGATTCCGGAAAGCTAAATATTTTTGAAAAATAAACAAAATTCTGAATTCAGCAAGTGCTCATTTGTGTAGATCCTACAGGTTGTCCTACAGAAAATAACAACTGAAATTAAAAAATATCAACGTTGAGGTGAAAAAATCTGCCATTTTTCTCCATATTTTACTCTGTAACTTTTTCCTGCGCTGTCAGATTGTTTAAAGCAATATACCGTTACGTCTGCTGGACTCTTCTGGTTGCAGGGATATATAGGGCTTATAGGTTCATCAAGAATCCTAGATACCCAGAGCCAATAAAGGAGCTGCACCTTGCAATTGGTTTTCATTCTATACCGGTTATACAGCAATTAATTTGCTGGAATATAAAGAGTGAAAAATAGGTAACAAGAAAACCTTTGTATTTCCATGGGCACAAGATAAGGTGTTGAGAAGCAGTGGTTATTTGCACATCTCTGAATTCTGGGGTGCCCATACTAGCATGTGAATTACAGGGCATTTCTCAAGTAGATGTCTTTTTTTTACACACTTTTACATTTGGAAGGGAAAAATGTAGAGAAAGACAAGGGGCAATAACACTTGTTTTGCTATTCTGTGTTCCCCCAAGTCTCCCGATAAAAATGGTACCTCACTTGTGTGGGTAGGCCTAGTGTCCGTGACAGGAAATGCCCCAAAACAGAACGTGGACACATCACATTCTCCCAAAGAAAACAGACTTGTTTTTTGCTAAGTGCCTACCTGTGGATTTTGGCCTCTAGCTCAGCCATAGGGGAATCCAAGATGGGGAGACTTGTAGGGCTCCCACCAGGGTTCTGTTACCCAGAATCCTTTGCAAACGTCAAAATTTGGCAAAAAAACACTTTTTCCTCTCATTTTGATGACAGAAAGTTCTGGAATCTGGAAGGAGCCACACATTTCCTCCTACCCAGCGTTCCCTCAAGTCTCCCGATAAAAATGGTACCTCACTTGTGTGGGTAGGCCTAGTGCCCGCAACAGGAAATGCCCCAAAACGCAACGTGGACACATCACATTTTCCCAAGAAATCAGAGCTGTTTTTTTTTTTTTTTTTTTTACAAAGTACCTGCTGCACAATTTCCTGAAGGAATCAACATAAAAAAATAGATGGATGTAGTCAACTGGCAAAAAGTTAGCTGTATCGACTTTTTTACATCCAGCGTCACCAGTAAAAGGTGGAATTTGGGGCTGAACTAAACAGGGGGGCTGCCAAGAGAGCACTCTCTCTGTGCTTGTGGCTGCATGCACCTGCTCTCTGGGTTCAGCTAACCCAATGTTGTCCCGCTGCACGGATTGTGCTTACGAAGGGACAGCATGGCTGTTGTCATTGTCTCCTTCAGAATCACTGGAAGAGGTGTCATCGAATGTTACTCCACCAACTGAAAAATCACTCCCAGATTCTGCCCCATTGTCCTCTCCCTCAGATGCTGTCTGAGTATGTCAGTCTCTGATCCTACATCAGAACTGTCCTCCATAACCCAAGTTAGGGCTTGAGCAGCAGTCATCCAACGAGACACCATCTCTGCTACTGGCTAAACTGTCCCTCTAAATTATTAGCCTATGTAGAAGGCAGATAGTCACAAAATTGCTCGTGGGTATGTTTGATGTGTCCAGTAGGAAATCTCATCACCTTACCTTCGCTTCTTCTCAGACTCGGCAGATTCTCTGAAGACACTGAAAAAAACAAAAAAGACAGTATTACTTCACCTTACCACATACCCAGCATCACAGCCTTTAGCGCTGGTGGCACCCAGTGTGACAGTCATTTTTGGTGCTTTAGCTCCCATTACCTCCTCTTTTAATTCCCTCACTACCACACAGCAAAAGTGCCCCTCATACCTCCATAGTCCCCCTCGCACATCATATGTTTTAAAGCGCTGGTAACGTTTACCTTTACTAATCCACTCAGCTAAATACATATAAATGCATCTCCTTTGCAGCAGGACAATAAACCATCTGCGCTACTTCGTGGCATCAAAACTGCCAGTAGACAAAAGATTATATATATATATATATATATATATATATATATATATATATATATATATATATATAATCACTTTTATATTTGTGTGGTTTCCTGGGGGGCCAGTTGTGGCTCCCGGAAAACGACACATGATAAAATAATAATTATATATATATACACACACATATCTGTATAGATTTGTCATACATATTATACTATATATATATAATAATAATATATATATAGTTAGAGAGAGAGACTAACTCTATACATCACTTATTTTTTTCATACATGTATGCTTTCCCTTGGCAAAGCACACATGTATAAAATAAAATGGTCCCATAGAGGGTCAATCTAAGGGCTGACCCCCAACATTTTCTATTTTTTAAAAAAATATGCCCTGGGGGGGCCTGATCGCCCCCCTAGGGCAAACTATATTTTTTTGGGATCCCCAAGGGTCGGCCTGTGTTCAGAGGGCCAACTGCGCCATTTTGTTTATTTTTTTTCTTCAAAAAAATACTATTTTTTTTAAATCGCCCTCCAAAGCAACCCCAACCTATTTTTTTTTAATTTGTGCCCCCACGGGGGGGCATTTACAAGGGTGCCGACCCCCTCAAAGAAGATCCCTTGTGCCTAGGGGCGTTTCCTGGCCATGGATCGCAGCCTTGCTGCGATCCATGGCCAGGAAACAGTGCCAGGAAGGCATTGATGGAAAGGGGAGATTCTCCCCTTTCTATCAATGCCTCACTGGCATCTGGGGAGGCCGTTTTGGCCTTGTTTTTTCCCCACCGGAGTAGGGAGAGGACGCTTACCTGCTCCTCTGCTGCTCCGGTGGGGAAAAATGTGACGTCAGCACGCCTCACGGTGCACTGACGTTACAGAGGGGCAGGAGGGAGGTCCGGGGGAGACTCAGGAGTTGTTCCGCGCCTCCCAGACAGAAAAAATAAAATAATAATCCACCGGTGACATGCACCGGAGGATTTTTTACCCCCCTCCCTGGTGTTGGCCACTGGTCGTGACCCGCACCAGGGAGGTAGTGCACTAAACAGGTTAACAGCCCGAATACCAATGGGTAAACAAAGTTGTCCCAGATTCAATTTCCATTTCTGATATTACTATCAGTATGATGTATTTTTTTTTTTGATTTAATTCACATGGTGAGATAATTAAAACTGTCTTTGGGCCATACCTAAAATTAGGAGGGCCTCATTCTGTCACTAGCAATATGGTGCAGGTGTATGAGGGGGGCTCCTGGAGGAAATCACTTCAGACTGTCTTACCTGAATCGTAAAGCATTCAGGTAGACCAGTCTGTGTCTATTCATTAAATGAATTGAATAGCTTCCAAAAAATGAGAGACAAATTTGATTCAACCAAGATTTAACAATTAATAAAGATTCAAAAGTCTCAGAACTACCAATGCAATCAAAATATATTTGTTCTGCCTATGATTACCATAATAATCTTATGTATTAAATTACAATGTAGGGACAATGTGAATGTAATGCAACACCATAGTGTGTTCAGTGGACGTAATGAAATTCTGTGTTACTGTAAGATTGGGTTATTATTTGAGAAGGAAGTGAGTCCTTCAAAAGTAACAGGCCTACAATTGTCCTATTATTGGAAACCAGGTACCCCATTGTAGCACTTGACTCTCTCATGGTAGTGCAGCAGAGCACTCCAGGGCCTACTCGGGAAAGGTGGTGTGGGCTTGCAATCCCAATTCTGGAATGCAACATCAATATTCAATAAATTATTGTAAGTCAGTGCTTTTTCTTTTTAAAAGGAAAAGTAATTTTATTGTACACAGATTACTAAATATTGAGCACTGAATTACATATACTTAAATCGTGTGATGGAAATACCTTTGATGACACACTTATATCAGCTTATATGACAGCCCTCCATTTGGTCTTGAACCCCGTAATCACAATGTCCCCACACCTATATCAGATGTAACATCACACTATAAAGGTATGTCCTTATTTTTAAAGCAGGCCTGTTGGCTTTGTCAAGGGGTCACTACATTAATGTATATAACAGGCCTATTAGCTTTTTTAGGGGGTCACCACATTAACAATAACCCCATGTAATACTGTGACAACATACTACCTTGATATCAACTTTAAAACCAGTGTGAACAGTAATCATATTCAAATGTAATCACTAAATATATTAATTGCAGTGTTTATCTATAAATAAAGTATTATGTTCAAAATAACTAAACGTGTCAGTCGTTACTGCCTTCAGGCCACATAAGGCAGCCATAGGACCAACCACTAGGGGTCCTTGCACTCTAGACCCTGAGAGCAAAAGCTCCAACTCAATAAACCCCCTCCTTTGGTCATAATTTCAGTATGCCTTAAAACCTAGGGCAATTTATTGTTCAATATTCGTGGGGGTTGTGGGAGGGGCGGCTGCTGCACCCTGTGAAACCCCCTACATCCCTTTTCAAACACGGTGGTGCCCCTGCCGCTCCGTGGGGTGCCACAAGCAAAAGGAAATATGAGAGGGAGCCCACGCTGGGCATTATGGGGTCTTCTTGCACTTGTTTTCATGAATAGTAAATGAGCAGTCAAGGAAGGTCATTGTGAACACACACACCATCTGTTTTTTAACTTGTTTTTCTGTGGTTTTCTTTTTCTCAAATGGGTGCCCTGCTCCTACCCCAGGCACCCATGAGCACTTATTCATTTGTTGGGGTTGTTATTATCGGCTGTTAATATAGTTGAAATGTGGGCAGCCGGCTCCCGTGCTCCCATGCCCGTTCTCCTCCTGCTCCCACCAAGCCGCTTGCCAGCAAGGGAGCAAGATTCCTCCTTCTCTATGCCTGTTCTTAGCAGGCGGGGTGGAGGCTCTGTGGTGCACACCTCACCCCCCCCCCCCCCCCCCCACCCCCAGTAATGGATGGAGGGAGTGGGGCACCACACTGCCACTAAACTGAGCCTGCGCTCGGCTACTATTCCACTTCTTCAGATGGCCTCAAACCCGGGGAGGGGGGTCCGCTGATGTCAGGACGGGCCAGGCACTAGCCGACAGAAGCATCAGACAACGGTGCTTTATTTTTCGTGAAAAAGAGCGGCTGTGAGCCACTCTGTAATGGGCCATCAGTAGCATCTTTTCTCATTCCTATCGCAGCTTGGGAGTAAATGTCAAAGGCTGATCGTCTCACTCTGTTGTTAAGAATCACTCTGTGGGTACTTTTACTCTTCAGTAAGACTTGACTGGACAGAATAGTGTTTGCAATCAGGTATTCGATTGCGTTTTTCCAAACGTATAATTGAAGATAACTGCAACTTTTAAACACGTTTAAACAATGCCAATTTATCGAATAAAAATATGTTTTCGTTCTAGCAGCCCTCGGTGTGTTTTTTTGTTGTTTTTTTTTTACACAAACTGGGGGTTACTGCACATGGGCGTCCGCATATTTTTTTTTCCGAAGGGGGGGGTGGGGGCAAAGTAACGCTACGGCGGCCGTAGTGTTACGTGTTACGCTGCACTGTGAGCCTGCACACCAGGCTGTAGCTACCCCCAACCTCCTCTGACGCCCATGGAACTGCAAATAAAACATTTGAAGACCACTGCCCTTGTTGATTAAAAGTCCGTCGCAAAAGACCAAGCTGCTTTAAGTTTGAAGTAAAATACGGCTTGGACTTGACACCCTGCCCTACCCAACGACAAGGCTAGTCTTGCTGCACAAATGTGTTCTAGCAAATCTTTATAGTAAGAATATTTTTATTTTTGCACTCGTTTGCTTCTGGAGTCTGTTATTAGACAATGAGAGTTTGAGCATTTCCGAGCCTCAACGTAATGTGAATGCGGCATACGACACTTCGCCTCTGGCTGCCTTCTGATAAAACTTACTTTTAAATGACAAAGGGGACTTTCTCTTCTGTTGTACCTGGACATGCTGAGCAATCAACTCTCAGACGAATCCTGGATATATTATAAACGCTGTGACGTCTCCGGTGTGCTTCGATTGCAAGCACAGCAGTATGTCTCTGTGTCATATGCGAATGCAGCAGTGAACGTTTTTTTTATATACAGTTTTCTGCATGAGTGGAAGACCGACGATATAGATTTTTCTAATTTCTAAAGGGGTTAATTCGGAAGATCCTAATGTCTATAGCTGATGTCGGAGCATACATTTAACACAGAAAAGCGATCTAGATGACCTTCTTTTTTTATGTAATGGCTTCTTAATAAGAAATATGCATGTAAATGAAATTATGACTGCCCATTTGCAAAGATTTTACAAAAAGGGAACTAAGCAGAAAGACTTTTAAAAATGCACATTATGTCCATTAGAGGTCAGTGTTGAGATTTAAAACTCAATTCTTGCAACGTAACCAAATAACTTGGTTGCACTTTTGCAAAAGCTCAAATCTTTCGTCCTGGGATATTGCACTCTGCGTTGGTGTGTTAATTTATGTGATGAAATACCATGCTTTGGTATAAATATTTTTGACATCAGAAAAGCCTTTTATCAGCAATAAGAAAACTAAGCCATCACGTCACAGTTGTCATCATCCGTGTATGTCCGAGAAACCTCCATGGCATTAACGCCTTTCAGTACAGCAAAGTTGACCCATGACGGTGTCCAGTGAATGTGGAAGGCCAAAATTGTTATGAAATGATGTATTTCATAAACAAACATCTTTTCCCCATTGTGATATTTTTTCCATCTTACAATCACATGCATTTTTTGGCTCCGCTGTGGACATACTTTCGTGCATTATTGGAGTGTTTGTTAAGGATAAATCGTAAATATCTTATTGATGAAGATTAATTGATAACTATCATAGTGGGCCAAACTTCTTGCAAAGAAAATGTCTCCCTTAAATTAATAATGCGTGTTGTACTAGATACCATCGTCGTTCGAAGGATCGGTGAAAGTATCAGTTCATCCAGCCAACGACCTTGAATAAACACCTAATGGGATACCGGTCTGAGGCAAGTTTCCAGTTATCTATATTTCATGGTTAGACAGCAAATATAATATAAATGACGTAGTCTTGACCTCGAGAACATTCTCTTGATGCATAGAGTCTATGTCTGTAATTTTATGGAAATCTCCCCAAATACAGTAAAGATCTGTGGCCAGTACTGTAAAAACCCCATGAAGTGGCCATTGACTCAGAGGTCTTCCCCCTAAATTATTGCACAAGACCCTGCCAGAGATTCTGACAGAGACTGCTGTACTGCTGGAGCATCCATTCCTATTCTGAGAGCTGATACAGAGTTAATTCTGAGAGGAGAGAAGGTGAGCTCAGCTCTTGTGTGTTTTCCTTTTGAGGGAACACTCTCTCTCCCGGATGAAGTCTAATAATGACCGCTTCTTGTTGTAAACCGGTATGCAGTAGCCCAAATACCAAGAAACTCTAGATGCAATTAAGTTATTCCATTCTCTCATAGTATATTGCATAGAAGTAGTCTTTAAGAGTGTTAAGATGCCAAACGACATTCTAGTCGTTTTAGAAATGTTCATACTACTTTCTTTGTTAGTGACATACATGCATCAGTGCTGTTCTTGTTTTATTCTGTCTGGTTATTCATGTGCTAAGCAACAGGAAATTGGGTTTGAACTACTGTTTAAGCTCTCTGACCACTTTTTAGGGTCGAGCCTGCAAGTGTATTCTCTAGCGCATGCGTTTCGCTTGCGAGACTTTGTTTTGTACAGTAAAGGGCATGTGCCCACTTGTCGCTTGCCATATTTCGGCTTGCGTGGCACTCTTCTTTACAGCCTCTTAATTCGTCACTGCAGGGCAAGCATTATTTCCGTTCCTCTTTCTGGCGGAGGGCCCAAGCACTGATTAATTCAACTTAATCAGTGCCTGTCCACACCTCTTGACTTGATTGAGGTAGTATTTTGTCTTTTTATCAGCTAGTGCCCTGCAAACAGAAGGCTTGTGACTGGTAAAAATGTGCCCAGCAGGACAAACAAAATTACAAAGTTTTTATTTTTTATAGCTTTCTTTTATTTTGCCAAGTCATCTTTTCTCACTTTCCACTTATGTTTTTTTCATTTGTTTTTGCTTGTGGGCACTCGTCTCAAAAGATGACGATTATCTTGTTCAAAATATTGCAGAGCGACATTGTTTCTTTATTGTGTAATTTCTGAAAAGATGCTTTAACACACACTCGTACAGTTCACCCCAATCCACCCCACTACAATCTACCCCACTTTACCCACACCAATCAAACACACCAATCAACCCCACTCCAATCCAACCCACCTCACTCCAGTCCTCCCAACCCACCACAATCTAATCTGGCAGACTCGAGTTCACCACACTCCAATCCATAACAATTTGCACAACTCCAAAACAGTTGCCCAACTCTAGTCAGAAACAACATGCGCCACTCCAGTCTAAAACAATCTGCCCCAATCCAATCTGTCCCAATCCAAAACAATGAGCAGCACTCCAATCCAAAAAAATCTGCCCCACTCCAGTCTGCCCCACTGCAACCCAAACCAATCTTCCCACTTCAATTCAAAACAATGTGCCACACTCCAGTCTGTCTCACTCTAATCTGCCTAATCCTTAATCCAAAAAAATCTGCCCCACTCCAATCCAAAACAATCGTTCACACTCAAATCCACCCCACTCTAATTTGTCCCAGTTCGATCCAAAACAATTTGCCCCACTCCAATCCACCCCACCCCACTCCACTCCAGTCTGCCCTGCTCCAATCCAAAACAATACGCCCCTATCCAGTCCACCTCCTCAACCCAAGCCACCCCACTTCATCTCAATACACCCCACTCTAATCCACCCCGCCCCACCCCACTCCCACCCAATCCACCCCAATCCAATCTGCCCCATTTTAATCCAAAACATTCTGCCCCACTCCAATCCATTTCATTCTGCCTCACTCCAATATGCCCCACTTTAATCCAAAACACCAGAGTCCAGTCCAAACTGCCCCACTCCAATCCCAAACAACGCTCTCCAATCTAAAACAATCTGCCCCACTCCAGTCCAGTCCACCTCACCCCAATCCAACCCACCTCACTCCGTCCCCGGTCACCCCACTACAACCCACCCCACCCCACACCAATGCCCCAATCGAGACAAGTGCAATCTACCCCACTTCAGTTTAATACATCTCACCCCAATCCACCCCACTCTAGTCCGATTCCCCCCCACTCCAATCCAACACACTCAACCCACTCTTCTCCAACCGAAACCACCCCACTTCAATCCAAACCACCCCACTCCAATCCAATTCACCCAACCCCAATCAGTCCACCCACCCCTATCACTCCAGTCCAAACCATCCACCACAATCCAGTCCTATCGACACCATTCAAATCCACCCCAATCCCATCCACCCTACCCCAATCCAGTCCACTCCACTCAATCCACTACACTCCAGTCCACCCCACTACCTCAATCCAGTCCACCTCACTCAATCCAGTCCACCTAACTCAATCCAGTCTACCTCACAGCACCCCAATCCGATCCACTCTGGTCCACCCCACTGCGGTCCTATTCACCTCATGCCAATCCAGTCCACCTCACCTCAATGCAATCCACCCCACTCCAATCCATCCCACCCCAGCCTATCACTCCAGTCCAAACCACCCACCCCAATCCAATCTAATTGACCCCACTCAAATCCACCCCAATTCCATCCACCTCACCCCATTTCAGTGCACCCCACTTCAATCCACTCCACACCAGTCCACCCCATTCCACCCTACTCTATTCCAATTCAATCCACCCCACTACCTCAGTACACTTCAATGCACTCCAGCCTATTCTCCCCACTCTATTCCACTCTACGACACTCTCTGCCACTGAACTCTACTCCCCTCTACTTAACTCTACAACACTCTACTTAACTTTACATAACTCTACAACACTCTACTTCTCCTACTCCATTCTATGGCATTCCAACATATTCACTATATAACACTCTACTCCCCCACTCTACTCTGACACTCCACGTCACTACCTTTTAGCCACACTGAACAGTCACACTGGTGTACAACATGGCAAAACACATAGCCAAAGCCAATACCTTTTGTATAGGCGAGACCTATTGGCTTTGTCCATGCTTGTTAATAACTTTTATGAGAATGAGTTAAGCTAAGAGTAATGAAGAGGATCAGTCAGTAGTTGGGCCTCTCGTTCAGTGTGTACTGCTGCACATTTATATCCGTGACATATTCCTTTTAAATACGTTTTAACAAAGTGAAATGCACTCTTTAATACTTTAGCTTTTATTGTGTTCTGCCCAGGTGCTGTTTAGCTTGTTAGAGGATTGTTTATAGGAAAAAAAGGTAATCACAATATGTAAGATCTTGACAAAAAGAAAAGGGAGGACATGTGAAGGATGGAAACTTTTAACAACTTTACCTGTTAGGAGTTCTAAAAGGAGCAGAGGACAGATGCAGTATATATAACTGAAGGAAAACACAGTGCTTGGACAGTCAAGGAGATTGGGACTGGCATTGGTGAGCTCCGAGTAAATACTGAGTGAAATTCCACCAGAAACCAAGCACTTCCTCCTAAACAGGTTGGCAGAGTGGTACCCATGCATTGTCACATCTGTGGAATAGGGAAATTACTTTAAAATCATCTCCTGCTACGTCTTGCAGGGAATGATAAGTAAACTGCATGTACTTTTATGGACCTAAAGTTATGTTTGCTGAGCTGTGGTCAAATGTAAACTTTGAGAAAAGGGTATTTTCCGACTCCGCTCGGAATCACCAGAGCATGGCCCACAGAAATATTTGCGAACAGGCTTGAGGCCTGCAAACCTGAAAATTGCTGCTTGGATTACTATATGCTACTCTTCACAGTCAAATTTCAGGCTCAGTTTTGGGTTTCGGTTTGTGGACTAGTTCACGAATCCAACTAAGTTGCTCTGTCCGCGAAAAATAGTTTTGTTTCATTTGTAATTACTTTGCTTCAGTTTGACACATCTCTCCGTCATCTGGGAGGCGATTCGTGTGTCCCCCGAATCTTCGCTCAAAGGCATATTCAGTTCGCTGAAGGAGGAGCATAGTTGCTCAGGGTTGAATGAATCCAAATCATGCTTTACACCCTACCGATGTGGCTCTTGACCGAGTCCTTCAGGGCATGGGCTTTGGCCATACCCCGCAAGCACTGGGTGCAGTGCTTGGCCAAGTGCTAGGCTCTGCATGCGCTCTTCCTCTTCCACGTCAAATGCTCATTTGGCACAGCTTTGGCACACCCTTCTCTCAATCCCTCTGCACCCACAGCCTGTGGGGCATGATTGTTTGCTAAGCCTAGTGGTCACTGGTTGCACAGAGTGGCCTTCATTTGTGCCGTGTGCCCTGTTGCACTGCCCCTAGAACCGTTGTGCAGGCCCTATGTAGTTTCCCTGCAAGCCTTGACACAGTGCATGGAATTTGCCATACAGTGCATCCGTAGCGTGTCCATGCCCTGCATAAGGCTTCTGCCTCCATAGACCAGCACATTTGCCCAGTAATTGAAGGCACTAGATGTGCCCAATGCTCTGGGCCCAGTGACCATCACTTAGCACCCACAGGGCACAGCCTGCAGCCAGGCTTAGCTGTTGCGAGACACAAGCTGTTGCTTTTGGCCATATCCTGTTCCCAGTAAGTCTGCAACAGTACGAAGTGGGCAATGACTAGATGTTAGTTTATGCCTTCTTGCATAGCAAAAAATATTTGTAGAATAGAATGAAAAAGGCATTTTGTGCCTCCGACATTAACTTCCTTATCCAGTGATAACGTGCATGCAACTTTTCATGATCAGACTTGAGGTGGAGTTATGTAATATTGTAATACTTTTTGTAAACTTGTCATACAAGTCCAAACTTTTAAGCAATCCAAAAATAGTTTTTTCATGTCTACACAAAGCAGCCCTGTGTACCAGTATAACCTGGAATTTGTGTAGGGCAGAGTCCGCGGCTATGTCCTGCAAAACATATCCGCAGATCCTTAGGCCACATTACATTTTCCTATACCATTCACTGGTAACAATACTGTTATATTGTTACCGGTGAATGATATAGGAATGATAGTCAGAAGTTGCATTGCACCTTACGTTTGTCAGCGAATGAAAAAAATCATGTGGCCTGATGGTTGGAAGCTGGTATTGCAGACCCCTTGACAAAATGTTATCTTTCATGGCGATCAACATATTTTTGCATCCTGTTTCCCCAAATTTCTCAAATAAAAACACTAAACGGATTTACACCAAAAATACAATGGCTCGGAGAAGGCAGCACTAAGTTTGCTGTCGATCTGTATCCACTGGAAATAAAATTCCAAGAGCGAACTTTTGAAATCCTCTATAATTCTTCCTCTCTGTGAAATGGATCACATTTATTTTCAAAAGGAAGTGTTCTTCTATAAACTATAGCTGTCCACAAAGGTGCTAGCCAGATCTGAAAAGTGTTGGTGTGTCTGTATCAGTAGCAAATCGGTCATCGCCGAGTCGTTTACTCTACAGAACCTGGATATGCGGCGTTATGCAAAGCTTCTAATTTAATTTAACGAGTTTCATTCCACTTTCACAACTTCTCTCTAATGATGATCCATGCATAGTTGTGGTGATCCATTGAGCCTCCTTATTTGCTTAGCAGACTTTGAACTGCAACTCCCCAGAGTGGCAACACATCCTGGTGGCTTTAGTAAAGTGTTTGTTTATAATTAATAACAATTAAGCAGCAATTAGAACCGATCCATCTTTGCCAAGAATACTACTTAAAAACAGACTCCTTCGTGATTTTAAAACTGGCTGAAATGGAAATCCCTGATATACTTTCACCTGCTTTCTCAGTTTCATCCAAAAGTTTAATAATAATTATTTTGAAGTAACATACCAAGATATATTTCATAGATTGTGCTTGTGTTCTTTAAAAAGAAACCACAACAGATTTACTTTATTTACCTGGTGCCAGCGGGTAGTGGAAGTCCTTTGTACTGACGAGCATCTTCAGCACCAAGTTCACAAGGGGTTTTTAGTCTTCAGTTCTGCCTCTTCCCCTCACTTATCGGCAGCCTGTTCCATTTTGAGCCAGCACATTTCTCTCTCTTTCAGTTACAAATCTATTTCCTTGCAGAAGCTATGTCAATAAAAACTTCTAAGCCTTATGTATTGACACCCTTCTTTTTAGTATACTTTTAAGTTACTGGTAGACGTTTGGGGATGTAATTATTCTTGAAGAATACATGAAATTCTAGGTCTGAAGAGATTTGATTCTGTTTCCCCTGCTCGGAGACGTATGTGGAGGCTGCTTTTTGAGATGGCAAATATGCTACAAAAAATTCTGTAAGTCATTGTAACGTTGTACATCAGTGCCCTGACTTGGCATAGCTGCAGTAATATGCATATGTTTGTAAGTTCAAACATTTCTAGTTAGTGTCGCGAGGCTCAGGAACTTCCATTAAGGATCTTTTCGTTCTTCTATGGCTCAGGAAAGCCTCAGAAATACTTGTTTGTTTGTTTGGGTCCTACATACAGTTTTGGCTGTCTTCTATCGAAGACCTGTTGTGTACAACACCAATAACAAGTGTATGCTTTGGGTCAGCCCATTTTTTTATCATTTACTGGTTTTCTTCTTATTCAGTGATGCTCCTTCCTCTTCCTGGGCCTGCCCCTCTCCTGGAACATAGGTCATTTACCATCCTTGTGTTTGAAAACTTGTACCCTTCCACGGTTCACATCAGAAAACTTTTTTTTTTGTTTAGCACGTCATGGGAAAGCACGTGCTCTCTTGTACTCTCCCCCATACGCTACTCCCCCTTTACACTTCCCCCTTACTCTCACTGTGTTGCTCCCCACGCCTCCCAGTTTCTCTGTAAAGGTACAAAAGCAGGTATATTTTTGCCAGGTTTAACCAAAGAGTAAAATCTTTTCAGGTTGACTTTCTTTTATATCCTGCTGTCCACATTGTGCATGAAAGCCCAGGCCTTGGCATACACAGACTGCATTATTGGTGCTGTGGGAATGTCAAACTGCAGCACCCGCTCTGCCTGTGTTTGAGGCATGAAGTGTCCTTGAAGAGACTAGAATGTCTCTTTTCCCAGAGGCTCATAAATCTGGTCCCGGGCAGCTGCAGAGCACCAAATGGTTAGAGCAATTGTTATAGTTGAGTGTTGCATGTAAAGTAGATATCAAGCTATTTCCTTTAAACTCCAAAACCTCTTCACTAAGCTGTGTTATTTTTAAGGTTGAGCGCACAAAGTGCTCTGTCCCTAGTGTAATCTCTCTATGGGCTTTTAACCACGTCCATCGGTTTGGTTGTTTCGTTGGCTTGCCTTTTAAAATTCGCTTAATTTCATTAGTGAAAGGCATACACATGTCATGCCGTTTCCAGTGTTTAGCCCTCCTCGAGCTCATCTGCAAACTACTGAAAACATAAGTTTTTTCCTGTATGGTTTCTGGAGCACTTTTTCTTTTTATTTCATAGGCAGCGTGATCCCGCTGGGCAGTAATTAAGCGCTTTGCATGACATCAGCCCTGTTACATGGATAGTTGCACTTTTGCTGGTTACATGGATAGTTCCACTTTTTCCGGTTACACGGACAAGTGCACTTTTGCTGATACATTTCACTGCGAGCAAACTTATGTTTCCTTTTGTGTGTCTGCTTTGCGCTTATGGTGGCCGTCAGCTCGCTTATGTGAAACTGTCTTACTTTTCAGTTTATGTGGCAAGAAAAGTCCAGTTAGGACTTTAAAACGCTAATAGCTCTAACTCGAGCAAACGTGAGACCCATTGCATTGCAAATGCTTGTTAGTACATGTAGCTAGTCCTCTGTTATTTTTAAGCTGGATCACATACAACAGACTTGTTAAATTCTCTTTAGAGTTTCCAGCATAAACTTGGAAGAATAATAATAAATAAAATAAATAAGTCAGTTATAAAGATTGTAAATACTGAATTCACTGTGCAGTTTCAAGATGCCTTGAGATATGTTTGATTTTCCTCCAGTAGTTAGATTTTTTCCCATTTACATATTTTGTAGTGCTTTGCAAACAAGCATTGACAGAGTTTATTGCTTAGCAAGATGAGACCTATTGGCTTTGACAACACCTGTTTATGATCGCCATATTACACTTTGTTAAGATTCCATTCTGTCAGAGTAGATCTATCTCCCTTAAGTTTGGCATAGTGGATTATACGTAGGATTGACCCATTGCAATAGTAGGTTTCTACAGTTTGGAGGAGGTGGATGAGGTATAGGGTCTGCAAGTTGTTAAGTTCCGATCGATGTAAGGATAAGAATTAAGAGTTATTGTTGAAGAATCATTCTCAGCTGAGTGGAGGGGCATATGCTAGCCTGGAGTCTACATGCTGCACAGTATAGGTGATCAAATCTTATTAAACGAACCAATTTTGTCTTGGATTCTGTAATAAATCCTTTAAAATGAATACATTTTATAAATTTCATTGCACCATTCATTGTGTGATGGCACCGCTGATGATATTCAATAGTGAGGTATACGCATCTTGGCCACAGTTTGTGAGATAGTTAGCCAACTACTAGGATGAAGATGGTGTCATGGAGTAAGGCAAAGCTATCCGACCATGCCAAGTTCTGGTGTTTTGTTTTAGATTTGACAAATGTCTGATCAGTAGGTATCAAAGTTCACACACAATCACCGAGAATATGTACTATGTCGGTATTTACACTTGTTGAGGCCATGCTAAGAGTCATTGTGGTGTCCAATACCAAATCAGCAATATCTTCAAGTTAAGCCTAGCTGTTGTTATAGTAATTTTAATATTGTATGCCTATTGAAGATTAGTAGTGTTTTGTGCACTGAAACCTCTATGAATGGTATAACTTTCATGTCCAGTGTGGTCCATGGAGGAATGTCTAGTTTCAACAAATGGAAATATGCTGCTTGTGAGTGACGGTATGCATTTTAGCAGGATTTGATATGGAGAAGTCAAAGACCTCCCCACTGGATATCAGCATATAGTGTGGCAGCTACACAGCATGTACGAGTGCTTTCCCTTAAGAAGAAACAAATGGATTTATCAGTATCTTGTAATGCACGACTAGGAATATAGTGAAGTGACTCATCAAAACCATAATTAAAATGAGGTGCCATAACAGTTTTAACAACTTGGATTCTTCCCCAAAGCAAGTTGGGGTTGAGATTACCTATGTAAATCAGTATTTCAGGGTCCAAGTTATCATTCGCCATGGCTTGTAATAGTGCATTTCTATAGATACCTAAACAATGAAGACAAGATGTTACCCTTCAAAAGTTGTGGTCTCCTACCGGGGCATCAGTTGTTCCCTTGGTTGGTTTAATAGCCTGTAAAGACATAAAGGTTATTGATTTATGACAGGAGTTCTGATAGAGAAGATAGGAGCTCTGTGAGGTTTAGGAGTATGTCATCAGCAAAACGAGGTGCTTTGTATTCTCCTACTGATGCCACTGTACCTTGATATCTTGAGTTTGTTGGATTGCTCTTGAGAGCAGTTTCAATGTCAATATAAATGAGAGGGAGACAGTACAGCCCTGTAAGTTTCCTGAAGTCACAGGAAGGGGGCTGACAGAAATCCCCCCAGTGTCCCTGTGTTTCCAGTCTTGAATAGTGCCTGTATACCTTGAAAAGAAAGCATTCTTCCAAGTCAGCATGCTCTGATATTCCAAATAAGTATCCCAACTCAGCACAGTTGAATACTTTTTTGGCTTTGAGTGAGAGTGTGATGATGTCTTGTCTGTTCTTGGACTGCCACAACTAGTGGGAAATAGTTGGAAAGAGTCTGTTGCTCCTGGAAGAGTGACCTGGGACAAACCTAACTTGGTAGGTGAGGAATAAAGAAATCATGGCCCTTCAATGTCTATTGATTAAGATATTCACTAGGGTTTTAATAATTAAGATATTCACTAGGAGTTTAACGGCTTCATTAACTAAAAAGATCTATTGATAATTTTCGCAAACTAAACAGTCCTTGCTTGGTTTTGGGATTGTCATTGCTTTGTTGGAGAGTAAAAGCAGTCTCCTGGTTGTTTCAACGTCTTTGAATACTGCATGCAGCATCTTGAGTAGATACGATTTGCAATCGTGTAATATTTGCTTTAGAAGCCCTCTTCCTTGGTACTCTGTTATATGGCAGGTCAGTGATAGCTTCTGCAATTTCTGCAGTTACTTTTCCTTCCAGCAATATTTTTCCATTATATCCATTAACTGTTAGTCTGGAGAAACGCAGTCATTCAGTGAAGGAAGGTTCTTCCATGGTGATGTGGGGATAATTTGAACGTATTGGACCTTTCAAGAAGAATCTGTTGATGTTTGAGTAGCTGCCCAGGCTTGTCTAGTATGACGGAATGGAAGAGCTTGACTCTTGCTTTTTCAGTTCTGAGCCCAATATTCAAGTCTACCTTTCCTTCCCCTTTGTAATGTTGTGAGAGGCAAGTTACTGCATGTACTACGTTTTTGGCAAGCGTGAATTTTCATGCCTATTTTTCCTTTACCAACTCTCGCAGTAATGGGTGTGTTACTTATACTTAATAGTAAGGTTACTTATCTTTAGTTCAGTTCATGGTTATACTGCTCTTTGCTACCTTTTTTAAGGATTGATTCTCTCATGAGTTGACCTCTCCACGTGGCTTTGGTTGCCACCCACACAGTTTACTCTGAGGGTAGAGTATTAATCCATGCACAGTTTGATGTTTGAATACAGTACTAGTGTTTAGTTGGTGATTGGTAGGTCAAGGTATTAATTCTCCAAGGTTTTAGTGGTGGTTTTGCTTGGCTTAGCTCCAGTGTTAGGGATACTGGTGCATTGTCCGAGACACCCCTCTCCAGAATCTTGCACGTTGTAACATTTGGCAAAGGGGAGCCACTTATTAGGACAATTCAGATGCATTAATTATTACTCTTTATACTGATAATGATCACACAAATATTACGCAGGTGTCAAAACATTAACCAGTGTCTGATATAATTTTTATGGACTCTAAGTAACTATTGTTATGTCAATGAATTGTATGCTTGTGTATACCTACTTTTAGGGTCAGAAGTTGTTTATAATTAATTTGTTTCAACACTGTTGTCTTATCCGTCCTGTTCTACACAGAGCACGGCATCTCTGCACCTTTCTTTACCATATAACATGTCTAAACGTATGGATGTTGTGTTGTACTGAATTCAGTACCGCCTCGAAAGTCATTTTTGTGCTCTTTATCTCATTTATCATCCCCAATTGAGTTCTGTCTTGAATGCACACGTAGGATAATGATGATGTTTTATGAAGGGTAACCACTGTTACCATATATGGCAGAGCCAGTACTCTTAAAGGTATGCTTCGCATGTAATCGTGAAGACGGCGAGCCCAACCAGACTGTGCTTCACACGCCTGGCAGTGTTCTGTCAAGGAAATGTATTGTTTTACTAACGTTTGAGATGTTCCCTACGTGTATACAGTCTTCGTGTTGCAGGACATCTTCAAGCTTGAAGTTGGGAAATTTAGCAAAACCGTCACATCTTTTTGTCTGTTTTTCCTTCACATGCAGAATATATTTTCCACGTACAATCCTCTCATCCTTCTCCCCACATGAATAATTGGAGCTGCAATATACTTTTTCATTTGTTTCTTCAGCTCATCCTACTAGTCTAAATGCATCTTTAGTGGTGTGCTGAAGACATCTGAGGTATTAGGGAATTTTTCCTGAACACTACTTTACACTCCTGTGGGAATACCTTCAAATCATTAGGTGAGGTTGATTGAAGGTAGAAAAACCTGCATTCTTTGCAACCTTATTCACTTGTTAGGTGCATCCCCTAATGCAGTGGTTCTCAACCGTTTGACTTCTGTGGGCCCCCACTTTACCTATACTGGAACCCGGGGACCCCAACTAATTCATTATTGAAATCAGGGGACCCCACTCACTGAGTCAAGCTGAGGATCTAGGGCCAGATGTAGCAAAAGAAAATTTTGCGACTTGTAAATTGCGAGTCTGACCGACTCGCAATTTGCAACTCCCAAAATTGTATGCAGAAAGGTGTCTCAGACACCTTCTGCGACTCGCTATGGGGTCGCAAAGACCCACCTCATGAATATTAATGAGGTGGGTCACATTTTGGGACCCCATAGCGAGTCCCTGCACTCACAGGGATGGTGGCCTCCTGGAGACAGCAGACCTCTATGTCTGTGACTGCTTTTGTAATAAAGCAGTTTTTCTTTTTTGAATTGCAGACCGTTTTCCTTAAAGGAAAACAAGTTGCAATACAAAAAAATAATGAAACCATTTGTTTTCATTTTTTCAGAGTAGGCAGTGGTCCATTGGACCACTGCCTGCTCTGAAAAATTATTTTTAGCGACATTCACAAAGGGGAAGGGGTCCCATAGGGACCCCTTCCCGTTTGCGAATGAGTTACCACATACTTCAAGTGGGTGTTAACTGCGAATTGCTTTGCGACCGCTTTCGCGGTCACAAAGCAATTCTGCATCGCGATGCGAGTCGCAAATAGGAAGGGAACACCCCTTCCTATTTGCGAGTCGGATTCACATTTTGCGAGTCGGTACCGACTCGCAAAATGTGAATCAGCATCGCGATGGCCGTTTTGCATGGCGCAAACTGCGTTTTTCGCAGTTTGCGACATGCAAAACGGTCCCTACATCTGGCCCATAAATTGTTAATATTATTTAATTTTCTCAGCAGTCACGGACCCCCGGAGGAGGCTTTGCGGACCCCCAGAGGTCCCTGGACCACAGGCTGGGAACCACTACCCTAATGTAAAGGACTGCAGATCATTTATTTCAGGAGATTCACAGTTGAGATTCAGAGTTTGAAACATTTTTCTAATCCTAAGTGGCCAACTATACACTAGAAGATGTGGATAGCAGTGGGTGAATGTCTGATCTTAAGGAATAGCTGTGGATATATTATTGTAATGTATTCACTACCTGTGGTGAGAGCAGAAATTATATGTAGTTTGATATTTTATAATGAAAAGCATTTGTTAGGATTTTAAATGTGGGACTCAAAAGAGGCAAAAGTCATAGCTAAAACCTCGTTGTTGATACTCAAAGTGGATTATCATACTTCCTCTCCATCACAGTCAGCCTGAAATCATGCAGTAGGTCTAGTCAACTGCAAATGGTTATTTTTTCAATGACAATTTAGTTTTCTAGGCAGTTTTGTGCCTTAAAATTGAAAAAGTTGATCTTTCCCCTTAGCCCATATTAATCATTGTTGTGTCATTTTGTTCATTATGTTTTTCTAAATTGGTTTGGAAATTTTATTTTGTTTAAACTTAACACACACTTCTCTGGATGTTGCCTTCTGTTAGTGCCATAGCTGCCAGAGTTTGAGCAGAGTTTACCTCAGAACTGACTTAATCAGCTTGTGTTTATTGTTGGTTGGTGGCGGCAACCCTCTTACAAATTAATAACCTCATTGCAATACCACTAACCTGGTCCATGAACTGCTCTGCCTCCTGTGGCTCCACCTGGTAAGTAGAGCCCTTCATCCCTCGCTCCTCTGACCTCCTGACCCCTGTCAGGAGATCGAGGACCTCCTCCACCCGCAGGCTTCTGCCTTCGCCTCATCCATGGCGTCTAGTGGGAGAGCTCTGCTTTCCCACTAGGCTGCTCTCTGCCTCTCTCCTCCTATTTTCTGCCTTGCCCTCCGTTCTGCCTTCACTTCTGTGTCTGTCCCTTGTTGTGCTCCTTTGCCCTCTGCCTCTCTCCTCCTATTTTCTGCCTTGCCCTCTGTTCTGCTTTCACCTCTGTCTGTCCCTTTTTGTGCTCCTTTTCTTTGCGTTCCCTCTTCCCCGTTTTTCTCTCACTCCGCTCTCTCTTTCACTTCGCTCTTCCCCTCTCTCTCTCTCTCCCCCGCTGCTGCTGCCCCTGCAGCCCGCCCCCTTTTTTGCACTGTTTTTCACCCTCGCTCCTGCCTCCCAGCTGTCCTCTCCTCCCCCCCACCTCCCTACTTAATGGCGGCTGCTGCCGAAGGTGCGCCAAAGGCAAGCCCGTCTGTGCCCGGACCGTGCCCAGTGCCAGAACCCCTGGCTCTCGTCCCCCCCACCACCGCACCGGACGTCTTCACTACAACGCCGCCACCCTCTGAGCCCTCAACACCGGCCGCTGTCCCGCCTGCCTTCAAGCCTCCCCACAGACCACCCACAGACCCTTCTCCTGCCAGAACTGCACCTTCCCCAGCCTCCAGGCCAACAGCCTTCCCACCAAGGCAGGACGCAACCATCTTAGATGTATCCTCCTCAACACCCTCTCTGTCCACAAGCATACACTAGAGCTATGAAATCTTCTTGACTCGGTCAGGAAGGCAACGTCTGAGGAGGCTGAGACCTGGATGAACCCCTCCTCAGCACCTGACATCGCCATAGCCATCCCGGACGGCTACAAGATCACCTGCAGGGACCGCCCCAACAAACCAGGAGGAGGCATCACCATCATCCAAAAGAACACCTTCAGGATCACGACCGGCACCGGAGACACCCTCAGCACCGTCGAACACCTGCACTTCCAGATCCACACCAACCCAAACACCACCCTCAGAGGGACCCTCGTCTACAGGCCGCCAGGCCCCCGACAGCAGTTCAGCAACTCCATCACTGACATCATCATCACGCACGCTCTCGCATCCACTGACTACATACTCCTCGGGGACTTAAACTTCCACCTCGAGAACACCAACAACATCGCCACCCTGCTCGACAACCTCTCCCACCTCGGCCTCAAACAGCTCGTCACAACACCAACCTACTCCGCAGGACACACACTTGACCCTATTTTTTTCCGCCAGAAATCATGTCTCCTTCATCCACACCACTGAACTAGACTGGACAGATCACCGCTGCATCCACTTCTCCTTCAAGAAACCCACAACACACCACCACCCACAATGGATCCCCCACCGCAATTGGAACAAGGTCACGAAGACCAACTCATCGCTACCCTCTCCTGAACCCCACCCATCGACACCACCGACATTGACGCAGCTGCTCGCAACTTCAGGCAATGGATTGACGCCTGTGCCAATACTCTCACCCCGATCAAGAATCCCTCCAACAGACACACTGACAGAAGGGCCTTCTGGTTTACCGCCGACCTCCTCGAATCTAGGAAAACCTGCCGTAGAATTGAAAGAAAGTGGCACCAAGATCAGACTCTGGACAACCACACAGCCTTCAAAAACGCCATCCGCATACACCACCAACTCATCCGAACCGCCAAGAGACCCGCCTTCAAAGACTGAATCAACAACAGTGCACACAGCCACAAGGAGCTCTTCAACATTGTGAAAGAACTCTCCAACCCCAGCTCCAATGCCAACGACATACCGTCATTTCAAGACCTCTGCGACTCCCTAGCCTCCTACTTCCACTGCAAGATTGCAGACATCCACAACAGCTTCAGCACCCAGACCCCCCTGGCACCCACCAACACCACAGATTCACCTCCGACCAACCTCCTGCTCTCCTGGACCCCCATCAACGACAACACCACCATCAAAATCATGAACACCGTCCACTCCGGCTCACAATCGGACCCCTGCCCTCACCACATCCTCAACAAAGCAAGCTCCGTCATCGCACCCCAACTACGGAAGATCATTAACAGCTCCTTTGAGTCCGCCACCTTCCCGGAGAGCTGGAAACACGCCGAGATCAACGCCCTCCTCAAAAAACCCAAGGCGGACCCAAAGGGCCTCAAGAACTTCCGGCCCATCTCCTTGCTCACTGTCAGGAATCCCCAATGTGCCTCCTGCGTTATCTGTCAACATCCCCAGGGATTAGGGTTAAATCATATCTCTGTTCTTGGTTAAACCTTCATGTTTCTAATTAAACATAATGTGCTGTGTTACACAATTGGTTTTTATCAATGCTTGTTTTACCAATGCTTGTTTGCTAATGTGAGCAGGTGTAGACGTGTGCTTCTAATTAGGTGTGGTGTAGACATGTGCTTCTTATTGGCTTGTGGTGACTCATCCACATGTGGAAACTCAACTGCTTTCCTGATTGGCTATAAATAGCAGACTGAAGCATGCCTCCCTGCTTGGCTTTGTTTTGTGTCCTGATCTCAGCATCTGATTTGGCAGTCCAGCCCCTGCTGTCATCCTCGTATTCAGGACTTTTGAGGCAATTCTTTTTTTGGTTCCTGTACCAGCTGACACTAGGCATTCCTCCAGCACTCCGGAAAAGACTGCAGCTAAGTGACTAGTATTCTCCAGGGAGTTTGTTCTTTGAGCGCTGCGCTTTCCTAGAACAGCTGGTGTATTTCAGACCTCGTATTTTGGGAGAGTGCCTATCTTGAAGAGACAAATGCATTTCTGGATATTCTACATTATTATTATTATTGTAGATACTTGCATAAATGTGCTTCAGGAAATCTGCTTGAGCTCAAGTACTACAAAAACTGACAGTGCAATTTAAAAAGAGCATTTACGTGACTTTTCTTTCTCTAATAGCAAAACTCTTGGATTTAAATTGTGTCATTCATGCCTATGTTTTAGGTTTGAGGAATTTGCTTTTCACATACACAGTGAAACCAAACCAAACTGTGCCACCCTAACCGTTTGAACCCAGAGTGAAAATTTGTATTTCCTGGATTGTTTTTGTTCCTTTTAGTTTAACCCTATGCATGCAGGAAAGTTATATGTGATATAATGAATGCCCTTGTTTGTCTTTCTTGTGCATGGTAAGTGCAACCACAGTTCTAATTGTAGTGTGCAGCAGTGAATCTCTGTGAAGCCAGCCCTAGTGTTGCAGTACTTATTGTTATGGTACTCAGTTTGGGTTTTTGGTAATGCAGTGTTAGTAATTGTGCCAACAGTTATTATTATCCAAGAAAAGTGCTGGAGCATCCCGGTGTTCTTCTACCGCTCCCGTTCCCATATCAGAAAGAGAGATTCAGTTTCAAGGAAGTTGAGTGCACTAACTCTACTATCACTCTGTCAACAACGACCTGCCCCCTGAAGAGACCGGGTGCCTGGCTGGACCAGCAAGACGTGGCAGTGTTTTGTCTTTCTCTTCCACTCCCCCTTTCCTTTTGGGACACCTGTTGGGGTTTCTGAGTCCACCAGGAAGTGCAGAGAGGTGTTCCAGGAGGTCGGGGTATACCATCGCCCCTGCAGACATCCTGCTTTTCAGGTGAGTGGCCCCATCTCGACACTCCCACTCCCGGCAAAAGTCATTGAGAATACTGTCAACAGAAAACCAACCCGCTTCCTCGAGGAGAACTGCACCCTGGACCCTTCCCAATCCGGATTCTGCAGCAACCACAGTACCGAAACTGCCCTCATCGCCGCTGCCGACATCAGAACCGTAGTGGACAATGGTCAAACCGCAGCCCTCATCCTCCAGGACCTCTCGCCGCGTTTGACACCATCTGCCACCACACCCTACACTCACACCTCTGCAATGCATGAATCCGCGGCACAGCCCTGAACTGGGTCACCTCCTTTCTCACCGGCAGAAGTATTTTGCTTTACTTTCGACTGAGCCCAGATATGCACACTGTTAGGAGTCAAAAAGATTCTCTGGAATGCACTTCTTAATCTGAAGAAGACATTTATTGTAGCTTTTTGCAAGGTTTGTGAAGGAAGGTTTAATTAGTAAAAAGTGTACTTCCAAAATGTGCAACCTTAACGCGAGACTATGTATAAAAAGTCTCCAATCTATAAACAGAAAATATATACATGCAAGGATACAAACACTTATATATTGATATAGATATCTATATATTCATATGCAATGCAAAGCAAGTAATTAATAAAAATTCATCACCATAGTAGGGCCCACCAAATGCTTCATCTTTCTCATGCCAGCAGAAAGAACGACTCCTGTTCAACTGCGAGAAAGTGATTTTCCACCCTCACGGGACAAGTCAGGCAGCTGGCGCCCGCTCCTGACTGAAGTTCCTCGCTACTGAACAGAGTCATCTTTTTTTATATCTTTTGAATAATTACGAGAGAACTTTCTAGAAAGCCCTCCCCCTTAAAGGAGGATTATAAAAAAATTGCTGGCTACTGTAGGTCAGAGTTGGAAAAAAACAAGCGTAGAAGGTTGGTCAAGTCTCCAAGGCCCGTTCTTTTCCCAAGGCTGACTAGAGAAAAACACAAAATATGCGCTCCCTTATCATGCAAGGGTTCGGTGAGAACAAAATACAAAAAAAACACAGCTTGGTTTACCATGTGGAAAAACACAGCTCATCTGCAATGTCTCAACTGCAGTGTCTAACTCCACGATAAAGCTAATAGGCAGCTAAACTGAATACAAAATGTCTAATGCCACGTTAAAGCCTCTAGGCAGCTAAACTGAATACAGAATGTAATGTCTAATGCCACGTTAAAGCCAATGGGCAGCTAAACCAGGTGCAAAACAGTGTGACACGACATCAGTGGTCAATAATCCAAACATTACAAGAACCCAGAGAGTCCGCCTCCCCTCATTCCAATCGGAGACCACCAAAATCATCTGCGGCGTACCCCAGGGTTCGTCCCTCAGACCGACCCTCTTCAATGTCTACATGGCCCGCTCACTAACACCGCCCGATCCCACAACCTCAACATCATCTCAAAAGCCGACTACACCCAGCTGATCCTCTCCCTCACCAAGGACTCCACCAAGACCAACCTCCACAAAGGAAGGAAGGCCATCGCCGAACGGATGAAAAACAGCTGCCTCAACCTCAATTCCGACGAGATGGTAGTCCTCATCTTCGGCTCCACTCCCTCCGCATGGGATGACTCCTGGTAACCTGCCTCTCTCGGAGCTGCTCCAACTCCAACCAACCAACCACACACGCAACCTAGGATTCATTTTGGATTCCTCATTATCCATGACCCAGCAAGTCAACGCAATCTCCTCCTCCTGCTTCAACACCCTCCGCATTCTCCGAAAGATCTACAAATGGATCCCCACTGAAACCAGAAGAACAGTCACCCAAGCCCTCGTAAGCAGCAAACTGGACTACAGCAATGCCCTCTATGCAGGAACCATGGCCAAACTCCAGAAGAGGCTGCAACGCATTTAGAATGCCTCTGCCCACCTCATCCTGGACATCCACTGCCACATCACAGGCCATCTGAGAGACCTGCTCTGACTTCCAGTTAACAAGACAATCACCTTCAAACTCCTCACCCATGTTCACAAAGCACTGCACAACACCGGACCAGAATACCTCAACAGACTGCTCCCCTTCTACACCACGACCCGGCATCTCTGCTCCGCCGACCTCGCAACGTCCCATGCACCAGTAGAACTGCAGATCATTCTTGCACCTCGCCACCAAGACGTGGAACACACTTCCTACCCACCTGCGTCAGACCAAACAAAAACCTCAATACCTTCAGGAAACTTCTCAAGACCTGGCTGTTAGAGCAGTAGAAGCACCTTCCTCGCCCCCCTTCCCGACCTCCCCCCCAACCTCAGAACCTTGAGACCCTCCTCACGGGTGAGTAGTGCGCTTTACAAATTTCTGATTGATTGATTGCTGACAATATTTAAAGAAAATACCCAGATGGCATAAAATGTGAAGAACACATTGAACAATCTTAGATAGTATTTCTTAGAAGCTTTAAAGCAGCAGTGCACATTAGTGTGTAAGCTGGTTGAAAAGTCAGCGCAGTGGTCACTGAACAGTTTAATGGTCACAATTAGAGATTAATGGTCACAATTAGAGATAAATCACCTATGCACGTTAGTGGCCTGACGGCTATTTAGCAATCTTCTGCAAGCTATAGGCTATTCTGAATTCTAAAAGCCATACTGGAGCGATGACAAGGAAAAATTTAACTTTGTGACAAATATACAGTACATGATACTTTAAGTACAACTTGCGCGCTTTGTGTACGTGCACACACCCTCCCTTTAGCACCAATTTTGTCGACCCAAAAACACAAGAGGTGAGGTACTCTATCCATGGAAAGACTGAGGACCTTAAGAGAGCTATCTTTCAGTTCTCCTTTGCCCCTGCCACCCCCACCTGCTACTCTATTACAGTGTCCTTAACGCTGCCAAGTGGGTTCGTAATAATAAGGGGTATAACGTCAGTCAGTCCCGGCTTTTTATGCAGCCTCATTTTGCATGTGAAAATAGAAGTTCTAGGCAAATAATAGGCTTAGAACATTTACTGCCGTGTGTCATTCCCATTATTATAATGTTTTCTAGGGATAATATTAAAAACAATTTTGCAGTTTGTGAACGAAGTGAAGCTGTGTAGCACAGCTAGGGCTTCTATGAAATATCATCTGCTTCTTTTATCTCAAATGTTGCCAATGAAACCTGTTACATATATGCAACTAATAGAAAGGTATAGCTACAGTTTACATTACAAGAAGAGCAAGAAACAAAGTGTAGTGGGTTTTATTAACTAATCTCTCTTCCCATACTGTGGCAACATTATGGAAAGTACCCTGGAGGCATTTGTATTTACTGAAGTGGCTGCAGACGCTTCTGCAGTTGCTTTTGTAATACAGATTGTGCTGGCACACATGTGGCCCTGGCACGATCCCAAGGATACTTTCCTTCATTTGCTTCTCTGCTATATAAATGCAGGCACAGAGGTAAAGGAGCTTTCATGCGCACACTGATTGTGCTCCACAAATGACGAAGTGCATGGTCAGTGCTCCCCTCCTCCCCCAGGACACCCCTGAAAGTGGGGTAAGAGGGTCCCATGAGCCCACCATACATCCTCCTGTAGGCTGGTGCAGTTACTCAGTGCACTCACCTACAGGAAAGTCTCTGCCTATCCCTTTAAAAGGCAGGCCATGTTTGAACCTGCAAAGGGAAGTAGGAAATGGCTGAGTCAACCAGCCCATCCTCTTTTCCACCATCCACTTTTCATGAATGCTCTACCCCCAGGCCAGGAGAGTTCAAGGATACCCTGAGGGGAGCACATTAACGGTTATAGGGCACACTGATCAGATGTGTGCCTGGGGCACTCAGTTAAAGGTGTGGCATGGAGCCGACCAAGGCACTACTCCCTGTACATAATACAAGCCCCTGGTGGCTTACCTCCTATATGTCGGATGTGGCACTGATATTCATTTTATTTGCTTAGTGTCAGTGCACGGTCATGGCCACACATACAGAGTAAACATTGTTCAGATTTTTGCTCAATAGATCTGAGAACATACTACAACTAATTAGAACAGTGGAATGCTAAGATCTCCATTGAAGACAATGGAATGCTCAGGGCCAACAATGGCTAGTGTAGGCCCTCTGTCTCACAAAGCCAATTCTGCTTTAGAACCTTCTACTGTTGGTGTTTGAAATGATGTAATGGCAGTATACCTCGGGATATACCAGTTGTTAAAGAACCTCTCCCTCTTTAAAGGGACTTGCCAGCTGCTCAGGTCTATAACTCTGATTCAGAGTCTTTTACTACTGGCATAGCCCACAGCAGTTAGCTGTAATGCTACAATATTGTACTACATTTAGGTGACGCGTGTTCAGATTACTACTTTAGAAAAATGTCTAGGTTTATATTCTCACTTGTGTAGATACCACATGCGCTGGTCTCTACTTTCATATTTTTCCGAAGTGAGCAAATTTATGATACTTAATTGAATCATCTTTTTCAAGAATCCATTTAACAAAACCCAGAACACATTTCACAGATTTCATTGCTTTAAATTATAGGATTGATGTTGCTGGCAATTTAAATGATCCCTCATCCTGCTTAAAGGGCAGTGCTTTCAAATCAAGATTTAATTGCGTTGGAAGAGGAGCCTTTGGATGCTTAGAAGAGTGCAGCTGAGGCCCTTTTATCTGCACACATACTTTAACCCTATTTTTTTCAAATAAGGAAAGTGAAAATACTCTTGTGTCTTAATAAAATGTTAATGTTACCAGGTTAACAGTCCCCTTTTCTTTCGTCTCCGCTTTCATTATAGCTTAACAGAACACATTTCGGGCAAGGCTCGCTACAGGGAACCAGCACACTCAGGTGAAAGGTTTTACTCTGGCAATCAGCAGCAATAATTAGTGACACTCCATTTAATAATTACTTTATAGATCTGAGATGTTTTAATTTCACAGTAAGCTCCAAGGCCCAACCACTAAAGTTTTGGGCGTTTAAGTCTGACATCAGTGCAAAAAAGAGTGAAGCCCTAATTCTCCACTCTGGCTCTGTGTTCTTTTCCATGCATTGATGTCACTGTGGAAGTTCTCCAACGTGTGTGGAGTTTGTAATAGTGACACCAAAGTGAAAAGGAGTGTAGTTTCCCATGGTAGTGGTCCATGCAGTTGTGGTCTTTGCTAACGGGTGCATCTTTTCTGAGTTATCGCCAACATTTTCAATCCCTTGCTCACACTCCCATGTGCGTATGCTCTTACACCAGGACCGTCCATATATAAGCACTTTTCGACATGTGAAAAATTAAGTAGTGTACCACCATCATGTAACAAGCATTGGCAAAGCCAATAGGTCTCAGCAATCTGAGAGCTATAGGCCTTGGCAAAGTTAATGCATTTGTGTACGGCTCTGGGGCTGGACTTATTGCCAAAGAACGGTCCTGTAGCTGGTGTTGGCCGTTATGACACCACTGATCATGGCATAGCGTTCCTCAATGTCATTGGTAAGTGCATATAGAGGATGTATATATTTGCTATTCATAACTCCATATCTATGCACCTTGAAGATACATATCGTCAAGGTGTATGTGTGTGTATATATACATATACATATATATATATATATATATATATATATATATATATATATATATGAGAGGTATAGGAAATATATACTTATTTACCTTTCGATATTGTGTCCTTGGATATTGTTCCACAATATTAGGTGTCAATGAGAATCCTACCTCGATTTTCGAGGGGCACACTGGTTGAATATGGCTTCCTTTAGTATTTTTGATGGTGGAAGGTGGGCAATTGTCATTTGTGCTGGGGAACTTAGTGAATCAGTACATGAAGACACAACTAACATCTGGTAAACTTACTGAGTTCTGCCTATACACATGACATCAAATAGATTCTTGGCTTTATGTTTCAACACGTAGGCCATATCCTCTTCTTAACCTATATGCCTACATATGTGCATACTGTAGAAAAGCATGTGGTGTTCCATATGTAATTAATATACCAAAGTTACTGAGTATCTTCAGCATATACCAAAATACATAATTGACACATTCCGAAATTACGAGCTGTACTTAACAGTTTCCTGACTTCAGGATATATGTACATACAATGATTGGCCTGCTAACAGAATTTTGTACACATATAGAAGCCTACATTTTTGATTTGGCACACATGCGCACTACACATTATTCTGAGTTCAGTCGAAGTACATGTGCATTGAAAGCAATTCTGTGTGCTACTTCCTGTGTTAAGTAAACATACAGACACACATACATTCTGCTTGGAATACACACAGAAAAAAACCGCTTATGGATCCCATTTACAAGCTGACCTATTACCGGAAGCAACAAATTGAGGGTGGCAATGAACGGTTACAATGAAACCCCGGGGTAACTTTAAGCCATTCAGTTAATGGGACTTTTATATGATAGATTTTGATTCATTGATTTATTTGTTCAGTTTGTATCCAAATCATACATTCTGCCATGTCAGAAAGTGGTGGTGTGGTAATAAAGGCGAGATATTTAACTCCATTTTAAAAAAATGTGTGATTTGTGGGGTAGCAGGTACAGTGTCGCCAAGTGCTTGATGCAGTTCTGTTGAAAATGTATTGTATACTCAAACGCAGGGACAGAAATGATAATAAACCTGCGTCATGTGATCAGGACATGAGGTCGGATACCAGATACTTACATATTCTGCCTGGAAACAAATGGTGACCTCTTATAGAATGAGTACAATTGGGGAATAGTCTTCACAGCTTTAACAGAATGTGTGCCTGTTGATTGCGCACCTCCCCAGCTGCATCCAGTGTTAGCTCTTGCTGTCTTGTTCTCTAAAGTAAATACTACTATTTGAAAGTGGAATTATCCTCGACTGGGGCAGCTTCAGCCCGAAGATCCATTTAGCACTCATGCATTTGATTCGTAAATTGTGCATATTGGCCTTCCACACCTTCTCACTTGCAGGGTTCGCTATCCAGACCCAAAATAAAAGGGCCTCCCAGTCAAAAGAAATATCAACAAGCAACAACAGGGATGGCGGGTGGGGACAAGCAATGAACAGGGGAAGGAGGAAGCAAAAAGAATGGCAGTGAGTCTTTCCTTTTGACCATCATAATGCATTTGGCGGCAAGTATGTCCACATTTCCTACCTGAAGTGTCAAATGGAAAAACCTACACTATGCAAAATGTTGATATAGAAAAAGGCAGCACTGCTGAAAGCGTCACATGAAAAAGGATGCTTGACAACGATGCAACATAGCAAATGGAAGCATTAAATACACCCACTAATGCGAGGTCTGAACTTTACAATAAAATTGAGCTCATCCCTACACAGATTGTGGGTTTAAATTGATTTCCCAATAGGCAGTGGTAAGTTAAATGACCTGAAACCAGTTGTTCTCAGGCTTGAGTTCACACCTTGAGTTACTGGAAAAGCAGCTTCAGATAAACAGGATCTGAACTGTACTTCTGTGTACTAGGTGCTACTCCCACAAAGGTCGAATTCCGCCAGGTCTTAACGCCAGGGCTGTATGAAATTCAACCTCGCAAATAGTCTGGCTGGGCAGGGCATTATATGAATCACTGTCCGGCTTCATACATCCACACATGACTGATGGTAGATGAGCAAAGCAGATACTATTAGATGTGACATAACTTCACTGCCTTGAAACACTTTTTCTTTTATCAGGGGAAGTAAGAGAATGAGGACGAGTGTTTTGGACTCTGTTTTATCAGCAGAGTTGCCTCACTCCTGAGGTTGTCCTGTTCGATCCTTCACCAGTAGGTAACCGTTAAACAAAAAGAGATGCCTCCAATCCATTCAAAGTATGTAGCGCCTATTACACCTGACGAGGTGCAGCCACATTGGCGAGGGAGGACAGGAGGAACACGGAGAGGGCACACAAGGGAGCCAGCTAAGAAAACAAGCAGCAGTGAGGGAGGAGGTGGGTGCAAGGAACAAGCTTCCTCTAAAAACAGCGTCTGAAATTTAATCTCGGTCTTTGAATGCTCAGCAAATGTGACAATATAAGAACAAGATTTACAGGCCTGTTTACAGGAGTGAAGCAGGTGAAAACAGGACCGATCTTGTGAATTGCTTTGTAAAGAAAAAAAGTAGTTCCTGAAACAGGTGCTAAATTCGTGACCAGTGGAATTATTCAGCACTTGATCCCTGTTCTCAGGGATGGCTGAACACATCAAGAGACATGACAAATGCATGCCATGGACAAATGCAAGGAAAGAAAAGAAGATGGATGATGGAACCAGCAAATCAGAAGCAATGGGTGGGCTGTTAGTCCACAAAGTATATACAACATGTCTCGAAGAGACTGTGCAAACGTTGCCTAGCCAAGCCGCAAAAAGGACTGTTGAAGAGAAATATTCACATGGAAACTTATTTTCAATTTGATGATGGAAGAAAAGAAGAAATGTGAAATTCTGCATGTACCCTAAAAACGTTTCTGCAAGCTTTTTTTGCAATTCAACTATTTCATACACCTAGGTTTAGCTAGGGAATACAAGTTAACAGCAGAAAACCAAGAACAACAGTTGCACATATCAGAGGCTTCAGTGAAAACATTGAACAGTCAAACATGTTTACAAACCATATGCAGAGGCCTACAACACCTGCTGCCATGTCTAAATTTGAGTCTGGCCCTATCTTCGGATTGGTGATGACAAAGCCATGTTCAGTTTGTAACCACTTTGTAGACTAATTGTGCTAAAGCAGCACAGGATGCTCATGTGACAAATATGAGATATTTTTGTCATGGGATGTATAAGTTGCCTCTTCAGCAGGGATTATGGGTTTTATGTATATATATATATATGTATATATATATGTGTGTGTGTGTGTGTGTTACCTTGTGGCGGTCGACTAGGTAGGTATAGTTAGGACCTAGTTTCTATAAAAAACTTTTTTTTTACTTGCCTATCTCTTTGGCATGGTTGACGAATCGTCATGAAATTGCTGCTGTCTGGAAAGTTTCAGGGTGATCTGTCAAGTGGGGGCCGAGGAAAAAGAGGGGGGCCCGCAAAACAACTTTACTCCATGTTAATTTCGATAGGGATTTTGAATCGGACTAGCGGCCGAACCATGGATTTGCAGCAAATTTGGCAGAAAGCTGGCTCTTGGTCCAGAAAGCAACCTTCTTGTGATTTAGTTTAAATCTGTTGAGTAGTTTTTGAGGTATTAAAGAACATTTTAGTTTGTATATATAGGGACACGAAGACCCCGTGAACCCTCCTGATCTCGTGCTGAGATCTGATTAGCTGCCAACACTTCAATAAGGAAGTGTTGGAAGCCATCTTGGGACTCTACTTAAGTCGATTCCCAGAAAATAAAGCTAAAAAATAAGAAAAAGGGCCAGGGTAGGGACACCCTGACAACTTAGCTTTGGTGCTAGGGTCTCAGAGGTACCCTCCAGGGCAAACAAGTACTTAAAAAAAAAATCCATTGAGAGTCGCAGCAGATCCACACTTGCTTTAATAAAGGATCTGGTTCGGCCAGATCCCGGGGGCATGTCAAAAATAAGGAGGTTGTGCATGGGACCTCACTCCTAGGGCTTATCGCCATGCACTGCTAATTACCCCAGGTATTACACAACACATGACAACTTTTATAACATCAATAAAAGTATTAATGAAACAGAAGTTAAATTATTGAAGAATAAACTGTACATGGCACGAGTTATAGTTACCTTGGTTCCCAAGTTATAGTTACTTGAAATAAATCTAACGATAACTGCTGAATTTCTATGGTTTTATACGAGTAAAATCAGAACCCAACTATAATTTCCCTGTAACCTTTGGTTTTTTTTTTAAAGTGAAATATATATGTGTGTTTGTGTGTTGTAATGACAATATTCTTTTTCTGTAATCTGCCTTGGTACTTATGTGGTAACCCCATTTCTACAGGGCTAAAAAATCATGAATCAATTTTAAAGTGTAGGCTACTCTAATATCTACAGTATATGTACAGTTTTTTCTACATTTGAGCCTTGTGCTTTAAACAAATCCTCACACAGAGGATGGAACACGTTAAAACTTGGTATTGATGTCTAGGCTCTGACCATCTACTCTAACTGCTGTACCTCCTCAGTGTTGAGCCTTGCCTTGCCTTGCCTTGCTCAGTTCTCCAATATCCCGCTTTGAATGGTGGGGACTAACTGATTCAGAAAGAAAGATTGGCACTAATCATCCAGAGGGAGTGTGCTATTTGCATAATGGCAGAGGCCTAAACCCATCTGATGTATCTGTAGCAGATTGTCAATATCCATCAGGCAGCGCACTTAGCAGCCATGTCTTTAGCGTGCTGGTGTAGTGCAATAACTTACTATCACATCTTCTCCCATCAGTCAAAATGGACTGAGATTGTAGATCAACCTTATTTTTATGGAATTTCTCACATGATGGGAATGTGGATGGGTTATAAGATGGTAAAATTTGAAAACTGTTTCATCCCTTAATCTAAAACATTCTATCCAATGATCAAAGCTGTTTAAGTGAACCTGCATGGTAAAGCATAGAAAATGATATTGAAAGATCCTGGAGCAACAAAATAATTGTCTTACCCTAATACCCATAATCCCTTATAGTTGTGAGTATTTCGTTCTTCATGTCTGATATAGCTCCTACTTCAGCACCTCAGATAAATGATTTATCAGATTATATTTTTTGTCATCTTTAGTTGCTGAGAACACGTTTATCACTTCAGTATGAAACTATTATTTCATTGGTGACTTCCACAATTAGATCTAGATCAAACTAAGAGCACTCCTCTGCCTTAGGAGTCATTAAATGTGTGATGAAACAGCTGATGGTTGTCAAAAATGCAACTTTTGTACGGTTGGTGTTTGTATATATGATTTGGTTTCTGAAAACATCTTCAGATGTTTTATTGGTTCCTCTTGAGCACTGGATTTCCCCCAAGTATTCTGAGTGGTACATTTGGTCTACCTACAGTATAGAAGCCAAGTCCCTAAGAGGCTAGCAAAGGCTTTGTAGAGTAGTTAATGCTTGCGTTTACCACTTCTAGTCTCCTTCAAATTCCAAAGATTTCTTAGCAGTGAGTAGGAGAATGTTTGTTTTCCTTTATATCACTACCGTTGTGGAATGTACTGCTGCACTCTGCATTGCAACCCTGGATTCTTATCTTCAAAAAAGTCTGATTGTCTTAGCTCAGAGAAACCTATAGTTGATTAACTACAATCTAGTGAGAATATTAGCACTATAAAATCAATAGAAAACATTTTGTCGGTGAACCAATTGTTACAAGTGTGTCCTATCACTCCCAGCCTGGCAGTTCTATTTTGGATCTCCCTAACTTTCTTTAAGTGTGACAGAGTTCTAGAGTCGTTGATAAACATGGCTCCCTACTTGGGAGAGAAATGGCTTACGTGTGCATGTTCATTTGTGGAATGCTACAGTTTCAGGCCTTGGCACTTAAGGCCAAATAATAAAAGTGATACAGACTGTTATTGTATGGGGAGGTGGGTGCATTGGGACGATTGAGGGTCCTCAGTGGAAATCATGATATGTTGACAATCGCCTTTTAGTTGCTGAGCACTAGAAAAATACATCTGTAATAGTAACTAATGTTTTTGAATGATAAGTGAAAAGGCATTTGTGGGCTGTTGTATAAACTCTGATAACGCTAAGTAGTAGGATTGGTATGATTGCAAGACAACTTTTAAGAAATATGTCATGGATAAATGAGATGAGGGAAATGATGAGGGAGTAAGTGTTATTGGGCAAAAGGAGCACTTGGTGGTAAAAGGGGCATCTTTTGCATTAAACCTTCCAGAAAGAATATAGTTTGTCTTTAAGTCAGATCAACCAATCCAGAACACAAAACACGTTAGACCTTCAGAAGCCATATGGTAATAATCAAAACTGTGTTATTCAGGAGAGAGTTAATAATATGGATTTTTGCACTGTTGGGTGACTATAGAATGTCCTCATCGGAGGATATTAGCTGGATGGTATTCTGAACTTAGCTTTAGATGCAGTTAAATCCTTTAACGAAAAGATAATAAACTGTTTATTATCCTTTTGTTGTTAAAGGGGCAGGGCATTGGGGATGACGAACACTATGCGGAGTGCACTGTACACTCCCCTCAGTGCGCATGTATTTTTGCCCGGCCGTCTCGGGTCGGCCAAACACAAATGTGCACTGTGCTCTGTCCAGCCCGGCAATGTGTTTCTGGGCTGGAGAGAGCAGGCTCCCAGTCTGCCTGGGAGCACCCTGGCTGGGCGCTCCAGCCAATCCTAAAGCAGTGTCAGGATTAGCTGCAGGGCAGGCTGGGTGCCTGTGCCTGCCTGCTGCTGAAGAGATTGAGGATCGACGGCGTGGCGTGCAGGTAGTTTTTTTTATTTTTTATTTTTTATATTATTTCCCCCCTCCCCCAAATGTTCCCACCCCACCCTGCGTACCGCCCCATCCCCTGTAACCCCATGAGCCACGACTGTTCAGATGATAAAATAGAATAAGGGCAAGAGGAGCTACATAAAAGGGCTTGTAATCTAATTGCATCAGAAATACAGGCGCTTAGTAGGCTAGGCAAGGAAATGTGTACTTGGCCAAGCATATAGTCCAAATGTTACGTTTTGCTGAGTTAAGCAAGACCAAGTGTCAGAGGGAATAAAAACAAGCATAATGACTGCACATCATCTGCCTGCAAAGCACAGCTGAAATCTCATTCTCTCCTTTGAGATATGTTGATGATCTTGAAATTCGCAGAGGAAAAAAGTAAATAGGAGAATATATGAAATGCATGAAAAGGAGAAAGTGCCTCTTAGCGAAGTTTTTGAAATGTGATGTTGTCATTAGAGCAGAATAAACTCTATTGATTATTTCGATGGTATGTTTTTATCAAATGTATTATTCAAGGGAGTATAGTTGAAACTGCTGTTTTGAAATCTCACTGGATTAAACCCATTGGTGTATTTTTTGGTGGCACCTGAAACGAACACGATCATGACATTGAAAAAAGGTTTCAACATATATATATATTTTTTATTGCACAGCACGTGTCACAAAAATAATATCTATTGGCAAAGCCAGTAGGTCCGACCTTGGCAAGCTGGTCTGATGGTTAAACATTTATCATTTCTTATGCAAGCATGCAACATAAAAATAAAACGTGCCACCAACTAAAAGTGGCTGCGGTGTTCTTGCAATAAAAAAGTTAAATTTAAGAAAACGTTCATTCGGTTAACTGTTTTCTTAATGATAGCTTTTAAATATCCTTTTCACTTCTGACTTGCATTTTATAATTATTATTAGTGAAAGGGGCAAGAGTAAATCACCATTTAACAAAACACCCAAATCTCTGATCACTGTCTTTTTATAACACCTACTTTAGAAAAAATGAGCTAGAAAATAAATAACCATGTATCTGTGCATGGGAAGTACAGTCTAAATCAGTGTTTCCCAACCTTTTGCCTTCTGCGGACCCTGCATTATCAGTGCTGGAACCCGGAGACCCCCCCCCTTATTGAATCATTATTCGAACCCAGGGACCCCCACAAGGAGTCATTACTGAAAGCTGGGGTCCTAATTTGCTAATATTATTACATTTTCTAATCAGTCACAGACACCCTGAGGAAGCGTTGCTGACCTCCAGGGGTCCTCGGACCACAGGTTGGGAGCCGCTGGTCTAAATAAATAGCCAGTATTTTACAGAAGTATATAAAAAGCGCACACTTTAAACCAGCTTTGTTCTGAAGAGTAAGGAACTATTTTTAGGCAGATGTAAACAATGTGCTCATACTTTGTGCACTCACTCAAAGTGAAGGGAGCCAATGGTAAAGTGGGCTGGGCCACAGACCCATTCTGTATGTTGTAGTGAGCGGAAGCAAACAGTGAATGACAGCTTAGCAGACCAGTGGATGAAACCCACTGATCAAAAGCCCATCTGTGCGTGTGTGATTGTTTTTGAAACAAGGCCAGACCTAAAAACAAAAACGTTAACAGAAAGAAAACTTTAGCCATCTGCTTGTAGTTAAAATGTAAAATTGAAAAAAATTGTGCATCTCATTAATTTTAATGAACACAAGAGCTTCCTAGCAGGTGGGTGTACTTAGAGCATGTGCAGAAACCCTTTTTAGTTTTAATGCACAACAGGGAAAACAGGAGTGATTTTAAAGAATAATAAAACATTGGCAAACTGAAGATTTGGTCCAGCAGCCCTCACACATAAGTGTGATTGTATTTAGGCGGATTTGCAAACCAGATAAGGAAAAATTCCACCACTCAGTGGAAGACAGCCAGGATCTAAAGTGTGCTGACTCATTGTCCCATGCTGTATGCTATGGTTTGGCAGAAGTACAGTGTGAATAACAGTTGAACAGACCAGTGAATGGGCATAGGTGGCCCAAGGTCTCAAAGTGTATGTGTGTGTGTGTATATATATATATATATATATATATATGTATGTATGTATGTTTCAAGTACTGGAGGCTGGAAAGAGAGGTAAAGCTATCTTGTGGGTGCAACTTAAAAAATAGTAGCAGTGAGCTTTGCTTTTTTCATGGAAAGTATTTGAATACATTAATTCCCTTGGTCTGTATCTATGGACAACACATTAATTTGTTGTATTGTTTGGAGTGCTTCTCAGGTCAGTCTCACAAACAATCTGATTTGGGAAATTTGATGGAAAATGTGGATGTTACATTTTTGGGTTTTGACCACCTGTGCCCTATTCTATTGCTTGCTTGTTACCGGCACTGACTAGTATAGTGCATCATCAACCACTCTTTTTTTGGTCAAGTTTGGAGAAGGCTTCAAGAAAAGCTGTCCTTGAATGGCCCATTGTTTGATTATATCTTGAAAGAGCACCGATCAGTTTTACACTTCTGATTATTTACATTGTGCTTACTTGTAAATTTGGTTGACTGCCTTGATTTGCGAAGCAAAGGTGATCGCCACTTTTTAAAGAATAGACTGAGAAAAGTGATAGCCTGGACAAATCAGAAAATAAATTAAACCGCACTTGGTCTGATCTGAACATATGAGAATGTCTGCAACTAATAGTTGTCACAAACTGAGTGATAGCTTCAGAAATGACCCAACTATGTTGCAATCTGGGGATATAAATAATTGAGATAAGGACAAGTAAATCTGAATGTTACAGATAGAACTTGGAGGTAGTAGGTCATGCTTTTGGAGGTGAAAAGAGAGAAAATTATGACCCTATATATAATCTAAGGTTCGGGGAAATGTGGTCAACAACGTCCTTTGAAATTGTTCTGTATTGTATATATCAAGGGAAATTGCTTTTATAGTATCAGGTATGACAATGTATGTTTTAGTTAAACTGAGGACACTAATGGATGTGTGTGATTGTGAATAATGTGCATTGGTTAAAAGTGTGTAATTGTATAACTGTTGCTGGCTATATGAAATATGTCAATAGAAAAGGTACAAATATTTAATTGTTTAAAAAATGTGTGCTAAACGTGCATCTGTTGTCATGATATTGTCATTTAGTGCAGTTATGTGCTTAATAATGTAAAAATAGCTTGCTATGACGATACCTATCTACAACTCTTCCACCAGTAAAATAAGACAACCTGTTGCTGGTAACTGTTAAGGGGGAACTCCGATAGATCATTGGGGAGCTGATAAGCAGTGTAGCAGGAGTGGGTGGGCCACTCAACATTGTGCTGTGAAAAAGACCCAAAAGCATGCTGAGGTGGGGGTAGTGATGCAAGGGGTTAAAGGAAATTCAGTGTTAAAAAAATACAGGCAGGTGAGCAAATTATGATATGTGCTAAAGCAGGAGAGTGATTGACAGTAGGGCAAGGCAGGATGCAAGCAGAGAGTGACTGCTATTTATGTTCAAGATGCCATGCATGAGGCACGAAGTGTTTTGGGGAGTTTGCTACTTAGCAAGAATTCTGGACTCTGGACATGCATCTGCTGACTTTTCCAAAGCTCAGACGGGACACAGAAGGCAAGAGAAGCTTCGGAGCTCGAGATTCTTCAAACTGGGCGCTCCTGCTGGTGCCTCTGAATTCTGAAACTGTGTGGGATTCACATTAGTTACTCGAGAATGTATTCACTTAGTATAAGGATTTGGTTGGTGGCAATAACTCAGGATGAAATTAATTTCTAAGGAGAGAAATAATTTGAGTCTGCCGAGGATCCCAGATAAATAGGACAGGTATGGGTTGAACAATAGATAAAACATTCGTTATCTGTTGCTTACAAAACGTTGAGAAATTAACTTTTGAGGTTGTAAAATTTGTGGTTGGTGGGGGAAGAGCTGTGTTGTTTGGCAAGAAGCACAAAGAATTGGGGTTTTAGTGCAAAAACATGAATGTAAGTGAGGACATGGTGGTTGTCCCAGGCAAGAAAGGTGGTGCAATGAATTGAAAAGAAGGTTATGCTTGATGACAGATGCAAGGAGGCAGGGTGAGGGGACATTCTGTGATCTCAATAGGTTGGCACACAGCACCTGGATTTATGTGTTGGGGTGGTAGATATTAGCCACAGAGACAATTTGCAGAGTGATGACTGTATAGAGTGCTGGATGTATGGGGTGGTGTGACAGGTATTGAAAACTGGAGAGGCTGCAGTGACTATCTTACTCTGTAGGTTCAATAGATAATTAGACAGTTACATGAGATACACTTACACAATGAAACAGTTAAGAAACATTTCATAAGTCTAGCAGGCGTTTCTGTCACAGGTCAAGGGCATTGGGGAACTGAGTAAGTCAATTTGGATTGATTTGGTTACCAACTGTGCTACGAGGTTAAGACACTATGTAAAGGTTCAATGTAAGGCCTAAGTATCAGGGCATGCTGCTCTGCAAAGCATTACGCAATGTTTGTATACATAAGCCATGAAGCTGATTGACTAGGATGACAATAGGTGTTCAGAGGACTGAATGTAAGGCACTTATGACCTCTAGTGGCTAATGGGCACTGTGCTGAACACAGGGTGTACGAATAGGCTCCAAGTGGTATATAAACCAGCAGCCTGGAGGCCAATAAATCAGGTGGACTGTGCATTATTTATCCGTAGTTTATACGACCATACAAAGTGGACTAGTACAGCAAGCTTCCATTTTGATGGGCATTATTCTTATATCTGTAATACACAGACACCCCTTCACCCTGTCATAACCAGAAAATAAAGTTTTCAAGGCTTAGAGTTTCCCATTTAAGGCTGTTTCAGTTTTAAAGTAAGATATTCCCTTGCTGTGATATAGAACAATGTTTGCTTATAGTATAATCTCTCCGTTTCTAACCGAAAAATTGAGGAGTTGGACACTTCTTTTATAGTTGAATGCAAATACATACATAGTTTTTATGAGGGAGTTTGACTTTTCAGAAGTCAAAGCCTGTTCTTCTAGGCATCTTCTGTCTGATTTTGATATGCACAGCGGTACTCGCACCATGCGTTTGAGTCGCTTCTTCATATTTCTGGATAATAACCAGGCATTGATCTGTTGCTAATCTGATGTAACCTTTTGTGTGTATTGATCACAGCCATTTTCTCCAGAGAGGGAAATCAAAGCCTGTTTTGGTTGAACAGTTCATTACTGCAGGCTGAACTTGAATCGCTGTGATTGTTGATGGATGCTAGTGTGGGACAGTAGTGACGGGCACCTCGCCTTCCGTATCCCTTTACAGTGCACAACAATGCGCATCCTCCTTCCAAGAAATTCAAGTAGTACCGGGAAAAAATGGCATTCTCAAAGGTCGTTCATCTGAGCGGCGCCACAGCATATATGCAAGAGTAAATGGTTATTTTGAAGAGCATGTGAGTGTGTAGATTGGAATGTTTGATTAAAAATAACGGGCTTTCATTGGAATGTAGTTAAATTGAGATGTTACAAGGAAAGCACATTATTGCAAGTTGTAAGTGTGAATGGAGAAATCAAAGTTTAAGAATAAAAGCTTTACTCAAAGGTTTGCTGTGTCAGGAAACCTAAATACCTCTCTGGACATATTGATGCTATGTCCTCTTTATTATTAGAGTGAATTATTTTATATGCTCATATGTCTTTTGTTAGGTTCAATTATTTTATTTGTTCACATGATATATGTTTGATGTACATATGAATTATATGCATGCTAAACCATTGCTCTCGGTCTAAGAGACACTCTCGCTCTCATATGGTCACACAGCGGAGAGCAGGCCATTACCTTGTTGATTTCAAGTTGATTGATGGGCTTTGGGGGTTTCAAGTTCTGCAAAACTCCATCTTTGTGCCAACTTGAAAGCGAGCAGTGAGGTAAGTGCTTTGGACTGGGTGAGCATACATGAGTGTGGTCAAGTGCAAGAGTGTCCTGTCATGAAATCTGCTTACTTCACCGTGGTGTGACTTAAAACAAAGCCATGACCTTGTACCAATCAATGATGTTTTTAGTTTAGTACGTATGTTATAATGAAGTGGCATTCTTGATGTGATCTGTAATTGAGCTTCAGGCTCAAAAGCATGATCCACTTTGGTGGTTGGCCTAAACACAAAGGGCTCTTCAAGGACCTATTTAAAAAGTCAAGGAGTTATTCTGTAACCATTTTACCCAGGATTATCCATGCTTAATCCGAGCCTTTGATTGCAGTTTTGGGAACTGGGACTTACTTACCTTCATCAGACTTTGGCCCAGAACAAGAGCACTAGAGGTGGAAGAAAAAGACGAGGAAACAAACTGAGAAGCAGGGTCTGAAAAAAAATCAGCAAAAGTGCAGTGAATGTATAATGGTGGATGAAAGAGGCATGAGATGCAATTAAGATTAGTCAACCAAGGTATTTGACAACTCTCAGCAGCTCTGGCAGTGGCATTCTGGGAAACAAACGTTGGTCACTGGCCTTTATTCTTTTATGATTAAGCACTGGGGAGTTATCAACCCTCTTGAAGCCTCGTCAGTATTTATTACCAATTCACGTGCAGCTTCAGTGGAGGCATGTTCTCTTCTGCCAGCTAGAATATTTCTTCTCATACTCGCACAGGAAGTAGTTTTGTGTCATAGTTATGGGGCTAAAGCTTGAATGTATATGCTGCAATAGTTTGAACGTTTATTATATTGACAAATGTGATCTTGTGTGGACTTCACCACAAATGCATTAAGTAAATAAAAAGATGGATGATTCATTTTGCTTTTTTTTTTTTAACAGCTGTACCACCAAACATCGCAGATATGAAGAATTTGGAAGTATTGAATTTTTTCAACAACCAGATTGAAGAGTTGCCAACTCAGATCAGTAGTCTACAGAAGCTCAAACATCTAAATCTAGGGTATGTCTTTTAATGATTGAGTATAAACGACCCATCAGTATTGAGTTGAGGATCCACTCTACACACACTTGCTTGAAGTCATTCTTTGACGTAAGTCCTCCGTAAGGTTGTACAGCGATAGGAGTTCAACAAATAAAATCCATTTAGTTAATCATTGAGAGAATCATAATTGTTGGACTACAGACATAAAATCACAAACGCATATTGTGATCAGCTCTTGCGCTTTTCTCTTGCACTGTGTGTGTAACTACAAAGACTAGCCTTCCAATGGGATCAGATTGAATTATTCCTGGTCTCTCACATGACAATGTAACCTATGCAACGTCAGTATTCTCGTACTCATGCTATAAAAATATGCTTCCTTGGAGAGGGTTAATGATGTTGGCAAACATATGGGGGATTCATAGCTGCAGGTGGGATAGCGGCTCATCTTTGCAGCTGCCAAGTTTCCGAATGTCATGTCATTTGTAATACATTGAGACAGTCCTGTCTTTTTGTCATCTTTTTTTAAATGCTAAATAATAGATGTGCCTAAACTTGCAAACCACTGCTAGCTAAAAAGCCAACACTGTCTGGAGTTGTCAGCTCCAGAGAAGAGTACCTATTCCAACTTGCTGAAATAAAAAGTGCCATCTTTCTAAATGGTGATTTTGCATAACGCATCATATTTAATGTTTCTGTGGACCCTCACCAACATGTATATCTACTAAGATTGTGTGTCTGCCTTTCCCAAGGAGCTGTGCTTGCTTGTGTTAGCGAGCCTGATCTTAATAAGTAAACTTATAAGGGGACGCGAATAGGTTGATGAACCTTTTGACTTGCAATTAAGATGTTCTTACCATAGCTCCAGTACTGTTGAAAAGAAAAAAACTAAATTAAAAAACTTTTATTCGGTATGAAAAAATTCATCCATTACAGCAAATGATCACCAATACATTATTAATATACCAATAAAACCATAAATAATAAAAACACCCGTCATAAATAGGAACATATAAAAACCACATTCAAAAAATAAATAAAAAACAATAAGATAGACAAAAATCATTCTAAAAATTCTACATTATTACGCCAAGTAATAGCTCCCTTCAAGGATGAACCCAGGCCCTTCCATACCAATACATCTGAGGCCATTTGTAACCACAGGAAAGCAGGACGATATTGCACGAAACCCTTGGGCCTTAGGAGAGGTAATAAGAAACGAGTTCTAAACGGTGCATAAAAAACACTGAACAATGTAAAATGGAGCAAGGTCTGATGGGACACGCCATCGCAGGGGCATAGTCTAATACATTTGTCCCCATACTGACCTAGCAGGAAGCATAAGTTACTTCTAATGCTTCCCAGGCGGAATCGAGTTATGAGAGACCTTTCCCTCACATCCTTTATTTCTAAAAGATAGCGCTCGGGGCCCACCCACATCTTTAACATGATGTAATCCCTAATCAATTTTTTCCCTAGGGCCTCCCCCTCCCTCTTGGAGTCCTGTATTCTCAGAAAATTGTCCTTAACCCATTTCTTGTCATAGCTAGTCAGACCCTCGGGATAATCAAACAATTCTGGCCGCCCGATGGTCCCTTAGGATATCCTTATTAAGAGTGGCATGTTCGTTACTCCAGATTGAGATCCATAACAGAAGGGGAGCCAGATGGATAGTATCCTGCACAAACTCAAGCTCTAGTTCCAAGTGAAGGCAAAAACCAGGGATGTTTTGTCCAACTCCCAGGAGCCTTCTACAAAAACGATTTTCTTCCACCGTAAGAGCTCGGGTATCCCTATACCCCCAAAGTGCAGAGCCATACAGCAGGACAGGAAGGCATTTCCGCCTATAGATTTCAAGCAGGGGCTTAATAGGTTTACTCCCTACCCTTACAGCAAAGTCAAAAGCCGCACCAACTGTTGCATGGAAAAGCACAACCCTTCTGGCAATACAGGGTTTCCAGGATCCTTTCTCATCAAAAATGACCCCTAAGTATGGGAACTCATGGACCCTGCTAATAACTTGATCCTCCACCCTTAGCTCCCCCACCCTGCTCAGGGGTCTTCCACAAACCATAAAATGTGATTTCTTAAAATTGACCTCTAAACCTAAAGCTGACATAAAAGTAACATAAGCTCTAACTATTTCCCGGAGACCATTCATCGTGCGGGCCATGAGGACTGCGTCATCTGCGTACGTCAGCAAAGGGATATCAATACCCTTCACCTTTGGGACATCCCTACAGTGTTCCATCAAAAAATCAGACAGTCCATTTGTATATAGAAGGAACAAGGTAGGAGCCAGAACACACCCCTGACGCACACCTCTTGAAAGCTTAAAAGCCTCTGAGCATTCCCCATTAGGCCCCACCCTCACATTTGCAACTGTCCCAGAGTGGAGATATCGAAGCAGCTCTATAATGTTAGAATCCAAACCTAAATGATTTAGCCTCTCCCATAAAATAGACCGGTTCACTTTATCAAAGGCACAGCTAAGGTCCATAAAGGCAAGATAAAGGGTACCTTTCCTGGCCTGTGTGTATTTACCGATCATCATCAGTAAATTGAGACATTGTTCTCGCGTACCAAGGCCTTCCCTAAAACCATACTGTTCCCAGCTTAAAATATCATTTCCTATCATCTAGGCCTCCAGACGCCTTAGAATGATCCATCCCAGAATCTTTTCAGAAGAGTCCAGGAGAGATATAGGGCGATAAGACTTAGGGTCATTACGATCGCCCTTTTTGAACACTGGGACAATGCATGCCAGTCTCCAAGAGGCTGGAATGCCCACAGTAACTGCTGCATTGAGAACATTTAGGAGAATAGGTGCCCATAGCTGGGGGTTAGCTTTATATAAGTCCATAGGGATCGAATCCGGGCCTGGAGCTTTATTGCTTGCGCTACTTTGTAATGCATCCATAACCTCCTGGAGCGAGAACCTGATTGCTAGGTTAGGAGCTGCATCGCACACGTTCTCCTGGATATTTCTTAAGGGGATACCCTCAAAGATTTTACAGAAATGAATTACCCAGGCCTCCGGGGCGATATTACAGCCAAGGCCCTCAGAAGTTTCTGTTACAAAGGAACCTCTATTTACCACCTTCCAGAACAGGCCAGGGTCCTTCAGGGCTATAGCACGCTCTAACTCTTCCCAGGCTTTATCTTTATGTTTTAGCTTACTATCCCTCGTGGCCCTTTTGTACCTCAGTCTAGCTTCTTTTACGAGGACCCAGTCTCTAGGGTGATTCTTGGAAGCCATCATTAGGTTTGCCCTTGCATCATAGCAGGCCTTGTCATACCAGCCACATTTACGTTTACTGGGGTGGCTGCCTACTGAGAGAAGGCAGTCTCTAACTGCTGCATTTACCACTGTTATAGCATCCATAACAGTCTTAGGATTTGGGGCCTCTATCGGGAGTATTTCCATAAATAGATGTAAATTTTCCCCCACCACCCTTCCTACAACTTTTTGGGTGTCCACTTGCTTCCACCCAAGCCGCCTACCCTGGGCCTTTATCACCACTGCTACAGGCCTACCTTGTCCTAGTTTACGTAGGGCCCCAGGGAGTTTAAAGGACACTATAAGGGGATTGTGGTTGCTAAAACACTCCCCTAACACTTCACCCCCAATCACCAAATCTCTGATAGGGGGAGACACAAAAATGTAATCAATGGTGGATCCAGACCCTCTTCCCACATAGGTTGGAAGTTGGTGGGTACCTACTGCTTCTATATCATAAAAATTCAGAAGGCCCATCTTCCTGAGTTCCTTTATTAGATCCCTGCCTCTAGAGTCCTGCAGACCATGCGCTAAGTAGTCCTTGCAGTCACGAATAAAGGGATTAACCACAGTACAGAGCCTGCCCAGTTTGGCATTAAAATCTCCAGAGACAATAGCACAAAATTCCAGCCCCACCTTCTCCATTCTATTTTTCAGAACCTGAAGAACGGAGAACAGAGCCCCAATTTGGCAACCCCCATCCCACACAGCGTTATAGAAGTTAACCAATAAAATATTAAACTTATTGGAGAAGATTACCCATACCAACAATATACCTCGGTGGTTGCAGTTGATTTGAAAAGCACCCACTATCTTGGAGAGGCGAATTAGGGTAACCAGACCACCTTTCGAGCGGCCACCAATAGACTGTACGGCTGGAATTGCATATCTATCATACCTATCCCACACAGACAGCCCCTCTGACCAAGTTTCCTGAAGCATGATAACATCATAGTTAGCCACACACCCAACCCATGCTTGATCAGATAACTTAGCATCATAACCCGCAATGTTCCATGAGATAAGATTACACTGAGGAGGAACCTCTTCCTGAACAGCCAATGCATTGGCGCATTGTCAGTCCACCCCTTCCAAGGATAAATTGCTATTGGTAACAGTTCTTCTCCTAATCGCCTGCAGGTTATTCTGACCCTGGGGGGGATTCTTACCATAACCAAGAGACACCCCAGTACACAGTCGCATGTGGTTGTAAAAAAAAAACAGAGGGACCATACCCATTGAGCCTGCTCTAAGGACAGCAGAACGATGGGTAGAAAGGAGCCTTTGAGTCAAGGCAGGATATCTAACATTTATAATGATACAGTCTTCATTCCCCACCTTATTTTTGGGGCCGACCCAGCCAATTCTTCTAGCAAACAAAATGTCCTTAAAGTCCTTACATGAAAAATCACAGTTGTTGCTCAGCCAATGGCCAACCTTGTTTATGAGTTGGTTCGTAGACTCAATTGCCCTACGAGCAAGAACAGGCACATTCGTCAATTCTACCACGTAGGGGGCACATGCTGGGGGAAGATCCAGACAGGCCAGGGAAGCTCCAGTACATAATCAATAATCAATACACAATCAATAAACAGTAATCAATCAAATCAATAATAAATGGAGTCAGTAATTTTCACGCACCATGACCTTCCAGTCATGAATAACCACACCTTTAGCAAAAGTTTAGGATGTTTATTTCCCTATTTTAACAATGCTATTGGCATGTAGATTAATCTGAAAATCAAATGAAACACATACAGAAACAACACAGGTTGTCCAATGCGGAGGAAGAAACGTAACCTAATCAAAGCTTAAATTACATCCCATTATAATGTTATGGTGCAAAGCAATAGCAAAGTCAACTGCATTAACGAAATGAAGTACATGAAATTCAGCAGAGAAATTCACCAAACATTAGTCCCTGTTATCGTAAGTCAGGATCCTTAACTAACATCAGATTAACATCAGCATCTTGGGCTTCATGCAAAACAATTTAGTAACACAAATTTGGAAAACATCTAACTATGGCTCTACCAAAACAGTGCAGTTGGCACCTAGAAAGAAAAAGCAAATATGCATCATAATCACATTTCAGAAATATACCTATCCTTGGTGTGGATCAGCAAAGCAGAATCAGTCTTTTGTCCCCTCAGGACAGCAGTCGATCAGCAAGGCATCAGGCTCTCAGTCAGGAAACTATGGGCCAAGTCATTAGGCATTTAAAGATGAGCACGTCTCTAGTAAAGACGCACAAGAAAATAATAACCTTTCGGTCAGGAAGAATAAGGGCAAAATGACAGTATGAAGGCAAGGCAAGAATGTCCGAATGACTGTCTTTTCTCAGAATGAGCGTTGTTATATTAAAGTCACCTAAACTATCCCGTAATTCCCTATTGGTCAGTTAATCGTATGTTCGCACTCTGTCCAATAAACTACTATACCAAATTTATGAATTCTAATATTTCTCCATTCCCATATTGTTGATTGGTTCGTCTTGTGATGTCCTCATCATCTGGCTTGTCAGTTAACAATATTTTTGTAGCTTCTACTCTAGTCAGTATCTTCACTGTTCTTGTCCAGGGAAAGTTAGTTTCACACACACTACTCATCAAATGTTGCATTGGCAAGAAAATCATATCCCAGCAGTTGGTTCACACAAAATGCTTCAGTTGTGAGCACATTTAAATAACACAATAGACATTTCACAGTTTAATTCACTTGGTCAGCATTTTTATTAAAAGCTAAGAAATACAGCTTTTACATGAGGCCTAGCAACTAGGCCAAGACACTCGCTAAGTTAAGGCCTACAATTAATAAAGCTAATGTTTACTGCATAGCCCTTAATATGACATATTACTGCATTAGTCTAACATATAGCCAACATTTCATAATATTTAATCATTGATTAGTACACTTCGTTAACATTGACGGCCATTCTTTGTGATCACATTTTCAAATGCGTGCATTATTTTACTACGTTATTACATTTTCTACATAAACTTATTCAAAATACATAACACTCATTAATAATTTATATTAAAATACCTGCGCTAGCACGTGGTTACTTTCTTTCTTCTGTTGGCCCCTTCCTTGCCTAGATTAATATAGTCCATGCATTGTATAAAGAGACATTTGATCTAGTTCTCACATCGAAACCCCTTGCTTCGACAAAGCAACCAGTATTGGTTAAATACAGCTTATCTTACAAAATTACCTTGAATATCGAGATTTATTGGAGCGACACCATCCTGGATTGTGTCCATCAGAGAGAAAAATCTAATTATGCAAGTCAATTTGTCATCCATCAGTATTTCATGTTAATGTTAAAAACCGTCGTTGTCTTTACCATTGTAATCATGTAATGTACATTCATAGGAATGCAAGAAAGACCAGCATGATTTTGATGCATGTCTTACAATCTGATTTTCTGGGCCATTTCATCTTGGAAGAAAATTAAATCGATCTGCTTAAAAATGGAAAAATGTTTTCTCACTACCCCGTTTACACTATGCACGTTCCTTCGAAACATGTAGGCAGGGTTACCGACCTGTAACTGAGTTCTGCCAATACTAAGGGTAGAATTTGCTGCCTTGTTTTGTCGGGGGACTGACCTTTATTTGCTTGCAAGGAGAATGCATTGATTAGGAAACTTTGTTCTAGCTGAAGTGTGTCTGAGAGGTTCAGGTTTAATTTGGTATTTCCTCCTTCCCTTTTGAGATCAACACCGAAGTCCATTTCATATTGAATGTTCGCATCTGGAAGAAAGCGCCCTAAATCTGAAAATGGTTGTGTTAAAAGATGCATTCACCTGTGAATTAACTGAGTATAACCCGTCTTCATTTCTTTTCAGCTGGCACATTAGGATATTCTTGTGGGGTGATATGAAAGGACAACTGTAACTGTGTGGCACTGAAACACCGAATTAACTCAAACAGTTTTTGCATTTAGAGGTACTGCTACAAGCAGTGATAAAATAAAGCAGATAACATTTTCTTAAAATCCTCTTACAGATGCCTTCGTTTCACAGGTTGTGATTTTCAGCACCTTTATAGAATAACACTCTAGGGACATTTTGTTATGAAAACATGTTAAGGGAAAGATAAAAGTATGCTACAAGAAGCTATGGATATAAAACGGCTGTGCAAACAATCAGTTTGAATATAAGAAACCTGAGGGTAACTGGGACTTTTTTATGACATCTTACATTATGTAATTAAGTTTGCAACTGTATCTGAAGTCGTTGACGCTTACCAAATATGTTGATTTATTACTGTTCCTGCTGCATTTGAAGTCTTGGAAACGTAAAGGGTTCACGGGGAAGCACAGTTAGGGCATTACAGAAAGGCTTCTCGGCACTGGGGGCTGATTGGCTGCACAAGCAGCGGGCGACGATGTGTCTTGCTAAGTTCTGTGATGTGACTGTGGCTCCAGGCGTTTTTGATGCTTCAAGAGAAAGTCCCAGTATAAGTAAATGCACGAAGGCTACAGATGCCATTGGATCCCAGTTCACTTGAAAGTGGTCCCATTTGAAGCTCTGCAAAAAAAAGGGAGCACACTGCCTCACACTGCAGCAAAAAGTTGGCCCCAATGCATCTTGGTAAATGCAGTCAGATTCTTTCACATTAACAAAAGTAATCAAAGTCTTTCCCCTTAGTAGGTGCAGCAAGTGCTGTGTATCTCTGGACACGTGTTTCTGGGTTTCGCCCGTCATCAGCAGAGAGCAGCATATTTTGTGGGGTTGCTTGAAATGCCACCAAACGTCTTCTCAGGTTTATGTACCACTCTGGTGCGCAGGTGCCTCACCAAGGCTCATCAGCCCGTTAGCTCAAGGGAGCCGTCATTCAACACAGTGCAAAAGAAAGGGAGCACACTGCCTCACACTCCAGCAAAAAGTTGGCCCCAATGCATCTTGGTAAATGCAGTCAGATTCTTTCACATTAACAAAAGTAATCAAAGTCTTGTGTATCTCTGGACACGTGTTTCTGGGTTTCGCCCATCATCAGCAGAGAGCAGCATATTTTGTGGGGTTGCTTGAAATGCCACCAAACGTCTTCTCAGGTTTATGTACCACTCTGGTGCGCAGGTGCCTCACCAAGGCTCGTCAGCCCGTTAGCTCAAGGGAGCCGTCATTCGACACAGTGCAAAAAAAAGAGAGCACACTGCCTCACACTCCAGCAAAAAGTTGGCCCCAATGCATCTTGGTAAATGCAGTCAGATTCTTTCACATTAACAAAAGTAATCAGTCTTTCACCTTAGTAGGTGCAGCAAGTGCTGTGTATCTCTGGACACGTGTTTCTGGGTTTCACCTGTCATCAGCACTGTGCCATTTGAAGCTCTGGTTGCCTGGGGAAGACAAAAAAGCCTGATTTCCCACTCACTTGGAGGCATTTAGAGATGGTGAATGGCCCATCTTATCCTTTGGAAGGTTATCCCTTCAGGAGTGAGGTTAGGTGGAAAGTGCCAATGTTGCAACCAGAAAGTGGCAGCAGAGGAAATGATCCACAACTGAATATCAAGACATATTGGTGAGTCACTTTGGCACAAATAGCTGAGGCTGGGCATGGAGCTCACTCCTTCCAACCCCCCCCCCCCGATTACCAGGCAGATGTTCCGAAGGAGGCAATGGTACAGAAGGCCTACAGGTGACTTCTTGACATTGGTGAATGAGTGGAGTCCCATGGCTCTTACCTCTCAGTTTTGCTTCCTGGTGGTGGTGGAAACATGAAAAGCTTCACCGAATTGGCTCCTCTTGTGGCCAAAGGGATGACAAATGCCACGCACCATGAAGGAGGGGTGAAGAGGTACAGCACAGGTGAAGATATGGAGGCATGCCAGTACACAGGTGAAAGGGCTTTGATGGACTCTCTGAAGAGACTTCATAAAAAAAATGGATAATATGTTGAACAGACAGGTTACTGTAGGGCAGAACAGATAACATTATGACAAGTGTAAGTCATTGGAGGCTTCCACAACCCATCAGCGGAAGTAGATGAATGAGTAACCCACTTCAAAAACAGTCCGATTCCATGTTGAAAGATAGGATGGCAAGGATTGGAAATAATGAAAAAGTGGACAGTATATATTGATTGAGTCACAGATCGCTGATGACAAAAGAGACTTGAGTGGTAGTTTTGGAATTTCTATAGAAGGAGACTGGTCAAGAATATATTCATGAAGCGTTTCCACATAGGCTATTTAATGAGGTGGTCAGTGTAATGCTGAGGAACTCTGACTGTGCTGATAATAGGGATTGTGCTATGCCTCTGATGACAGAAGATTGGGTAGCAGTGCAAGCTATTCTCTATGTTCATACTGCTCTCCTGGAGGTTAGTGGCTACGCTGGCTCTGTCGGAAGCTCTATATGCAGTGTGTGAGTGGTGAGGAGAGGTTATGCAGTGGTGATGATTGCATACTGTGAATGTATGAAAAATCTGGATGAGGCCTCTCACTCGTCAAAGGAAAATTAGCTATTTGAGTTCCTTAGTGCAACTTCAAAAAGAGTTAGCCTTCTTAATCTGTTATGTGAATAACAGCACCATTATTTTCTTTTTTGTTTGCTGTTTGTGGTCCAGAGAGTGGATATTCTTTACCCTAAACCGAAGGGTTTAATATAGTCAAGATGTGCTTCTGTGCATTTACAGTAATCTGAATTTCTTTTCTACATCAGATACAACACAGAATAGGTGTTTGACCTGTACCAAACCACATATCTTGATTCCCTTCCAACACATCACACAGAGCACAAAATCCTGGTTAAGGAGTGCCTTGACAATTGGAAAATTCTCATTTGCCTTTATACTGTCCAAACAGTATCCACAGATGGACTTGACAAACAGATTCCTGCCACCCCAAGATGCACACTCACCTGGCAAGTAAGTCAGTCCTCCTGGGTATGCTAGACAAGTTGGCTCGATGGAGAAAATGATGTGAATTGCACCAAATGAATTTCAATTTGTTTTCCACTATTTACAACACACACATCTAATAACCTTAGCTTGTGATATCCAGTAATTTTTTTATGATATCAGGCCAATGGTGGTGATGATGATTATCCCCATCTGTAGGGTCACGTGGAACATCAAGTGAGGTTGCTGTCAAACCTAATTTTTAATTGTATCTGCTCTTCGGCAGCTGCATAGATGATGTGTGGTAACAGCTAGGTGCAAGACATGCTGTGTATGTGAAATGTAGCTAGTATCCCCCCCAAAAAAGGTCAGTAGATGTATATTTCACTTTGGTCCCCTGCAGTTTAGAAACCAGGTACATTCACTACTACAACAGATTGGAGAAGACTGTAAGGCTAGAGTTGTGTCATTTTCCTCAATGCCTTTTGGATCATCACGCACCCCTCATGGCACTAGGAAGTCCTTTTGTGGAAGGAGCAGGGGCTGGAGGTTCTTCTGTTCCAAACAAACCTACCATCCAACCTGCTTATTTAACCCCAAGAGTATGACTAGGCCATCCCTCTCTAGGATTGTCCAGTAGGCAATTGACTGTAGCAGGTCCTACCGCAGTGATTTGTTTTAATCTGCAGAAGAATGTGTGCATCTGATCATCCAGTGAGTCTGATGCATAGACTTTGAAGAATGTATGTAGCAAGAGTATATTCATGTAGGCACAGGTGCTAAGGAATCATTTGAGAATTCATGTTCTTTGGTAAAAAGAGTGGTTACTGCTTAACCCCTTCGCTGCTAGGCCTTTTCCCCCTCCTGTGCCGAGCCTTTTTTTGGCTATTTGGAGCAGTTCGCGCTTAGGCCCTCATAACGTTTTGTTCACATAAGCTACCCACGCCAAATTTGCGTCCTTTTTTTCCAACATCCTAGGGATTCTAGAGGTACCCAGACTTTGTGGGTTCCCCAGAAGGAGGCCAAGAAATTAGCCAAAAAACTGTGAAAATTTCGTTTTTTTCAAAAAAATGGGAAAAATGGGCTGCAGAAGAAGGCTTGTGGTATTTCCCCCGAAAAGGGCATCAACAAAGGGTTTGCGGTGCTAAAATCACCAGCTTCCCAGCTTTCAGGAACAGGCAGACTTGAATCAGAAAACCCAATTTTTCAATACAATTTTGGCATTTTACTGGGACATACCCCATTTGTACGATTTTTTGTGCTTTCAGCCTCCTTCCAGTCAGTGACAGAAATGGGCATGAAACCAACGCTGGATCCCAGAAACCGCAACATTTCTGAAAAGTAGACAAAATTCTGAATTCAGCAAGGGGTAATTTGTGTAGATCCTACAAGGGTTTCCTACAGAAAATAACAACTGAAAAAGAAAAATATTGAAATTGAGGTGAAAAAAAACATCACTTTTTCTCTACGTTTTACTCTGTAACTTTTACCTGCAATGTCAGATTTTTGAAAGCAATATACCGTTACGTCTGCTGGACTCTTCTGGTTGCGGGGATATATAGGGCTTGTAGGTTCATCAAGAACTCTAGGTACCCAGAGCCAATAAATGACCTGCACCCTGCAGTGGGTTTTCATTCTATGCCGGGTATACAGCAATTCATTTGCTGAAATATAAAGAGTAAAAAATAGCTATCAAGAAAACCTTTGTATTTCCAAAATGGGCACAAGATAAGGTGTTGAGAAGCAGTGGTTATTTGCACATCTCTGAATTCCGGGGTGCCCATACTAGCATGTGAATTACAGGGCATTTCTCAAATAGACGTCTTTTTTACACACTGTCTTACATTTGGAAGGGAAAAATGTAGAGAAAGACAAGGGGCAATAACACTTGTTTTGCTATTCTATGTTCCCCCAAGTCTCCCGATAAAAATGGTTCCTCACTTGTGTGGGTAGGCCTAGCGCCCGCGACAGGATATGCCCCAAAACACAACGTGGACACATCACAGAAAACAGACCTGTTTTTAGCAAAGTGACTACCTGTAGATTTTGGCCTCTAGCTCAGCCGCCACTTAGGGAAACCTACCAAACCTGTGCATTTCTGAAAACTAGAGACCTAGGGGAATCCAAGATGGGGTGACTTGTGTGGCTCAGACCAGGTTCTGTTACCCAGAATCCTTTGCAAACCTCAAAATGTGGCTAAAAAAACACATGTTCCTCACATTTCTGTGGCAGAAAGTTCTGGAATCTGAGAGGAGCCACAAATTTCCTTCCACCCAGCGTTCCCCCACGTCTCCCGATAAAAATGATACCTCACTTGTGTGGGTACGCCTAGCGCCCGCGACAGGAAACGCCCCAAAGCGCAACGTGGACACATCCAAATTTGTGAAGGAAAACAGAGGTGTTTTTTGCAAAGTGCCTACCTGTAGATTTTGGCTTGTAGCTCAGCCGCCACCTAGGGAAACCTACCAAACCTGTGCATTTCTGAAAACTAGAGACCTAGGGGAATCCAAGATGGGGTGACTTGTGTGGCTCGGACCAGGTTCTGTTACACAGAATCCTTTGCAAACCTCAAAATTTGGCTAAAAAAACACATGTTCCTCACATTTCTGTGGCAGAAAGTTCTGGAATCTGAGAGGAGCCACGTATTTCCTTCCACCCAGCGTTCCCCCACGTCTCCCGATAAAAATGATACCTCACTTGTGTGGGTAGGCCTAGCGCCCGTGACAGGAAATGCCCCAAAGCGCAACGTGGACACAGCCAAATTTTTGAAGGAAAACAGAGGTGTTTTTTGCAAAGTGCCTACCTGTAGATTTTGGCCTGTAGCTCAGCCGCCACCTAGGGAAACCTACCAAACCTGTGCATTTCTGAAAACTAGAGACCTAGGGGAATCCAAGATGGGGTGACTTGTGTGGCTCGGACCAGGTTCTGTTACCCAGAATCCTTTGCAAACCTCAAAATTTGGCTAAAAAAACACATGTTCCTAACATATCTGTGGCAGAAAGTTCTGGAATCTGAGAGGAGCCACAAATTTCCTTCCACCCAGCGTTCCCCCACGTCTCCCGATAAAAATGATACCTCACTTGTGTGGGTAGGCCTAGCGCCCGCCACAGGAAACGCCCCAAAGCGCAACGTGGACACATCCAAATTTGTGACGGAAAACAGAGGTGTTTTTTGCAAAGTGCCTACCTGTAGATTTTGGCTTGTAGCTCACCCGCCACCTATGGAAACCTGCCAAACCTGTGCATTTCTGAAAACTAGAGACCTAGGGGAATCCAAGATGGGGTGACTTGTGTGGCTCCATCCAAAATCAGGTCTCTTGCACCATCGTCGTGAAGTGGGCCTTATCTCCATGCACAATACAGAGCTTTGCCGGGAATATAAGCGAATACTTCAGTCCTGGTTGACAGAGCATATTTTTGACCGGCACAAATGCCCCCCCCCCCCACCTCTCTGTAATTAGGTTAGTGTAATCCGGATACAGGTTGACCTCTTGTCCTTCAATTAACCAGGGGCCATGGTTCCATGACACCTATAATATGATATCCTTATCTGTGAAGTTCATCAGTTGGGCTATTATTGTGTGCGGATTCACCCCCAGTACCAGAGGAGCCGCCAGTATTCTGTGGGCTCGTTCCACTGAAAAGAACTGTGAGGGGCAGCCCTGCAGGACGGTCTTTGCCAGCCACTCTTCCACAAACAGTTATGTGCTGGGTCCTTCCGCTTTTTCTGGGGACCCCCACTAGTCTTACGTTGTGGCAGCGGGACCTGCCCTCTGCATCTTCCAGATAGTTTGCCAGTATCTTCACCTCCCTTTCTATAGTGTAACACTTCAGTGTAAGCTCCTGAACATTCAACAGGACAGTACCCAACTGGTGCTCTGTTTCCTTCATGCGGTCTGCCAACTTGCTATGATCCTCTTGCAGTAGGCCTATCTTATTCAACACCACTACGATCTTGGTGTCCAGCATCATCTTTGTGTCTCTTATCGCCCTCAGAATTGTTGCTGTGTGCGTGGCCAAAGAAGAGTTTGTCTCTGCCTGCGTTGTCCGGGCATCCGTCTCCATAGAGGCCCGAGTGTTCATAGCCTAGCTTGTTACTATACAGATCTTCCCCATACTGTTGTGGTTCATCCGACGGTAGCTACAGCTGGTGGGGGAAAGGGTGATGATGGGGGTTGAAGGCAGGTCTGTACGTTTACCCTGTGGATGCCGGCCTACTCGGCCACAGCTGAGCACCTGCAGCTCCTCGTAAAGTACTGCTCCAGTTCCCTGCATACACTGTCTCACACCATCCACGGCTCCAGCCTCACTCCACAAGTACTGGCCTTCTCAGTCATCTGCAGGTGTGCCCCTGGGCGCCAAGTATGGGTCCCTCTCCCCACCTCCTAGTTCCATACAGGAAGTATAACTGGCCCAGTCACCAAGCCAAGCACCTTCTAGCACACAGATTGCTTTGGTGGGGACCAGCCCCAATCTGCATGTCCCTCCGAGTACCAGGCATGAGTCCCAATATAAACATCAGGGTCTCGTCTCGTCCAGCTAGTGGCCGGATGCAGTACATTGGGGAGGAGGGGGTGCGGGCTGGGGTGAACAGGTCTGCATTGACACTCCTTCACAATTGTGAGTGCAACCTTTTTGGGCAGGAGGGGGGTGTTGAGTGCCCTTGCCACAGCACTCCTGCTCATCTCTGCTGCCGCATACCAGCACAGGCAACAGCAATAGAACATCTCGTGGGCACCATCCAGTACGGGTGCTTGGCGCTGTGGTCAAATCCTCTCCCTTCCCACTGGGGCTTGCCTGCCTCGGTCCACTGACTCAGGGCTGGTCTGCACCACTCACTGCCATGCCACTGCCCTCATCCTGGTTTCGGCCAGCCGGCCTCCCTTGGCGATTGTGGCTCCAGGCCCACCTTATGTGTTGATGGCTACCATTTTGACCAAACATCCGCTGTACGACTGCTACTTATGTTTTGACAGCTGCCGTTTTGACCAAACATCCACTGTTCCACTGCTGCTCGATGAACTGTGCCCATAGTGCAGTCACCACCAGCTCTGCTGTTCTCCCTGGTTCAGCAAGGCTTCCCCCTTACTATTTGGGGTCAAACAGGATTATCAGCCCTGGGTCCTCTGCCAGTCACAGAAGCTCTGCACCACGTGCCTTACTCCATGGCCGATCAGGTCATGCCCCTGAATATAGTTGTACTTTTGAACATTTCTTTTTAGATTCATAAGGACCCGCCAGCTTCCCCAACATTAAGGTTTTGCAGAGACCAAAAAACAAAACTAGCATTGCCAAAGGGTAAAGGCTAGCAATCTGTGTCAGACCTACTGGCCTTGCCAATGCTAGCTTTGCATGCTGTCAGCTTGAACTCCTTCATGGCTTTAACCCCTTGGGTACCCAGGACGTAACCGTTAAGTCCAGAGCAGATAGAGGCCCTTGGGGAAGCGCTAGCGCTCCCCCTGGGGGCCTCGCACCCCCCTCCCCTGGGCAGAGATGGAAGGGGAATCGCTTCCCCTTTCACCCCACTCCCCTTGACCCCCCTGTGGCATCTGATGACGTCAGCGTGAGATCGCATGCTGACCTCATCAGAGGCCTACCTCTCCGTGCTGGAAGCTGAGCTTCCAGCGCTGATCGGAGGAGAAATGCGATGCGATAGGGCAGCAGAAATGCCCACTAGACACCAGGGATTTTTTTAAAATTATTTATTATTGAAAGAGGGGAGTGGCCCCTTGGGCAAGGGCCGCTCCCCAGGGGGGCAATTTATTTTTAATACATTTCTAACCTCCCCTCCCCCTCCCCCCCGGGGGAAGATCGGCCTATTATAATTAGGCTGATCTGTCCCCAGGGAGGGCAGAAACCACTAGGCCCAAGGGATTTTTTTGCGCCAATGTCACCCAAGGGTAGCGACCCCTTAGGCAATGGTTGCTCCCCTGGGGGGGCATTTCTATTAGGCTGATCTGCATCCTGGGGGGGAAGAAACCATTTAGGCACTAGGGTTTGGTGTGTGTGTTTTGTTTGGGGGGGGCAGCCCCTTGGGCAAGGGTCGCCCATGGGAGCACATTACTGTTCGCCATATCTGCCCCACGTGGGGGCAGATCGGCCTACTTTCGGAAGGCCCATCTGCCCCCAAGGGGGACAGAAATCCCACCAGAGACCAGGGAAGATTTTTTTTCAAAATAAGAGGGTGGGAGTATGGCCATACCCCCACCCCAAATAAATGGGGCCAAGGTTGTTCTGCCCACCAGTGGGCAGATGGGGCAATTACCCCCAATCCACAGGCCGGGGAGGGGGGGCCAGAAAGTCTACTAGATTCCAAGGAATTAAAAGAAAAAAATAGTGGGGTGGTGGCACCAACCAGTATGGGCCTGGTTATGCCCCCACCCCAACTGAAGGGGTTAACAGTCTTTCAGCTCTCCCCCGCACACTAAAACATCTTATCCCATGGCAAGCAAGAGGATATTTGATTATTTGGGGTTTTGGTTTTACATTTGGGCCACGAGAGCTTGGATAACTCTCAAAATCGTCCACTTGGAATGGTGAGGGCTGCACTTTTTGGACTTTAGGATGCTGCCATGTAAAAAAATCCACAAGACCTAGACACATCTGAAAACTAAACATCTGGGTGATTCCAGGGTGGTGTGCTTCACATGCACCCAGCACCATTTTCTTGCCCACAATGCCCCGCAAACCTCCAACTTTTCTGGAGATCACACATTTTTCCCACATTTTTGTGATGGAACCTTTGGGAATCTGCAGGAATCCACAAAAATTCCTACCACCCAGCATTGTCTCAGCTATACTGATAAAAATTCTGCCGCACTTGTCAGCCTAAAAATGTTTTTTTTTCAAACAGACCTTTTGGACCCGCTTTGGTTCCCCCTCAATTTCAACATGTTTTTGACTCTTCCCTGTTACAGTCACTTAGCCCACCTACACAAGTGAGGTCTCATTTTTACTGGGAGACTAAGGGGAATGTTGGGTGGTAGGAAATAAGTCCCGATGTGGTGATCCCACAAACAAATGTGTGAAAAAATGTGTTTTTTATAGCTATATTTGAGGTTTGCTGAGGATTCTGGGTAAGAAAACATTAGGGGATCCACGCAAGTCTCACCTCCCTGGATTCCCTAGGTGCCTAGTTGAAATGTTTGGGTTTGGTAGGTTTCCTTATTGGCTGCTGAGCCCCGGACCAAAAACGCAGGTCTCCATCCCCTGCCAAAACAGGTAGTTTAGTATTTGATCATTTTGATGTGTCCACATAGTGCTTTGTGGCATTTTCTTTTGCGGGCACTAGGCCTACCCACACAAGTGAGGTACCATTTTTATCGGGAGACTTGGGGGGGAACGGTGGGTGAAAGGAAATTTGTGGCTCTTCTCAAATCCCAGAACTTTCAGTCACCGAAATGTGAGGAAAAGGTGTTTTTTGGCCAAATATAGAGGTTCCTGCCTGGGTAAGAAAACCTGATGAGAGTCCCACAAGTCACCCCATCCTAGATTCCCCTAGGTGACTAGCTTTCAGAAATGCACAGGTTTGGTAGGTTTTCCTAGTTGCCAGTTGAGCTAGAGGCCAAAATCCACAGCTTGGCACTTTGCTAAAAACAGCTCTGTTTTCTTTGGGAAAATGCGATGTGTCCATGTTGTGTTTTGGGGGCATTTCCTGTCACGGGCACTAGGCCTACCCACACAAGTGAAGTACCATTTTTATCGGGAGACTTGGGGGAACACAGAATAGCAGAACAAGTGTTATTGCCCCTTGTGTTTGTCTCACATTTGGAAGGAGAAAATGTAAAGAGTGTGTAAAAAAGATGTCTATTAGAGAAATGCCCTGTAATTCACATGCTAGTATAGGGGCCTCAGAATTCAGAGATGTGTAAATAACCACTGCTTCTCAACACCTTATTTTGTGCCCATTTTCGAAATACAAAGGTTTTCTTGATTCCTATTTTTCACTGTTTATATTTCACCAAATGAATTGCTGTATACCGGTATAGAAATGAAAACCCATTGCAAGGTGCAGCTCATTTATTGGCTCTGGGTACCTAGGGTCCTTGATGAACCTACAAGCCCTATATATCCCTGCAACCAGAAGAGTCCAGCAAACGTAATGGTATATTGCCTTAAAAAATCTGACATCACAGGAAAAAGTTACAGAGTAAAACGTGGAGAAAAATGGCTGCTTTTTTTTTCACTTCGATTTCAATATTCTTTTTATTTCAGCTGTTATTTTCTGTAGAAAAGCCTTGTAGGGTCTACGCAAATGACCCCTTGCTGAATTCAAAATTGTGTCTACTTTTCAGAAATGTTTAGCTATCTGGGATCCAGCATTGGTTTCACACCCATTTCTGTCACTAACTGGAAGGAGGCTGAAAGCACAAAAAATAGTAAAAATGGGGTATGTCCCAGTAAAATGCCAAAATTGTGTTGGGTTTTCTGATTCAAATCTGCCTGTTCCTGAAAGCTGGGAAGATGGTGATTTTAGCACTGCAAACTCTTTGTTGATGCCATTTCAGGGAAAAAAACACAAGCCTTCTTCTGCAGCCTTTTTTCCCATTTTGTCAAAAACAAAAATATATATATTTTCGCTGTATTTTGGCTCATTTCTTGGTCTCCTTTGGGGGAACCCACAAACTCTGGGTACCTATAGAGTCCCTAAGATGTTGGGGAAAAAAAGGACATAAATTTGGCGTGGGTAGCTTATGTGGACAAAAAGTTATGAGAGCCTAGGCGCGAACTGCCCCAAATAGCCAAAAAAGGCCTGGCACCTGAGGGGGGAAATGGCCTGGCAGCTAAGGGGTTAAAGCAGGCTGAGACAACTCACATTAAGAAATGCGAAGATAAAAACAACAGCAGCAACTCAGAGTGTTAACCATTTGCAGAACCGAGTGTAGCTTTCCCAGTCTGGTGCAAGCTGAGACATCATAGTGTAGTTGGTCGATCGCATCCTTACAAAGCAAGTGCAGCAAAGATGACCAATCGCATATTTATTTCCCATTTTCTTTCATTAGTGTTCAGAAACCCTACTCTTATCTCTGTTTTAACATAGTTCTCCCCCAATGCAACCTGATTTAGAAATTATATGCTTCATGCTTTTTGTGATACGGGAAATTGGTGAATGTGTGTTCAGAGAGTATGGAAAGCAGATGAAATTGTCACTTAAGAAGAATTGGACGTCGGAATCTTATTTTCATTAAATAATGCGCTGAACGGGATGTCTGTTAAAGGGTGCATAGTTCTTGAATTGCAAAGTGAGAAAGATGTTTTGACAGAGATGAAAAAACAATCTAATGCATCCTCACTGTGTATGGTTTCATACTGATTGATGGGATACTCCTTAAAGATTAAAGGTATGAAGTACTGGATCCACTGCGCAGCCAGTCAGTTGCCCTAAAGTGTAAGGGATTTCGGTCTGCTGCACTAAAACCTGCAGTGTTAATAATCCTCTTCCATTTTTGCAATGATGTCGAAGTGAAGGAATTTGTTGCGTGCTTTATACAAGTACCCTGTAGAAAAATGTATTTACAATGCCTATGAAAACAAATGTGCCCTAATAATTTGTTGTTTAGTGGAAGCGTACTAATAAACATGCATTCACACATTTGTTACTTCAGTGCATAGGTTACATCCCATTTGATAAAAAAAAAAAAAAATGGATAACTCGTGAGAAAATTCTCACCTACTGTTCCACAGAATGCTTATGAACTGATTGAGGAAAGCAGTTATGCTACTGATCACCAGTACTGGCTAAATATTTCTTTATAACAACAACATATGATAAAATTGCATGGAATAAAGCATAAATGCAACTATGCAGTTAGTAGTATACCATTTATAACCATTGTTGAGGGAAGTGAGGGGAATCATGACCCAATTGTCGCTTAACATATTAGTCTGTAGCAGTGGTTTTCAAACTTTTTAATGCTGCGCCCACCCAGTGGGGGAAAAAATAAAATAATCGGGGCCTCCCTCCAAATTTTTCACTGTTATTCTATTAAGTTGGCAGTGTTTAAATGTGTCTTTACTTAATTAAACATTGCAGTTAAGTTCTGTTACCTTTTTAAAAATGCAATATATGTTTTTCTGGTTAAAACGAAGCACTGTTATCTGCATAATGCTTCTTTTGGCCAGAGCCTGACGCCCCCTGTGGAATCACTTGAGGCCCACCCCCCCAGTTTGAAGGCCCTGGTGTATAGCTATCTGCATGTATACTCTTTAGGTTGAGCCTACTAGGCAGCACATGCTGTCTGTTGCAAGACATATTGTAGCTTACTAGGAACATAGAGGCTCTTGGATCCTGCCCTCGCTTATCATTCGGTTGGTTTTCCTTGCCCCTCTCACTTGACTGTTTTTATTCTGTCTCAGCTCATCAATGTTGTATTTGTCCCTCCCATGGAGCATTGCCTTTTTACAGTCTCCTCCACTGCTGCTTCAACTGCTTGTTATTCAAGCAATGTTTTATTTTGTGTGAAGCAATCCATTATAGTGTGCGTTTTAGAACCGCCTCCCTTATGTAGGTGTCTCCTGCTGCACTCCGTGTTGCTCTTTGTTGCCAGACTGCTTCTCCCCACCCTCCTCCCTCTTGTGCTCGCATGTGTACTACTCCCCATTGCACCCAAACTCAGGACCTACGAGTTGCTTTCCCACAATTCTGTATTACTTTTGCCCCCATCCTTGCATCTGTTGCTTTTTCATCCCTTGCAATTCCCCACCCGTTGCTCCTCTCACGTTGCTTCATCATTCACTCATGCTCCTTGGAGTTTATTCCATTCCCCCTCACCCTCGTAGTTTGCTTCGCTGCTCCCCCACTGTCTCCCTTGCTGCTTCCTTATACCCTGACACACAGTCACCTGTGTAGCTTTGCAGTACGCCCTGCCATCCCCTGTGTTGCGTCTGCTCCCGCATGTTGCTTCGTTTGCGCTCACCCTTCTCCTTGTTGCGTCTGCTCCACCTGTCTGCCCACTTTAAAAATAAAAAAAATGCTATTGCTCATTTTATTTTACTTTTAATTACCTATCCAACTCAGATCGGAAACTAAAAAGAAAAAGAAAGCGCATGCGTCATTTGTAGGGATGCGCGTGGGTGTGGTGTGTGTGCCTACAAAATATACAAAATGATGCGGGAGGCTGCATCGAAGCTTTTCGTTTTTTATAGCTTTAATCAAACTGCATAGCATCTCAGATGCCATACAGCATGGCTAAAAAGCATTGCAAAGCCAATAGGTCACAAAGACAAGACCTAGTAGCTTTGCCATTTGCTTGTTACTTATTACAGTTAAGTTTGTTATTGGGCTAAATTATTTCCATGTTACCATTGAATGTTAGGTGTTCATCTTTTTTCACTAACGTGTCAAAGTGCTAGTAGTCCAGAAGCAGATCAAGCGGGAAAAGGAGGCAAGTGAGAAGTTGGGACCAGTACAAGGATGCATAAAGACAATGGTAGTCGCAAACTCACAGTTTGCTCTGAGACAAATCAGAATAGTGGTAAGTGAGGTGATGGGCAGAGGTATTTTGCACGACATGCATCCTTACATTGGCTTTGAAGAGGAGGGTAAGCAAAAATACTTAGAAGCATCCAGAAGGAAGTGGTATAGACAGCGCTGGAAACGGTTTCAAAGGAATTGAGTGAGAACCTTGGTGTGAAAAAGATTAGGAGTCTTCGCCTGAAGAGAGCATGGCTGAGGGCGTTGGGACTGCGTAACACAAGTATGACCAAAAGTTAAAATGAATCACGCTGACGGAAGGAGCAGAGTTAGACAGAAAGCATCTGCAGGGGTGTAATGATTCGTTGTGGAAAATGGGTCGGCGTATTTGAAGGCAAACTAGTCAAAATGGACCAGGTGGCAATGTCCTTAGCTCGTAGCATTGGAGGCAGGCATAGACGGGCAGCCACAGGGGCAACCCTAGTGCAAAATACGACCCCTAACGGCTGCCTGGACATTGCAGGCAAAGTACTTAGAGTGAGGAAGCATGTTTGACATTTATCTGTGACGAAACTGCAATGATGAAAAGAGATGGAGGAAATGTTCACTGAGAAACGGGCTTACACATGCCTTTGCTTAGTCCGACGTAAGATCCAGGTATCTATTTTCTAAATAGAAGTTTTAGGCCCAATCATGGTTTGTACATGTCAATATGCAACATGCATTTGAGCCTTGAGGTGCTAATGCAGTTAGATGAGTGGTGATTTATTACTGTTGGTGGTCTACTTTGCTTTGTTTATACAGACATTCCGACGGCGTAAAATATTTGAGATTTATCATACTGTGCCGTTTTCAAGTTTATATTTAAAAAATCCATTGTTTGAATTATAGCATCCATTTCAGTGGATGCAACAATATATGGTGTATGGAGATGCCATTGGTTGCTTTCAGTCAGTGGGTTATTGTAAACACTTGTCTCCTTGTTTAACAGCATGAACAGGTTAAGTACATTGCCCAGAGGATTTGGCTCTTTACCGGCTCTTGAAGTTCTTGACCTGACTTATAACAATTTGAATGAAAATGCCTTGCCTGGAAACTTCTTCTACCTCAGTAAGCAAGATTTACGTTTATTTTTCGACTGGTGTGGTTTCGCTTTTGGAACATGATGTTTTGCGGTACAACGTTCTAGCTCACGACCTGGGCAAAACTGAAATGAGTGGATTTTTTATTACGCCCTCTTTGCGAAGTAGTGAAATGTTCCTCCTTGACCACTTTCACTCCTGCCTGATTCCCATCTAATTGATATTGCTTGAAATGAACTGATGTAGCTGCAAGAAACAACATAGCAGGGGATAAGAGAGACCAGCTGGTTAGAGAGGCAGTGGGAGAGGGAGAAGCATACCATTGACACAGTAAAGTGTCAGTTTCACTAAATGTATATAAAAGCCCCGGCCTGATTTATTATGTGCAAGCTTTGTGTAAAATGTAATGCGTCCTAATAAAAAGTGAATAAAAGGATGAGAGTCCCTACCTTGTAACACATTGCTCGGCATAGATCAGGTAGAGGTCAAGCAGCAGAAGCAAGTGAGCGAGTGCTTCCCACATCCTCCCTAAGGCAGTGGTGCCATACCTCTAACGAGAATCCCCATGCACTAGCGTATGACACAATCAAAGACTGGTAAATCTCAGTCGTACCATAGATGGCATTGACCTCTCCATGCATGGGCCTTACTTATATACGTCAGCTCTCAGATAGTCACTTCTTGGAGTAACCAGGTGAATCCACATGTTAATGTTTCATTGTGGTAATTCAAAAAAGAATACAAGTTAGCCAAATAGACACCACCTAAAAGACAATTAAATGGTAGTGAACACGGCTATTAAAGAGGCTCTTTAAGTTCGCCCGGCCATTCACCTGGGGTGCTTTCACTAAATTGCGGCACATGCACAAGTAACATGCAGGAAATCTCTTGAGTATGAGAGGGGTGCCTAGCATGTGTTTAACCTATTTGTTCATGCTCCTGTAGTGGACAACTACTGCCTTCCATCAGCTTCTCTACATCCCCATCAATCACTGGTATGTGGTGAACTAGCAGGGATAATCCTCATCAGTTGTGGCACCTAATGTGCATGAGTATTTGGATGGCCACGCAAATACTCAGACCCATCCACATGCACACTTACTCACGCCCATCCATTCAGAAGCACACACATGCATACACCCACTCACAGCATGCACACACAGATACACATACATTCATACATACATACAAACATACATCCAACAATCATCAAAAACTTACTGGGCCGTGGCGGTGACATCAGGTGGTGAAAGAAAGAAGCAGAAAGGCCCCAGTGGTTCCTGGAGACTTCGAGGAAGAAAGAGATAGACTGAAGATCCCGCCTCCTCCGCTCATTGGATGACCTTTTCATGGGTCAATCAGTAAGAGGAGGACCTTCCCCTACTCCTCATAGAGTGGGGAGGGGTTCAGTGAGGCTTGTTGACCTCCACCCCTCACTCCAATTCTGTGATGAGGCACCATTAATAGTAAACCCTTGGCTTTTCAGGGCTTAAACCTGACGTACCCAGGTCTGATTCTATCAGTGATGTTCCCCCTCATCCTGAGGGGTAGGATCTCACAGGGCTTTATTGGGCTGATGTTATCACATTGTCAGGGCTGTGAAATCTTCAGTCCAGCAAAGCTTGGCTCAGGCTCGCAGGCGCCTATGCATTAGCACATGCAAAGCGCCTGGGTGCCTGATCCTGATACGGTGAGTGTCTGTCAGGATGATCTTTGGTGAGCCTGACAGACAGTCAACATGGTTTGGAAAAATGAGGTGGACGGAGGCCAGGAAACCTTAATGACAGGCTGCCCTTGGCCCCCATGCCGAGAACCGAATGGATATGCCTCAGTCCGAAGCAAATCCCTGACCCAAATATTTCTGTTTGTGTCTGTAGAGAGGCAGAGTAATTCTTGCTGTAAAAAAATAAAGTTAAGGATGTGAGTTGGTGGAAATGGTATAGGATTGAGCTGTGTACCTGTTAAGAAGTAGGCATGAGCCTCCGGTACACCTTACTGTAATCTGCATAAAAGCACGAAAAGATAAGGTAGTTTTCACTCAAAGGAGAGACTTGAATTGGCTTTCTTCAGAACAATGTCATACAAAATGTAGATAACCTATCTTAACCTGAGCTGTTTTTTATGTGTAATGCAGAAAGATCGGATAATCTTCAATATCTCCAGCATTTTCTGAAAATGTACATCTGACAACATCTGTAGTTTTTAGGTTTTTGTTTTTGGACTCGAATGTTTGTATGCTGCATTTCTAGAGCACAAAGCTAGTCAAATGGCAGCAGAGCGCTGTACAGTGTCAAACACCACCAAAAAGTCAACTCGTGCCAAAACGTTTAATGAATGAGATTGCCAGTTGACCTAATGTTACCAAGGACACAATTCTCCAGTCCTAGGCTTTTACTTAATGACCTCACCTCGTGCATGTTGTTTGTTGCAGTCTTGGTTCCCGTCAATGACATCAATTATAATAAAGGATTGCATGATACAATTTCGACCCCATAAATTCAGATTTCATTTTCTTCAGATCTCTAGTTTCAGATTACTTTACTTTTGACCTCTATTCATTTGCCTACGTTCATTTCATGTTATTTGTAAATACCGTTGTCTTAATGTATTACTATTTGTTGTTTTGTATTAAATGTGATACATTATTTTAAAGTATTAGCACTACCTTGTTTTTACCCTAAAACGTATGTACATAATTATTACTTCAGTATTTTAGCATTGTAATGAGGATAAATCTCCAAGCCTCCGTTTTCTTTTCAAATACATAATGTATTACTTTTGTAGCATGGGTTTTTAATGGTTCCAAAATATCGTTAGTGGAAAATTAAATGTCCAAAATGATAATGGTATTCAGTATTAAAACACCAAATTACAAGTGTTTGCAAAATGAAAGTTCAGGACTGGAGACTTGGACACCTAGTAACCTTATTAATAAACAGTGGTTGGAAACAATTGGAAGAAAACACGGTTGACAGTTGGCATTTAAATCAACTGCCAAAAACTTCTGCACAGGGTCACGGTGGAAGTTGTTAATTGTGCCAGTCCTCTGGTCTATAGATATTTTCCGCAACACATCCGCGCCACAGTGTGCCGGTAAATCTGAGTTTGACCTGCTTGTTATTATTGTGAGCCCTGGATGTGTCAAAGGCTTTTCACCATGTCGAGGTTATTAATCAGAGCTGACTCTCTGCTATTGATCAGGCCTCAAATGGCCGGTTTATGTGCCACCCTGCTTATATATTGCTGTTTAATTTGCAGCCACCCTGCGCGCGCTCTATCTAAGTGACAACGATTTCGAAACCCTGCCGCCAGATATTGGGAAGCTCACGAAGTTGCAGATAGTAAGTAATTTATCTAAATTCCTAGAAAATCAATTCGCGTTCGTAGCTCTTGTAGAAGTAGAATCGAGGCAATTTAAGAAGCAGTGAGGTTTATTTTGCTAGAATAAAACGCTGGCCCTGCTACCGCCGCGCTCTCATCAGCAGAGGCCTCGTAAATAAATAGAACGCATCTAGCGGGAGGCGGGCGGGACATAGACTGCATAAGTGAGGCTGTTGTATTTTATGCGAAAACGGTCTCTGACAACTTTGTGTTTCCAATTAGATCAGCCTCCGGGATAACGACCTTGTATCGCTGCCCAAAGAGACGGGCGACCTCACGCAGTTGAAGGAACTTCATATACAGGGAAACCGACTGACCGTGCTCCCCCCGGAGCTAGGTAAGACCACAGCAGAGCTGCTGCCACACGAAACATCACATCTGGTTCACGTATGAACAGCACACGTAAGACGGGCGCGTGACTTGGAGAACATTCCCGTGCGCGCGCGCGAACGCATTTCGAATTCCATGTGCGGCTCTCGACGCGCAAAATTAGAGGCGACCTCAAATTTGAAATGACTTAAAATTGATTATAGATGTGCAGTCATCCTCACTAACGTCTCATTTGTAAGTCATTTTCTAAATCCATACCATGTCCTGCTTATACAATCACATTTGGAAAATATAATTTCAGACAGGCCCTGAATTATTTCAAGGTTGAATTGCAGCCAGGGCAGTGCGTTAGGGGATGTGTTCGTTACTTGGTATAATCTCGTATAAACTGTATGACCAGTGACACTGACACTATGCAGCAGTGGACGACCACATTAAGCAGCAAGGTAACCAAATTATGCAGCAAGAAAAGACAAATTATGCAGCATAATGCAGCATACTGCAGATGATTTGCGGCTGCCCTACTTTACTGTTGTATAGTTTTTCCACTTGTTAAACACTGTTTGCAAAGGTTTCAATTTGTTAGTTTGTCTACAGCCTAAATACAGCAGTCAACAACTGAACAGCGACCTGCTGATGCGTTGCAACATGTGAGGCAACGTTTTTTGTAACTTTTGATCTAGTTGACCAACAAACACATTTTTGTTAAAATCTGAGAATTATGCAGAAGAGAATCAATTATGTGGTAAATGCAGCAACTCATAAGTAAATTGAAAATTCATAGTTGCCGAATCACATTGCTCCAGTAGCCCTGTGTATGACCTATTCTGAAAAGTGGTAATTCTACAGGGATTTTGAACAGCGATAACGCTGAACCTACTGGATGGAATTACACCTAATTTGGCAGAAAGGTAGGTCCTGTTCCAGAAACAGTGCTTTTTTGATTTAGTGTAATTCCATTCAGTAGTTTTTGAGAAATTAAGGGGAAAACCAATTTGTGTATCTAGCGACGCGAAGGATTCTCAACCCCTCCCGATCTCGTGCTGAGATTTGATTGCAGACAACACTTCAACAAGGAAGCTGTGGACCTATTGTCAGCCATTTTAGGTCTTGGCTTCAGTGAATCCCATAAAAAAGGTAAAAAATAAAGGAAAGGGGCCAGGGTATGAACACCTGGACCCCTTAGCTCTGGTGCTTGTGTCCCAAAGGGACCCTCAGAGGGCTAAAAAGGATTTAAAAAATAATTTTATGTCCAGAGTTGTGGTGGATCCGCAGATCTGCTGTAAAATAAAAAAAAAAAGAAAACGAAGCGCGACTCCTGCGCTTTGTTATTATAAAGCCCTGGGTGGGTAAAGTCCCTGGGATATTCTTATTATAATGTGTGGGGCACCTGGCACCCTCCCTCTGTCCCGGGGACAGCCACATCCCCAGAGCATTAGTGAAAATAAATGCGGGGGGGCGCCTGGACCCCGCTGCCCTGGGGATCACCACCTCCCAGGGGCTTTGTGAATATTTAGTGCGGGATGGCGCAGCCCCGTGCAGTCCCTGAGATCACCACCTCGTGTGGCCAACCACTGCCAACCATGGCCAAAGGTCGTTGGTCGTTGGTTGGATTAACGTATAGTAATGAAAATTACTGTACGTTTAAAAAAAAAAAAAAATCTAGTAATTCACTGAAAAAAACAAAGGTTACAGTGAAGTTATAGTTAGGAAATAAATTTAAAAAACATAGAAATTCACTTAAAAAACATAGGTTGCCAGACAGTGCTAATTACCTGACAAATTATGGCACCCATGACATCTTTGATAACATCCTTGATAATATCAATGTAATATTTGCAGTAAACTTTTTTAGGAGAAAAACTGTGCATGGCAGGGGTACGAGTTATAGTTATGAGTATGAAAAAAGGAGATTCGTTTCCCTATCAATCACTTTCCATGTGCAGCTTAAGTTGTTGCTGCTGAGGTGAAGCCGTCAGTGATCAGGCAAGGGCATGAGACCAATCTTTTTGAGGATTTAGGCAAGTGTTAAATGGTGGTGCTCACTTCCTAATTCAGTGCTGCTATCGCTTGAGGTCTGTGGGTTTGGAAGAGAGTGACCTAGAAAAAATGTGGAAGGCTGTAACTAGTTTAGCTCAGTAGTGAATTTGTCCCACACTGCTGTCCTTTCTCTTGACCACCTTAGCCTGTCCTCACTGATGGGAAGTCCGACGTTGCTCGTACATCTCATTATTTGATCCTCTCAACCCTAATTTACTGTGCATAACCACAGACAAGCAACAGGCCTGTCTGTGATAGATGGCATCCTCTCATGAGCCACAGACTTACTACCTCCCATGTCACATCCAGAGCACAAAAGAGACTGGCCATTAGGCTTGGCACACTTAATTGTATTCTTGCCCAATTATGATTACCTCCATACGGTCTGGATGCACGGACATGTACATAGCCTTAATGGCTCTCTGGGGTACCACACAAGCTAAGAAAGAGGAAGGGTGGGGACTGCGGGGTAAGGCCTCCTGCTGATTTCCTTATTGCCTATCCCGCATCCCTCACTGCCATATCTCCTGATGTCTCCTGCCTTGATCCTGCTTGAGACACAACTCATTGGCTTTGTGGCAGACCTCTATGGTGTGATTACACCTGGCAAATACTTCCTCGTGATTACTATGTGAAGTGAACACAGTCTGATGCTCACAAGTGTTTTTCTATGTGTCCTGAAGTGCACACTTCCTGAATGTCTTCCTGGAGCTCTGGAGTGAAACTTTTGGTGGTCCTGCGAGGTTACTGTTGTTGGATTTCCTCCCCCTGGGTGCTCTGTGGCCCCACTAGAAACTGAACCACCTCCTCATGGTGCTTAATTATGTTTGGGAGTCTGGGGGCCAGACACCAACCCCCCTCCTTTTTTTCTTGCTCTCCCAGGCAACCTGCTCTCTTGGCCTACACCACTCCTGCATTACTACTGGTATCAGAGTGTGGCTGGAACCCTCACTTGATCCCACACCCTGAGATCTCCTTAACACAGGTGGTACAGAACTGCTTGCGGCTTAGTCATGGTGCGCAGTCATTCCCCGCAGTGTGAATTACCTTTTGGAAAACCCCAGCCCACTGACGCACGCAGTCCTGTCTCCACAATGGAGCTGTGATCTGAGGCAAGCTCTGACGGTGCTCGGTTGATGGGTACGGACGCCATTATGGCAGAGCTTTGCACTAGTTTTCATGCCATTGGAAAGAGGTTTGATACTTTGGCTGGCTACCTTGACTAAATGGGGGAGCAGTTGGATCGCCAGCACACCAGGCTTGAATCAGCAGAGGAACGCAATTCCAGTCTTGAAGACCACCCCTCCTCTATGACCAAACATTTGGACAAACTTGAGCATTTACTTAAATTGGTGGCTTTTAAAAATGGGGACTTGGAGGCATGGAGCTGCTTCAGCAACCTTCGCATCCTTGGAATAGCTGAGTCCACTGATATTGGTCCCCTAGATCTCTATGTGGAGAGCTTGCTTTCGCAACTGCTTGACCATCAAAATTTTACGTCCACTTTTTTATTTGAACGGGCCCACCACTCCCCGAGATCCTGTCCTCCTCCCGGCTTCTCACCATGGCAAATTCTGGCCAGACTGCCTAATTTCCATGGCAGGGATATCATGCTTTGGCTTGCGCGGGAGTGTGACCTACTACAGTGGCCAGAATCTACGATCTTCATATTTCTAGACTTCACCGTAGCAGTCCAGGAGACCCGTTGCAAGTTTGCGGACCCCAAGGCAGCACTGTGGGGCTTGGGCTTATGATATGGTATGCCCTCCCCGACCTGCCTCTGGGTTGATAGCCCCGGTAAAGCTTGTTTCTTTGACACACCTGCAGAAGCCCTGACCTTTTGTAAGCAGTACAAGAGAGATCGATCATCCGCTCAATGCATATCCCCGGAGCGCTCTCCACCGGACACTCAATAGACAAGTGCTAAGCGCTTTCCACCAGATTGATTTGGCTCCTCATGTTTTGGAGTCTCCAAAAAGGCAGACTGACCAAATGACTGTGTATGCCACCTTCTCCTTCCCATCCTGACCACACTGATTACATTGGATTACATGTCATCGTCTTTACCCATGGGTCCTGAAACCGGGAGCTGTCAATTTCAGTGGATTGCCTGGACTGACTCAGTCGAGGCGTTGCCAAACCCGGCACACACAATTGTGTTGACTTTTCCTTGTTTGTTATGTTGGGATTTCTCTTCTTGGGACTTGCAGGGCTTGTTTCTGCCTGGTGTGGATGTGGGTTTGTGAGAGGACATTTTTGGTCTGAAGTTTTCTTATAGTTGGTTCAGTGGTTCTTCATCTTATTTTCTACTTGTTGCAGCTGCTGATGCACACACGTTGTTGTTACTCCCCATGCATACTCTCTGGTGCGTACACCTCAAAGACACAGTGTCCCTATAGTGGACATAACTTTTTTTCCTGAAACATTTGGGGCCTTAATAATCAACACAAAGGCAAACAAGTTCTACAATACCTGACTACACATGGTGTGCAAGTAGCCTTCCTACAGGAGACACACCCTTGTCCTAGGAGGGTCCCACACGTTTGCTTCCACCTATGGTTCCACCGTTACTTTTCTTGTTATGGTGCATACTCTTGAGGGGTCTGTACTTTGATTCACAAGAGTCTTCAGTGTCACCCCTCTTCCCATTTTATCGGATGATGAGGGCAGATATGTTCTCATCACAGGGTCCCTAGTGGGGCCATAGGGTGTTATTGGCCAATGTCTATGCTCCAAATGTGGATGCACCTTAGGTTTTTTCTCCACACTCATGACACACATGGGCTGTCTGGAGTACAGTCACGTACTACTGGGCGGAGACTTTAATCTCCTTCTTGACACACCACTCTACCCCACATGACACATGGTCCCGCATCGACTATTGGTTGCTGTCTCTTACACTATCCCCATGATTGGGAGATGTTTCCCATCTGCACACAGTCAGACCACTGTCCTCTGCGATTCTCACTACAGCCACTGTTTGGTGATGGGCTGGAGAGACAATGGCGCTTTCCTGCTATGGTGCTACACGATGACCTCTGGCGCTCTGTTATTGTGGAATATTTTGCTTTGAATGTGGGTTCTGTCTCATCCCCGGCCATACTATGGGAAGCTTTTAAAGATTACATTCATTGTGTCTGCATATCCAAATACGCTGGGGTCCTAGGCAACATCTGTAACAGTCTGGTCCATGTGGAGTCAGAGCTGGACAACCTCGTTGCTCAACAACACCGCACACCAACGACTAACCAAAATATTTCCTACTTGGCTTAATTCCGGACTTGGCAGATCGTGAGGTTAATTTGTTAGGGAAATATGCTACAGCTCATTACTATGGAGAGACTTTGTCCAGATTGCTTCAACCGCCCCAGAGTCTTCAACCTCCCCATAGTGATTCCTCCTATATCACAAACTTAATCTTCTTGATAGTACCCTTATGACCAATAATGAGTCCCAACTGCCCTGCTTCACTATTACACTCGCCTCTACTCTGCCCAGGTGACGGGTGATACCATTGATACCAAAGATCTGTCTTCATATTTAGAGCAGGAGGCTGTGGTCTGGCTCTCCAGGGCCCACCAGCAGTTCCTCAGTGAACCTATATCTTGCAAGGATATCTTGCAAGGATATTGTACAGGCCATTGACTCAATGGATAGCAATAAAGCCCCAGGCCTCGACTGGCTTCCTGGGACATTTTATAAGCAATTTAATCATCATCTTGCCCCCATCTCCTCACTGTGTATACAGAGTCCCTTGAGAAGGGAATACTCCCTCTGACTCTGCGCCAAGCAATAATTTCTCTCTTGCAAGGACCTCTTCCGCTGTGGCTTTTATCGGGCTATATCACTGCTAAACTTCGACAATAAGATACTGGCCAAGGTCTCGACGAATCAGCTCTCCCTCCTGATGGAATAGTTAATTTTCCCTGTTCAGTCAGACTTTGTTCCCCACCACCCCACGTCCTTGAGCTTGCACTGTTTTCTCAGTCTTTCACTACATTTTCCCAGATACCCCCACAGCAGTGGCCTTACTTAATGCCAAGAAGGCCTTTGATTCGTTAGAATGGCCCTTCTTACTCACCACACTTCTTAAATTGGGCACACCACACAATTTTGTTTGCCTGATTATGCTGTTGTACACTCAACCCACAGCCCAAATCCGAGCCACGGTTCCTTGATGGCCCCTTTTGCCACAGCGCGTGGTACTCAAAAGGGTTGCCCCTATGCCCTCTACTTTTCGTCATCGCAATGGATACCCTGGTGCGACACATCCATAAAAAACATATGTATCACAGCTTTCAATTTCACTCTGGGCTGCTTCTTCTCTCCTTATATGCTGATGATATGATGTTATTTGTATGACACACCTCAGACAACTTATTGCATGTTCTCCTTGAGATAACCCACTGTAAGTCATTCTCTATTCTCCACATCAAGTGGTCTAAGTCCAACCTCTTTTCTTCTTACAGATGCTTCTCCCCCCTTCAGAGTAAATTCCCCTTGAAATGATGCACCGTCCTGTTTCATACCTTAGTATACTGCTCCACCGAGATAAAGAACAAATCATCAACCTGGCTGTAGATAAACTGACCTTCCAGATAGATTTTTGGATTTGCCTCCGGCTGTCTATGGCTGGCCGCATTGCCTTAATAAAAATCGTAGTTCTCCCCTGTTTCTTGTACCTGTTCATCAACATCCCCATCCCACTAACAAATTATTTTCTTAATATTCTGCACAGCCTTCTCCTGAAACTCATTTGGGCTGATAGGAGGTCTGGTGTTGGCTGGAACTCGTTAGTGCTGCCATATGAGCGGAGCGGGATTGGAGTTCCACATCTACAATTATATTACGTGGCAGCACAATGCCAAATTGATCACCACTGGTTTCATGCTGATGCAGAATCTCCTATGCAAGTCTGAAATTATTGTGGCCGTCCAACCCCCCTTTCATCCCTTCTCCCCACTGGTCTTCCATTGGACACCAAGGACATTTAGGCTTTATCCACCACTTGCAGGGCATGGAGGAAGCTCCTGAGGCTTCTGGTGGGTGACCTCCCTTATTCACTATTGCTGCTTAGCGTCCGACCCCTAATTTCCCGTCACAGGGGAAATAAAAATTAGTACAACACACTTTTCTGTGACATGCACTACGCTCTTTTGGTGAACGTTTCCCTGAAGGACTAGCTATATCTGGCCACCTGCCTGTGACCTTGTACATGGATTGCTTCATGGTGCGTCACCGCCGGAGTACACTTCAGGCCACCATTCCCTCATACCCCTTGGCCCCAGCTGAATTTCCCCCCTTGACTTCTTTAAATGCTGACGATGCAGGGATAAGTGCTCTGTCGGAGACTGGGTAACAGTTCCTTATGTTAGTGATTCAATTTTAGTAACGCAAACCAAAAAAAATAAAAAACACATTTAGATGTACCGATTCTTCATTATGGGATAGATGTATCAAAGATTTTTGCATTCGCAAATGGTGCGAATCGCAAAATTCCACTGTTTGCAAATGCAAAAATGCCTTTCAGAATGCATGAAAGGCATTTGCAGAGCAATTTCAAGGAATGCACTGAAATACCCATTAGCGATTACCAGTACACATGTATCATGCATTTCCTAAATGCGAATTTGGCATTTAGGAAATGCAGTTACCACAAATTGAAGTTTGGTGGTAAGCATGTGCAATTTTCAAAAATGCATTACATATGCATTTTTAAAAATGACATGTAGTGCACACATGCCCCTGGGCATGTGTGCGCTTTACATTTCCACAAATATTTTTTGTGGGGCATCAAAGGGGGCCTTAGGCCCCCAGCAGCCTGGGATTTGCATTACCTAATATGCAAATTCCTAACAGGAATTCGCAAATTCGAAAATGCAAAACCATTCACACCTATGGGCGTACAGGCCCATAGGGATGAATGGAGTCCCATTCCCCAATTGTGATTCGCTAATAGTGATTGCGATTATAAAGAAATTGCTATTACCGTATCACAATTTTCATACATCCCATTTTGCATTTCTTACAATTCGCTATTTAAGAGATGCAAACTGGGAGCTTGATACCTCTAGCCCTATATTCTGAAAACCACCAAATACAACATTTTATACATATATGGTTGCTCCAAAGGAAGGGTGCAAAAGGAAAGTCTGGATTATAATTAAATTTCACCAAGGGGCAACTACCCCAACAACTGCCTCCTTTTAGATGAACTTGTACTTGTGTGGAAATATAAATGTATATAACCAAGCTTTTGTATAAAATGGATACTTGCAATTGATCTATTGATTTCTCCTTTTTTTCTATCAAGTCTGCTCTATACACAAGCACTTTCTTCCTTTTGCACCCTTTCATACACTCCTTTGGAGCAACCATATATCTAGAAAATGTTTCTATATTTGGTGTTTTTCAGTATATAATGAATCAGTACACCTAAATGTGTTTTTTTCTTTTTCCTTGTGTACGTTGCTGAAATTGATTTACTAACATAAGGAACTCTTCCCCAGTCTCAGACATAGCACTTATCACCACCTTCAAGTTTCAGTGGGTGGAGTTTTGGGAAATGATTAAGTTGAATTTATTGATGTAAACCATATCCGTTTTGTGGATCTTTTTCAATTGAACCACTGTTGTTACGTATCAGGAATTGCCCAAGTCCTTTTGGATTACTTTTTGGGTGACCCCATTGTTATGCAATAGGTGAGAAGGGGAGGCGGCTGGTCTCCAAACTATATCATACAAGCATTTCCCTCCTAACCTTTCATGATGAGAGGTTCCTCAGCTTGTGGAAGGCTGATTTGGTGCGATCGATTATGGACAAAATGTGGTTGGCTTGCTGTACTCAGACACATCTCATCCCACCCATTCATCACCATAAACTCATACATTACAAATTCTTGCACAGAACGTATGTCACCCTAGCTTTCCTGGTGCGTCTTGACCCCCTCAGATTCCCCGGCCTGCCCCAAATGCGGCAGCCAGATGCTGAATTTGCCCATCTGTTGTGGACGTACACCAGAGTTGGCCATCACTTGGCAGGCTGTTTAAAATAATAGATCTGGAACTTGTCCCAGATCCTTTAGTTGTACTGTTGGGATATGTGTGCGATATTCTTAAATCTGTGCATTGCTTTACCACCATTGCAGTACTGCTAGCTAAGCTTGAAATAGCACTCCATTAGAGCACCAGCCGCCCCCTCCCACCACCACCACCACCAAGCCCTGGCTTGACAGCCTGGTTTTTTGTAACACCACTAGTGAATTATATGTGTCCCTACAGCCCCTGATGTCACGGCCTAAAAACAAATGGCAAACCCTTCGTAACTACATCTTGCTTTTGGGGCACAATTGTCAGTCCTCGTGATCTACCTTGACTTACCATTTCTCCGTCCTGGTCTTCCTTACCCTCCCGCAGTCATCCTCCCTTCCCCCTCGTTTCTTCCCCTCCCCCCTCCTTTCTTCCCCTCCCCCCTCGTTTCTTCCCCTCGCCTTTCTAAGGCCCCTTCTATTCCTGGCAGTTCCAGTATTTGCTCACCTAACTGTTCATTGGATGTTTTTAAAATCTTTTTTTCATTGCGAACAACCCCGCATGTTTCGTTGTTATGCTCTGCTGTGTACTGTCGACTGTGTGCTATACTGACCTGTGTGTGCATTTTCTTACTTTCTCCGTGTAGAACACTACTGAGGTTCTGTCTCTTATTTGTGAAAATTAATAAATACAGTTTAAAAGAATGGAAGGAGCATAGATAGTTGCAACTTGTTTAAGAGTGGTTCTTCCTTGTGGTGGCGGCTTCTATGTTTGTAATTATTCTACAGACTTAATATACTTCCTGAAGGCCGTTTAGTGCTGTTAGAGATTCTTTGCACAACAAAGGAATTTTAGCATCTTAACTAGCTGCTATAAAAGCATCTATTTGGTCACCACCCAGGTTTTGTAGCTTTTTGGTAACCTATTCCTCTCCACCCTGTGCACCATTGTGTGTGGGATGCAGTTTTGTATTACAGTCCAGAAGAATGTCATTCGTTAAAGTTATTGAGCAAGCAGTCAGGTCAAATGTTCAAATGGTTGAAGTGGCTTAACCTCAAAAGGTTTTTGGCACTCCCCAGCATCGTGCACACACTTGGGAGCAAAAAACATTAACTGCCTTAATGACTACAGTAGCCCAGGGCAGGTCAGTGGAGAGGAAGGAGACACTGCTTACATTATTTTGAAATATGGGCATGGGCCTCGGGCAGCAAGGTTTATATTTTTTTACCTGTTCACATTAGAGATCACATAGCTTTCATTAAAGGTGTGATCCTCAGTAATGAGGGGAAGAAGGCGACTTGCTACATATAACATTAGTATGAGAGGAAGCCTCAGTCAGCTTCCTTGGAAAGCCAGGGAACCATTTAGACTCATGATTGTCTGGTTCTTGCCAGGCCTGAGATTAAGAAAGGTCTCAGAAATAGTAACTCCAAGAGCCGTCTATCTTGTCGGTAATTGTTAAAATGCACTTTCATTTTGTTTACTACAGATTGATGTAGGGGGTAGATAGTGAGGAAAGAATTAACACAGAGTAAGATGTCAGGTGAAATTACTCCCTGCTACTGCACCCACAGACTAACCAACATCCTGCACTCATAAGGGCTTTGCATCAAAAAGGTATCCTTTGCATCAAAACCTGTCTGATGCTGGATCCTATAAGGCCTGCACAACTGGAGGTATAATTCTGCTGTCTGAGTCTGTAGAGCTTTAGAACGTGAGGATTCCCCTGAAGCCCGCTGAGTAGAACATATAGTTCAAATAAAAGTATATTCATGTTTTATTCTATATACTTATTTAAGCATTTTTGTAACAGAACAAAAAACATAAGATAAATAAATGCAGAGAAGATTATAAACAAATGTTATATTCAAAAGTAAGTGTAAAAAGTCATAAATCCAGGATCCTTTTCATAACATACTAGACAAATAATAAGGCACTCAGAAATGTATTGAAAATTAGTTAACATAAAACAAAACATACTAAGTCAAAGGTCTAGCAGCAGCCATCAAGTTGTACCAGATTTATACGCTATCCAATGAGACTGTAAGTAATCTTCATTTAGATTCATTATATGTAAATATTTTTCACTTAGTTCTGATTAACGAGGACTAACGTTTGTCACCTATACATTGGAGGTGCCATGCGACATAAATACTGACTGAATCAGAGTAGGGGTAGTTTTTCCACTAAGGTATGATAATAACTAAGAGCCTGTTTAAGACCTTGGCAGATGGGATACTCTGTCACAAATGTGGCAGATATCCTGCCCGCCGTTTTATAAGTTCCATAGGATATAATGGAACTTAGGATGCAGTAGACGGGGTATCCGTCATGTTTGTGACGGTGTATCCCATCCGCCAAGGTCGTAATCAGGCCTTTAGTTACTTGCTGCATCTAACGCAACACAGCATTGCACAACAAAGTCCCAGTTTAGAACAGTATTGCAAGTTTTCCTTCCCCAATTTTAGTGTCCTTTCTTGGAACGAGCTTTATCTCTCAGCAATATGATCACTGATCAGCCTTCTTCCCTCCAAGCAGGCTTTAAAAAATATAGGATTAGCAACCAATTGCATTTCTGTTTGGACATCTGGTTACAACTGTTGGCAAACAGACAATTTTGTCTTGGTGATCAGTTTAAGAATAAAATGGCCTTTTAGAATTTATGTTGAACATTTAAAAATTACATTTTGAAAAGTCAAATAAGTATCCAATTTTCAGATAGTTTGATGGTCAAAAGTTAAAAATGTTTTCTTCTGAATACTAAACGCTCTCCGATAAACACTTCTCATGCTGAAGGGAGCCCTTCACCTCCGATACTAATGCCTTTAATGTACTGCATGATGTTTTGTACGAGACCCAGGGGTGAACACGCAGGTGCACGTATGTTGTAGTGTGGATTCTTGTATCTCAAGCATCAGGTATAGTAATTCATACAGACCCAGCCTTTGGATGTATGGGTATGGATGTATGTTAGTCGATGAGGGGAATGGATAATTAACTATCATTTCCATTAATTTCCATAAACAATGAAGACCCATTGGGACCACACAGAAAATGACTAGGAAAATTGTAGTGAGTTAAAAGAATTTATTAGCATTATTCAAAACCACATCAATAAGTATTCAAATTTTAACCATCATTATTGCAGATTTAGATAATCAAAAAAGGTAATATTTCAAAATAATATAAAATAAAACATTAGTAAAAATGACAGATAGACTGCAAAATATACAGGTGTGTTATATAAAAACCCCTATTTTAAATTAATTTCAATTGAGGAAAGCATCAGGTTTAAGCATAAAGGGTAAGGTGTCAACTTCAGAAAGACAAGTGAAAGTTTCTGGTGAGAGAATAAAAGTGCTCAGGCACAAGACCTTTGCACTCAAATAGTGGAGATTTCCAGAGTTGAGAAAGGTTTTCTCACTCAAAATCATATCCTTTTAATCAAAAGCATCGTTCTAATGTACAAAGTGTGTGAGGGACATTAAGGAAAGGAGTCCCTGGAATTCAAGTATAAGCATGCTCTCATTCTAGCCTAAAGAACACAAGCTAACGTGATTCAACAAAACATTAGTTGCAGTATATCAGCCGGTTTCCACTCTAGTGAACCAATCATTTTCTACCAAGCTCTGGGAGCAGGTAAACTCCAGTATTTCTCAGGCTTTGACAATGGTGGAAACATGACTACTTCCTTGAGGTGTTTCAGAATCACATGGTTTTGACAGCTCTTCTCATCAGTTGCACTTCCTGGCATCTTCTTCTCCCAACGAGAACCTCACTAGCAGTTTTCTAATACATAACCAATACCTATTCACAAACGAACTGAAGCCTTCTAGAAAAGTACAGTCTCTGCAGTGGGAAGAAAGGATTTTATTTTTGTCCAAAACAACAGTATACATCTGAAACCAGGCATCTTAGCATTACTTTTAATTTTCTTACGTCCTCAGTCTTCATCTAGATTGCACCCCTTCCCTGGCACATCTTCTGGTTATCAATTCTACATACTTTACTTACTCCAATTTTCCCCTTCTAGCCTTTTCTTCTTTTGTCCCTCCAGACTCACTCGTCCTCTTCTTGCCACTCCAGACTCCCACATCCAAGCCCCTTTCTTCCACAATCATGTCCCCCAGTTTTCAAAGTGCCTTATGTCCTTAATTTTCTCATTCAGCACCCACTTCCTTCCTCCATCTCTGAATTCTCGTTGACGTCTGCTTTGAGCCAACTTTAGGTGGGGGACTTACATGTAGTAAAACAGAAGGTTTGGGCCTGGCAAGTGGGTGCACTTGCCAGATAGAAATGTCAGTTTAAAACTGCTCACACAGACAACGCAGTGTCAGGTATGAGACATGTTTACAGGGCTACTCATGTGGGTGGCACAATCAGTTCTGCAGGCCCACTAGTAGCATTTGATTTACAGGCCCTGGGCACACCTGGTGCACTATGCTAGGGACATATAAATGCAGTATGCCAATCATGGAAAACCAATCAACAATACAATTTAGACTGGGAGCTCTTGCACTTTAGCACCGGTCAGCAGTGGTAAAGTGTCTAGGATCCAAAGCCAGCAAAAACAAGTCAGAAAAAAGGAGGAAGAAGGAAACAGGTTTGGGATAACCCTGCAAAAAGGGCCAGGTTCAACAACAATCATAAATAAACATAAAAATATATGATTTTAAAATTGTACTTCCTTTGTGGAATCAGCTGGTGACTGGTTGTCCACCTTGTTGGTTGGACATCCCACTTTAAGGGATTTCTGTCTTTTTCATTTTATTTGCGAATTGCAAATACATTGCTTGTGCCTTCCCTGGATAAAAATGCCAGAGAAGGTGGGGGTTGGGGTATGCCTCATGCCAATTCTTCCAATTTGGTCAGTTGGTTGCCACGGCTAATTGTATTTTAAAGTGTTGTGTATTAATTATGATTAATAGGGCTTGGAGTACCTGGGAATGCCACGCATTGTAGCAATGTACAATTCAACTTTCACCAATCACTCCAAATTGAGGTGCCCACGCATGGAATCTTTTTACCCCTGGTGCTACAGAATGCTGTTCAAAACAATACTGTCAATGAAAATGTGTGTCAACCACAAGTCCATTGAATAGTTGTCTTACATTCATGTCACTGAGACGCAACTCCTCATCAGCCACATACTGCCTGAACCATACAAGTGCTTTGAAGCATACATACTAATTTCTACCACTGAATTAACATCACGCTGCAACCTCAAGGGTGGTCTACAACACTTTAGACCTTGTTTAGGAAATTGAAAAAAATGCGTACTTTTAAAAGGCCACTGTCTTTTTGTCTTTTAATTGATTTTCATATTCTAGGCTATCTAGGAGGTGTTCCACATGATGGTTTCAATGGTAAGACCATATTTTCTAGATTACATAATGCATTAGGTGCCCAAACAGCAAGAAACGTCATTGCTTGAATGTAAAATACAGAATATATGTTTACCTCTATTGGAAATATTGTCTTCACATTGACTTACTTTAACTGATATATTTCCCATCTTTAGTGCATTGCAAAGTGTTTTTCAACTTTAGAACTTCATTCAAACTTCTTTCAAAGTTTAGACATGCAGGGTCACTTCATGAGCATGTCACCTTATGGGAAATATGTTTTGTTTAAAATAAGATTAAAACCCAGAAGGGAGCCAGACCAGTTTCTGCATCTTTCTAAAAGAAGCCGTTTTGCCAGCCCACACACCATATTTTGCACAGTGGCAATATTCAGCAGAGTTTGTTCTCTACATTATGAGCCAGTTGGTTTATTGAATAATTATGACACATGTTTTCTTATTATATCACAAGAAGTTATGTTTGTACTTAACCTACTGCCAAACACCGCATTTAAGATTTCACCAGCAAGATTTCAAATGATCACGTTCTTGAAGGATTAAAAATAAGTTTATTTTCTTGTGACATTAAACACATTTCTGACAGAATGTGAGGTTGGAGTCTGTTAGTCATTAAGAAAACTCTTGTTTGCCTCAGAGAAAAAACTTGACATCTATGCTTCACCATCTGTGATGAATTATGCTTTTTAGTGGCGAGCACAAAGCGCTCCGTCCCCTATTGTAATCTCTCTTTGGGTTTCTAACCGCGCCCATGTCACGTCAGTCACTTTCATTGGTTCGTGGGCTTGCCTTTTAAAATCCACTTGCTTTCATTAGTGAAAGGAATGCATACATCATGCCTTTTCCAGTATTTAGCCCATCTGCACAGCACCGGTAAACTACTGAAAACTTACGAGGCATGGATTCCGGACTACTTTATCCTTTTATTTTCCATGCGGCGCAATCACGCTGGGGTTTACATAGCGCTGTTTTCAATTTCAGCGTGATCGCGCTGCATTTTACACAGCGCGATCATGCTTCGTTTTTTTCTTTTAATTTGTGTGGCAAGAAATGTCTGGTTAGGAGTTTACAACGCTAATAGCTCTAACTCGAGCAAATGTGAGACCAGTTGCATTGCAAATGCTTGTTCTTCTTGTGGAGCCTTCAGCCATACCAGCCTGACTGTTTCTGCTATCAGAGGTTCAGCAGGGTCGGGTCTGGTTGCTACCTGGATGTGAGACTGTGTGCGGATATTTACAGATGTATACTATTCCTTTATCGTTGTAACTCCCCTTATGCACTCTTATTCTATGGTTGTCTATTTGCCTATTGTGTGATGGGTTTGAGGGCCTTCTGCTGCTCAGTTTGGAATTCTGCACTGTTGTCTGGTGTTGAATATCCAGCATCTCGGTTGATTGGGTGCGTTCCTGCCTTCCAGGTTGCTGTCCTTGCAGCTTTTTCTGCTGATGTCGCCAGGAGGCATTGGTTGTGAATTCTGATGGCCTGTTGTGCTGTGCTATCCTCTCTATCAGTCTTTGGGATCTTGCTCCCTGTCTCTGTCCTCTCGGGTTGAGGGCTCGGGTGTCCAGCTGTAATGCACTGTTCACCTTTTGCGCTCACCTCTAAAAAGGACACAGGTAGCGAACAGTGCATGTATGCACTATCCTTCAACCACCAGAAGCCACAGAGAGAGAGAGCACAAGGCCCAAAAGCACTCAGCCCTAAATAACAAGAGAACACCCAACATAAAAAACACGGAGAAAGGTGGCACCAGGCCAAATTTGCATATCTCAGTGGGTATGCAGGCACAAGGAGCATATCCCCCCACACCCTCCCATCTGGGATAAAACCACAGAAACTTAATCGGTCCCTACATCAGTACAAACGTCAAACAGCAAAGATAAGAACGCAGTGAAAGTTGGCTCACAAAGCCACAACCCAATCTCTGAGGAACAAGTCCGGTAATAGGGACCGAAAGACACAGGAACAAAGACACAAGTTGTTATATGAAATGTTAAGGAAGCCAAAACTCGAGCTGCAATGGAACAATGTTCCGAATATCTGAATCAAATAACAGAGGACATAAAACACCAGAGGTGCAAGGATGCGCTAGAACACATCCTAAAAATCCAAAATACAAACACTGACAAATGTTATCCCAGTTACGTCAGCAGTTATCACCTAGGCAGGGCTTGAACCATAGTCCTGAATGCAAAACTGAAACCACAGGCAAGCACCTGGCACCATCGAACCCTAGCTCCTGACCGTCTGCTAGCTGGTCAAGTCCACACATGTATACAGCAGTATGAAGTGCGCAATAGTGCCCACAGCACACACTAGCTGGTAAAGGTGCACACAACAGTGTCCCTTGTAGGCACTGAACATCCCTTGTGGGCACCCTGGTAGCCACTTCCACTGCAGCACTCGCCAGGCAGAAAATGCAGAAGCGCACCACCGCAGGGCAGGCCAGAAACCTGTGCCAACATTGTCGATCCCCATAGGCACAAAGCCGCCCTTGGGATGCTGAAATCCTGACCCCATATCGCGCTGCACCGCAAGCAGGAACAGAGAGGTGCATAGCAACGTCTCCAGGCCCATGAGCAAGCCACTCCCAGTCCTGATGCACTGCCTTGTGGATGCTGACCCCTGCCAACAAAACATCAAAACAAGCCACAAAACAAAGATGTAGTCACTGCTGTGAGGTAGCAACACCGCCTGCCACAGAGGAGTCCCCAGTCCCCCTGCAACCAAGACACATCCCCTAGCTGGAGGCAAGGACAGCAAACACCTGGTTCGGGCACACCTGCAGAGAGAAGGAAGTGGGAGTAGAAACTGGCGCACCTTAGACGGTCACCCCATCCCCCTCTTACTGAGTACTGCTGCCTCCCGTATTCCCTGAAGGACAGTGGAAGGGGGAACAGAAGCTGCCACACTGCAGGCAGACACACCCTCCCACACATTCCAAACACTGTGCCAGCTCCCTAATTCACTGCATGGTGGTCGCACCGCAGGCCCATTGGAACTAGCATGTTGCAACAGGTCAGCGCGGCCTCTTGACCCCGTTGAAACCACGTGACAAGGAAAGAGCCCCCCACACATTGCTGGAGCATGCGCACCACACCTGACTAAGATTGGATATCGCTAAAAAAGAACAATAAGTAAGGAGGGGGAGAAATATTTTACGTGGGAAAGGGTTGTGATAAGAGGCACAGGGTCCTCACTAAGTTAGTCACCATGGTGAGAGGGACAAAGGGGTACTAGTATACTTATCGGTTTAACAAAGTACTGCTCTTTTTGTAAAATGTAAAAAGAAAACATAGTCACATTTTGTTCTAAACATGCATTTCACCAGATTTCACAATAACATTTAGTTGTTGCGTTTTTAATTTTTTGTGCTTTTTTCTGAAATGATATGATTTCTGACCTTTTTTTCTGAGCATTTTTGACTGAGGACTGCAGATATAACTGTGTGGAATTTTCTTCCGCTGCTAAGTAGTAGGGCACCAGGGGAGACTTTTATTTGCCTAATACAGCAATATAGAGTGGACTCCTTAAAGTTTCCATACAGTTCACATTAGGGTAACTGTCTACAGTATTTCCTTCCGTGACACAAAACTGGTAATCCGCAATCAAAAGTGGTTGAGATTAAAAAAAATAAACAAACACATGTAGACAACTAAAAAATGTACAAGAATGTATTTGTGCTGTATGCTGTCCAAAATTACATTTATTCTTATACGTATAGCATTAAAAAGAAGCGGAATGCTTAATTAAAAATGACTGGTATGCAAAAAAAAAACAATTGGAAATGTAATAAAATGAGTGAGAGTATTTGTGAATTTTTCGGAGATTATAAAAGTAACCAATCCCTTGTTTAAGGTAACTGATCAGTTCCTTGCCCAGCAAGTGTGGATGGGTTTGTGACACTGAAAGCCTCTCTTCTACTTTGTCGCTGGCAGTTATGGCTCTTGTGAACTGGCAAGGGTATGCTCCTGGTGGGGTCTAACAGAGTCATTATAGGCACAATTGGTACCTTTTCTTACACTTACCTGGAATGTCTCCTCTTTTTCTGTCATTCAGGATTGCTAACACCTCAATGAAAGTATGATAACAATTTCAGCTCCTTTGCTGTTAAGTTAGTGTTGAACAGATGTAGGCTTGAGGAATTGTCATCCTTGTCCCTCTAATTGTCGAACTGGCCTTCAGGTCAATCGGGCAATGCCCGATGGACTGGTCTTACAGGTCAGTGTGTGTTACGTTGTTTTTGGCTGCTTGTGGGCCTGTTTTGTGATCTGGGGGCTGTTTTTTACTGTTGAATTCTCTGGTATTTGCACAAACGTTACTTGCAGCGAGCACAAATGTATGCTCTCTCTCCCTACCTAGCAAAACAGATTTACAATGTGTCTTTGCAAGTTCACAATTGCCTAAGTTTGCAAACGTAGGCGCCCATTTTAGCTACATGATTCTCCAATGGAAGCCGATTTTATTTTTATGCCCGAGCGTATTTTCTGTCCCAATCTGAAATACGTTCTGTGACTGTAGATGTTAGTGGAAGTCTTTATTTTGATAAATGGCGACCAGGACAGGCATACACCACAGGGGCAGCAACTGAAGCCTAAACATTCAAATCCTAACTGTCAACTGAATCACTTGGAAAGATGCGTGAGTAGCGCGAGGAAGAAAAAGCAGGGAAAACCCCTGTGCTACTACACGGCAATCCTAATAAGGCAACAGGTTGCAAGTAATGATGATATAAACTGGTAAAAAGATATAATACTCCACACTGTCAGACACTGATTCTTTGTAGGAAAAAAGAGCTAGTTGATCAGGAGTTACAATAACTGAGACTCCTTTTGGACAACCTTGAGAAGGCTGAATAGCTGGCAAGGAGTACACGCATTCCCATTCATTACAGTGTCCTTCATGATATGTGTTTTCTCTAAAGGTAACATCAAATGTAGCCAATAAATTACTTAAATCAGTATTTGCCAAATATTAAGAGTAACCAGTCCAGGACAGTAGTTCTGAGTGCTTCCCTCTAGTTTCCTGTTTGATATCACTCCGAACCCCTCAGTGAAAAAGATCCCTGTAATCCACTGCTCCCCCGTCTATAATTCTACATAAAGTCAATACAAATCTCAGAGGTGGCTGTACTCTGTGGGCCTTGGAATCTACATAAATTACCATCGTTTTGAAGGAGAGCGATGCCATCCTCAGGAGTTTTATAGCAATAATTTGGTGAACGAAAAAATTGCAGAAATAAGATCTCACTGAAATGCCTGAAGAACGTTGCCATAGGCGAGTGACTAATATGTTTGTATTTTTCTTGGAAGAAATGAAACATTTGTGCTCATTGTTCCAACTGCGCCTGAAAAGCCTACTTTCGAAAATGATGGGGCCAGTCATATATAAGCGATAAAGCAGCGCTGGCATTTTTCTAGCGTTTTAAAAGGTTATATCTGGCAAAAGGAGCCGATAAATCATGATTCACTGCAACAACAATGCTGCTCTGGGTTATATAAATCACCAGGGAAACACTATATCTGTCACTGTGTGTATTCTCACCATTTAACAATTGGAATGGTGTGTGGAAGGAGGGCTAAATAAAAAAACAGCGGGCAAAAATAAAGTAGCAGATAAAATTAGTAAGGTCAATGTTTAGTTTTGCAGATGCATTCTTTCATCATCCCAGGGCAGATGATATGAGAAGTATGGCATAAGGGGTGACGTACGGAGTTAGTCCCATGTTTCTGCAAAAAAAGCTGTAGCAATAATCATTTCCACAGGAAGGTAGCATAGACTGCACGCTATGGTGAAATATGCATTTATTTTGAATGCACAAATGTGCCAATGCCTCGTTCATCTTTTCATTTCAGGTCCGCAAACTGTAATAATTGAAATATATTTTTCTAATCCGCTTTTCCGTTTAGAGTTCTAAGCTGCTACATTATCTACAAGAGCTTTCCACTTGAAAGTTTTGGTTGAAACAATTGCTTTGCAAAAACAATGCATTTCCCAAGAAAGTGATGTTCAGTCTGATGTATCACCCTTAAAAAATTGGCTTGAAAATTGAAAGGTAAAACCTGACAGGTTAAAAAATGACAGAGTAGTACAAACGGTTTTATTCTCTCAAGCAATTTACACTTATATGACACATGAGAACACAGATTTCAAAATAATGGATTTTTGCTTGCATCTCCAGTGGAAAGACAGAGGTGAAAGTCAACATTCCTTCCACGAGTCAAACGTAAGATATGGGCCGAAATTCAAATCCCTTCCTAATTTTCATTGGGACAGTCTCATTTTTTATGAGGCTTCCTAAACGTGTGATACTGTTTGTGAGAATGGACCCAAATCACCAACAGACAAAAAAGCTTTGACATTGGGCTCACCTCATGTGTTCACGATGGTGGACTAGTTCTTTCTCTTGTTAATTGATGGACGCAGGTGTGCTTTGGTCGTACATATTTTTGTACGTACGCAACAGTGGGAGCAGAGCAGGGCTCTCCAAACCCATTTTAGGTTTGACATCTACTGGCACTTGCATCATTCATGGCGTACACGTTATATTCTATACTTAGTGTGGAGAGCTTTGGGTTAGCCTCCTTGAACCGTTGGCTTTTTGGGCTTAGGAATCTTTAAACATTGGCTTGAGACATTGGAAGTCACATCTTGGATCAGCCTACAGTACTTTAGGATTACCTTCTTTTAACTGGCCATTTGGATGTATCCTTCTGCCTTTGTTGGCATGCCTGCGGGACTATTATACATATGGAAAGTACAAGTGTTGTCACACTTTAATTTTTTTGTCATCCCTGCTTTGTAGTAAAAAAAAAAGTTTAGTCATTTTTTAAAAACCTTTTAGATTTTGGCCCTATTTGATCCAGAGAGTCAAACCTATGAGCTTAGCCAATAATTGTTTTTGTTTTGTGGCTGATAATGTAGGTTTTTGATTCAGTAGAAATTTTAAAGCCCACTTCAGGTGCTGCATGTGCTTTAATTGCTTCACCAACAGAAAACAAGGCTTTGCTGGGTTGACATGCCTCTAACCCATATTGAGGGATGATTACTTTTTATTTTCCTGACCTATTAGTGGTGGTGGCTTGGGGATCTAAAAAGAAAGTGGCATTTTTACATGTACATTATAGAGAGACATCTTTTGACTCGCGCTTTGTGGTTTGAGCCATTGGCATCATAAACTAAAAATGCCTCGCTTTGTTCCCAGTTGATGCCAATCAGTCCAATGGTTTGTCATTGGGAACTCTTGAGAGTGACCAGCCAATAATCAACGAGGCGGCTAAAGGCACAATAGGATGACAATAATGAGGTGTGGAGCCTTCCACTGGCAGACATTTGTATCCTGAACTACTATGGGACTAGTTTGGAGTTTTTCATGGTCTTTCCTTTCAAGTTACTCCTTGTTAATAGTACTATGCTTTGAGGCCTCAGTACACTGGACACCCTCTGCATTGGAATCGTGGTCCAGTTTATATTTGTCAGAGTATCACACTTTTCTTTAGATGTAGTATGCACTTTTCCGTTTTGGACCTTGGGTTGATTGAGTTTGATTGTGTGCAATAAAGCGAGCTTCCTTTCTCGAACCCCAGACAATAGACGCTAGTACAAGGCTAAATATGTTGTTGCCTGTTATGATACATTGTTACCCCTTTTTCTAACAGCTTTTTTTCAAGGGACTAAGTGGTCCTAAACCTGGAATCTGTGACTGTTTAGACAATTATATAATATTGAAGAAACTAAATATACCAACATATCAAAATTAAAAAAATATAAATCCTTCTTTAACTTGAAGGAATTTGAAATTGAAGGCTAAAACTTAAGTTGTATGTTTAGATTGAATCGTGGGATGGGTGTCAGAACAGCAAACAATTGCTGCAATGGACGGTTAGTGACCTGAAGTGAAACTCTGATATGTGCTGACAAAAAGAAAGTGAGCCAAAAACTGACACTTCCTTGGTCTTTAAGAAATAAAGCCCACGTTTTGAAAAGCTGCAAACGTCTTATTAAATGTTGATTTATAGTCTTTTGTTTGTGAAATAAATGCAATATTTTATCATTCGTTTTTTTTATGCATGCTTGTTTCTGTATCGTTTGTATTGTTTTGAGATTTACTAAAGGAATATGGGTCTCTACGATGTTAATATTCATGGCGAGCTATCTTTTTGTGTTGATGGTCATGTCAGAGTGAGTTTTGTGTCTCAGTGGTATGTGTAATATCAGCAGAATGTCATATTTCCCCAAAGTCTGAAATGCCATAGTCATATCAATATTCCTAATTATCTACTTCACCTGAGGTACAATCGTCATGTCAGTAAATGCAGCGCTGACATCTTGAAAAGCGCCATTGCCACGGAAGTAGCTAAGATTGCCCCTTGAAAGTAAAATGCCCTTCCAGTGTCTACATTTGCTTACGACATGTAAAGCATGAAAGCAGGCAAGTCAACCATATTGCAAATGCACCATAATTATGTCAGTATCCTCAGCTGCTCTGGGATGTATATCAACTTAGCTATTCCTGTATCCAGACGCTTCCCCCAACACCTAAAACATCAAAGCCATACCAGTACTCTCCGTTGCCCAAGGAGATAGTGTCATAGTCATGCCTGTAACTCTAATTGGCCTCATCTTTGTAAACTTAATTTTCTAAAATAGTGTCTACATTTGCTCTCTCAGTAATTAAAATACCATGTCTTTGAAATTGTCCAAACCCCTCTCTGTAGCATTTAAGAAACCACAGTCATCACAATACTTCCAGTTGCCAGCCAGTGTGGTGAACGCCGCAGGCGTCCCACAATCATTGACTCATGCAGTGTCTTGCTTAAGCCATCTAGCAGAATGTGCAGTGGGTCACCTTGAGTGATCTCTCCACATCACAGTCTGTGGTTTTGGGCCGATCTGATCTGTGAGAAACGAGCACTGGGCCTGCAGGCTAGGGCACAAGTGGTGGTCCACTTGTAGTTCCTGAGTTGTCAGAAAATTGAAGAGGGTATCAAGTGATGTAAAGTACATGCATGCCCTGTACAAAGAGCTTGACGCTGTGATTTATTGTGTTCCCTGCCTTTCAGCTTTTCTGCACAAAAGAAAACAATAGTTTCATATGCACAATGTTGCTGCCCCTATTTCACATAACATCTACCAAATACTGTGGCTCGCTGATTATATTTGCGTCTTAAAATCATCATTATTTGGTAGAAACTGAGGTTGTCTTAGTATTTGATTTTATTGACTTTAAACTATGTAGCGTAGATAATTAATATGTCTTAATGAGCTATCGTATTATATTTCATTATTTTCTTCATTTTGCAACACATTGATAATGCTTGAATAATGGTTTTACTTAATTAGTAGCTGTTTAACATCTGAACTCAACAACTGAAATGTGGCCTGTTAACCTTTGCAAAGGGTCTGCCAGTGTGCACTACCATTTGGGGTGAATTTATTTTAGTATTGTCTTATGTAGAAACGTGTACATGTTGATTCTGTGGCAAGCTCACGGAATCCATAATTGTGAGGAAAATGCTACGGCTACTGAATAACAGTAGTTCAGCGGCCCTTGATATACAATACACATTCCAAAGTAATACAAGTTATTATTTATGAAAACATTTAGAACGTCATTTAATAACCTGTTATTCAGCTCTTCAGTATAACCGAGTTTAACTGCTTGTCCTTTAAAGATATTGCATATAGGCAACTTGATAATGTTCATTTTCTTACACAATCGGGGCCACAAATTTAATTTGCCTGTCTTTGTGTGTGAACTGACTTCAACCAATACTTACATCTGTCGCAGAGACAGAATGTAAACATAAAGTGCTCTATGTTCTCTCTCTGCTCTTGTCAGTATAAACTCTTGTCTGAACGATGTTGCCCAAAACCTCAACAGTTGTAGCAGCAGCAAGTAAACCTATACAGTGTTTAAAAGATATACAAGCAACAGGCAATAATTTCACCTGAAATTGTATTCGTCCATTTTACTCTCTCCCCCGCTCATATCGGTTATTAATGATTGCAGTTCATGACTTCAAATACTTCAAATATTTAAACTATGGAAATGCACACGTTCTTATGAAGCCTCGTCACTTTCTTCAACCAATTCTTAAAATATTGTAGTTCCTTGTTTGTCCACCATATACTAGTAGCCTTGTTTGTCATCTCCAGCTCTGTACCTTTAATTTCCAATTCTACTACTAACCACATCTCTTTGCCGTAGAGGGCCTTTCTGTGTGGTCCCTGGAGTTGCAGCCACCCTCCTCCCCTGGTACAGGTAATTCCTGCGGGGGCTGATGAGACATTACAGATGAATCCCTAGGGTCCCCAGAGAAATGAGGAATGACAGATAACTCACTGATTACAGATCCAGTTCTGACACGGATTCCTCATTTTGCCCTGGATTGTAGCTCAGGCTGCAGCTTCTTTCAGAAATCTACATCTCCATGTTATTATTTTTAATACAATTATTTGAATTTGTAAAGTGCGACTGCTGCCTCGAAGACGTCTTGGTACTATTAACCACAGCATTAGCAAGTGAACTGGTACAAGCCAGTTAAGCAGGTGTAGAACCCATGTCTTCAGCACCTTTCTGAGTTCTAAAAGATCATTGATGCAGTGGAGGTACTGTGGAAGATTGCTCCAAACGTGGGCAGCTTGAATAGAAAAGGCTCTGCCTCTGGATCACGCTCTTCTAAATTTTGGTTGACAGAGTAAGTTGTGATCAGCCAAGCGCAATAGGCATCTGGGAAAATAGCTCTGAAATTTGTGTTGACAGGGTACATATACAGATGACATAAATGACTTTTTGAAACAGAGAGCTTTGAATGAAATGCTTTTTGATACCGGGAGCCAGTGTAGCCAGTCAAGAGCCTTGGCGCAGTGGTCTGACTTGGCAGAGACAGTGCAAGTCTTGCTGCAGCCAATTCAATACATTATAGTCTTTTGACTAGGTAGTCTAGCGCTCCCAAAACAAGTGCATTGTTTGATACAGATTCGTGTTGTTACCATATATCTTGTAATTTCATTAGGGTCAGTAGCTGGTGTTTTTGGCCCCATCAGAGTTAAAAGGGACCATGTAATGAGCCTTGTTGTTACCTGTGCCTTATACCAGTGGTTCCCAACCTTTTGATTTTTGTGGACCCCCGCTTTAGCATTAATAGAACCCAGGGACCCCCACTGAATCATCATGGGAATCCGATGACCCCCGCCTGAGTCATTACTGGAAGCTGGGGACCTAATTTGCCAATATTTGTTAATATTTTTTTAATTTTCTATGCTCTTGTGGACCCCCTGAGAAGGCTTTGCGGACCCCAGGGGTCCCCGGACCACAGGTTGGGAACCACTGCCTTATAATATTGAACTATGGGGCCTTCTGCTCTTCCACGCTGTTTCTCATTGAATCATAACAAGAATTCACCTTTTTGTATGTGTGTTTTGTTAGATCCCAGGTCACGAATAATTGTACCCCTGAACCTGCTCCAATACGGTGTCCTCTGATTTCATTTGAGTGTTTGTCTTTCTTAGCGCCTATAATCGTACATTTAGCCAAAATCTAAAAATGTTTGTGATAATATGCACTTCTGTCTACACCACGCCTCTTGGCAGATGGGGAAATATTTTGTAACCTCCTCATTCATTCTGTATTGTACTGACAAAAATGTACCTGGGTGCAGGTATTTAAAGGCATTAATCAAATATTTAGCACATAAATTGGTATTTCCGATTTCCTTTAGTGTAGGCCACGGTTTTCCCTTTTTGTCCTAGCAAATGCTGTCTTCAGATCAATGAACAGATTCTATTGACTTCTCTAACAAGCTGCACATATTTCATTAAAATTAACGGCAGTTGAAAATATGCTCTGTAATGCCCTCCACTCTAGTAAATCCGACCCTCAAGAGGTCATTATTTCCTGTTATTTATTTCTCTAGCCGTTTAAGTGTTTTAGCTTCCCTTAGGTCTTGGATAAGAAGTCAGTTAGGGAGCTGCTGTGGTAATAATTATCTTGGTTTTTCTTTTCCCTCCTTTCTCTTCTTTTCTTTTTATAAATTAATTACAACAACCACCACGAATTTGGGACTCTGTTAGACCGCAGCACAACGTGGACTGTTCAAAGGGGCACACGTAGTCCCTACAACATTAATCAAGCCAACTGGGAAGTGCTTGTTTGCCTCTTTGGGATAACCCAACCGTTTAGCAACTAGCCAGACTTGAAAATAAAATAAAATGTTCTGTGGTACTAGGCATAATCTCATGTTGGCCATGATGGTGACTGATAAATTTTGCACAAGGCAACTCTATCATTTGCAAGGTTTTTAAAGGTGTAAACTCAAGTGCACCTCTATTTCCTGGAAGCACTTCTTTCTGTAATTATATACACATTCTTACATTCCCATATTTAGAGCAGAGTTAAACAACCGCAGGGAACAATGCAGTTGACATTTTCAGTAAAACGATTACCGGGGATGGGCCTGGTGTAGCATCAACTGTCTGCTTGGCGCTGTGAGATGAAATATAGAATTAACTAATGTCCTTGACAGATAGATACATGGGACCACACAGAGTTGTTAAACAATGGCAGTACATTCGACCAGAGAGCTGCACTCGCATATATTCTCCAAACACCCATAAAGCAAAATATATATTTTCTTCGGTAGAAAATGACTTATTTCATGAATTGGGAATACCACCTAAACAGTTTTTGTTTGAATTCCAGCGAATAACAAATACTTGTGACAAAGGCGGGGATACACATTCTGCCCCTGTGAGAGTGAAAGCCTGCTCAAAGACTCCTAACACATTCAAAGTGGACGTAAGGTGTATTGCATTAATTGTGGTGCTCTATGAGATAAGGTGAAGAGTCGTGTATCTTCGGATGTACGGTTGGCAGAAACTATAACTACAGAGGAAGGGTACATTCTGATATATTAACAATTAGATGAATGGTAAATTCCTGTAGCCAAATTAGAAAACATATTTACATGTCCATGGTCATGAGTAAGGCAATGCTTGGTGTAACCGCCTTTTACCACCTTAATAGGAAAGCAGATTTAGGGACGTGTTAATGTGTAACAAGAATGTTTGTGCAGATATGTTGTGCTGCATTTTCATGGTGAGGATTTTTTTGTGACACATTTGTGCATTTCATTGTTTGGTGTTGTATTGTGGTGGTTATGTTGCATTCTCTTTTGCCTTTTGTGTTATGTTATGTCGGGTTAAGTTTTAGTTTTGTCATGATTTATGTTATGATATTGTGTTAAGATTTGTACATTAGAAGTGTCTACAAATGCTGCATTTCAGGGAGAAGCAGCAGATTTCTTTAACTTTCCAGTTACAGAAAACCATTTACCACTGTATATCCTGGGAAAAACAAACGCTGCTCTAGCTTTTCCACTATTTAAGACACCAGTTATCTCAAAACTGTGGCAGAGACCTGCCATAAATGAGCACTTCCAGTGCCCTCTCTGTGTCTCTGTGTTACAGCCACTGTCGCCCATGAAGCACCATCGGTCAAAATATATCACTACAGAGACTCAACCGGAAGCAATCGGTGCTGGTAAAATGGATGTTGTCTAAATGGCATCGCAAACTCTACCCCTGAGGGAGTCGGAGGACTTACAGTGCGCTCCTCTGGTCTCTTGATAAGCAGAAACAGTGAGTGGAAACACTATTCAGGCTTAATTGCAAATATCCAATGAAATATTTCTTGTTCTACGTCACGGCAGGCTGCTATCTCAGTTTAACAGTTGAGAGATATGTGTGTGAATGTAACTCAGCGTTTCCCTTTGGTCACCACCACCTCATAGAGCTCCCCGACAACCCCCAACCCAAAGCAGTTCACTTGCATGGCGGCAAGCAAAAGTTGCCTGTGTGGATAAGTATGAAACCATCAGGGAGGAAACCCTTCCCATCAACTTCTGAACAGCAGGGTGTTCATAGCTATTCTCACTACAACAAGGTAACATACAAGGGACCATCAAAGGTAATTGAGAGTGCAAGACAGATGACGGAAGAAACCTGAACATGATGTTGCCCTCTTGCACTACTATCAATGTTAGGGCAAAATTGTGCTATTATTTTTGCTCGTATTTGTGGTGTTTTCCTTTATTTGTAAATCATAATTAAGGACTGTGCCTCAGAATCTACCATTTGTTCAGTGACTTTGAATTCTAAGGGTTAATGAGATGCTTATAAAAGAGCTAAAACACTGCAACGTAGAACCTTCCCATCACAGATTTTGTTTTTTTAAAGGCAATTTGTGACATGTTAGATGGAGACCTGGTGAGAACTGTTTCACTGGTAAATGGGATTATTAGGCCACTATATGCAAAAACGCAGCCTGTTTGTAGAGAAGCCAAAATCTATGTAAATGACCTCCAAATTAACCGTATTTAGATTTGACAGGTACACATCAAAATTGCATAACCTGAAAACCTAATTAATTTTTGATAAATCAGTCAATGATCCAGCCACAGCCGCATGTGACGTAGCATGTTGAGTGTACAAATATTTGTGCACTATATGCATGGTATAAAATACAATTTGGTTCTGCATCAAGGGGCTGATCCAGAACAAAACAACCGGCGGCAGGTAGCAATTTAAAGGTTTAAAGTTGCTGGGTATAGGTGTCGTGAGCTTGCCTAGTTAAGTTTGAAATTTACCAGAAAAACGGTTATAATGCTAGAAGCCTCGATGATGTAGAGGATGTGGCACATTTCTCAATATTGAAGTAAAACAACTTTAATACGTTGTAGCTGATGCTAAGACGACTCAAAGGTTTTTCCTTTAAAATTAGCGGGAAATGTAACAGAAGAGAAGGAGAGCAGTCACATTTTAAAGACTAAAGTTTTAGGACCAAGCTTTTTCGTCTTGCTCTTAAGTTTTGTAGGATGCCACTTCACAATGATTATACCAGACGTGAAGAACAACAACTAAATCATATGAAGTAAGTACAACAACAGAAGAGTTCAAGTCAATGAAACGTATCATGACATTCTTTTGACCAAGAATACACCACCACATTCCAAATTCTAAGCACAGATTAAACATTCCACCAAAAACATAACTCTTAAGAACATACTGCACAGGGCCACAATAGAACATTGCATGTTTAATTTAGGTTATTTTTCACTGTTAATGTGGCCATGGTTGTCAAGTCTAACTAGAGTTCAGCTGCAATGACCTGTTGGCCATCCACGTCAAGAAACATATTTTACATAAAAATGATAACCCTTCTATTAAGCTCAAGTATTGTTTACCGAGACTGAGAGCTATATAACTTTTTAGAAAGCTTCATAACTTTCTTTGTTAGCGTAGGAAATTTGAATCACAGAAAGTCATGCAAAAGTCACAAATAAAACATTTCTGCTATGCAAAAGCAGTTTGGAAGTTGTTGACGTTAGGAAGTCAGGCAAGTGCTGGTCATGCAGAGTTAAGAAAAGAAAATGCACATTTAAAATGCAGCATTTAATTAGGCCAACAATTCACTGTTAGAAATGGGGTCTCTAGTTGGCAGAGTTATACTCCCATGTCCAAATAGGGACCACAATCCTAGTCAGGGTAAGTCACACACAATCCAAATTATCCTGTGCCCACACTGGTAGCTTGGCACTGAGAAGTCAGGCGTAACTTAAAAGGCAATGTGTAATGTATTTGTGCAATAAATCATTCAGTAACACAGTGAGAACACCACAGAAAGACACCACACAGATTTAGAAAAATATAAGATAGTTATCTGATTAAATTAAGGTAAAAAACGATCAAAATGTGTTAATCACAACGTGAAATATCACATGTGTAATGATAAGAAGAGTCTTTAGTTCTTAAAAGCAACAATTGTCTCTCGCAAGCACAAAGTACCTGGTTTGCGTCAAAGTTGCATACACGGGGACCGCAGAGGAGGAGATGCGTGAAATAAGGTAGGTGTATGTCTGTTTTCGGGGTGCGCACAGACAATGCGTCAATTCCTTTCGACGAGGCAAGGGCTTTGCGTAGATTTCCGGCATGCAGGTTTGAATCCTCACTGCAATGCGTGGTCTTTTGATGCCCAGGGACAATGCATGGAAATCCTGGGCATGCGAGGCGAAGTCACAGCTGTTGTGTCGATCTGGCGGGTGATGTGGCGGAAGTTCTGGCGCATGGCTGGCGCTGTGTCGGTTCGTCTTGCAGGAAGTCAGACTGCGTAGTTCTGGCTCGACGATGCGTCGATCCAGTGGGCTGTGCGCCAAAGTTCCGGTCGGAATGTGAGCGCTGCGTCGATCTCCACTCGGGGAGCTGGGCAGACTGTGCGTCGATTCCGGCAGGCTCTGCGTCAATTTTTGCCGCACAAGGAGTTTTTTTGTAGAGATGAAGTCTTTTTGGCTCTGAGCCTTCAGAAAACAGGAGGCAAGCTCAATCCAAGCCCTTGGAGAGCACTTCTCAGCGGAGCCAGAGGCCAGCAAGGCAGCAGGGCAACAGCAAGGCAGCAGTCCTTCACAGCATTTGGAGCCGGCTTCCATGTTGTGGCCGACAAACTCGGTTTCCGCCCGCTGGCCCATCGGGGATGTCGAAATGGCCACCGCGGGAGTGCGGCCGTACGGCGGTTACAACTTGATGGGCGGCGGTTGCCGCCCGCCAATGTTGTAATGAGGGCCATTGATTGGAGACAGGCTGTAAGGCACTGATGGTTTTAAGTGCAGAGAAATGCTCACTTTCTAAAAGTGGCATTTATAAAATAGTAATATTAAATCCAACCTCACCAATAAACCGGATTTTCTATTACCATTCTGGCAGTACTAAATTCGACCTGGTTACCCCTTTCAGATCAGAATCTACTACTCAAAAAGTATATATGGGCAGTCCTAATGCTAGTATATGAAAGGAGCAGGCTTCACACTAGTGTAAAACGAATTTAGGAGTTTTTTTGCTACCAGGACACATAAAGCACATATGTACATGTCCTGTCTTTCACCTACATAGCACCCTGCCCTATGGATTACCTAGGTCCTACCTTAGGGGTGACCTATATGTAGAAAAAGGGAAGTTTAAGGCTTGGCAAATACTTTTAAATGCCAAGTCGGATGGCAGTGAAACTGCACACACAGGCCTTGCAATGGCAGGCTTGAGACATGGTTAAGGGGCCACTTATGTGGGTGGCACAGTCAGTGCTGCAGGCCCACTAGTAGCATTTAATTTACAGGCCCTGGGCACATGTAGTGCATTTTTCCTAGGGACTTACAAGTAAATTAAATATGGCAATTGGGTATGAGCCAATGTAACCATGTTTTTAGGAAGAGAGCACATACACATTAGCACTAGTTAGCCGTGGTAAAGTGTCCAGAGTCCTAAAGACAGCAAAAATGAGGTCAGAAAAAGAAGAAGAGGAAGGCAAAAAGTTTGGGGTGACCCTTCAGAGAGGCCATTTTCCAAAACTCTCCGTTGGTGTAGGTTTGGAAAGAACCATGTCAAAGTTTGTGTAATAGAATTTAAAGTGTCTTTGCCTGTAAACTAGACTAAGGAATATACTACATAAAATAGCATGGGAAATTGGAATATGCTGATATAAAACCTGTTCATCTGCTTAGGATGGCATGTGTGCACAAGCATAGCAGTCCTTGACATCATTCAGTCCGTTTTTATAAAACACAACTATTCACCCATTTGGGTCTCAAGGCGATGGTGGTGGGTCTGTGCCTCATTCAAAGAACCATGTCTTGAGGTTCTTCCTGAAGATGGTGAGTGATGGGCTTTGTCTGAGGTGCGTGGGTAGGTTGTTCCAGCTCTTGGCTGCAAGGTAGGTGAAAGATCTTCCTCCGACTGTGGTTTTCCAGATGCGTGGAATGGTGGCTAGTGCCTGCTGGGTGGATCAGAGGGGTCTGGTGGGGTTATGGAAAGAGATGCCATGATTCAGGTAGGCCGATCCGATGTTGCGAAGGGCCTTGTAGGTGAGTAGTTTGAAGTTGATTTGCTTCTCCCCTGGAAGCCAATGGAGGAGACTCAGGTGTTGGGAGATGTGTTCCTGGCGGGGGAGGTTCAGGACAAGTCTGACGGTGGCATTTTGGATGAGTTGTAGTTTCCTGATGTTCTTTGCAGTGGTGCCAGCGTAGAGTGCATTGCCGTAGTTGAGCTTGCTTCTGACTAGGATGTAGGTGACTATCTTGCGGGAGTCGTCCGAGATCCATATAAAGATTTTGTGGAGTTGGCGAAGGGAGTGCTATCAGGAAGAGGTGACTGCGTTTACCTGTCAGATCATTGTTAGGGAGGAGTCGAGGATGATTCCCAGGTTGCAGGCATGGTCATTCAGAGAGGTGGGACGCTGAGCGATGTGAGCCACCAGGAATCACCCCAGGCTGAAGTGGAGTTTCTAAAGATGATGAGCTCGGTCTTGTCTGAGTTGAACTTGAGGCAGCTTTTCCTCATCCACGCGGCAATGGCTTTCATTTCAGTGTGAAAGTTCTTCTTGGCTTTGTCCGGGTCTTCAGTGAGGGATATGATGAGTTGTGTGTCATTGACATATGACACGATGTTCATTCCGTGGCCTCTGACGATGGCTGCAAGCACGGCCATGTAGATGTGGAAGAGCATTGGGCTTCAGGGAGGATCCCTGAGGGACTTCACAGCTGACTCCTGTTGGTTTTGATATGAAGGGTGGGAGCCTGACTCTGTTCTTCCGGTGGGGAAGGAGTGAATCCATTGCAAGACTTTTCTGCAGATTCCTGCGTTGTGGAGTCTTGTGCATACGGTGCTGTGGGAGACTGTGTCAAAGGCTGCTGAGAGGTTGAGGAGTATGAGTGCCGCGGTCGAGGAGTCTGTGGATGTCATCTCTACAGTCAAATTTCTATCAATAATTGTTTGCAACAGCAAGTTATGTTTTCTTTGGTAAAGTTGAAAAATATCAATATCTTCTTCTTCAGGTTAATTTTCCAGCACACTTCCTGCTGTTTTCATGATCAGAACTACTTGATAGGGGCTTTTCAAACATAGCTCAAGACAGGACTTTGTTATGTGTTTCTTGACTAAGACCCAGTCTCAAGTACTAAGGTCTTGGCACTGCTCCTGGTGTGGATTTGCAGTGACAGCTTCAACCGGTTAGGAGACAGAATGTATACCACATGAGCCAGACCCTTACAGCAATCGAGTACCATGTCATCTGTAATATTCACAAGTGCATTTGCTGGAACTGCAGGTAATCTCATTGCTCTGCCCATCTTTATTTCATGTTTTGATAAAACAGTCTTTATGTCAGGTGTACTTTGTAGACTCATCAACACTAGAGGTAAAGCATCAGGCCATTTCAGTCAAGTGGAAGAACAAACTTTTGTGAATCTTTATTTAATCAACCTCTTTAAGCTGCTTCAGTATGCCTGAAGGTTCTGGTTGATAACTGCAGTGTAGCTTCTGTTAAAGTTGTAATGCTGCTCACAACATTTTTATAATCTCACTATCGAAGTGAGTGCCTCAATCTGACTCTAGAGAAACCAGTATACCAAACCTGGGCACCAACTCCCTCAACAATAACATTGTTACAGTGAGACTATCATTTCTCCTTTTTGGGTAAGCTTCCATCAATCAGGATAAGATGCAGACAATCACCAGGACAGATCTCAGCCCATTACAAGTAGACATATCAAGGAATCCATCTGCATCCTGTTGAAAGTACCATCTGATTTCCCTGTGTGACTCAATGTGACCTGTGTTTTGTTTGCGTACATTTATCTTTTGACATGTTACAGTCCATGACATAATTCTTCTGCTTGTGCTCTGAATCTGAGATTAAACCAATATTGCTTAAAGGGTTGTATCATGGCATCCCTTCCTAAATGAGTCACTCCATGGAAATGTCCGTCATTGGTGATAGTAAACTATCTGGCAGCACTAGTCTTTGTCCGTTGAAACCCAAACATCATACTCATCTTCCCAGCATCCTGCTCTAATCCATCCCTGTTGTTTCTATATCTGGTGCATTCTATTGCATTCGTCTCACTTTGTCCCAATTGTCAGCAGTGCTCATCATCATGGAAAAGTCAATTACTTGCAGAGATTCATTTGTGAATGCTTCATTAAATTTACAGGCCACAATTGCACAATAGCATGCCACTTCATCAGCGTACCTGTTGCCAACTGTGACATAGCCATTGTTGCTCCTGTGTGCTGCACATTTCACTACAGCAATTTCATTTGAGAATTGTAGAGCTTCCAATAAGTTATTTTTGTGTTCCCCATTTCGAATGGGTGATCCAGATGAGGTCATGAAACTTTGCTGTGACCACAACTGCCCAAAGTCATGGACAATACCAAATCCATACTGACTGTCAGTAAATATAGTCACTCTCATTTGGGCCTTTCAATTGCAAGTTCTGGTAAGAGCAATTAATTCTGCAACTTGTGCTGAGGAAATTCCTTGAATCCATGAAGTTTATATTATCTCTTGTATTGTACAGACGATATAAGCTCCCCTCAAAGAACCTTAATTTGTTCTCAAACATGAACCATCTACAAATAGATCACAATCTGGACGTATTATTGACTCATCTTTTATGTCTCGTCTGGGTTTGTTGCATGCGTCCATAACATCAAGGCAATCATGTTTATAGCTCTCAGATTCTTCTCCTTCACAAATTCCCAACAATGTGCTGGGATTCAGAATTTGACATCTTTTCAGCACAACGCTACTTCCTACACGAATCTGATCCTCATATTTTGTTAGTCTTGTATTGGTTAGGTGATGATTCTTGGTCCTTATAAACAAAACTTCAACAGAGTGAGGAAGCATAGCTGTCAATGGATGTTCCATCACTGTTTTCACACCTCTCAAGACTCGCACTTACTGCAGCTACTGCTTTAAGACAGCCCGCCAAAGCAGCAGCTACAAGATCAAGGGTCACGGAAAAATACACAACTGTTTTTTTGGCATCTCCATGCATGTGTGTTAGCACTGAGTGAGTGCATCACTCCCTTTCACTGCAAAACAGTGTGAAATCTTTTGAAGTTTCTGTCATTTTAAGTGCTGGGGGGTGACAGACTTCCTCTGAGCTCTAAGGACACTTTTATGCATTTGTTGTCCCTTGGGATTGGAGCTGGTACATCTTTATGCATCAGCCTCAGTAAAGGTTTTGCCACCAAGGAAGCAGGGAAGTGGCTATCCACTGTTTATAGTAGCCAACCATTTCCAATAACATACTGACTTCTGTCTGTGTTTTAGGAGGACTCATTCTCAAAATGGCTTTGTGGCTTTTTTAGAACTGACAGCCTTAGGATGGTCTTCACCCAGCTCTTTGCCTGCCTCCTTCCAAATGCACTCTGTACACTTTACTACTGCTGATCAGTGCTAAAGGGCTTGTGTTCTCTCCCCTAAACATGTTAATATTGGCTCATACCCAATTAACATATTTAATTTCCTTGTAAGTCCCTTGTAAAGTGGTGTACCATGTACCCAGTGCCTGTAAATAAAATTATACTAGTAGGAATGAAGCACTGATTGTGCCACCCACACAAGTAGCCCTTCAAACCTGTCACAGGCCTGTGTGTACAGTTTACTGACATTTTGACTTAGCATTTAAAACCCCTTGCCAAGCCTTAAACTCCTTTTTTATTTACAAATAAGTCACCCGTAAGTTAGCCCTATGTGTCCCGCATAACAAGGTGCAATGTATTTAAAAGGCAGGACCTGTTCCTTTAAGTTTTACATGTCATATTAGCGAAAAACTCCCAAAGTCATTTTTCACTACTGTGAGGCCTACTCCCCTCATAGGCCAGCATGGGGAATTCCTTAATAAACCCTTAAGATGTAATTCATGTTCAGAAAGGAGTAGCTGTATCAAGTAGCTTAACGTTTGAATGGTAATGATAAATCCTCTGTTCGATGGCATGTGTGGCTGTAGATACACATGCTCTGCATACTTCTGCCACCTAGTGGTAGGTCCGGAGTGTTGCAAGTTGTTTTTCTTCGAAGAAGCATTTTTCAGAGTCATGGGATCAAGTGCCTCTTCCTTCTCGGTGATACTGCGCATGGGCATCGACTCCTTTGTTAGATTGTTTTCTTTCCTCTGTGGGTTTGGACGTTTCAGGCCTACCTCATCACGCGTCACTGAAAAATATGCTGAAAAATATGTAACTTGTGCCTCTCACCCGACCACCAGGAAGCTACCTGCGACGCCTGTGAATCCTTCCGGTCAAAGAAGACCCTTCAGAACAGAAGAGCTCATCAGCTGGAGATGGCACCTAAGACTCAGGACGACACCCCAGACATTTTTGGGGAAGAACACGCCCAGGAGGAGCCAGAACAAGAGGAGGCCTTTGCGATCCAGGCTCCAATGTGCAGTTATATCGAAAGTCACAAGGTGACATAGGGGCAGCCTGCGAGTACTGTGGCCCCTCCTCCCCACTCTAAGACTGTTAAAAAGCCTGTTGTAGAGGTGGCCGGACCGCCACTGCTACCAGGTCATGGTTGGATCCAAAAAACTGTTTCGGCTGACCCACCCTCTGGCTCAGCTCCAAAAATAGCTAAGATCAAGACAACATCTTTGGCATTGACCTCCGGCACCCCGATCTGACACTTCATTGCCCTCTCTGTCCCAACTTAGGGTCCAAGCACCTTTGAGCTGACCAGCTTCCAGCTCTGCTTATGTGCCGACAAAAGGACACTGACTGAAAACGTTGGCGTCAAAAACAAGGGAGCCGACACCTTAGGAGCAGAAAGACTCCAACCAGTCTTCAGCTACGCCATCACCTATTGAACCTGTTTTGGAGACAAAGGATGCTTGACAGCGCCACCTCGCATTATTGCTTTCACCCTGTTATGTTAAAAAAAAAAAACTGTCCTTCCAAGAGGCTTTTGGCACTTCTCCACCTCCAAAGAAGGCCACCAAGGAAAAGGCTACCAGCAGAACTCACAAGCCTTTTCCTCCTCCTGATCCTACATTGCCACCTCCTCTACTCCCTGCTTCTCCTCCACCAGCCTCCCCACATGCCTCACCTATTGCAGACAATCTGATACCTCTGTGTTCCCCTGTCTATACTGGGCAAGATTTTTTTTAGGAAACATCAGGACCCAGGTCCCTGGGACACCTATGACCCTGATACCCCGCAGGACCCTCTCCACCAGAGGATACCACATCCGACCAGCAGGTAATAGCTTGGGTAGCCTCCTTCCGTGATGCTGAGCTGCACAGAGAACCCATCAAGCAGGACTTCATGTTCAATACCCTTACATCCATAAATAGGGATATCCAGTTTCTCCCCATGCTCCCTGGCATGCTTCGTCATGCAGACAAAATTTCTAAAGAACATGTCCGCTCTAGGGTTATCACCCTACTAGACAAGAAATATAAGTTGGATCCCTCTGACCCGCTATACATCAGATCCCAGGTCCCTCTATACTCTATAGTGGACACCTCTGCAGAGAAATGGGCCAGTAGTCAAACCACAGGGGACTCTCCTCCAGACATGAAGAGTAAAAAGCTGGCTGCTACAGGAAAAAGGGTGGCTGCATAGGCAGCCAGTCATTGCTGTATCGCCAACTCACAGGCCCTGCTAGCTAGATATGATCAGGCTCACTGGAATGAAATGGAGGAGCTCTTCCAATTTCTCCCAGACGAGTACCACAGAAGAGAGCAGCAGATTGTTGCAGAGGGGCAGACAATCACAAACAACTCCATCTGCTGTGCTGTAGATACTGCAGACACAGCTGCATGAAGTATTAACATGCGTTTTAATAAGAAGGCACACATGGCTTAGATGTTCTTGGTTCAAACTAGAGTTCCAGCAAGCAGTGCTTAATATGCCCTTCAGCAAGGAGCACCTTTTCAGCACTCAAATGGATTCTACCCTTGAGAAGCTGAAAAAAGATACGGATACCGCAGATGCCATGGGTGCTCTTCAGTCCACCTCACAAAGGGGCATTTTTTGTCATCCCACATTCAGAGGTGGTTACAAATCTACAGCCTCAGAGCAAGACCGCCTTCAGCCTCATATTCTAGGGCAGTGGTTCCCAGCCTGTGGTCCGGGGACCCCTGGGAGTCTGCAAAGCCTTCTCAGGGGGTCCGCGACTGCTCAAAAAATTAAATAATAATAGATTGGGTTCCTAGCTTCCAGTAATGACTCAGTGGGGGGGTCCCCGGGTTCCGGTAATGATAAATTGGGGGTCCCCGGGTTCCGGTAATGATAAATTGGGGGTCCACAGAAGTCAAAAGGTTGGGAACCACTGTTCCAGGGGTTTCTTCCTGGGGAGCCTGCAGAGGCAATAACACCCGAGGCAGCGGTAAGAGCACTGCCACCCGAGGCTCTCCCTCCACTGTAAAGCAGTGACTACCTCCGTCTTCCCACCACCCACTCCACACCTGTAGGGGTACGACTTCAAAACTTTCAGCCACAATTGGTCAACATCACCACGTGTTGCTGTATGAGTTATTGCACAAATACTTTACACACTTCCTTCTAAGTTAAGCCAGCCTGCTCTGTGCCAAGCTACCAGAGGATGAGCACAGGATAATTAAGGTTGTACTGTGACTTACACTGACTCTGATTCTGATCCCTACTTGCACAGGGTCCATAGCTCTGCCAACTAGAGTCCCAATTTGTAACAGGCTTCAACTCTCTATCATGACACTTTCCTCATTTCTTTTTCATTGATGTGTCCCAAAATATTGGACCTTTTTTTGACAATACTGCAGTTTATTTGAAGACCTTTTATGTCCATTCTCTGCCAAATTATTCAATAGTGTCAAATTTGCAAGATTCTTTTGTCTCTTGACTCTGATGCTACAGGGGGGTCACTTATGTACTGCACTAAGACTGAACTTTAGGGTATTATCAGTGATTCCAAGTTCCTTTTCAAGATCTGGTTGAAGATGGAAGGATGGAAGTATAGCCTTGTGGTGTGCGACATAATGCAAAATATTTGCGGCAGAACATGAAGGAGAACAGGTACTAACTGTCTTTGTGTAGTTGAACTGAGAAGAAATCTTGCCAGAGATCAATTACAGTAAACAATTCAGCTGTACATGGAATTTGATAGAGTATGGTGGCTGGATTCTTTACCATTAGACAACATGGGATTATGCTATCATTCAGTTTTCTCAACTCTTGGACTATCCTGAATTTCCCATTCGGCTTTCACGTTTCCATAATTGGTTTATTATTGGTGTTATTTCCTCTATCACCTCGAGTGTCATGTGGTAAGGTGGTGTTCTGGGAAGGATTGCATTTGTTTTTTTGTTTATTCTGACTGGTTCTATTCCTTTTACTAGTCCCATATCCTTCCCTGTAAAATCCCACACTTCTGGTTTTACTGTCTCTTTTAAATCTGAAGGTAAATATTTTGTTGTGTGGAATCAGGAATTCTACTCCTTGTTGCATACAATAGATGGTGTAATTTAACTTGCACAATATATCTGTCCCTAAAGGGTAACAGGACTGGAATCGCAAACAACAAATTGATGGTTTTCCTCCAATTATCCTATTTTTATAGGAACCTCTTTAGAAATTGGGTTTGTCATCATCCTATTTGCAAATTCTACGATTTGGATCTCTTTTCCCGAGAGGGGTAGGTCTGGTACTTCCGCTGTTCTCACAGTGGAATGGGTAGTTCCGGTGTTAAAAAAAAAAAATGACACTTGGCGGGCATTCACTATACCTTTCACAAATGGTTCACTTTGGTATACCTCTAACTCAGCGACAAGCATGCAGTCTACCTCCCCTCTCATTTTCCGTCATTATGACCAGCCTGATTCTGAATCTCTGTCTCCAAACATCGGAAATTGCTGAATCACATTCTGGTTTGGCATCACATTCTGGTGTTGCATTTGTACAATACTTCAATATTTATGGTAACTGATTTTGATATAATTTCATGTGGTTAACATTCTGTTGAACCACGTTTGTGGAATGGGAACCATGTGAGTGAGTTTTGTATCAGTACTTGTATCTATTGCATGGAAGCATTTTGCATCTGCACCTGATTATTGGTAATTCTATCTGGATAGAGCCTATATTATTGCTTCCAATGGCCCAACCCGTTACAGGAATGACAAGGAGTCATCTTCTCTAGCATCACATCAGCCTTCGTACTTGGATCAGTCGGAGCACCTCTACCCTGAGACACCATCATTCTCTCTTGAACACCTTGCATTCCTGCATGAAAACCACCTGTCTGGATTCCATTTGAACTATTCACATTCTGAACTGCACCACCATTTCCCACAGATGACTGTTTTGAATCCCTCTTTGTGCACATTTTGCCTGTGACAAGGAGTCATCTTCTCAGCATCACAACATCAACCCTCGCACTTGGATCAGTCGGAGCACCTCTACCGTGAGACACCATCATTCTCTCATGAACACCTTGCATTCCTGCTTGAAAACCACCTGTCTGGATTCCATTTGAACTATTCACATTCTGAACTGCACCACTATTTCCCACAGAGGACTGTCTTGAAACCCTCTTTGTGCACATTTTGCCTGTGCGAAGATATACTTCGTCTTTGCTGATTCCGGTCCTGCTCATCATTGTAGCATTGTGCATATTTCAAAATCTCATCCAAAGACTTTGTCCGTCAACAAATCACATTCTGCTGTATGAGCTAACAAATTTCACAACTCAGACCAAGCACAGACTGTGAAATGAAAAATCCATATCTGCTGGGTCAAGATGTGTTTGGCCAGTGTGCTGCTGAAATGCTTATATCAATATCTCATAGTATTAATGCTCAGATTCCTTAACTTCCTTCTGAATTCAATCTTTTCGCAGATAATCTAAATCCTTAGGAGGGACTCTGCCCTTTAAAGATGTAATTGTCTCATTATACTGATAGGATCTCTTGCTAATTCTGCATCTGGCCATTTAACAGCAATCTTACATTCTGTCCATAAATCACTAGGGAAAACATCATCAAAGAACATATTCAAATCAATCCACAACAGCTTTAAAAACCTTTGAAATTGTATCAAATCTTTCAACCTGCGTGTAACATTGAATTGGACTTTCTTTCAACTTTGAAAAATTGTTTGTAAATGATGTAAGTTCTCTCCTACCCCAAGAGACATGAACATAATCTCCACCTGGTATCTCCCTCAAAGGATAAGCAGTAATTCCCTCTTTCTTTTCGGAATGTATAGTTTTTCTTTTTGCCTCAACCTCTTCTGCTGGTTTTGTTTTCTTCTCATGTTTTTGTAACCATTTACTGTCATTTTTTTTTAATTCACTCCAGTTGTGTACACATTTTATTAATTCAGTGAGATGTCTTTGTATTTCTAAAGAACACGTTTTCAATTAATTTATCATCTAATTGCACTCTAAAACTTCTTTGCAGTGGTATGCTTTTACAAATATCTACCTCGTATTCGTTTGCCAATTCATTTAATTTGTCATGAACAGTTACAGCTTTTCTCATAATTTCTTTACTCTGAGAAATTAATTATTTCTCTTGATACTGGTTTATGTGATCAAGATCCAAACATCGATGCTCAAGGGATTTCTTCTAACTCAATTTTTTAATCTTTATATTTAATGGTCTATCTTTTTCTGAGACTGGACGAGTATTTGAATTTGAACCAGTACTCAGTCTTTCTGCATCCTCGACCTTCACACAATTTCTGGCAGCCTCTTCAAACGAAGGAGGAAATATCCCACCCTCCAACAGATTACTTTTACCTGACATTGTGTTGTGAAGACAAATCGTCTTCCGTCTCCTAATGCTTGAATGTTTCGTGGGGGTATCCACACTACAATTTGTAAATTTTGTGGTGTCAGAATAAACCCATTTACTGGTATACCTCCAGTAGTTTCTCGGGTTACTGTAGCTGGTGTACAGGCAACTTATGCAGGCACAGACTATGTTATAATCAATTCAGCAATTTGTGATGGAGCCGTAGGCACACAAGCTGTAGCATCTGTAATTACTACCATCTGAGCAGTTCCCGTCTGTGCTGGAGCACTTGTTACTGCTTGCTGAGTTACAGGCTGTGCAACAATTGGTTGAGTTATTACTTTCTGTGGCAAAATCACCTGAGTCAATATGGGATGTGCATTTGCAGGTGGTATTGGTTGCAACTGATTAGTAACTTGTGAAACAGCTTGATCTTTAGGAGCCATAGATACTGTCAAATTCATCATCAGCTGTGTTCCATCATTGGATGTGACACCCACATAATGTGGTGGGCGTGTAGGAAATAATTAATCTAAAATATCATCACCTGAATCAGTATCAGTTTTCATTTCACCTTTCTATTTTCTATCCCCTTTAATATTTTTATTTTTAGTCCTTTCAGTTTCTCTAGCTTTTTGTATTTTTCTCATTTGTAAGTACTGGATATAATCTAGCACCCTCTACAACACTCTTTCTCCGTCTCTGAGGTTGATCATCCAAAATTGCATCTGCATGATTTCTCATTAACCTTTTTGTTTATTTTTGGTACCTCTCTCTTTATTTTAAGCCATTCTTCTCCCATGCACCAAGTGCTTCAAATTGTGTAGGTCTAGGAGGTAGCTTAATTTCATGATTCTTTTTCGTAATTGTCAAGAATACTTAAATTAAATGAACCCCATCTAGAGAAAACTGATGCACCCTCTATTCCAGTTATCTTGCACCATTGACGAAGCTAGACATATATGTAGCCCTTCATCATTCATCATTTCATATGCTGGCATTCCCTCAGGAGGTGTTTTCTCTCCTTCCCTTATTGGAACCATTATATCACCTCTCATTAGACTCCTAAAAGTTTTGAAAAAATTCATTATAGCAAATTTATTTTAGTAGAACTGATAATCAATATTACAGACCCTCAATTATTTTGAAATTGTCCAAAATACGTCAAACCTCAGAGCCATTTTATCAAATAACAGTGCAGTTCCAGAACTCAATAAACCAGTCTCAGTGCGGCTCTTGGTGCAGCTCAACCAATTACAGCGCAAAATTACTCCAACCGGCCAATACCAGTGTGGTACAATATAACGCGCCAACTCGCTCCTCGCAGCAACTCAAGCTCCTTTACAATTTCTCCGTAGAATGCAAAGAAAAAACTAATAACTAAAAAGCATAAAATAATATCAATCTTTATCTGCTTCTTCTAAAGAAAACCTGATAGTTCAATCAACATTCAGAATTTGGTTTTACACCTTCTGATTTCCATTCAAACACTATTCTTCACTTATGATGAGTTCTCGACCAGCGGGAAAATCATCTAATTAGTGTTGTCACCTCTGTGCATCAAGTTTCAGAGACACCAATCAAAGTTAGTATGACCACAACAATTTATTACATCCCTATCTGTTTGTGTAGTCGACGACACCTCAGGACTGGATTTATACTTCTCTCAGCAGACAAGAATACCAAAATGTATTTTATCACTACCTCTATTTATCTCCATCCCGGGATCTTAGACTACTTCTTAGTCTGATCACCTCTTATCTTTTTTGACAAAGCAGATATAAAATAGGAAAGAACTTTACGGCAACATTAGACGATTTTCAATATAAGTAATTCTCCTAAATCATCACAATTTTGACACATAATCCTGTTAATACTCAAACCTGTCGTTTCACCAGTTCTTCAGCCACAATCTGCCACCGCTTCAGAAACTGCACCCCATCTGTCTCTGCAATCAGATTCTGGGCAAATAGGCTTCAACTAATTTGGGCACTTTTTAATGTTTGCAGCTTCTTTTCCCTTGTCATTTAACCATAACTCTGATATCCACTTTTTGGAGCACAGTGGATTATTTTAAATGTATAAAATCTTCACTGCCTTTCAGAAAACACAATTGTGGACCTTTATAATGAACTGAAGAATAAGAAAAGGCATTTCGGTACTTCAGTATGCTTCACATTAATCACATTTTATTATCAGGAGTCAATACACTTGACCACCAGACCTCAATAGCAGGTGTTGAAGGAGAAATACTCTTCTGGGTGAAACGAACATTTGCAACCAGTCAGTCATAAAACTTTATTTGGCTAAATAAAAAGCCATAAAAGAACAAAGCACAATACAATGATCATGTATGATTCAAACATTTTTGTCATTAAAGAAAAGAAAGAAAGGCTTTACCTCCATTCTAATGAATAAACCCCAAACCTGCCCACAACAGAGAACCAGTTAGTCGTATTACTTCCTAATAGAAAGTACCCCTTTAATAAAACTTACAACAGTGCGACAAATTTTTGGAGAGTCAATATTTAATAAAAATCTAAAACCTTGATGTAAACTAAAATTGTGTGTACGCAGAAGGCAAAGCAAAACATTTGATCTTGGTGTTTTATAAAGTGCACAAAAGAGTTGAAAGTGCAGTGTGCATTATCTTGATATATTGTCACAGGGGTTGTGGGGAGGTTCTCAAACTACCCTCCCTGAACTGGAAAAGGTACCAGAAAGTGCAAGGTACCCAGACCAAGTCTAGTCAAATAAAATCTACATTGTGGGTTTTCTATATTAAAAAAAAAAAAATCATCTCTTGGCTGGCTGCAACAACATCATAGTTTCCAAAGGAGGTGAGCTGAAAAGATTGTCACCAACATTTAAGCTGCACTTGTTCAAGGTAGTTTGCCTTTATTTGGGCTCTGGCTGAACACAGATTTTGGGCTGGATCTTAAAAAAACCCATAAATCCCATCCTGCAGAGAGTACGCTTCACATGACATAGCCAGGGTATATACTCTGCATTGTCCAGATCCAAACAATCCTGGAGGTTGTATTTTGAAAATTCGAATTCCCGCATTTGCCAAATTTTTACCAGAGTCAAAGTGGGGTCAGTCCCATACAATCCTCTACATAATTTAATCCCACCTTGGTGTGGGAAAAAAAGGTTGAAGCTTCCTGCAGGACCATCAAAAGTCTGCAGAGAAAACATTTCTCTACAACTTGAAGCCTGAGCAGTCATAATAGCCCCACACTCCAGCCTCGTAAGTAGCAATTGAGAGGCACTTAACTATAAGGGCTGTTATTTCTGTTCGTTGCACCCTAGTACCAACAATGAGTCCCAGTTTAACTGTGTATTAAAGAGGAGTCCGAGATAACAGAAACTCATTACTTTACCAACTGGGTTTCCCTGAATGTGGAAGGTTTTGAACTTTATTTGGCCCAGAAACTATTATAAAGGACTTCTGATAATTGTCAGATCTAGGGAAGGCATAACATCATCAAAAGCATCCAGGGTTCTCTGCAGGCTGATTGCTGTCTTTGCTAAGAAGACAATGTCATCCGCATATTGAAGCGTGGGAATAAAATGAGTACCATCCCTCGGGAAATACAACTTTTTTCACAGTAAGTGGGCTACTAGATCATTTATATAAATAAGGAAAAGGAAAGGGGCTAGAGTGCATCCCTGGTTTACACCTTCGGTTGAAGCTAAAGATGGCGTACATTCACCCTCGGGAGCAAATCATATCTTAACCATGGCGTTCCAATGTAATCTCTGAAGGAGGTTGACCGGGGGTTCTTCTCCATAGTGACCAACATGTCCCACAGTTTGGCACAGTTGTCAGTGTCAAAAGCACACAAGTTCATGCATACTAGATGTAAAGGGTCTTTCATGGACTAGGTGTACTTGCCGACAATGAGCGATACATTTAGACACTCCTCAACTGTGCCCATTCCCTGTCTGAAGCCATTTTGGGCTTCTGAGAGTATGTTGTTTTAACTAGCCTACCCTTCCAAGTATGCCAGGAGGACCCTATCCAAAATCTTAACTGTAGAGTCTAATAAAGAAATTGGCCTGTAACACACCAGGTTGGCTCTGTCACCTTTTCTAAAAATCAGTACCACAGTAGCATGTTTCCAGGATGAGAGGAGTGGGCCGGTAATGGCAGCTGTGGAAAATTAGTAAGCATAAGAGCCCGGAGATCAAGATTATCTTTAAACAAATCCACTGGGACACCATCTGGTCCTGGGGCTTTCCTGTGCATGCCTTGCTTAATAGCTACCTCCACTTCCTTCACTGAAATAAACCACCTAACCTGAAGGGCCAATTCCCTATCATTCACCGTATCAAGCGGCCGGACTATCACCTTATTGAAGGGATTAAAAATACGGTGAAAATGTCTGACTCAGGTCGCCTCTGGAATCAAACAATCTATGTTTGATGGAGGTCCGTCCACAAAAAAAACACCATTTTATAACCCCCCAGGATTTCCCCATGTCCCTTGAGCACCCTGCAGCCAACAAATCAGACCAGCCTTCTTTTCTAACCTCGTCCTTTCTGGCTCTAATTGTGGCTTTGTAAGCTTTACATGCACCAATGATATCTCCCCTAGTCTTTAGAACAGCATTAAGGACCATTTTTAGTTGCGTATGAGCTTTTGTACAAGCACTATTAAACCATTGAGAAAAGTAAGGGAGTAGAAGAGGTATGACTGTTAGTGCGTGGGGTATAGCTAAACACACACTCTCAAAATCATTAACTAAGCAGATAGGAGAAGCCTCTGCAGACAAACACCTGTTAATTAATCATTTTCAGCCACAAATGATTCCTCAAGGAGTTTTGGGTCAACCCAGTCCCATTTTATTCTACGTCCTTTGTTTGTGCTGAATGTAATGGGGGCAACTGTTGGCTTAGACTCAGCTGGCACACAGTGTAAATTTAAAAAGACTACCGGGGGTTATGGTCCCTGGCACAGTTTGGGACGATCTTAAAATCAGCTACTAAATAATTATACTAATTTGTACTTAACCTAAAATCTATAGTGCTGAATGTGTTCCCTCCTATAAAAGTTGGATGGTAGTTTGGGGTAGCTTTCACACAATCGTTCAAAAATACTAAATTATTAGAAATTATATTATTCAAGGCATCCCCATAATAGGAATGCCTAAAGTGTGACAATGGCTGACCTTGCTTATTTTCCACATCTCAGACCTTTGAGTCACTAACCCACATGCTGAAAATTGAAGTTGTCTACCCACAAGATACAGAGCAGGTGACTAATTGTATTTACCTTTACAATCGCCTCATCCAACATCACTGCAGCTTTTGCATTTTGATTACCAAATAAATTGTAATAGAAATTCACAATCAGCAAGTTTACAATGTCCTCGCTAGAAAGCATTAACAATTGATACCAAGAAGAGCCTAATAATGTGACATTTGGTCAGTCCACCCATTGCCCTCCCAGAAGCAGCTAGAACAGTAGGCTTACAGTATGAAAGAAAGCCATTTACATGAAAGTCTTCCAGTGCCCACCTTTCTTGGAGGTAAATCAACTTGAAACCTTTGACAAAACCCATCTAATCATCATCCGCAAGTTTCAAACAAATCCCATCAATGTTACAGGACACCATGGTAAATGTTTTTCCTGAGTGGGATGACAAGGGTGCAGTGCTCACACTTTGACCTGGATTCTTTGGGAAGGCTGAGATCCCCGTATAATCTGTAGGAGAATCAGAGGCTGTGAGGATTGGTGTAAGACCGGGCAGCAAATGCACCAATAGGCATTGTTCATTATCTTTAATGTTGTTTAGGGTAGAAAAGTGGTTACTTAGAAATAACAAAGGGGGTTGCAGGCAAGCCACCAGATTCTTTCTGACTAGCATATAGCCCCCTACGCAATGACTGTGAAGGCCTATAAAAGTAGCCCAAAGATAACGCTGTAACTCAGCAGGGGGACTCAGCTAGATGTCTTTTAAAGCTGGTAATAGATTCCTCACCATCCAAGAGGATCTGAAGTTTGCGACCACACAATACCCATCTGTTGTTCTTGGACCATGGCCAACACCCAACTCTCTCCTCGCTGTCAATATCTAATGTGAGAGACCATCCACCCAGCCTGCTTTGGTTCTAAACAAATGCATGATTTTATTTTTCAGATCCTCCTCAGGGGGGCTCGATCAAGGATAATAGCATAAGGAGTTGGTCTAAGTGGACAGTGAGCAAATCCAGGAGGGGGATGAGATGGCAAAACACCAGACACAGGGTCTGTGTGGAAACTTTAGGCAGATTGAATATTCTTTGGGTAATCCTTTCCCAGTGTTGTAAGCATTAGTTTACTGTTATAAGAGGCCACAATTCTGTCAAGTTCCTGTTTGATTTTGGCTTATAGGTCCTCTCTTAAAGATCTTCCTAATAGTTTGTCTGGTGAATACATCATCACTGTTGGCTTTCAACAATGTGCCTAATTGTTCACCTATACGAGGGGTGGCACTTTCTTGTTGGGACTTATTATTAGATGGAAGACCTGAGCCTGGGTTGCGTCTTGCACCGCTGCAGCAAAGCACCGCTTTTGAAGCACTGTGTGGTGTCAGGGAGATGGATGTGGCCCCTCCTACTTAGTCATAGCCCAGTGCAGGGTAGGATATAGAGTCCCCCTGTTTGAAGAAGCGTCCCAATTGCAAAGTTTTCCAAATTTGCATATTTTAAAAATGTTTTTTTGCTTTGGAAAATCTTTTCACAGCTGTTAGTTCAACCGACCAGGTTTTGATATTCAAGGCTATTCTTATTCCAGTACCTGCTTATTACAGCTGTTTTTAAGCAAGAAGCATACTAACCCATTGAGCTGCATTACCCCAGTACTAACCACTCTTGTATTCCAAGACTTGCTTGAGGCATATAGACATCAATACAATTAGCCGTACTGCTTAGGCTGTCTTAAAATGAAAGTAAGTGAGTAAGAACAGTTTTGCCATCACAATTCTTCTTATCAATGGCTTTGAAAGAAGCTTTGTAAAAATGGTGCACATGTACTTGTAGAACTTTAAAGGTCATTGTCTCCACACCTGACTCCATCCTATCTAACTACATTCCCGCTCCCTTTCAGTCTCCCCTCATTTTGCGAGTTATGGAGTGTATTTTTTTCTCCGCACTGGATTTGTACTTCATCACAAACCTTCCTAAACTATCAATGTTCCAGAAAATGGAACACCAATATTTTTTTCACAAATGGTTTTCATGCCACCTTTGCTGGACAGTTTCAACTCAAAACGTCCTCAGCATCTCCTGGTTTCACTTTCTTCGTTTAGCAGCAGTTCAGTCTCCAGCACTTCACATTTTTCTTGACTTTGCCCAGAAATGTCTGCTGTTCTTTCCATTGTGTTTAGACATTCCTTGAAAAAATATGAGTTGTTGCAAGACTTCTGGATTTCCAAACGCTATGAGAAAAATGAAGGTTTGCCCAAGCAGATAATCTGCTTTAATGTTTTTTTGTTTATTTTAAGAGCGGACAAGCTTCTCCTAAAAGCTCAGCTATCCCCGCAGCTTCTCCAAATGTCATTCTGTATTTTATGACTTACAAGTACATTCGGAAAAGAAAATTGATCGAACCTCAAGGACAGCAGAGCAACAAAACAAACATGCAAGGGACATGAAATTGCAGCTCCCTAAGAAAGATGGAAACTCCAGACAGCTGAGGCTCACACAAATAAAGTCTTCGGAGAATCCACAAATCCACCTCGGGAGCAGCGCTTTATTTCACCCATCTCCATTTTCGCAGCAACCACTGCTTTAAATCCCACTCACCTCGCCACATCTGCAAATATTGCAAAAAGGGAGTGAGGAGCTTTGTCATGCTGAAAAGATTGGAGGCATTTGTTTCAGAAACGGCCCCCAGACAAACCACGATGTCCTTCAGCAACCCCCTTGTACTCCTTTTTCACTCCCTCAGGCCTCTTCCTCCTCAGGCCCTCCCTCTCCTCCCACAGCGGTGCTGCGGTGTGTCCTATTCTGTGCTCCCCAGGTGGCGGTCAGTGCAGGCACTGCCGACAAAATATTCCTGTGTCACTGTGCGCCACTCACAGTCCTATCACGAGGACTTCAGTGGATTTTGCTGCTGTTTACATACAACTGCAAGACGTTACCAGATGAGTGTGGGTGCCAGAGACAGGGGCAGGGATGGGGCCGTGACACCAGAGTCTTCTGCACCATTGAGGTGCTGTGAGATTATTTGTGTAGGTGAGCCCGGGGCTCCTTCATTTTATAATAAGATAAACACCCTGCTTCATGGTGGCAACTGATACAACAGCTCTCCCAAGCAGTGAGATAAAACAAACAATTTCATGTTAAACTAATAAAAAGAAACAACGGGCAGCATGTAATTGCATACTTCTTCTGGAAATCTGCTGTTTAATTACATATGAAACAGAGGACATGATGGGTGTGGTAAAATCCCTTATCAGCCAATAGGAGCGCAACAAGCACTCTTTTTCGCACAAGCATACAGTTCTGCCTAACCAAGCCCTCAAGGCTGTGGATCAACATGTGGGCGGAGCCTAACCCCTTCTCTGCTGTACTGGTGATAGCTCTGTTTTTGACTTTATCTCATAAGTTCTGGAGACAACTGCCCTCCTAAGCCAGACATAAAAAGCAAGCCCTATTGAGTAGCCATTGCTTTTCTAGCTGCTGGAAAAGAAAATACTGGATTCCATTAAGGACACAGAGCTGAATATTATGTTTCACTATTTACTTTTCAAAACTAACTACAGAAAACCATGGAATCCATAACTACTGTAGAAGTATGTCACCCAGAAAATCTAAGATGACAAGTTATTAATCCGGACTACTAACTGAGGATCTTTTCAACCTGCTATTACGCTGAACACATTGCTTTGGTCCAGGACTCCCCTCTTTCTTTGGAGAGAGACAGAAGGAAAGTCTCACTGTCCTCATAGTATAACCTAATGATAGTAGAACCTACTTCAGTTGCTCTTCTTGCATCCACCCACTTAACTTAATACAGATAATGGAAAGGAACATTACAGAACACTGTCAAGAGGCTGTGAGCTGTATGAGGTGTGTAATGTCAAATTTCACATGCAATTCCAACAAACACTGACATTTTATAGCTAATAGTATGATGATACTTAATCCCTTGTCCTTCATATATTTTAGAGTTTTCTTTAGCAATAAAAATGAAATCTGCATTCTGTCTCAGGAACTCAGTGTGTCCAAGGCTGAAGAATCACAGATCAAAAATGACCAAGTAGAACAATTTGAGCATGCACCTAGGGCCAGATATTGAAATAAGAAAAATAATGAAATATAATAGTAAACTTTATCCGGTAGATCCATGGTAAGTGCTAAAAACTATAACGTGATGATCTGCGTTTAAAAAAAAAAAAAAAGATTACTTCATAATGCAAGAAGCATGTCCTGCAAAAATGGTGGTTCAGTTAGCATTGGTCATGCAGAGAATGATCTGATACAGCTGTCAGTCCATACTTGATGACCAAGTCAACATCATTCCTTATCAATATTGTCAAAAATTAATTTGAGATCCGAAACTTTTAGGGAAAGATAATAGGTTTGTCTCAGTGATGGACAATAGAGGCCCAATTTAATATGAATAGTGGAATCTGTGTGTTGTTTATGGTATCTCATTAGTGATACAATTGGAGCATGCTTACAGAGAATAATAGAATAGTCTGTTAGGGCCATTGACATTTTTTTTTTAGAGTAGCCATTATTGTTTGGAATATTACTGATTAAATAAATACCCATTTAAATTATTTGCTATACAAGTCTGACACTAGGTGTCTTTATATGTATATACATATATATACACATATGTATGTGTGTGTGTGTGTATGTGTGTATATATATATATATATATATATATTCTGTGCCACTTACCACTCTTTAGTTTCACTAATAACTCTGTTGCCACTTGACGAACCTTCACAAAACTTGTCACCTCATCCACCTCAGCTTGTTTCTTAAAGGTTTTGGGGTGATCCGTATCCGATCCTGTGATCCAAAACAGTTATTTTTAATGTTAATTTACATAGGAAATTTTGGGAAGTGAAACAGAAAAAATGAATGCTTAGGGGAAAAGTAGTTGGTTGTACGTTGCCCCCTCTGCAACAGAAACGGGCAAACAAACAAAACACATTGATACATACAATAAAGCTACATTCTTATTCAACAGGTTAGCATAGATATTCTCCTTGAATTTCTTTATAGACAAATTATAGTCATATCTCTTATCCCTAGAATTATTAGGATCAGATTTCATTTCAGATTTAGGTGAAACCTTTCCACGTGAAGAGTGAAGGCTAACCAGAATACCTAATAAAATTATAATCAGGAACGTTTTGGAAAATATCTTTAGTGCTGAACAACAGCTCTTCTTAATTTCGGACATACTTCTACTAAGTTTAGAAATATCAAAAATCTAAACTAGATATGGTGCAAACTATCAAATGCTTCAAATATGTTCAATTGAGAATCAGCAATAAGTTCAGTTTAGTTACCTATCATGCTCACTTTAAAAGTACCCTTCAAAGAAAGTTGCATGTGCTTATCATCAGCACAGTTCTTATGCCATTCACTGAGCCCTAGACATGTATAAAGACCTGACCTTATTAGCATGCAGTGGTTAGGTGTTCATTCAAGTAGAATTGTATCTCCCTCATCAATTGGAGTTTCTGAATTTTTCAAAGCAGCATCCATTTTCAGTTCCGTTAGGTAAAGCAACACAGGCAGCTAATCAATCACAATTCAGTTTTAGAACAAGACTTGAAATGCAAACCTACAAATTAAAAACAAAGAAAATTTGTCTGCCTACTACATTACAGGAAGGTTCTAATCACTAGAGAGGGGTAGTATTGAAAGGAATGGCGCTCACCATCAGTATGATTATAATAAACTATACGGTGCTATAATGAGGTACCTCCCTGTTGGACTTTTGCTTTTGCAGGGTCATCCCCAGACTTTTTTGCCTCCTGCCTCCTATATTTTTCTGACATGTTGCTGTTGGCTTTTCAACTCTGAGCACTTTACCACTGCTAACCAGTGCTAAAGTGCATATGCTCTCCTGTTTAAATTGTATGTAAGTGGTTTATCCATGATTGGCATATTTGATTTACTAGTAAGTCCCTAGTCAGGTGCACTAGAGGTGCCAGGGCCTGTAAATCAAATGCTACTAGTGGGCCTGCAGCACTGGTTGTGCCACCCACATAAGTAGCTCTGTAATCATGTCTCAGACCTGCCACTGCAGTGTCTGTGTGTGTATTTTTACACTGTAAATTCGACTTGGCAAGTGTACCCACTTGCCAGGCCTAAACCTTCCCTTTCCTTACATGTAAGGCACCCCTAAGGTATGCCCTAGGTAGCCCCAAGGGCAGGGTGCAGTGTATGGATAAGGTAGGACATATAGTAATGTGGTTTATATGTCCTGACAGTGAAATACTGCCAATTTCGTTTTCACTGTTGCAAGGTCTGTCTCTCTCTCATAGGATAATATGGGGGCTACCTTTAAATATGATTAAAGTGTAGATTCCCCTAGAGAAGAGATGGACAGGTGGAGTTTGGGATCCCTGAACTCACAATTTAAAAATGCATCTTTTAGTAAAGTTGATTTTGAGATTGTGCGTTTGAAAATGCCACTTTTAGAAAGTGAGCATTTTCTTGCTTAAACCATTCTGTGACTCTGCCTTGTTTGTGGATTCCCTGTCTGGGTCAGTTGACAGTTGGGTTGTTTTTCACCTCACACCAGACAGTGACACAAAGGGAGCTGGGGTGTGATCTGCATTTCCTGATTAGCCATCTCTGCTAGGAGGGAGGGGTGGAGTGGTCACTCTCATCTGAAAGGACTGTGCCTGCCTCTGACAATGCTGTCTGCAGCCCCCTGGTGTGTGTCTGAGGCCTTGCCTGGGCAAGGCAGGATTTCACAAGAAGGTGTGAGTCCCCTTTGAAGGAAGGTGACTTCAAAGACTAAAATGGGTATAAGAAGGGCATCCAAACTTACAAACTTTAGAAACACTTCTGGAATCAAGGGGAACCTCTGCCTGGAGAAGAGCTGATCGCTGAGGAACAAGTGCTGCCCTGCCTGTGACTGTGCTTTGTGGAGCTTTCCTGCAGTGCTGCTTCTGCCAGAGTAAGAGGGCAAAGACTGGACTTTGTGTGCCTTCCATCTTGAAGAAGAAATCTCCAAGGGCTTGATGTAGAGCTTGCCTCCTGTTGTTGAAGTCTCAGGGATAGCAAAGACTTCTTCCTGCCAGCACCTGGAGTCTCTGGAGAGACCCCTACTCTGCTCTGTGGTGCCCTTCCAGTTCCTGGGACCCTGAAAGGAGAGGCTGGCAGCCTAAGGACAAAAATACACGCACCGAGCACCGTGCGGAGAAAAGATCGACGCGAATCCGATCGCGGCTGAGAAAACGACGCGACGCCGGCTCCGCAGCTGAGAAACGACGCCGCTGGAAACGCGACCGGAGAATCGACGCCCGGAGCAGGAGAAACGACGCGCAGCATCGCTGACGAAGGCTGAGAGATCGCAACCAGCGCCGCGGGACTTCGGACCGTCGCTTGGCTGGCTTTTTCGACGCGCCTCGCCGAGCCGAGCTGTTTTCGACGCATATACCCGTGCAGGGTTATTTTCGACGCACACCGCCCGTGCGGGGTTATTTTTGACGCAAACCAGGTACATTTACACGCTAGCAGCGCTAGTGTGGTGTTACAACTACCTAAAGACTCTTTTTATTTTTTAAACCTTTAAAAAATCATAACTTGACTTGTGTATGTTGGATTTTTGTCGTTTTGGTCTTGTTTTGTCTAGATAAATATTTCCTATTTTTCTAAACTGGTGTTGTGTCATTTTGTAGTGGTTTCATTAAGTTACTGTGTGTGTTGGTACAAATACTTTACACCTAGCACTCTGAGGTTAAGCCTACTGCTCTGCCAAGCTACCAAGGGGGTAAGCAGGGGTTAGCTGAGGGTGATTCTCTTTTACCCTAACTAGAGTGAGGGTCCTTGCTTGAACAGGGGGTAACCAGACTGTCAACCAAAGACCCCATTTCTAACATTGGTGACCAGCGGTCGGGATTGGACTTGTATTTGTACTTGACATACAGTAATTAAGTGTACACTACTGTTTTGATCTCAGACCACTACGTGACCACATACTACTTGTCTTGTGATTCTGCTTTTTGTTCTCTGATGTCCTCCTGGAAGTATTGATAATATTTTTGGACTTTGTTTTTGGGTTGTGAAGCCTTTGCAGAATGGAAGTCAATTTCTGGCACCTATTTATGTATAAAAAGTGGCAGCTTAAAGCATTCTGCATGGAAAGGGGACTGGCTGTGAACAGGAAATCCAGAAGGGAGGATCTTGAGTCAGCCCTGTTTCAGTATGAATTGAAACGTTGTCAGGCAACACCACCAAATGAGTCTGAGGAGGATATCTACTCTGAGGAGGAGGATAACTACTCTGAGGAGGAGGAAACAGAAAGAGATGAGTGGCTCCTAGCTCGAATCCGGGGTCTGGAAGAGCTAGATGCAGAGCTTGAGAGGGCTGAGGAGGAGAGAGCCTTAGTCCTAGAAAAAGAAAGGATTGCAGCTCAAGAGCTGAGCTGTGAAGAGCTGAAGCTGGAGGCCATGAGGGCTGAGTCCAGTTCAGATGGTGGCAGCAAAAATCTTGTATCCAGTACTGCTGAAGAAGTGCACATGCCCAGAGATGTGGTGCCCTACTTGAAGGAGGGAGTTAACACACGCCAGGAGGTTCAGGGGTATGAGGTAGCTCCAGTGATGCACAGGGTCCCTGAGGTGGATTGGGGAACTGGCATGGGGAGTCATATTCCTACTGGTGGGAGGGACACTCTACTGACTCTAGTTGAGAGTGACAGGGAGAGGGGTTCCCCCCAGGTAGAAGTCCTGGTTATGGAGTGTGAAAACATCCCAGAAGAGTGTGGGTTGAGTGTCAGGGACAGTCAGGTACTGTCTCACCAGTCTCAGGAGGGTGATGTGGGGTGCTTTTTCAAAGCAGAGTCACTGGATGGTTGGGTGAAGGGTACTTTGGTTAATTCATGTGAGGGGCTGAGTGATGTAAGTGCTGGAGAGCATATGTCTAGTCCTTATTTTCCAGAGCTATGCCAACACCAGGTGGAGTGTGAGTTCTCTGACCCCAGGGAGCTTACAATGGAGGCAGACTTCTGGGTGAGTACCAGAGAGTCTGAAGAGGCATTTGGGGGTGCTCCTGAGAGGAGTGGTCTAGGTAGTTCCCAACCAGGTGAGGTAGGGAAGGATTGTAGTGTCCCAGGTAGGTCCCAGTGTAGTGGGATGGGTGAGGGACCCCATGTCCAGTCTCAGAGGAGAGGGAATGGGGATGGGTTGAGGCCCAAGGTGCCCGAGATCCGGTCCCAGGTCCTGGAGGGTTCCCTGCGGGAACCCCAGGAGGGGAGCCTAGCCTGTACCATAGGGCCATCTGTTGAGGGAGACCCCACAGTGTCAGGAGAACTTGGGGGGGCGGCTGTAGCCAGCGTCCCACCAGTTCTGGTGTCTGGCAGTACCACTCCCAGTGAGGGGTTGCAGAAGTCCAGACAGAGGGTTGAGAGGGGGTTGCGGACCCCAGTGGAGAACCTGGAGGGTCAGGGGTCAGCTCTGAGTGCAGAGCCCCCCAGGAATGACCTTGGTGAGACCATTTCTGGGCTGGGGGGAATCCAGACTCTGTCAGATGGGCAGAGGTCAGGAGACCTGCGCCAGCCAGACTCTTGTATGGCCCTTGGGGAAAGTGTTTCCCTTGTGGGGGGTAGGTGTGCCCCCCAGGAAGTCCTGGTGCGCCAGGCAATGATTCAACCGCAGGATGGTGACTCTGGGTTGGATGATCAGGTTCAGGGGGTAAACTCTGACCTGATGGGGAGTACGTGTGCTCCCAAGGAAGTCCTGGTGTGCCAGGCAATGGTTCAACCGCAGGGTGGTGACTCTGGGTTGAATGATCAGGTTCAGGGGGTAAACTCTGACCTGATGGGGGGTAAGTGTGCTCCCAAGGAAGTCCTGGTGTGCCAGGCAGTGGTTCAACCGCAGGGTGGTGACCCTGGGTTGGATGACCAGGTTCAGAGGGTAAACTCTGACCTGGTAGGGGGTAGGTATGCCCCCCAGGAAGTCCTGGGTTGCCAGGCAGTGATCCAGTCTGTGGGTACAGACCCTGGATTGGGAGGCCAGGTTAAGGGTGTCCCCCCTGACCTGGAGGAAGGGGCTACTGCTAACAGTGCCCCTACCATGTTGTCTTCTGGGGGGGCCGCTCCTAGTTGGGTGGTTCAGGACCCCAGAAGAGAGGGCAGGGGGAGGGAAGCCTCACCCCTGGCCCTGGTCCAACCTGAAGGTACAGACCCCAGGTTGGAGGATCAGTTGCAGGTTAACATCCCTGCACTGATGGAAGAATTGTGCAGGACTGCTTCTACAAGCACCCTGACAGTTTTTGACTCTGGGGGTGCCGCTTCTGCGGGGAGGGTACAGAGCCCCAGAGGGGAGGACCAGGGTCAGGTTGTCATCCCTGACCTGGTGGAAGAGAGAGTGGTCAAAGGGTGCCAGGCACCCGGGGCTACCACCCCCCACTCTCCACAGTCACAGTGGTTAGAGAGGCCTGAGGTCGGGCTCTCATCCCTGACAGTTGTCTGGGGCCACTGTGGCTTGCTGTCCTGGTGGACAGAGTTGCCCCTGGGGGGGGGAGGACGAGAGTCACACCCCGGGGGTGGAGTGGGCAACACCACTGTGTTGGCCCTGGTGGTACTATCTGCCCATTGCAATACATCTGTGAGCAAAGTAAAGTTAGGTGTTGCACAGATGGTGTCTGTAGATGTGGAGAAGGGTTCCCCATGGGTTAGCTTAGTGGGCCCTGAGAGTATGGACAGAGGGATCCAACTGGAGTCAGGAAGGCGTAGAACTGGAACATGCCCCTGCTGTTGTGGGCCTGGGTCCCTGTTCTATCGCCCCAATCAGGGAAGTACATCAAGGTATTGATTGTTCTCCCCTGGCTTTAGGCTGGTAGGGGGTCGTGTTGGACTTTTGCTTTTGCAGGGTCATCCCCAGACTTTTTTGCCTCCTGCCTCCTATATTTTTCTGACATGTTGCTGTTGGCTTTTCAACTCTGAGCACTTTACCACTGCTAACCAGTGCTAAAGTGCATATGCTCTCCTGTTTAAATTGTATGTAAGTGGTTTATCCATGATTGGCATATTTGATTTACTAGTAAGTCCCTAGTCAGGTGCACTAGAGGTGCCAGGGCCTGTAAATCAAATGCTACTAGTGGGCCTGCAGCACTGGTTGTGCCACCCACATAAGTAGCTCTGTAATCATGTCTCAGACCTGCCACTGCAGTGTCTGTGTGTGTATTTTTACACTGTAAATTCGACTTGGCAAGTGTACCCACTTGCCAGGCCTAAACCTTCCCTTTCCTTACATGTAAGGCACCCCTAAGGTATGCCCTAGGTAGCCCCAAGGGCAGGGTGCAGTGTATGGATAAGGTAGGACATATAGTAATGTGGTTTATATGTCCTGACAGTGAAATACTGCCAATTTCGTTTTCACTGTTGCAAGGTCTGTCTCTCTCTCATAGGATAATATGGGGGCTACCTTTAAATATGATTAAAGTGTAGATTCCCCTAGAGAAGAGATGGACAGGTGGAGTTTGGGATCCCTGAACTCACAATTTAAAAATGCATCTTTTAGTAAAGTTGATTTTGAGATTGTGCGTTTGAAAATGCCACTTTTAGAAAGTGAGCATTTTCTTGCTTAAACCATTCTGTGACTCTGCCTTGTTTGTGGATTCCCTGTCTGGGTCAGTTGACAGTTGGGTTGTTTTTCACCTCACACCAGACAGTGACACAAAGGGAGCTGGGGTGTGATCTGCATTTCCTGATTAGCCATCTCTGCTAGGAGGGAGGGGTGGAGTGGTCACTCTCATCTGAAAGGACTGTGCCTGCCTCTGACAATGCTGTCTCCAGCCCCCTGGTGTGTGTCTGAGGCCTTGCCTGGGCAAGGCAGGATTTCACAAGAAGGTGTGAGTCCCCTTTGAAGGAAGGTGACTTCATAGACTAAAATGGGTATAAGAAGGGCATCCAAACTTACAAACTTTAGAAACACTTCTGGAATCAAGGGGAACCTCTGCCTGGAGAAGAGCTGATCGCTGAGGAACAAGTGCTGCCCTGCCTGTGACTGTGCTTTGTGGAGCTTTCCTGCAGTGCTGCTTCTGCCAGAGTAAGAGGGCAAAGACTGGACTTTGTGTGCCTTCCATCTTGAAGAAGAAATCTCCAAGGGCTTGATGTAGAGCTTGCCTCCTGTTGTTGAAGTCTCAGGGATAGCAAAGACTTCTTCCTGCCAGCACCTGGAGTCTCTGGAGAGACCCCTACTCTGCTCTGTGGTGCCCTTCCAGTTCCTGGGACCCTGAAAGGAGAGGCTGGCAGCCTAAGGACAAAAATACACGCACCGAGCACCGTGCGGAGAAAAGATCGACGCGAATCCGATCGCGGCTGAGAAAACGACGCGACGCCGGCTCCGCAGCTGAGAAACGACGCCGCTGGAAACGCGACCGGAGAATCGACGCCCGGAGCAGGAGAAACGACGCGCAGCATCGCTGACGAAGGCTGAGAGATCGCAACCAGCGCCGCGGGACTTCGGACCGTCGCGTGGCTGGCTTTTTCGACGCGCCTCGCCGAGCCGAGCTGTTTTCGACGCATATACCCGTGCAGGGTTATTTTCGACGCACACCGCCCGTGCGGGGTTATTTTTGACGCAAACCAGGTACATTTACACGCTAGCAGCGCTAGTGTGGTGTTACAACTACCTAAAGACTCTTTTTATTTTTTAAACCTTTAAAAAATCATAACTTGACTTGTGTATGTTGGATTTTTGTCGTTTTGGTCTTGTTTTGTCTAGATAAATATTTCCTATTTTTCTAAACTGGTGTTGTGTCATTTTGTAGTGGTTTCATTAAGTTACTGTGTGTGTTGGTACAAATACTTTACACCTAGCACTCTGAGGTTAAGCCTACTGCTCTGCCAAGCTACCAAGGGGGTAAGCAGGGGTTAGCTGAGGGTGATTCTCTTTTACCCTAACTAGAGTGAGGGTCCTTGCTTGAACAGGGGGTAACCAGACTGTCAACCAAAGACCCCATTTCTAACACTCCCCTACAACCTCAGAACAGACAGTCCCAAGATTGTCCTCTGCGAAGAAAAGAAACCAAGAGCACCCGTAATCCAATAAGTACAGATAATCAATTAAAAGTCCCACAGTATGTTTCAAATAAATCCTCTTTGTTGCTTCTTCTCCTGCGCTCCATCCAAGTTAGTCAACACGTGTTTCGTCTTGGTTATATCTCCCCTTGACTTCCTCAGGACTTTTAAGGCTGCTAACAATATATGTAAAAAATATACAGAAAATTCTATTATATCTCATCAGGCTCCCTGTTGACAATTTATATACAGATAAAAATATAATTTCAAATAAGATGCAAGGTGGAAGTCTATAAGTGAATAATATGTTTCAAATTATCCCAAAGAAAAAACAAAAATTCAAATTCTTAGTGACATATTCACACTTCATGTGTTGCAAAACATGCACATGCAAGTGAAGTCCCTTAATCACCCCTAATCTGTGTGGATTCCTATAGTGCTTATTATCTATATTACCATATGAGTTAATAATAAGATTCTACCTGATCTTAAGGATTTCCAAGTTCCTTTCTTTCTATATTCTACTCTTACAAAAATTCTGCGTTCTTCTCAAGAATTATAGGTCTTTTATGCGTTTCCTTTATGGATCTGGATATACACATAAAAATATATCCTGAAATGCAAATTATACAAAAGTCTGAGCCCCAAGACTCTATATAGAGCACTCCGTCAAATTTCTATATCTATTTTTATCTTTATCCGACTCACCTCCCATATGCGTGTACGCATGGAGTTAGTCAAGCGATGCGCGTCTGACGGCTAAAAAAATATCACCGCCCCTGTACTTCTCAAAGTAGCGAGTACGCATGTAGTTAGTCAAGCGATGCGTGTCTGATCACTAAAAGAGTATCACCGCCTCTGTATTTCTCAGTGTAGCGAGTACGCATAGAATGAATCAAACAGGCGGCGCGTCTTCCCGCTGTTAAAATAGCTCCTTTTGCACAATAATAAATATAGAAAGAGGACTAGTTTACTCTCTCATCATTCATCGAAGTCCTTTCTCTCTTTTAATCTTGCTATTTATAGACATGAAAAGGGGACAATGCCCTTCATGCTTGTATGCCACAATTAGATCAATACGCATATAGTTAAAGAATCAAGCTCTAATTGGTTTTCCTTTCTAAAATAGTAAAAAGTCCCTATATATCATATTCCATTCCTATTTATAATATGAGGCAAAACTACTACTAAAGAAAAAAAATATTTTACCACTACATATTAGATCTTAATCGATATATCACTAAAACCTAAGGTGTATCTTTAATGCAACCGATCTGATACCTAGACTATTCTCTAACCATAAACCATATCCTATATGACCTTGTGTCTCCATATTGTATCTCAACTTCATAAATCAATATCTTGTTACTACTCACAGTACCAGTTATAAAATCCTTGCGTGTGCATATTTAACAGCACGTCTTACAAAAGTAAGTTATCTGTCTCCTAAAAAGTATTCCAACTCATAGTCCGAATTCAATCCACGCTCTACTGCTCGTAATCGCATTATCCACATTGACTCCTTTCTCCTTAATGCTAATTCTCGATTTCCTCCTCGCGGATTTGACTTAACATGTTCAAAACCAAAAAACTTAAATTCTTTGTGTATTTTGTGTCCTACACGTCTTCATATGTACCGCAATTGGATATCTCTCATCTTCCTGTCTAATAGCTCTCCAGTGTTCTGCAATTCTAGTCCTAAGTGGACGAATTGTACTTCCAACATATATCTGTTCACATCTACAAATCAACATATATATTACAAACGTAGTATTGCAATTAATGTATGTCTGTATACAATATCTCTTATTATCAACCCCTAAAAATTCCTTTTGTGCTTGACAGGCCCATTGACATGCTCCACAGTTACCACATTTTTAGAAACCTCTATTGTATGTGTCTAACCAGTTTGTATCCAATGACTTATTTGGATAACTAGGACATAAAGAGCTACATAGTCTTTTCCCTTTTCGGTAAGTGACTGTCAGTTTCCTCCCAATATGTTTTCTCAATATCTGGTCTTGTGCAAGAATCTGCCAATATTTCTTCATACTTTTAAGTAGTTAAGCAGAGTTATCAGTATAATCCCAAATTATTCTTATTTGATCAGCTCTATTTAAATGATTTTTCTCTGTCGTGGACATTAGCGTTTGTTGCCGAGCAATATAGCCAGCCTTTTTCAATGACTTTTTTACAATCTCTTCCTTGTATCCCCTAGCTAAAAATTGTTTCTTCACATCCTGCTAACAGTTTTGAAAGTCCTCATCTCTACTGCAGATTCTTCTTGCTCTTATCATCCCTCCACATGGTACTGCTTCTATCTGGCATCTAGGGTGTGCACTTGTAGCATACAATATTGAGTTGCAAGATGTTGGTTTTCTATACAATTTACATTGAATCTTATTATCAGCTACAAACAATTCCACATCTAAAAATTCTATGTGTTGTACTATAATGGTATAAATCTCATATTCACTTCATTGCTATTCAGATAGTCACAAAACATTTTTAATTTCTCCATAGTTCCTGTCCAAATCATAAAACAATCATCGATACATCTCCCCCAATATAAGATATGTGTATGCCATTCCACTGCACCATGTCGCCATAGCCAAGTTTCCTCAAACCATCCCATGGATAGATTGGCATATGAGGGAGAAATTCTCGACCCCAGCTCTACTCCTTGCTTTTGCCTGAACCATTCTCCATTGAATAATATGTAATTATAATTAAGAATCCAGTCCATCATTTCTATTAACATATCTGTATGATCCATTAAATTAACTGACCTCTTATTCAACATATGCTTGATAGCATTGATACCTGCTTCATGTTTTATACTAGTATATAAGGCCTCTACATCTAATGTCATCATATACATATTCGGTTCCCATTCCACGTCTACAAGCATACTCAATAGATGTTTAGTATCCTTAATGTAAATATATCTACAAATTCCGAAATTTTGTGGGCCCTCCTATGCCTGATACTATTGGTCTCCCTGGGGAAAACGACAAGTTCTTATGTATTTTCGGTAAGGTATAGAAGCAGGGAAATCTAGGACAATCAACTCTTAAATAATTATACTCATCAACATCCAATAGATTCTTTTTGTACCATGTTTTCAATTACCTATTAATGACGCTAGTCAAGTTTATAAAAGGGTTACACTTCAATTTCTCATAACAGGAAACATTGTTAAGTTGTGTATAAATCTCTTTATCATTGTCACATCTATTCATTATTACCACATTTCCTCCTTTATCTGCTCTTCTTATAATCATAGTATTGTCCTCTTTCAGAGTTTTCAAAGCTATGTACTCTTTATGGTTCAAATTGTAATAATTCCTTGTCTGAGATACGTTTCTCAATTGTCTCTTCAGGTCTTGATTAACTAATTTATAAAAAAAAATCTATATTTTTATCTGACGACAGTTTAGGTATCCATATCGATTTTTGTCTAAGACTACTACTAACATGTATATCCGATAAAATAGTCAAATCATGTAGTACACTGGTAGTCGTAGCCAATGTTCCCTCTAATTTTTTTCCACTGTGGGCAGCAGTGTAAGGTCTCTGTGCGCTGCAACCAAGAGTATGTGCAGCAAGAAACTGACCATTTATGCGAGTGCAGCGCACAACTACCAAGATCAGTGACATTTGCCACTTTATTCTTTTGTTTTACAATTAAAGCAAAAAAGGAACACCTTTACAAACATTGGTCCATGTAATAGGTCTTTGAAAACAGTAGAGAGTTAAAGTTTACGGTCCACAAGTTCTGGCGTGCTGCTTCCCAGACACAGGATGGTGCTGAGTACCCATTGTTGATTTATTTGAAGTATGTCTGCATGACATGCCAGGCACTTGTTCTTACTGATTTGTAGATTTCTTAGGCACATGTTGCAAGTTGAACTGTAAATGCACATCTTAAAAGTAGTTATCGGCCAGATGCAGGTACTTCTTCAATTTGCTGTAATTCATGTAACCTGGGCAATAGTGCTGTGACGTAGGATGGTCCTGAGAACTTTAGTCTGCCCACACAATATTTTTAGCTTCTATATTCTATCAGACAACTGTGGCAGAGGAAACTCATTTGGAATCTGATGTAGAATAAGACCATGTATGAATGCAGATAATGTAAGCTGCAATGCACAAGCTAGATCACGGACTAAGAGACCAAGAGGGGAATTCTTTCTGCACCCAATGCAATTCATAGTGGTGTGCCAGGTTACTGAAAGTTTGCATTACAATAGTGGTTGCGCATCATCTGTAGAGCGCCTGACTCGCTTCACCTGATGCTGTGTGAAGCTTAGCTTGGGGTTGGTGTGCAGTGAAGGATGTTCTGCCAATACCCAATTAAGCGGATACATTTCCTTACTTCACTAATCATATTGGGAGTCAACCGTCAATACACTGGTGCAGTCTTCATTGTTGTAAAGATAGATGCTGTTAATGTCTCCCCCTTGCAGCCCCATCTTGGTTTTCACAGGGAATTCAGACAGTTTTCTGAGTAGTGTTCCTCCATCGAGTGCTTTCCTGAAATGGGTTCATGCTCTGGGCCGTTGAATATTCCCTGATTTGTGCTAATGCTTTCAATTATAACTCAGGAACCTTACTTGGAATTCTTGGGTACTTGAACTCTACCTATGCATTCGCTATTATAAGCAAACCTTTTGATTAGAAGATTCCTTGGATGGGACATTCCTTGATTCAGGTAAAAGTTTATTTATACACTGGAAGAGAGTGGTAGGTTCTGCCTGTGTGGAGATTAAATTTGCATATGTTAATGTACAGTGAGCTGAATGTGTGAGTTATAAACCAGACTGATGTTTGTATGGCGAGTATAAAGACTGCACCGTAGTAATATAGTTCAGTAACATGAGTGACAGTGACTTGGTTTGAGCCTCACAAGACATACTGCATATAACAGAGCAATCTTTCTTATGTCATTTGATGCGTTCCAAAAAAATACTTGTACCTTAATGGCTAATTCTGTGTTGTTTTGTATTGCGGTTAAGACATTTTAGAATCCCAACATGTTCTGACATTTACAGTATGCACTGTGGCAGTGAGCCTACAAGTATTAGTATAGACAGGATAACAGATTTATTTATATGGCATGTATATACAAAGGTTCCCATAGAAGACGTCATGAGGATAAATAGAGCTATACTTGTGCACAACACAGAAGGAAGCATGTGAATCCTACAGATATGCAAAATATAAGGCTGGGAGCATTTCTAAAGAAACTTGCACATATAAGCCTTACAAATGTACAGTACAGGAGACCTATCCCATGTGATAAAAATAAACACTGCTACACAATAAATAGAGTTCATATTTAAATAGTTGAACATAAGTCGAGTTCAGACAAACAGCATTTCAGGAATATTACTATCTGCTAAAAACTAGTCAGACCTCTACTTATTGAACCTCTGTTTTTTGAGCCAGACTGATTTGCTGCGCTGCACAGCAAACTGAAGTGCCTCAAGGTGCTTCAGAGTCAGTGCTCTCTGTATTAAAGCAATGCAAGATGTAAACATTACTTTTTTTGGGAAGTGAGGCAGTTGGCTTCTGTGTGTCTGAGCAAAGGGTGGGGGCTCCGTAGCCTAGATTAGAAAGATAGGCAGTCTCACCCAGTAAATTCTCCAGCCGCTGGCTCCAGAGCAGAGCTTTGTGAACAGGCGTCGATGAAGAAAGAGAGGCAGTCTCCCCCAGTAATTACACCAGCCTCAGTAACAGCACAACAAGTGGCATATGCGCCCCCCTGCTGAAATCCTTGGCCTCCTGTAACCCCGAGGCCCTGGAAAAATCACTAACCTGATTTCATTGATGCCGTCGTTGTGCACGGTGATTCTCCTCTGCCACTTCTTGACCTGCTCTGCTGCAAAGAGAGTGACCGCATTTTCGGCCTGTTTCATTTTTAAAGCAGCATGAACAGTTTCACACTCTACGTGATGCAGGCAGTGATGGCAGAAATGTGAGTGAGCGCTTGGCAATAGTGTCTGCGTGGTGGACAGAGGAAAGGTGCGTGTGCGCACCTTACAGGGAAGCTGGAATATCCTCATGATCTGTGATCGACATAAGAGCTACTGTATCTCTATTATCTTGTACAGACAGTGTACTTAGTGATCTCTTAAATGATGAAATATTGTCCTCTCTATTATGTACAGAATATAATTCAAATTATTTTTTAAGTTTGAGCTTCCTCACAAACTCGAACAGGTCTATTTTCGATCTACATATATCCCCTCTACTGGTAGGACAAAATTCGAATCCTTTATTCAAAAGAGTTAATTCCTCTGGTGTTAAAACTTTATTTGATAGGTTGATTACAATATTATCTTGTGCCAGACATGTATCTATACTTTCCTGTCCCTGGATCTTGTTGTCATTCCTGTTGATTCTACCTGTACTTTCTCTCCTCCTTTTTCCTCTCCTTGTTTTCCTTCCCGATCCTTTCTCATACTCTGGTCCCGATATCCTTGTTTTATTCTCCACATTTCTTGTAAAATATTATTCATATCTATGTTAGATGTCAATGTTTGTCCCTCAATATTTTCTAACTCACTAGCACTAGTTGATATGACACTTTTCGATGCTGCTGTAGAGCTAATAGAAGTAACAGATGGTGCCTTAGGTAAAGTGCCTTTGATTAAATGATCATACTTCCTTGAAAATGTAAAGACTCTACCATTCAGATAATCTTGTTAATCTCTTTTCAGTTTCCTTTCCTTTCCCTCTTTTATGTCTTCTTGAAAATTTGGAATTACGCTATTCAAAATATCATAATTCTTCTCTCTTGCTATCTTCAGACCCAAATCCTCAATCTCCTTTTCCAAAGTTAGAATTTCCACTTGTAATCTTTAAACTTTCCTGTCTGCTTTTTCTATAAGTATATCCATTAACCTTATTGAATTAGATTTCAATTCCTCTTCCCCTCTTATTAGTAAATCCATGTCCAAATCATTATAAGTGGGAAATATATTAGATCTAAGTCCCCTAGGTATTCTATTAAGTTTTTTTATATTGTTTCAATGTGGCACTGTCCCACCATTTTGACATATCATTCTTTTTTAATTTCTCTAACCTAATAAATTTAGCCCTTAAACCTTCTTTTTTCACCTGGCTTCCACCCTGTATTGCTTGTCGTACTGTATGTTCACTATTCAAATTCTGAATAATTCTTCCGCCAATTTGTCTCTATCTACCTTTTCACTCATTGTTATTAATCAGAAAAATCTGTTCCTAAAGTATTTATGAAGACACAAGGTTATATAGGATATGGTTTATTGTTAGAGAATAGTCTAGGTATCAGATCGGTTGCTTTAAAGATACACCTTAGGTTTTAGTGATATATCGATTAAGATCTAATATGTAGTGGTAAAATAATTTTTTGTCTTTAGTAGTAGTTTTACCTCATGTTATAAATAGGAATGGAATATGGTTTATGGGGATTTTTTGCTATTTTAGAAAGGAAAATCAATTAGAGTTTGATTCTTTAACAATATGAGTATTGATCTAATTGTGGCATACAAACATGAAGGGGATAGTCCCTTTTTCATGTCTATAAATAGCAAGAATAAAAGAGAGAAAGGTCTTTGATGAATGATGAGAGAGTAAACTAGTCCTCTTTCTCTATTTATTATTGTGCAAAAGGAGCTATTTAAACGGTGGGAAGACGCGCCACCTGTTTGATTCATTCTACGCTACACTGAGAAATACATAGGCGGTGATACTCTTTTAGCGGTCAGACATGCATCGCTTGACTAACTACATGCGTACTGGCTACATTAAGAAATACAGGGGCGGTAATATTCTTTTAGCGGTCACACGCACATTGCTTGATTATCCGACTCACCTCCAATATGTGTGTACGCATGGAGTTAAAGATAAAAATAGATGTAGAAATTTGACGGAGCGCTCTATATAGAGTCCTGGGGCTCAGTATTTTGTATAAATTGCATTTCAGGATATATTTTTACGTGTATACCCAGATCAATAAAGGAAACGCATAAAAGACCTTTAATTCTTGAGAAGAACGCAGAATTTTTGTGAGAATAGAACATAGAAAGAAAGGAACTTGGAAATCCTTAAGATCATGTAGAATCTTATTATTAACACATATGGTAATATAGATAACATGCACTATACGAAGTGTGAATATGTCACTAAGAATTGAAATTTTTGTTTTTTCTTTGGGATAATTTGAAAAACTTAAATACTTGTATCACAATATCTTGGATTACTTCGTATCAGATAAACGAAAACCACATGGAACCACAAGATTTCAATAGAGTTTAAAACAATTTCAGCAGTTTATGTATACCATTACAGTCCGATGTAGATTTCAACTTCAGTGTGATAGATTTGCATGCTCCACATGAAACACAAAACCATTAAGAAGACAACATCTTTAAAGCAAAATAAAAATAAACACAAGACAAGCCCCATTCATGCTCACCTGATGCAACTTCAACAGTTACTTCAACCCAGACTACAGCATTCAAATAATTCCAGGAATTTGGAACAAGGGAAAGTTTGCTTCGGAAAGGTTGGGTAGGATTGGGATTCCCTATCTCTAACTAGGAATGCAGACTTTCATTTAGGATTTGCAGTATGATTTGCACTGATTTTTGCAAACCATCTTCTGCTACTAAAAACCATGTATGCCTTTTACATCAAGAGGGTCAATTGATGTATCAGGGCTATGTCTGAGTCTTTAAAAATGAAAGCCATGAACACAGCTTAATTTAACCCAGGGACATCACTCAGAAAAATTCACACAAGTACAATCTTTGAATATTTCTTTACGTTTTAAGAATCATCAAGGAAGACAAAAAGCTGTATGGTTACTCATTGAATTAAAAATATTCACAATGCTATCACATGTAAAATATAATTGGTTGCAGAAACTAAGCCCAAATCTGTTTAATTGCCAACACTGCATATGCTCAAGCACTATTAAATAATAGTCAATGAACATTTGTCATAAGGACTGCTCTGTAAAGCAGAGAGAAGAAGTTTAAAATCATTCTAAGTGCAAATTAATAAACATGCTTGATGTGACGTCTGCCTCCAAGGAAAGCAAGGGGAAATCTTGGCTCCCCTCCTGAATATCGAGTTGTATACACTTTTAGAGAAACCATACAGTCACTTTGGTTTGATCAAGAAAGGTACATCTCTTAACCCACTAGCAAAACAGAACACATGACATGGGACAGTGACCCCCTACTCTATATCGCATGAATAAAGCTGTATTATGTCTTGCATAGAAAAAATACTACATTGAAATAATAAAGAGCTCCTCCATTTGGCCTAATGAAGTGGCCTTCAATTATATGCAGCTGTAAACCTATTCTCTCCAAGAACATAATGAAAAACATAATACATTTATGAATGTTACTGAGCAAACAAGAATATAAGACTAACTGAATTTTGTACTATTAAATAGGGAATGAGGGTGAAATCTGAGCGCTGTTCTGCACAGCCAGGGAGAGTATCACATGTTATCGGTCACCCACTGAGCTGGGTCATGGGTGGTAGTGGAAGCATAGCGCTATGCGAGAGTATAGGATGGGCAATAGGGCAGTGAAGTAATATTACTGAGGCAATGTCACACTAGCTTGGTTGTGGTCCGTTAGAAATTGGGGCATTACGATACCCTGGCCCTGCTAATGTGTCTAACAGAAATGGACAATAGAGATCTTAGGTTTGTACATTGTTGCTTGCTTGCTTAATGTTGCTTAGTATGTAGGTACTATATATAGGCCAATATCCAGATTGCATAGTATGTTAAGCATGATATTCAGACTAATACTGGATAAATATTATTGGGGCACTACTGGCTTTGCTCTTGTACTTTACATAGTAGAAGCTACTCTGGCTATGCTGCCTTATGCATGAGGGTTTTGTGACAGCCTGTGATTCTTTGCTCTTCTTACTAGGGCAATGTGAATTCCAGCCTCCTAGCAGTGCTGCTCTACCTATCGGCTCATTGTGAAAAATGGGCTTGTCCATGATGATTTCAATACGGGACTATTGAGGGCCCTTACTTCATTCAGTTACTTCACATACTTGAGTCATTTGTGTCTGGTTTTGGGGCAGGGAAAACTACTCTGTCTATGTACCTTTACATACCGGGGTGCTCTTCAAGTAGGCCTCAATATTCTGTTTCTTTATATGAAAGGAATGTCTTGGTAAAATTGACATGGAGACAGTGTTTTCAATCCTCAGCAATAATGTGAAAATAAAGAACTGAGGATAGAAGACGTATGCTTTCATTTAGCATTTAATCTGCACAACATGAAAGCCACAACTCTTCATAGGGTAATCCAGTGATTGAGTTCCAGCTGTCACTAGAATAGTGGAGAGGATGGAATCTTAATGGGAACTGAACAATGGGAGTCATGGAAAGGGAGAGAGAGCAAATACTACAGTATACTGAAATTACATAACTATTTTTTTTAGAAGTAATGGAAAGATGTAACTCAGTGCTTTATATGCCATTGCACTATGTAAACAGGCAGAGTAATAGTTATTTATATCCTCTGATAAGGTTTCAGTTGCCCGGTTATGAATTACCTTCTGCGGACTACACCAAAGGGTTACACTGGTTTTAAAGTTTCCCTGTGATTGGCTTTGTTGCCACTCTTATTTCTTTGCTTCTTGTTTGTTAGCTTTTGTTGTACTATATTTGTTTGTCTCTTCTCCTGGAACATAGCCTCTTCGCTCTCCTTCTGATTGGCTGAGTTGTATTCTTCCATTTCTCCATTTTTAGGAACTACTTTTTCTCTTTTGTCTAAGCAGTCCTTGAGAGTGCACTTTTTCCATCTCTCTCATCTGTGTGCTTCTCCCCACCAAACATCCTCTCACTATGCTTTTTGCACACCTGTGTTCTCGCCCTTGTGTGCCACTTGTATTTTTAGTTTATCTTATTGCCCTTATTGATTTCCCCCCTCCAGCAGCTCTGTTGCACCCCACAGTCTTTTATTTATTTACTTTCTGGGAAAGATGCGGCAGCAATTGTTGTATGCCCCTTAACCTTATTAAAAGTGGTTTCTCACTACTTGAATTTCATTTCTTTTTATTTGCTGATCCATCTTGGATTGGTTAATTAAAAACAAATGCTGACTCTGTAATTTCCTTGGCGAGCACGTCTGCACAGTGATGCATGCGTGCACATATTTTCTCAAGCAAGGAAGAGCCTATGAAAATGACATGCCTGCAGCAAAGACAATGTCATTGCGTCTTTTTTGTCAGATGCACAGTTTTTCTGATGCTGTACAGCATCACCGAAGCCATTGGCAAAGCTAATAAATACTCAAGTCAAGACGTATTATCTTTGCCAATTCTTCATATTCTTAGCAAGAGGTCTGGCAGCTCACCCAACAATAAAGGTTTACTAAAACCATGATAAAGCAAAACAAGCAGTGACAAAGCCAAAAGGTTGGCAATCGTGGCATGACATATTTGGTTCACAAAAGCTTGCTTCCTTTCTTGTGGTGTCAGGGACATCCCTTTCCAGTCTTTCTTTTTTTTGTGTCATTTAAGAGATTAATTGTTCTGTGCATTCTGCTCCCTCTGCTGCCCTTTGGGACACCCAAATCATACAGTGTGGGTAGTGGTGTTCACGTCTCGGAATTATAGTTTGTGCTCCACTCCTGCAGAGCAACTGAGGGTGCTCCTTTGGAAGCTTGCTTGTAAGACTTCTTTTGGTTCTAATGAAACGGGAAGCTTGCCCATGAGGCCCTGGTGACTTTTTCTCACCTTGCACACTGAGTTTTTTTGCCTTTGGTACATTTGGGATTTTTTTGCCATTGCCTCTTTGAGTCACTGTTGGCCTTCTCTCTCTGGCATACTTTCAGGCAGACTTGCCCAAGTGTCAAATGCATTTCCCCTGCCACACTAGGCCTCTGACTGTCTTCTGAGGTTGTGCCTAGCATGTGGTTCTGAGTAACTATCCACTCGAGGCTAGTGTTTTATTCCCTGGGCATTCTATGAGTTTTAATCTTTCTGGTTTCTTCTAAGGAGGGTGGGTGTTGAAAGGAGATTTACTATAGCAGTGGAGGTATTTTTCTCATGACTATTGAGACACTGACCCAACCCTTCTAGGGTTGTAGCCTTTTTCTTTGGTACATGCGCTTCTGATGCCACTTCCTGGTAGTGGCGGTGATTCATTAGGATGTCCATCTGTATTTAGAACCAGGCAACATTGGTCGCCTTATGAAATGTACACTCATGCATCAATAATCCTAGAGCCCTGAAGTTGACAAGGAAGGCAGAACTTTAGCTGAGGGGCTTAAGAAACCCCAACAAACGCAACTCTTCAGACTGATAACCTGTGATGTACATGTTAGTGATAATCTATGGAGGCTCTTGATATGCAGGAGGCTGGATTCCGAAAACCCTTGACCATCTGTTGCTGCCATCTCCTTTCTGCTAGTCTACACTTTGAAATTGCCAGTTAAAGAGCTACACTTTACAAAGCTTTAAAAAACAAATAATACATTATAATACTGTCTTTAGTTGTAGATGTTTAATGGAATGAGATAAGCCGGAAGGCTTAAATAAAAAGAATTATACAGCAGCAGGAATATAGCATACAAGTGGTTGCGCATCTGTGGCTCGTGCCGGCTCTGTGGTAACGCACAAACCAAAGGGAAGAAGATGGTCATGAATTTTCAAAAACATCAGCTGCAGGGCTTCTCTGAGATTACGCTAATTTATTGCATGTTACTCGAAATTAATATTCATGACAGTCGACTCGGTTAATTACCCCGAGTACATTTTATAATGCCATCATGTTCCTCCTACACCCTCTCTCATTTCAGAGATCCGAATTCACAGCTATACAGCAATAAAAACCTGAGCCCTGGAGTAAAAAGGAAAGCTGAAATAAGCCATGACACTGTTGTTTTTTTTTACACTTTATCTAAGTTTTTCACTTTCCCTAGTAGGTTGATCCCTTCCTAACATTTAATAAAATGGGATTTTCGGTGCTTACCTCTAAATACGAAATAAAATGAATTTTCCCTCTCTGAACCTGAAATCTACATAAATTATACTGTGCCAAACTGTGCAGCTCAGTCTTCGTATCGTTGCTATAACAATCGGGGTAATAAACTCAAATAGTCTCTAGAAGATATATGTTTATTAATAAGAGCAAGGTCACCCGTGGAAGATAAGGTGCTTAAGTCGCCAGCGAGGACAACATGTAATATTTAATGGTTTTAGGCTAGAGCAAAGGGTTTGTTTGCATTCGTGGGCTCATGCTTGTCTAGTGAAAAACGACCTGCTTTACAGTATAATCATGCTTCGCCTCAGCCTCTGTTTGCAAGTTTGTAATACAGGGGCATTGATAGGGAAAATTTATCATATAATGCATGTAAAATTGTGTTCAGCATCGGTCCTCCTGTTTTGATCCCTGCACGAAACATAGTCTGCACACGCAGTCTAAAAGCACGTTAAACATTTTGCACAGATACTTCTGTAATTATGTTTTTTTTTAATCTCATAAACTTTCACAGTTCATTTGCGAAATAAGGAACCAGGAGCCTTTTTATGTCTGCATCTAATCAATTGTTAGACCTGACAGCCTTAGGGTGGTCACCCCTAACTTTTTGCCTGCCTCCCTCCACTTTTTGGACACTGTTTTTGCTGGTTTTAGGACTCTGCCCACTTTACCACTGTTAACCAGTGCTAAAGTATATATGCCCTCTCCCTTAAAACATGGTGACACTGGATCATACCCAATTGGCTTATTTAATTTGCTTATAAGTCCCTAGTAAGGTGCACTATATGTGCCCAGGACCAGTAGATTAAATGCTACTGAGGGGCCTGCAGCACTTAAGTAGCCCCTTAACCATGCCTCAGGCCTGCCATTGCTAGGCCTGTGTATGTGGTTTCACTGCCAGTTCGACTTGGCATGTAAAAGTACTTGCCAAGCCTAAAACTCCCCTTTCTCTACATATAACTCACCCCTAAAGTGGGCCCTAGGTAACCCCTAGCGCAGGGTGCTATGTAGACAAAAGGCAGGACATGAACCTGTGTAGTTTACATGTCCTGGTACTGTAAAACTCCTAAATTCATTTTACACTGCTGTGAGGCCTGCTTCTTTCATAGGCTAACATTAGGGCTACCCTTATATACTGTTTGAGTGGTAGCTTCTGATCTGAATGGAGTAACCAGGTCATTTTTAGTATGGCCAGAATGGTAATACAAAATCCTGCTGACTGGTGAAGTTGGATTTAATAATACTTTTTTAGAAATGCCACGTTTAGAAAGTGGGCATTTCCCTGCACTTAAATATTTCTGTGCCTTACAATCCACGTCTGGCTAGGTTTAGTTTGCAGCTCCCTTGTGCATTCCCTCAGACAAACCCCGAACACAGGATGCTCAGTCACACTTGCATACATCTGCATATTGAATGGGTCTTCCTGGGCTGGGAGGGTGGAGGGCCTGACACTTACATGTCAAAGGACAGTAGTCTGCCCTCACACAAAGGACTGTCACCCCCCCCTACTGGGACCCTGTCAGACAGGATGGAACTGAAAGGGTACCTTGTGCACTTCTAAGCCACTCTTTGAAGTCTCCCCCACTTCAAAGGCACATTTTGGTATTTAAACAGGGCCTCTGCCCCTACCAACTCAGACACTTCCTGCAGAAGAAACCCTGAACCAGAACCTGCAACCTGCCAAGAAGAACTGCCTGGCTGCCCAAAGAACTCACCTGACTGCTTTTCTGCAAAGGACTGCTACCCTGCTGTTGCCTTGCTGCTCTCTGGCAGTGCTGAGAAGTGCTCTCCAAGGGCTTGGATAGAACTTGCCTCCTGTTCCCTGAAGTCTCAGGACAAAAAAGACTTCATTCCTGCAAAAGAACTCCTTGTGTGGCAAAAATCGAGGCACAGCCTGCAAAAAACTCTGCAAAGCCTGCATCACAGTGAGAAAATCACTGCACGCTGAACCGGAATCTCGCAGCCCAACTTCACAAGGAGAAGATCGACGCAGCGCCAGCGTTGCGACTGGATATTCGACGCACGGCCTACTGGATTGATGCAAAGCCAAGCCGGAAGGACTCAGCCCGACTTCCAGAGAGGAATCGACGCAGCGCCTGCCGTGCAGTAGAAATTTCCACGCATCGCCCACCGGATCAACGCAGCCCCTGTGACTTTGTCCTAGAAGCCCTGGATTTCAACGCATCGTCCCCGGGGCTTCCGGAAACCCCGCAACACGAAGAGGATCCAAGTCCGCATGCCGGAAATCAACGCAAAGTCTTCCCTGCTGGAAAATAAACAATGCATTGCATGTGTGCGCACCTTCCCATTTTCCATGCATCTTGTCCTCTGCGGTCCCTTGTAGAGAATTTGAATGCAAACCAGGTACTTTGTGCTTGCAAGAAACACTTATTGCTTTTTAAGAGATTAAAGACACTTTATATCATTTTTACAGTGATATTTCAACGTATACTTATTGCATCTTAATAATTTTGACCTGCATCTTATCAGATAAATATAATATATTTTTCTAAACACTGTATGTTGTATTTGTGTGGTGCTATACTGTGTTATTGCATGATTTATTGCACACATACTTTACACATTGCCTTCTAAGTTAAGCCTGACTGCTCAGTGCCAAGCTACCAGAGGGTGGGCACAGGATAATTTGGATTGTGTGTGATTTACCCTGACTCGAGTGAGGGTCCTTGCTTGGACAGGGGGTAACCTGACTGCCAACCAAAGACCCCATTTCTAACATCAATAATCTACACTCTGAGGAATATATGCGAAAGTCAGTGCTCTAGATTAGCACCACCTTTTAATATGTAATGATTTACCCTGGATTTTCTGATGAGGTAATGAGTCATCCAGATTTATTTTTCCTCTCTTACAAGAGGGCATCGAAACAGCACTTTTCTCTCTCTTTGATACTTCTGTGTTGTTAATACTGAATGTTCACCCGTATGGCGCACAGCATCTCAGACCTGTGTAATTGTGTTTGGATTCTCAGTTAATTCAGATGTAGGAGTCAGTCTCACCATGAATAGTGTCTTACAGCTCATGCATACTGGATATGGATAGCTTTAATACCAAGAGTCACTATTTTTAACATTGCCCCATATTATGGGGACAACAAATACCATGTAGCTGGAATGATGAGGTCAATTAGGTTTCTATTTGATAATCGTTATTTGCACTCCGTTACTGTGGAACGTACAAATCACCCTTCTTAAGCATAGTGCTGTTATCGCTCACAAAAACGTTCATATGGTCACTTGCATCCTGGTGAGGGGCCCGCCTACCATCTTTGCCAGTGGAAGCTATGGTCTTCACTCCTCCTGCAGAGGACCACCAATACATATTAGAGATCTTCACCAGACATTTGCACATCTCTGAGCCTTCAGATCTTTGCTTAGTGGGCTCCATATTTGTTTTTTCCAGCTCTTTTCGTTTTGTTTTCAAGAAACTATTTTACGTTTTGGAACTTACTTAATTGAAGCAAAAAAATGGTTTTAGTAAACTAACTGATTGATTTAAAAAAAAAGTGGCTCCTATGTGCTTTAAGATGTTGGTCTTTGCGTCGGGGTCCTTGTTTAATTTTCCTACCTGGAACCACCATGGCTCTCATGACAGTCCCAAGAAGAGAAACCTAGCTGTGGTCACCTCTTCCTAATTAAGTTAGGTTGATCATCACTTTGAAATGGCCTCCCAGTGGTAGAGGGCTGCCACATCAGAATTAATTGCCCTTGGAGACACCTGAGGCTCATATGCTGTAAACTTGGCACTTCTCCCTCCATTGAATAAGGCAGGAGAAATGTGGGTTTGGCAGTTAATGTTCTTAAGGTTTTGGGCAGAGCTGATGCTCCACTATACTCTGTTTTTTGCAGAGGGTAATGGGAATCCCTGCGAAGTCTACACCTCTTGGACAAGGCTCTATTTAAGTAAGTAAAATTGTTGTGACATTTCCCATATGTGGGAGGTCCCCTATGGCCACAGAAAGTGTTATGGTTTGTTAATGTATTCAGATGTCAGTACCGTAAATATCATTTTACATCAATTATGCCTGTTGGTGTAGCTGGTCCTGAGTCATGAACGCATATATTGACACATTTTTTTAAATAAATAAAATCAGAAGCCCTCCTTTATTTTCTTGTCTTTATTTTTCCTTATCTCAGTCAGTAGTGTACGATGAACAGCAAACATTGGCGCAGAGGTCTGTTTTTTTTTCAAGGCAATTAAAAATAATAAACATTATTCAAGGTCTTTGGCGCTCAAATGATTCTGTCTATGTCTTCGTGAGCAAAAGATGGTTTAAACATCAAGGAATGAAGCAAGGGGATGCGGGGGTAAAATTGGGTGGATTGCAGTGGGGTAGATTGGGGTGGAGTGGGGTAAATTAGGATGGAGTGGGGTAGATTGGAGATGGATAGATTGGAGTGGAGTAGTTTGGGTTAGATTGTAGTGGGGATAAAGTGGAGGTTGGATTTAGTTAGTGGGTTAGATTAGAGTTGGGGGATTGGGGTACATTGGAGTGGGGTAGTTTGAGATAGGTGGGGTAGATTGTGGTGGAGCTGGATGGAATGAGTTAGATTGGGTGTGGAGTGGGTTAGATTGGAGAGGGATAGATTGGGGTGAGGTAGTTTGGAGTAGACTGTAGTGGGGATAGAGTGGACTGAGGTAAATTGAGATAGTGGATTAGATTACAGTGGTGAGGTTTGGGGTGCATTGGAGTGGAGTAGAGTGGAGTGGAGTGGGGAAGATTGGGATAGGTGGGGTAGATTGTGGGGTGATTGGAGGAAGTGCTGTAGATTGGGACAGTGTGGGTTGGAGTGAGTGGGTTAGATTGGAGTAGTGTGGGCTAGATTGGAGTTGAAGTCGGGCAGATTAGAGGGGGATAGATTGGAGTGGAGTCGTTTGGAGCAAGGTAGTTTGAGGTAGATTGTAGTGGGGATAGAGTGGAGTGGGGCAGATTAAGGAGGGTGGTGTAGATTGGAGTGGGTTGGATTGGGGTACATTGGAGTGGATTGAAGTAGAGCAGGATAGATTGTAGTAAAGTGGAGTAGATTTGCCTGGAATGTGTTAGATTGGGATAGAATGGACTGAAGTAGATTGGAGTGGGTTGGGATAGATTGCGTGAGATTGAGTGGAGTGGGGTAGAGTAAATAGTAGTTGAGTAGATTGGAGTGTGGTAGTTTGTGGGAGGTTGGAGGGGGGGTGTGGTAGATTGGAGTTGAGTGGAGTAGATTGTGCTGGAGTTGGATGGATTGCTGTGGACTGGGGTATACTGTAGTGTAGATGGCTACATTGGCGTATATTGGATTGGGGTGGATTGGTGTAGATTGGAGTCGAGTTGGGTAGATTGGAACAGAGTGGGGTAGATTGGGTTAAATGGAGTGGAGTGGGGTAGATTGGAGTGGAGTAGGTTGGAGTGGGGTACAATGCTGTAGATTGGAGTGGGGTAGACTGGTAGATTGGAGTGGGGTAAAATTGATTGGAGTGGAGTTGGGTAGAATAGATTGGAGTGGGGTAGATTGGGGTATAAATTTGGATTGAGGTGGGTTAGATTGGAGTGGGTTAGAGTGGTGTGGGGGAGATTGGAGTGGGGTCGATCAGAGTAGATTGGGGTGGGGTGGATTGGAGTGGTGGGGTAGAGTGGAGTGGGGTAAAGTAGAGTGTGGTGCATTTGGGTGGATTGGAATGTAGTGTGTACACTGGGGTAGATTGGAGTGGGGGTAGAGTGGAATGGGGTAGATTGTGATAGATTGAGTGAAGTGGGTAGCTTGGGGTGGAGTGAGGTAGATTGGGTTTTCTGGAGTAGATTTAAGTGGAGTGGGTAGATTGTAGTGCAGTGGATAGATTTATGTATGGAAGGGCTTAGAGTGGAGTGCCATTTAATGGTGTGCCATATTGTAGATTGGAGTGGCATGTCGTGGAGTGGAGTGTCGTAGAATGGAATGGCGTAGAGTTGAGGGTTGTGGCGTGGCGTGGCGTGGCGTGGCGTGGAGTGGAGTGGGTAATGTGGAGTATGCATGGTGTAGTAGTGCATTGCCATTACAGTCAACACATTTTCAGTTGAAATGACCATTACATTTGAATACACATACGGATTTACTGACAGAACTATACAACGCACAAAGGATAGTGTGTGGAAATATCATAACCTAGTGTACTGGTATGTTTTGATAATATTCAAATATTTGTTTCCACCACACTTTTGAATTTTAAACAATGTGCTTAATTTGTACTTTCCAAATTTCGATATATTCTAAAATATCAGCACAGTTAAGTTTTTGTGTGCAAGCAATGGGCTTAATGCATTCCAGGGGAAGCTTTCAGAATGCTAACAAGATATTGTTAGTGAACCAGACAGCTGCACTGCCTGATAGGCTTTGACCTAAAAAGTAAAAAAAAAAAAAAAGACAAGAAGTCAAAGGAGAGCTTTTGATTTTATTTATTATAAAATTGTATCAGTATGTTTATGCTTCTGATAAGATAAACCAATGCACATAGCTTATGTAAAATTATATTTACTGTACTGACTTCTCCTGAAGCACTTAACAAATTGTACTCTAAATAATGCCTTAAGGTCTTTTTCAGATCAGGACATATAACCCAACCCTGAAAGGACATAAATTCCTAATGTGGGTTATGGAGCTATATGAATGTTGTTGAATTCAAGATCTGGGCACGTAGTCTTAGAGGATATTTGGAACACTCTCAGGAACAAGAGGTAGGTGTAAACATTAGTGGCTGGATCTGTTTCCAACTGAATAAAGCAAAGTTCAGTATACAACCCTTACCAAAACAGTGAATAGCGAGCGCATAGTCTAAAGGTCTGGATCGATGAAGCAATATTGACAGTACAGCTTTTTGAACCTTACAAACCGCCGAAGAGGTCCAACAGTACTTGTCATGCAGCATGAGCATTCTAACCACATTCTTCATCTCTTGTGCACTATTTTCATATTGTTTAGCTTCTTGACACATAGTTTGTATTCTTTGATACAGCACCCATTGATGCATTTAAGGGTTGGAGTTCCTCATCTACTGCTAAAATGCCCGGCCTTTATATGCCAAGTAAACAATGGAGGAAAAGGTTTCATACGGCCCTCTACCAGTATGTGGCATAGGTGTTTAGGTGTTCTTGAAGTTGATTTTGCATTCGACATAAAAGAAGGGGTATGAACCCCATTTCTGTGCCTGAATTTGTGTCTTTGATTTCCTCAGTTCCCTGAAACCAATCGGATACAAATTTGAACTAGCAAAAGTAGACCTTTGATGTTTGGTCTTGCAAAAGATGAAACCTGGTTCTCCCAGTCTCAACTGCAACTTCTGAAAGGTAGACTGACTGACTTAAGCAATTTTAGTTTAGATGCCAACAAGTCAATAGCAATTCAGTTCCCACCTGAAATCTCTAAGTAGTCCATCCCTACTGAAATGTTTCTCCATGCTGACTGATTGGCCTAATATAATTTTTTTTTGTAGTATTTTTGTAGTTTGGTGTATATTAACTTGATACTTCAATGTTGAAAACTTTCCCTTGTGATGAGTCTTTCACTCGTTCTCATCGCAATGCTGTCCTACATGCATGTTACTGCGTATGATCTTGAAATTGTAAACCAGATGATACCTACTCTTCTAGAGAGGCTTGACATTTCATACATATCAAATTAAAATTACAAGAAAAGTTTGACAGTTGCTTATTTTTAATTGTAGACATTATCAAGGCATACACGCCTTACTATTGAAATTGCTTGACAATTGTATCTGCAGATGATGTATGTCATGGTTTAGAAAATACAATCATTGTGTTACATTTCAGGACTCATTCTGTAATGATAATGTCCACTACTTTATATTTTTGACAATCTGATCCTGAGCTTTCCGGGTTGTGATCTGGCCTTCTTTACACAATTGAATACATTTGGCCCTTACCACAAAGATACAAATTCAAGTTCCTACCTCAATATGAAAGGTTTCTGTATGTCAGAACATCTTTGTCCAGTGAATAGATTGCTTGTAACACTCCCACCATTTGCTACTGCTTCAAAGTAAATCCAAGGAGTATTTCTTGATGGCAGTGCTTCATGGAATTCAAGAGTTTACTCAACCAGTATGTGGCATTCTTCCCACCCTTAGGACCCATTGATGAGCTATACTTCCCACCATCATTCCGTAGACTTCAGGCTTTACTGGTTCACACTCTCTGTAGAAAATGCTTAAAATGAGGTGAGGCGGCATGGTCCAGCTATGGATCACACTGCACTCTAGACAAGGAGCATCTGGAACCTTATTTCTTTAGCTCATTTTGTTTATTTCATATTCACACAGCTTAACCCAGCTGTTAAGGTGATTGTCACAGAAGCGTGCATAACCTTAAATTCAGTTCTTCATTTCCAGGTTGCTGGAAGAGATAGCGGCCTTTGTCCAATGCTGTTAGTAGCTGCCACCTGAGAGAAATATATTTAAAGAATGCTGCTAAAATAGGAAAACATTCTGCTAGCGAGCTATCATTGAAAGAAGGTACCCTGTTCTTGGAGGTATCCTACTTGGGGGATGTTGCTTAACATTTTCCATCCAAAGCGTGTAGCTTCTCAAACTCAACAACACTGCCAGAAAAGTCTATCTGCTGCCTGCCTTATTCTTTCTTCCTTGGCTTCCATCACAGCATTGCTCCTGTTCATTACTAGGCTCTTACTCTGCACACTAGGAATAGAATGTATGTGATGTAAACTACTTCTGCTTCATAAACAACCGAGAGTAAACTTGTAATGCTGCGACTCACAGATTGCAAGATTGGTTTTATCTCTTTGCATAATGCCCAATTTCAAGATTATTTTGAGCTTTCTAGGTTTTTTTCCTTTATTATCAACACTCAGTCCGGCTACTCTGTGCCGCTCAAACCAGTCCTGATTCTGCTTACATGCTATGTTTAGCATTTAAGCAACGCCAGTATTGCTGGGTAGCCTGTGCTGTTGTCCTGGCATTTACCAGAAGACCAGAGGAGTAACGCGGCAGGAGGCGGTGACGAAGGCAAAGGGCTAAGTTTTTTTTTGTTGTTGTTTACAATATTTTTTTTTAATTCATTCCCCCGTCACCCCTCTGTCCCTCCACCTGCCCCTCCCCTTGAGAGTTGCTGACGCCGCTGCTGAAAACAATCCTTGCTGTTTGCGACACTAGCCAGAAAACATCGACTGCTCCTGTTCCCACCCAGCAAACACCACCGTCCCCAACAAAAAATAGCATCAGTGACCAATAGCATTTTGACCAATGCACTAAAATTTATTATCTGATGAGTGTAATCTCTGAGGGATAAAAAAAAAAACAATTCAAATGTATAAGGAATTACAGGCTAATTTACAATAAAAAAGTGCATAGTCATAAAACATTCATTAAATTGAAAAACATATTGCAGCAAGTAGATATTTACTAACTTCCCCAGCATGAGGTACAAATAGTAACTTTGGAGTAGCAGCTACAGGAAGGGAAGATGGATAAAAGAAGCTACAGTGTAGAAGATAGAAAACAGTGGCTACAGGAAGGATGTGGAAAAATGTAAAAGCTCCAGTAAAAAAATAAAAATAAAAAAAAACAGCTGTAGGAAGCTAAATCATACAGTAGGGGATGTTGAGAGTTATTGAAGCAATCAGAAGAGCAAGAGGCGCAGGAGTGTTCCCCTTGCCAATCCGGTAGAAAGAGGTGAAACAGGGTATCCATCAGGGCACTGCTCCTGCACCTGCCGAGACAGAAGAAGGAAGCAGTACAGAGGAGAGCAGAAGGGTTGGAAACACGCAGGCATTGGAGTTGGTAGCGCACAGTGCAACATTCTTTTTGGTGCCCCAATGACCACCTCCTTGGATTACCTCACTGCCTTCTGGCAAAAATGCCCCTCATCTCTCTGTAGCCCATCTCTAACATACATTTCCTTTGTTAACTATGTGCTGGTAGAGGTGTGGTCTACTAATCCACACAGCTATCCACATAAAATACAAATCTGTTCTTTGCAGCAGGCATATTAACTCTCTGCCCTACTTAATGGCAAGTCATAGACAAGACTCTGATCTTCCTGTCTAGCAGGATCAATAGTCAAACAAGTTATCTTGATTTTTTTTGTTTTGCTGCCTGCAAGCTGAACACACAAGGAACTCTGCAGCAGGTGCTTTTAAATTGTATGTCATTGCTAAGCATACCTCTAGGCCAGCACCCAGTAAGCCCGCACCAGTCGCACTGCCTTAATGCTGCCCTGTTTGGAAAACAGAGTGGGGACAAAGCAGATTTACACAAAAAAACAGAAGATTCTGGTAAGGGGAGCAGCGGGTGTGAAGTTTGTAGAAGGGTTCATTGGGAGGGCCTAGTGAAAAAGAACCTTCGCCATGACAGTGTTAAACACACATCAGAAGCACGCCGTCAGTGAGTGCAAGTTGAGGTGCTGACATCCTCATCATAATCTAGAACCATAGAACTGCAGTATCTGGTTCTCCATTAAAGCCATTCCAACCCAACCAGAGTTGGCCAGTTGCTTCCATCATCATTCAGAATTAAACCATTCAAACGAAGCTTAGCACATCAGTACTCCCCAAATCACTTAACCCGCTTCATTTGACACAGAACTTCACCCATTCTCAGCACTATCAACAGCACTTAGCCTACTCAAGCTGCTTTTTCCAGCACAACCAGCGCTTCTCGACGCCCACAAGTGGATCAAAAGGAGTGCTGTCCAGCCAACTAAACGTGCTTCTGAACACAACTGGCACTCCCTATCACAAATGAATCATTCGCCAAGCACTATCCACTGTTTCTTAACCACCAAATGCAAATGTGACTATTTACTAACCTAGTAATATTTGCACGAAGCCTGCCAAATACACCAGTGTAACTTCTGTGAACAAAAACAGCAAAGCACACCAATTGTGTCACACCTGCCACAGTTAAGACGCTGTACTTCCTCAACTCCACCATCCACTTACTTCACAGCACAACTAATCAGAGCAAGCATTTGCAATGCAATAGGCCTCGCATTTGTTTGAGTTAGAGCTATTGGCATTGTAAATGCACAACTGGATTTTTCTCGCCACGTAAATTGGTCAACCCTGACGCATTATTTGGTCCTCTCTGACACATAAGTGCAGTGGCCCTGCACATAACTAAAGCACTTCCATTTACCTTCTTCCTCTATCTGCAGCAAAAAATGAAACTATTGCCATTATTATATTTATTTAAATTATTATTTTGCCCCCGAACCTAGTGTGGGGACCCAGAGATGACCTAGCCAGAAAGAGCATGTCGCGCTGACTGTTTTGATGGTGGTCCCATTGTCCTAGGACCACCACAGTCAGTTATGGACAAAAATGTTTTGTAAAAGGAATGCCCAGCCAAGCATTATGGGGTGAGTTTCTGAGTGCTGCGAATATTGTTGTATGTTGTCTGTAATGCTCATAGCAGCACCTAGAGAGCACCACATTAAAAATAGCATTTGTAAGAACCATGGTCATGTAACCATATAGTCATCCCCTAGAGAGCAAAACCACATGAAAACTGAATGCCAGAACATAATGCAGTTTGACCACATATTTAGCTCCTCGAGGGCATAGTGCACTACACATTTTCAGGCATAGCAGGCCTTCTAGAATAATATTACAAACAAGGCTCTTAAAACACAAACACAAACCAGCTGTAAAACAAAAGTTCCAGCCATGAGAGAACTTAAAAAGACACAGAATGGTGGGAGGGGTTATTATTTTGGGGTCCCCACCCCCATCAAAGTGTGGGGGAACCCAGAGATGATAGAGACAGAAAGAGTGTGTCATGCTGAATGGTTTGGTGTGGTCCCATTGTTATAGGACAATTATAGGCTGAGTTATGAGCCAAAATGTTTGCCCCGCAAAGCATTATGGGGCGAGTTTCGAAAGTGCAGTGAATATTGGAGAATCAGTTTTCCTGCTGTGCTGGGATAGCTGCATTGAGGATTTCTGGGTTAATTCTGTTTTGAATGCACCAGTTTGTATATATAATTGCTGAACTTATATGTAAGTGGTTCTCATGTAACGCGCTCCTCCGATTGAGTTTGTGCTATATGAAACTTCACACATGTAAGTTGTACTTTTGTAAAGCGCTCCTCTGATGAAGTTTGCTCTATATGAAACGTCCCAAAGAAAATACATGAAAAAGAACCCCCCTCCAGCTTGCAGCCTTTGGGTGCAGACACTACAAAGAAAGAGCAGTATGCCCAAATGCAAAGAAGGGGAAGAAACAACATATGGCCATGTAGCACAAAGCAGAGAGGCGAAAGAAACAAGTAGTGCGCCACACTAAGGTATATGGCTGATCCTGCAATAATCTATGTAGCAGGGTCAGACTCCAAGGCGGTAACAATGCAGCGTCGAGGTAGGACAAATGTAAAGCATGTACCTACGAAATCAAGGGAATTTTGAAGGACAGGCCAAGGAATGAATTAAAATGATGGCCACAGTGAACGCCCACAGTAGTAGATTACATGTCGAAAGACAGCGCATGCATGCTGCATAGGCTCGACCTAAAAAGTACGCATCCAGTTCTTATTTGGGATAATCTTTACAATTCTGACACACTCACAAGTCCAATTAAGGAAAAGTATCAATTGCCTTGCCAGTAAAATAATACAGTACTCCCTGGAATACACCTTTCACTCCAGAAACTACCCTTCATCCCAAGACAACCCTGCCGCGGTCAAGGCAGATGACGAAGTGCAGCCAAGGTCCCTCACTTGTTGAATGCTTCCCCCTGACCTACTAACTTCTGTCGGGTACTGTTTAATAAATAGCGTGCCAACTGGTAATTAATCTCACAGTATCTCATTGCACCATAGCATCCGATGACAGTCTCATTGTACATGCGCAGTTGTTCACACACACACTGTCTAATTGTACGAGCAAACTTATACACACACTTTCTAAATTTGCTGTGTCAGAATTTAGCCAGAGGTCTCACAAATAATTTACAAGTCTCACTTGGCCTCGTCTGGATATCATTTTGTGAATTTATTCTTGCTTGACTGTTAAAGGTTTAGGTTTTAGATACCAGAGCATCTCTCTCCTTGACTAAACAAGTGTAATCTTCGATGCTGACAGATTTGTGTGTCTTCTTCCAAAGAAAGACTACTTTGTGAACCAGCCGAAACGAAACAGAATTGCTCAAGGGGGTGTTACATTTGTCTTCGCAAATTTTAAGTATTAAAGTTTAAAAGTACAAGAAGTCAAGCCCCATTTCCATACAGTTACATGTACACATTTTTTTTAAACTTACAGCTCTCACGTCAAAAACAAAACAAAACTCATGAGAATTTGCAAATGCATCAATGGATCATCTTTTAATTGAGTTGAAAATCCATATCGAATTGTAGCCCGAGAGATTTCGAATTGAAAGGTGCGCCTTCTCACTATAAACAGGGATTATTATTCTGTTATGACTTAATATCTTGACATTGAACATCACAAATCAATATTGATGCCTTCCAAAAGAAATGCACGGGAATCCCCTGTAGGCAATAAACAGCAAATCCAATTTGCACTTGCAGAATAAACCTTCGAGTGATGTATGCTCCTCGTGGCACCGTAGGTCAGAGGGTTACCGCTTATCACAGGGCTAGCTCGCTTCAACAGTGGCATGGACCACGAAACTGCATAGTGATCGGTTTAGACGTGTGAATCGTCACCTCTTCTGACACACCGCTTTTCGGTGCTTAATCCTGATTTTTTGCTGCAGGATCCTTGGTAGAAGACCAGAGCCGCACAGACCTCTAATGAACCTGGGAGTGCGTCTTCAAGCAGGAAGCACTGAAGCAGAAGGCGCCAAGGGCAGTGGCCGCTTGGCTGACAAAGGACACTAATGCTTCCCTTTGTGCTTTCACCTTAGAAAGCCTAGCTCCGACAATTGATAGATCACTTCCGTTGTGTAATGGCGGCTTGTTGATAAGTCAATAAAATGCAGACGGCAATTTCTTCGCTTGGTACAGTTGAAAGATGGGGTATTAAAGGGAGCAACGGTCAGTCCCTGAGAGGAAATATTGAAAAACGGCATTGTATTCCACACTCTCACATTTTAAGTGTGTGAAGAAGGAAAAGGTGCAGGTGTTTGTAGTGGCAGCTCTTAGATGCAACTCTTGCCCTGCTGCTGCCATCTTGGTAACGCTTACTATGTCCCCGACTAATTACTTCTGGGATGCATGAAGGTGTCAGTCTATTGTGTTAACCCACTGTTGCGTCACTCATCATCCGGGTCGTAGTATCCAAAAGCATTGTATCTATTGAATGATTTTGTTTGACTAAATGCGCTTTGAAATTTGTATTGAGGCACAAAATAAGTTACATAATTGTGAAGCCAACTGCTGAGAGCTCAGTGTCTCACTGTTTCAGTCAGTAAAGAACTCAAAATGTATGCATTTTTTTTTAGATTGTGTATGTGTTGTGCCCAGCCCACTGCATATGCGCCATGCAGGTCTTTTTCACTTCCTGCGATCAATCAGTCCAATACAGCCAGCAAAAATTATGGCTAAACCGAACCATACAGCAGTGACATTAGCTGTGACCATTATCAATTAATACTATTGCTATTTCAGTTAAAGAGGAGCTTTAAAGTGGAACAAATTAACTTCTTGTGATCCTAATATCCAGATATGAATTTCCCTTAAATCATGGTTTAAAATGAAATATGTCATTCTATATATAGTTTTTTCTAAATCTGCCATCAGGAATAAGGATTCCTTGTTTCTACCCAGTGCTTAATTTGTAAATAAAAACATGCCAGTCCCCAAAACCCTCCTCTTAAACACGTGGCTGCTGCAATTAAATGTGGGAACACGGAATACTGAGGCGGCATGATCCTGAAGCCATCTCAGGCCTCTTTAATCCATTTACAATCACTACCTGACCCTTCAGCTCACTCCTGCAGCTTTCTGCTTTCTCCCTTTGTGACGCTTTTTAGTTTTTCCCTTCATTCGTCTTTCCCATATGTGTCATTTTCTCGCACCAAATGCTTGACACAGAAGAATAAGCCCCGGCCCTCAAAAATAAGTGCTGGTGCTCAGCACCGGAACCAACAAGCACAAATTAAGCACTGTTTCTACCTAATAAATAATAGTGCTCCCAACTTCCACAAGATTGAGCTAGAATACTGCTAAATCGTAGTCTTCTCAGGCATAGTTGTATCCTCATGTTTGCTTTCTACCAAGTCTACTCCTTTATTTTCGATTTCCCATAAATGAATGTAATTGCTTTTGAAACAGGTTTAATATGATGTATCAAAGTGTGTTTATTAATATAATTTAGTTACGCCACATTCATAAGAAATATGCCATCTTAGATTAAAATTAATGCTGTTTCTGTCATTCACTTCCTCCTATCATCCTGGCCATCTTCTGTCCTCACTAGCTCTGTAGAGCAAAGTTAAGTTGATGTGAAGGTGTTCCCACTGTTGTACATATGAAGTTTCGAATTAACTGTCAGTGTCCCGACCAGTTGCAACTTCAAGGCCCTGCCGCTGTGTAGACGAGTCTTATTCATGAGCCTGAAGTGATAGTGTTGAAATGTTTCATGTTTTGTTCTAACATCTCCAATGAGGGTAGCACGGAAGATGCTGCATGGTTTCTTAAAATGGGAATAGTGTTGCTGTGGTAACGTAATGACGTTCAAGATTCTGATTTGCTAGAGTTGCTACATATAAGCATACCATGATGCATCTGCTGTCTTACTAATTCGTTATGAAAGGTTTGTGTATAAGGAACCCTTAATTTTGGGGATGAAAGAGTATGCTTTCCTTTTGTTCTAGGGATTGTGTCCAATTTCTTACTGATTTTACTGCTCATTTGGAACTTAGAATGATTTTTGGTTTTTAAAACTCTTTATAACTCTAGATTTGAGCCTTCATGACACTTATTCTGTACTACTTAATTTTGTGATGTTTGTAATAAAACCCTTTAACTTTTTCTTTAATCTGGATCTCAGTTATTAAGTGAATGCAATTACTGTTTCATGCTACGCTGATAAATTGATGTCTGGGAGGGTGCCCGTTCCTGCAATTCCTATACATGGGAGAATTGTATGTGATCATTTTTGGGTATTTTGGATTTTGGGGTGACCTAGGGTTTGCTCCCCCAGTATTGCTTTCACACATAAAGTCTGGCCTCCACTTAAGCCATGCCGTGGCATTTACTGCAAGGGCTATGTCCAGACCATCCACGGTTCCTAAAATACTACATTTGGTTTGTGAATAATATTTGTATATTGGTCATTTTGTAAATGGTTTAAAGTCATCGTGGGAGAAGAGCAAGAGGAGGATGGACACAGATTTGAATGATCAGCTAGCTGGCAGATAATTAGAGGTTCTGAGAGTTTCCCTAATATTGAGAAGGCTATATTTATGTGATAAGACTTCTGGAAGGGAGTTTGATGAAATTGCACCCAAGAATGGAATGCTACGACCACCCTGTCTGTGCAGGTTGTGTTTTAGGGTCTTACTTTGGTGAATGGTGTTTGGACGCCTGAGTTTTTTTAGCCCTTGTGTATAGGCCTGTGGGTGTGTATGTTTGCCCCTGTGCACTGATGAAGTTATTCTGTTAAAAGACAAATGTGATGGCATTCAAGTTTATGATCGGTAGGGCGCAAACCGGTCAGTATTAAAAGTTGGTGGTGAAAGACCCATCATACTCAGTCAGAACTGTTTATTTCCGGTCACTGCAAAATGGCTGTTCTAATACAAACTTTACAACCCTAAAGAGCATCGATGTGCACACCCATGGTAAAAACCAGTCAGTCGACTTATGTATGTATGGTATGCAAGGGACTTGCGGGTGGGGAGGGGAGTGCAGGAGAAGGGCTGGGGGCGGGGATACGGAGACAAGGACGTGAGTTTCCAGTGTTGTGGGGGATGGTGGTTGTTGCCGTGTATTTGTTTTTGTTTCCGCTCTCCTCTTTCATTTACGTGGATGAATTTTTGAGCCGTGTTTTTGGTTTGGAAGACTCTAATGTGTATTAACAAGTTGCATCTCCGCGTGTTTGCACTTGTCTGTGAAGCTGACGGCCTGTGGTGCTAAGGTGAGACTCGTGCATCCTCACTTCTCCAAGGCCTTCTCCCCTTAAAGTTGATTAGAGTGAAGGATAAAGTATAGTACACAAAACACATTTTTGGAGTTAGATAGTCAAGTTGAACCTACTTTAAAAAAAAAAAAAAAGTTTTTTTTTTTATTAATTGCACAGGGAGTGCGCTGGATACCAATTGGTCAGGAGTAAATATTCTTTATTTACACCTTGTCAGTCTGAGGAAGATTCTTCCCTTTCCAGCTGCCGTTCTGCAAAATGAAAACACGGTTCTGTGTTGCTGTGCTCACAGGGGAAGCTGGGCGAATGAGAGGTGAGCCTTCATCACTCTAGCAACTCGGCTCCGTGCTCTAGGCAGCAAGTCTGTTCAGGGGCTCCTGTGGCCTGCCACTTTGCAGCACAATGTAGACATCTTTCCGTTTTGTCTGTTCGTGAGGCCACGACGCTCTTAACTTTGCATTATTCCCCGATTCTTTCACAATATGTTTACACATTATTTATTTCCTTTTAATCTAAATACACTCTGTTTATTCAATTTCAGGTAATTTGGATCTAACGGGACAAAAGCAGGTTTTCAAAGCGGAGAATAATCCGTGGGTCACACCCATCGCTGACCAGTTCCAGCTTGGAGTTTCTCATGTTTTTGAATACATCCGTTCAGAAACGTACAAGTAGTAAGTGATCGATGCTTGACCTCTAAAACTGCAATTTAACAATGTTTTTAAAGTGAGCGTGTTTATTGCTTATCTGTAACCAAACACACCAATTTTGGTGCTAAAAAACAAATGGACTGAAATAGATGTACTGCTAATGGCTCAAAGGTTCGAATAAGGATTTAAAATACCGGTTCCAGCGTACTTTTGGTAATTCTGGCATACTTCAGTTTGTTTTCAGTTTGAACAGTTTTTAGGGGCCTCGTAGACCTAAAACTTTTGCATGTAGAGCACCTTTTCCACATGTTCAACCCTCCTTTTTGCGAGTTTGAAAGTGTCTCACTGTCAAAATTTGCAAACCATTGAAAAGTTACATCTTTCACGGTGGGGTGGAAACTGATTCACAAAGGGTAGAGTGCAGGCCCTGCAAGATAGCTTCCCTTCCGGAATCATGACTGATTTCCATGGAAGCAGATTTCCAAATGAGAAACATTTTTTCATTTTTCATTGAAAGAAAAATTATACTTTTTTTTAAAAAACGGAGTGTAATCATTGATGATGTTTCACCTCACAAGGAGATAGCTTTCCTTGAAAGAAAAAAAACGTTTTTAGTATGTCGTACATTTTTTTTATCTGCCATTTTAATTCGCAGACTTAAATACAGTTGTAGATGTTGAATGCCTGCAAGTACGCAGAGAAGCAGATTAACATGTAGGGTTTTTTTCACAAGTGAAGTGGGAAATTACAAATTTGCATAGTGTTTGTATTGCTAACATAAACAGAAGCTTTGTTTTCAATCAGCTTAGAAATATGAACTTTGAACGCAAAAAGAAGCATAATTATAGAATGGCACGAGCAGACACGTTCTCCTCTAACATTGCACATGGATGGATATCTCTGATTGCATTTTCAATGTAGCTGAGCCATCGTTGCCTACTGTTCATGCTTGCTTTTCGTCTGGCGTTATATTTAGGCTAGTTTGTGTGTCGGGCCTTCCTAATATGGTAGCTGTTGCCAGGCAGACAAGGAAAGTGGTCATGTGCATGGTGTTTGTAGGCTGTTTCGCGTGAATGGCGCGGAGATTCAGAGATCCTGCCAGCATCCTATGGACACCCTAGAGATGACAGCTTCTGGCATGCCTCACATATCAGAAACACATAAGATATGACAAGCCATGACTAAGATGGCAGTGTCCCAAGTGCCTGGGGTTTGAGCGATGTGCTGCTATGATTACATGTAATGCCCCGCATATTTTTTAAGCATGTCAGTGAACAACCCATCTCAGTGCCAGACATACCGCGTAGGTCTACTGTGTTCTGGGGAAGGGCAAGGGGGCATGTGGTTCCACAAAAGGCACTGCAGTTAATACACTTTCAGGGACAATCCTTGCTTATTATCCAGCACCACCGTGTGCTATTGCCTGGCAACATAAATTACAAGACATTATTAACATTAGTGATGTTTGTACTGCTTACACTCCATGGAACAGACTCATAATGATTCACCCTTTGTCAAACCAGGTGGAGGTTAAATGGCTAGCACATCCGTGTCTATGTAACAGACTCCTTGTTTCATGGCAAATAGTACCACAAACTAGAAGGACTTCTGGGAACACCTAACCTTTCCAAAGGTCCTAGCAAATTTCACCTCCTAATGTTAATGCATGTGCATAATGCATATATATTCAAAAGCTGGTGCTCTTACCTAAGCACTGGTGGAATTAAATTGTTTCAACAAGCTTTTTTCAAAAGAAGAGGGTGATTACAGATGAAATTCACATTTTAAGGAGATGTATTTTAGCAATTTTCTTAATATCATTAATAGGCTTTTATTTCAGAGCAAGGGGCAGCGTGTTCCGAAAAGCTGGAGCAGGATGTTAGGGTGCTCTTAAACCATCTGATTGCAAAGCAGCTCTTAGAGCACAGAAGAAATTGTCTGCAGATTACCTGAAGAATAATGCCAAGATATCTTGTCCATAAGGCACACTGGTGTGTTAGAAAACTCCTCTGTTCAGATGCAGCAATAGTTTAGAACTATCCACTACATTTATAGATCAGACTTTATTTTCTGAGAAAAGAGGTGCGTTGCCTATTGCAATTCGCTGGAGCAAGCATGAGGGAGACATTGTGAGACATGCAGAGCTCGGTGCTTTCGTCTAGGTGTAGAGTTACAGCGTCTTGAACAGCAGTAGGACATAACACTGTATTTACTTCAAGTGGAAAATGATGCTCACGAATGTGACACACGAGCTGTCACTGCAAGAACATGTTGATAATGAAACCAACACACTTTAAATTCTCATGGCTTAGAAGTCTCTTTATTGTTGGTGCTCTTCACATTTAACTGGAACAACTCTATTTGTTAAGTATTCTTCTTACTTGTAAAGCCCAAAATGAAACACGAACTTGCCTGTAGGTCCTAGAGCAAGCCATGAATAATAATAATAATAATAATAACTCTTTTATAGTTTGGCATGCTACGCTTCTGGCTTTAATGAGCACTGTACACATTTTAGGTATTACTATTAAACTATTACCTAGTTTAATGGTACTCATTTTATTCACATTGAAAGGATCAATGATTGACTCCACGTTGCTAGGATCAGGGCCTGCTTTAGCGCTGGTGGCGCCCAATGCGACAATCTTTTTGGTGCCCCTCCCCGAACCCCAAGACCACCTCCTCGGATTCCCTCATTACCACACAGCAAAAGTGACCCTTCTATCTCCATTGCCCTCTCTCACATACATTTCATTTTTTTTAAAGCGCTAATAAAGGCTGGCTTTACTAATCGACTCAGATATCCACAAACAATACAGATCTTTTCTTTGCAGCAGGCTTATTAACCCTCTGAGCTACTTAATGGTGAGTCAAAACTGCCACTAGACAAAACTCGGATCTCTCTCTCTCTAGCAGGAACTTTAATCACAAAAGTTATCTTGACATTTTTATTGCTGCCTGAAAGCTGGATGCACAAGGAACTCCGAATCAGGTGATTTTAAATCATAAGTTATTGCTAAACACGACTGCCACCCTGAGGTTAGTGCCTCCATCCTGGTCAGCCCCAGTGATGCTGCATCGGTGTCACACTCCTATACCTATCCCTGGCTGTGATTCTTGGGCCTGCACATTACCTCATATGCCAGTGGCAAGGGCTAAACACCCTGTCAGCTTTGAGTTACTGTTTGTATGCACAGTAGGTACAAGATAGCTGAGAAATTGGCTGATGCTTCTACATGGCTTAAGCTTATGTCTGTTTTCGGTGGCTCTGAGTCTCTATGAAGGAGGTTTCTTGGTCCCAGAACGCGAAAAAGCTGCATGCAGCATGCTCATTTGTTGGCACTGAGGGCTGAGTTGAGAAGGACATCTGCTAATTTACTTAGCAGTTCGCCTGGCAATTTGCCCACCCATGATACTCTGTGCTACTGCTGATATATGAGTTTAGGACCAGGAGGGATGGGAGGTCAGTGGAGGAGTACTTTGGGGAGAAGTAATGGAAACTGTTCGGAGGAAACAACAGAAGATTTTTTGCCTGGGGCACTAAATAAAAACATATATAATGCCGGGTGGGGAAAGATGTGGCTGGAGTTGCGGGATGAGAGAGCAATGCACTGGGCTTGTGGGGGGGAGGCAGGTATTGAACAGGAGGAGTAGCACACAATGGAAGAGAGCAAGTGGAGAGGACGGATCAAGACAGCATGCAGGGGGCGACTATGGGAAGGGGCAGAAGCAGCACATCAGACCGCAAACATACACTTGCACTTACATGGTGTGCCTAAAAAAAAAAAAGTAGTTCCCGAATTATGAGTAGTGGGAAGATACAATCACCCAATCAAAAGGCTGGAATAAATGCTCTGCTCCAGGGCAGGGACAAACACAACTAGAGGAGGAAAGCCATTGACTTAGAAGTTTAAAGAGAGTGACAAGAGAAGCAGCCAATGGTAAGCAATAGGTGGATTATATGGCTTTTGAATATTTTTGATTGGTCTTTTGCAAACAGATAGCTAAAAGCCATAGGTGTCTGGAGGCGCCGCAACACCACCAAAATAATCACACCAGAATTCGGAAGATCAATGAGCAGTAAATATGCCTTTAAATTATATTTTTATCAAATAACATTCAATGTGCTTCAAAAACAGAGGTCAAATTTCACTTACTGTGTACTGGCAAATGGGTGTTTATTCTTTCAACCATCTCCAGCATTGGCTCCACAGCCCACGGTTTTCAGGAAACTGAAGGCAGCAAAAGGCTTTTTTGTGTACCAGCATTTAGGTAATAATCCAAACTCACTCCTCCAAGCACTAGAGCTCTCTGTCAACAGTGCAGCAGTTGAAGTGGCATCGAAGGTCTAAGGGGCTCTCTGTGCTCAGGTTATGGGTGTATTAGAGCACCTTAACAAGCGATAAAGGCCCCATTCTGATTGCTTGCATGCGAGCCCCATGGCTCTCCTATGCCACTTCCTCACCCTCCATAGTTTGGAGGTATTTTAGAGGCAGCCAGCCACAAACATTTTGCACAACAGGCTGCAAATAATCAGGAATTCTGCCTCCTTGACCTAGGTTCAACTTAGGTGTTATTTGAATTAAATTTAATGTCAGAGGGATAAAACTGATGTTACAATGTAATTTAAATTCTAGACTAACAGAGCACATAGAAACAATATTCAATTTCCCGTGACTAATGAATTAAAAATAAGTGCAAAAATGAAAGATATGTACCTCCCTGCCATATCTTATATAATGTGTTAATAATGGTTTCTGTTTAAAATGAAATTTATTACTCATATTAATGAAGTATTAATCACGTCGAAACTATAAGTTTGCATATTACATGTGTTTTATTAAAATGTATTAACTTAATGCATTATTATAATTCCCTTGTGTTATCATGAGTGAGGCCTTTTGAAGATTATAACTTGTGACTGTGCTAGAAATGCTGATTCATTTCCTAACGTAAACTTTCTTTTAGGTTATGTTCTCATGAGAAGCTTAGCAAGTTAGTAATAAGCTCTATTGTTTAGGTATAGAGAGAATGTAGCGTAGTGCCCTTGATGGAAGAACACTATGGAACATGGACTGACATCATACACAATTGTTTCAAACTTGCTTGTAGTCACACAGATGGAAGATGTTCTCATGACAGACCTGGGAAAGTATTGAACTGTTTCAACTTGGATTCATCTGATCGATTTTTATTTGATGAGGTCCCTTCAACAGTGATAACTTTGACAAATGAGGACGCTTTGGGAATTCTAATATACTGATGGACATTTGGATTTTAGGAAGGGTCAGACTCCAATACCCTGACGCTTGCAGACACCTTGCTGACCCCTGATGCCTTGCTGATGAAAACCCCCTGAAAGTTGTGCCCCTTTGAGAGGTATCTTCCTCTCTGCCATTTGTCCCTTGAGAAGATCATTTAGATTTAGAAACCTTTTTATTTTCCTTTCAGAAGACTCTTGATTTGAGCTTCTGATATGTTGACACTTTCCCTTTTTTACTTATCTTTTGCCCACCTTAGTTAGTAGTATAGAGTCAGAGATCATCTTTTTTTCAAATAATTTTTGCCCTTTTTATGCTCTTTATATTTTGTCCATATGTGTTTTGCCCCGCGCATGTATTTCCCTAATTTGGTTAGTTGTAGGGTTAATCTGTGCCCAGTTCAGAAATTATTGACTCTGCTAAAATGAATTGACTGATGACTGTTAAATCTGAGCAAAGGTTTATTTCTGTATCCCAGATATTCTTGTTTATGATATGTAATATTTTTCTTAAATGCTTAGGTTTGTTACTCTTAGCTCGTCTGAACTTATTTCATCCCCTTGGGCAACCCTTGGTGATTATATATCTTTGCAATTTGGTATTGTGAATAGTATGTATGACTTAGAGCTTGTATTACTAATAGATTCCCTAAGTTTATTTCTTGACTAGAGTTTTCCTTCCATGACCGCATTGGTCATGGTGTTTAAATTAAGTGGGTTTGCATTGAATTTGGTTAATGGCTCTAACACACTACTTACTGTGTCCAAAGATTCAATAACCTCGAAGAGCATTGATTCCTGCAAAGGATGCTACAGGAGTTCTGATAGCAAAGGTGGTTTGTCCCATAAGGGGGGAGAACCATTGTTGTTTATTTTTAGGGAGATAGGATTGACCCCATTGAATGTCCAGTCTAAAGATTGCCCACCCAAATCTTGTGCCATGGTTCGTTCCAAAGATTGATCCAATTCCAGCGTCATGCCTACAAGTGACAGGGGCATGAGTATTAATAGGGTTTTGCACTCTTATTGCTTTTGGCTTGAAGATTGCGTTGAAGTGTAATGTTGTGAAGTGTTTTGCGGAGTCATCATACTCGAAGTGATTGTGGCGCTTTTTCTAAAAAATGTCCGCAGTTGTTGTTGATGTGTCCATTGTACCCTAAGATCCTCGGATAAAGCACAAGTGTAGAAGACACTTGGCTAATTTATTCTCTGCTGTGAGGTACTTATCATGAGACATCCTTGATAGTGCAATAGTTTTCCTTGAGTGAGTTTGAGTTATTGGTTGGTATTTAGTGAATCCTAATGGCCTATGGAGGATCTATATCAACCAGAGTGAGGATTGCTGGTCAAGTGTCTCTCGCTGTGTATTTTTGAAAACCACAGTCGGAGAAGTGTAAGCCCGTATAGCTTTGAAGTGTTTGAGTTCCTACTCAGGTTGTTGTTTTTTTCTTGCAATATTTTGCAATAGGTGTGTGTGAGTGATTCTGTGAGAGACAATTGTGAAGCTACTGCATGCCTGAATGAGTTGAGTACGATGTCATATTGTGCCATACTGGTATAGGTCGGTTGGTGTGAAGTTGCGCTGGTATTGTTGGACAGTGCCGCATTGCTATTGGTTGAGAACAATGAAAGCAGAGGACTGTGGGATTGAAGCTACTACGTGATTCGATCATAAGTTGTTGTGATTAATTGAATTTGGCTGAAAATGAAGGTTTTCAAAGCACTTAAGTGTGTCATGGGGAGAAGCATTTATTCCAGTTAGGGATGGTATGGAAACTCCACCAGAGGGAACTTGAGGTTATATTATATCATCTATTAAAGGTTTTCACACATGTACGTGGCTTGAACAATGGTGAAAATTACTGAAAAAGAAGTTGCTTTAGCTTTTCTATGATACAGAACATTTAATTTGAGACTTTTAGACAACTTGAGACGAATAATGTATGAAATGAAACCCACTCCAAGACGCGCATAATTTGAAACCCTTAGTATTTGGCAACTTGTTGCATGTGAAAGAGTGTCAACCAAGAATGAGAATAGAATGCAGAATGCAATTAAGACACTTTAAGAAGCTGGGTGGGACACAGAGCAGTGAAAGTGGAGGACAGAAATATTAGATCAAGTCAGAATGTTTCTAGATATTTCACAGGAAGGTGATGAGAGTACAAGACTAAAGACCCAAAAGAAAGCAGAAAAAGCAGGAGAGAGAGCGGAAGCTGAGAGTAAAAAGACAGTAACATATAACAGTGACTCAGATGATGAGTTTATAAATCAGTTATTGATGAATCGTCCATCACCATATTATTCAGTTGAGACAGGATCGAGAAGTGAGGCAGTACAGAATGTAGTCCAGAATGTGCCAATTGCTCAGACTGTTCCAGGTACACCTGTAAATTCAGTGACAAAAGTGCCTGTGTTTTATCCACCAGTTTCAACTGTTAACTCCATTAGGCCCATTCCAAGTCCAGTTGCAAATGAAATCATTCCAGATCCCAATGTGAGTCAAACGGTGCAAACATCTTATGTGAATCCGCCTGTTCAAAATTGTGCCCTTCATAATAGAGTTCCTATGTTCAGTCCAGTTCAGTCAATGCCAGATGTTACCCCAAGTCAAACAGGACAAAGTTTCAGTACTGCCTTAAACAGGACAGAGTGCAGGAATGCCAATTCCTCGAAATCAGACAAATCTTATGAGTCCCAATGCACTAACAGTTCCCGTGAATATAGGTCCAGTTGTTCCTTTGCATGATTCAGGTAGTACTAAAAGTAATGCCCATTCAATAAATGTCCTGACTGTTCCTGAAGCACCAGTGCATCTACGGGGATATACCCAAATGGTATGCAGTGATCAGTATATTTAAATAATTCAGAGATGGAGAGAAAAGCTTCTCTTGTTCCACCTTTGAATTGCAGACCTTAACCCTATGTTAAATTAAGCAAGACCAGTTCTGGATACGAGGTTTCCTCAGGGAACTCCACCACATCCCATGCCCAGACCAGACCAGATCAGATTCCAAATGTACATTGCAGTAACCTGCAAGACATTCCCCAGAGAAATAATATTAGTTTACAAGGTTTCACAGCACAGTTGACAGATTGGTTGAATAGTTTGTGTCCACAAGATGACACAGGATTGACAAATTGCAATTTCAGAACAGAAAAGACACCAGAGAGAGACAGTTCAGTAATTATGCCCAGACTGAAATTAAAATTAAATGAATTGATTCTGGGAACGTTGGACATAGCTCAGTTGGAAACATACACAGAAGACGAACTGCGGGTCATGTGCAAAGATGTTACATGCAGGACATGCATATGAGAGATTAGCTGAATTAGCTGAGAAATATGATGGGGATTTAGAAAAATAAAAACCCTTGAAGAGAAGTTACAGATTAGAGTTCAGTTCAAAAGACATAGCTAACATGAGTGCGCCTAGAATGAAATAGTACATTAAGGAATTGATTACATATATACAGACATGGGGTATTTTAGATAAGTGGGAAGGCAGATGGGCAAAGAAAAGAGATCAGAAGAAAGTGAAGCCAAATGTGTCTTCAGCAGAAGCAAGTCAAGCCGAGGACAATGTGAAAATGATGCCCATGAGAGAAATACCAGGTGGAGTGTTTGTCCCTATACCTTGGAGTAGGAATGATATATTGTCACAAATGATTGCCCAAGATTGATAGAAAAACCTATGGAATGGTACAAGCAGACAGAGAGATTTGTGAAACTTTCAAAATGCCTGTGGAATGATTTGATTATGTTGTTTGACATTGTGGTTCCAACTGATTTGTGGACTGTGTGTAATGTGCATGTCGACAAGTGTGAGCCTCCGAGATATCCAGTAACAGGTGACTCATCTGAAGCAGTAATGAAAAAATATTACAAGGTGATTGAGTTTCTGAAAAAAAAAGTGTCCCTTAAGGATATTGATTGGCAGCAAATTGACAGAACGGACCAAGAAAATAAAGAATCAATTCATGCTTACTGTGAGAGACTATTGCAAGTTTTTAAGCATCACAGTGGTACTGAGACTATAGAAGCTAAAGACATGGATCATTTTGTTTTCAGATTCTTACAGGGAGTGAAGCGATGATTCAGCAGCACCTGATTTGTCGGCAGAGTAAACCGATTGGTGAGATTCTGTGTTATCCAAAATACTGTAGTCATGGAATAGAGCTGACATAAAAAAAGTTGAAAGAAAAGGTCATGGTTTTGCAATTGAAAGCTGCACACAAAGAAAACCTGAATCTGTAGATCATGGTGAACACTAGTGTGATGTAAGGAGTACCACAGCAGGTAACAAATGTTGTCCAGCCTAGAGGTAGAGGAAGTAGTGTTCAAATAGATCAGAGTGGAGGTGTTCTTGATGTCCAAGCTTTGAAGAAGACTAATTTGTGTCACACGTGCAGAGGTTTTGGTCATCGGCAACGGGAATGTCCACATAATAATGTGAATTGCCAAGCGCAGAATTCCTGGAGTTGCTCAGACTCACATTCACAGAGTTCAAAGACCCCAAGTTCAAAATCTGAATAGGTCCCCAGCACAGCAGCTGCAGGTACCACAAGACCTGATTAGACAGCGGCAAAATATTTTTTCTAAGCAAAACATGAATCAAATTCCGAAAGTAAACGTGAAAAAGATAGCCTAACAATTTCCCTTAATTGACCTGAGTGATGAAGAATTCACAGAAGCATGTCACAATGATAGTTCTGATGATGAGTATTGCTTGCTAGCTGCATCCTTGGAACTAGATCAACTGGGTCCCTATGTCAATGCTAATGTTATGGGCCATGATGTGTCATTCTTGGTTGACACTGGAGCTACACTTTCCACCATCAGAACAGCTGAAATAACAAATGTGCCCCTTTCAGGAAAGAGAATTCAAATGGTAGAAGATGCAAATAAGCAATTGACAAATCCTGTAACAGAGAATTACACTGTAAAAATAGGTTCTTTCGAAGATGAGGACCAGTTTTTAGTCTGTGACTCAAGTCCTGTGAGTTTGTTAGGATGTGATCTGTTGTGTAAACTGAGTTGTTCCACTCGTTACACACCTAGAGGAATATCGATTCAGACAAATGAGGAAGATGTGCCCTGTAGAGCAGTACCTGAGTGTCACATTGTACCCAATGATGACATGTATTGGTTTGCCCGAAGATTTAAAAGAAACAGTGATACCTGCAGTTTGGGATTTCCAAAGAAATGTAATAGGATTCATTAAAGGAGTTGAGCCTATTAAACTAACAGTGAAAGCAAATACAGTATAACCCAAAACACCCCCAAATCACATGTCACCAGATACTGTTGCTGTAATTACCCCTTTGACTAATTGTCTGATTGAGCAAGGTATTCTAAAAGAAATAATTGGAGGTCCATGTAACTCTCCCATATTAGGATTGCGGAAGCCCAATGGAAAGTACCGCATAGTCCAGGATTTGAGAAAGGGGAACAAGATTGTTGTTCCACGTTGTCCCATGGTACTGAATCCAGCAGTGGTTTTATTTTAAATTCCATGTGAAGCTGAATGATTTACAGTCATTGATCTTTGCCAAGCATTTTTTTCCATACCATTACATGAGGAAAGCCAGTATTTATTGACATTTAAGTTCAACAGTCATGTTTTGGCATGGTGCCAAACTCCTGAGGGGTATACAGAGTCACCATCCATTTTCAACCAGATCTTGAAAAAGAATGAGTCCTTTAAAATGCCCCATCATTCTGCCTTAGTGCAGTACATTGATGACCTGTTAGTTGCGTCAAACACCGAGGACAATGCATAACAGATACAATTGCTCTTTTGAATCATTTAGGAGAGAACAGCCTTAAAGTTTCCACTGCAAAATTACAGTATTGCAAGAACAAAGTCCTGTATTTAGGTCACCACAATAAGAAAGGTGTTAAAGTGTCACAAGGAAGAGTCTCAACAATCATGCAAATGATCCTTCCTGCAACACAGTAAGAAGTCCAAATGATTTGGGGGATGGTTGTCTGCTGTCATCAGTGGATTCCAAACTGTTCCCTTTTCCCCAAACCTTTGCAGAGGCTAACACACAAAGATGTGACTGTTCCAGTACCATTGGATGACAACTACATAAGCTCCTTCACTAAGCTGAGAGAAAGCCTATGCCAAGCCCCAGCTTTGGAACGCCTGATTATAACAAATGTGTTTCTTGGTTTTGTTGTACGAGAGATAGATGTGCACTCTCCGTTTTGACACAGTTGCATGGAAATGCAAACAAGCCTATGGATTATTTTTCTGCTAAACTTGATCTTGTAGCTTCAGCGTTGCTTGGTTGTTTAAAAGCAGTCGCTGCCCTCAGAGTCCGCATCGAGCAGCATGATGGCATTGTTATAGGACACCCACTGAACATTTGTATTTCTCAATCAGTGGAATTTTTGGTGACACGTTAAAAAACCCAATGGTTGGCAAGTACCTGTTTGACCCATAATGTGCTAGTGATTCTTGCTTCTTCAAATGTGAACATTATACATTGCACTGTGCTTAACCCTGCAACCCTGATGCCTATTCCTGTTGAAGGTACGAGTGACCACGAAGATGAGTATAAGCATGACCGTCTCAATGTGACTGAATTGTGCACCAAACCAAGACCCGAAATTCAAGATGTCCCCTTAGAGGAAAATGACTGTCATGTTCATTGATGGCTCCTGTTTAAGAAATAAAGATGGTAACCTAAGAGCAGGTTATGCAGTTTGTACAGTCTCCGGTATAATAGAAACCTCCTGGCTTTGAGGAGTTTTTTCAGGCTAAGTAGCCGAATCGATTGCTCTAACTAGAGAATGCTGTGTTTCTGAACAGCCTAAAGTCACAATTTTCACTAATAGTTAATATGGGTTTGTGTCGTTTGTGATTTTGGACAGTTGTGGTCCCAGGGAGGTTTTATGAACTTTTCTCATTTCCCACTTTGCAACGGTGCCAATTTTTATCATTTGTTGAACGCACTTAAGTTGACAGCAAAGATTGCTGTTGTGAAATGCCTGGCCCATAGAAAATCAATGATTGTTACTTTAGGTATTTCCTATGCAGACAAGGTTCCCAGTTATTGTGCCCTTAGTTGTACCTCCTTTAATGGAGAATGGAACAATGATACACAGCATGAGACAAGCCAAAATATCTTACTAACTGCTGTTGATGCATGGAAGGAAGTGAAAAGATTGCAGGAAGAAGTGACAGAGGAAGAACCTCAAAGTTGGATTACAGCAGGATGTGTCAAAAGAAATGAAGATGTTTGGGTTTCAAGTGATGGCAGAGCAGTATTAGCAAATAGTTTACTGTCCTTGATGGCAAGACATTACCATGGACAGACACAATTATGTAGCGATGCAGTGGGTAGAACATCCAGGCAAACATGGTTTAATCCTAGGTTCAGGATGATTGCTGTGGACACCTTTCAACAGATGAACATAGGGAAATGCACAATGATTACAGTGAGTCACATAGATAGGTCAGGAGGAATGCAGCTGGATTTTATTGAGATGCCAGTGTGCAATGGACTGAGACATGTCTTAGATATTGTATGCACAGTAGCAAAGCTGTTACTTAGGCAGTGGATACCGCAATTTGGATTCCCGACTTCTCTAGAATCAGACCAAGGAACTCATTTCAGCAGTGAGGTCCTTAAAATGTTGTGTGCTGCATTACAAGTTGAGCAAAGATTGCAGTACAGTTATTGACCAGAAGCTTCAGGTCTGGTTGAACAGATAAAAGGAACACTGAAGTCTCGACTAGCAAAAGTATGTGCATCCACAGCACTGAAATGGCCAGATGCATTGCCTTTTTTTTTTTTTTTTTTTTTTTTAGGAGAATGGCAGCATACCTGACAGGAAGACATGCATTTCACCTCATGAAGCCATCATGGTCCACAAGTCTCTTAACGTCTGGTCTGACCCAGGCATTGAATAATGGTGCAAAGCATGCTTTGCACCATTATTTAGCCCCTCCTCCCACCCATGCCTCATTTTAGCACGGGGAATAAATATGGAGTTATGGGGTTAGTGCCATTTTTTAGATGGGAACGCCTACCTTGTATCTCATTGACGCAAAGTAGGTTCACACATCTGAAAAATGGTGCAAACTCCAACATTTTGACGTTAGACTGATCTAACGTCAAAATATAAATATGGAGTTAGTTTTGCACCAAATTTGCATAAACAAATGATGCAAATTCTGTGAAAATGGTGTATAAATATGCCCCAAAGTACATTGATTACGTGAGTGGTTTCTTTGAACCTACATTGAGATTTGGAACAATATATCCACACAAGAATAATTTGACCTGCATAGTTAGTTCAGTAGAAAAGGAGTTCATTGTTGAAAAGGGAAGAAAGGCAATGAAAGCCAAAATATAAAAAGGAGTAGTTTTGCATAATTGGAAGAAAGATGCAACTTATTCTTTGGCTGGAAGTCAAGGATTCCTGGCTATTGATTGACAATATGCAGGGAATCTACGTATACATAGACCTAAATCAAAGACTTACATATATTTTGTAGGTACTAATGAGTGTAGACATGTATTTTTGGTTAAAAGGTTTGGAATTTCTTGCTGAATGGTCAAGACCCCTCCATAACAGGTATTTATTTTATATGTGGAAAGAACACCCATTACAAGCTGCCGAAAGGCTGGTATGGTACATGTTACCTGGGAGTAGTTCCTCCAGAGATTTATCATTTGGAGTAAGAAATCTATCTCCAGAGTCTAAAGAGGGGCAAGTGCTTCTGAAATTACAGGAGATATTTTTGGTACCTTAATTCCATCAGTAGGTGCCATCTTGATTGATATCGAGATAAGAAAGTTGTCAACATAGTAGATAAGTTATCTACAGACACTTTGCTAATGGACACTGAAATGGTAGCTATGAGATTAATGGGTTTGCTAAATTTTCTTGCTTTAGACATATTACTCGTGAAGGAATGTGGAGTTTGCAAAATGCTACATGTGCAGCAATGTTGCACTTACATACCTGACAGTGATAAGGAGATAAGAAAAACATTGCAAACATGGCGGACTTGATTCAAGACCTGAAAGGACTGACAGCAACAGGTGCATGGGAAGCTTTAAGAAATGGTTTTACGGCCATTGGTAGATGGTTTGGTAACCTGGGAAGGGATATTGTAGGAACTGTTTTGAGACCGCTTTTGATCATGTTTCTAGGTGCCCTAGTTGCAGTTGGATTTGACAAGTTATATAAGATAATGAAGGAGAAAAGAGCTAAGAGTAGACAGAGATGGAGATTGAAATGGAGATTAGGAAAAGCCTGTATTACAGCAACATCAAGCAGTTAGAGGATTTCAGATTTTACCTGAAATGGACCACTTACGTTTTGGGCTGTCTCATTGAAAATGAGAATGGGAGCATTTTATAATGGCATAGTTGACATCAAAAGCGTGACTGACATAGTCTAAACTTTAGTAGAGTCCTTTGTGTCACAAAGGTAATCAGAATGTGACAGTTTATATTTGATGCTAATTGCAATATTCATAGTTAAAAGTAGAAGCTGCACTGGCACACAATTTAAATGTGTATTTGCTTGTATTTCAGAGTCAGACTTATGTGGTATTTAAATTAAATATTATGTTAGATAAAACTGAAGTTATAATGTAATTTAGATGCTAGACACCTCACAAACTTGCCTTGCTCTGCCTCTCCCTATTGAGACGTGCGGTCACAGGGAGCACCTTGCCTGCATTGGTCCCAGCTGCTGCAGGGGGGAGGTGCCAGCACCAGTGCTAATAGTGCGTTCACTTTCCCCACAGAGCAGGTCACCGCAGACTTGCCTTGCTCTGCCCATCCCTGGTGGGGCTCGCGTTCCCAGGGAGCACCTTACCTGCATTGGTCCCAGCTGCTGCAGGGGGGAGGAGCCAGTACCAGCAATCATAGTAACTTCACTTTCCCCCCTGTGGTGCGGGACGCACGCGGTCTCCGCCTGGGCCAAGGACGGGCCCATCCGCACCCCTCAGAGCCCAGAGGAGGCTGCCCCTCCCCTCCCCTCCCCAGTCCTTGGTTTAGGTGCACAAGTGGTTATTTTTCTTCAGTATGAGCACCTCAAGGGTGGGACCTGAGTCTGTGGCCTACCTGCCGTAACCTCACCTGATATTAAAGGATATTGGTGGGAGTTCCCTTTTCTTCATTTATAATTTGCCACCTAAGTTTGGATTCACTTTTTCTGCCTGCCCTGCTCTGCCATTTTAATGGAGACTTTGCAGGTAATGGACTAAACTCTGTGATTGAGAAATCCATCCTGACTAGGCAGGTTTGTACCCTGCCAACTATGGGGAAGCGTGAAAATGGTGGGGGCACTCTTACCATTTGCCCTTCTGTTTCTTTCAACAGAATGCTTGAGACAGCTGTTGGGATTATTGCCAATGAAATAGAACTCGCTGAGCGCAGACTCACTGAAGCATGAAGTGCTGCCTGTACTTCATTCTGCGGGTGTGTGTGAAGAGCCTCGGCCCTTAGAGGATGGCACAGTCCTAGGCTCTGGTTAATCGCCTCGACATGCTTGGCCTGGCAATTGTAATCCTACAGCAGACATAGTTGATTCCACTGTGGCTGTACCAGAGTCCTGCAACCCCCAATCCTTGCAGTTTGCCCCAAGCTTAGCGATTAAGCGGAAACTGCAACTAGGGAGGAATGAGGCTGCCAAGCAGCAACAGCCTACCTCTCATCAAAGTAATAAAGGCCGACTGCTTTCTTGGATCCTGTCCTCAACGCCGTCATCAACACAGTCCTCTGTTAGTCAGACATGTGATACTGTACTTCAGGATCTTACACCAGTGGGCGCTCTTTGTGAGAAATTGGGTAGCATTGTGGCGGGGAAACTTAAACCATTGATGGAGCGTTTAGATTGGACAGAGGGGTGTTTGGACAGCATTCTTAAATAATCAACAACTGATAATTGGGAAATAAAGAGAATGGTCTATCTACACATAAGCCTGTACCCCCGCATAATTCTCTAAGCATTATTTTGAAGGCTGTAGACAATAGGATTTGTGTGAACTGCTTGGGTATTCATGGACCAATGACATTCTCCTCTGCTGGGTGTCCCAAGTACCAGTGCTTTGCTCACCCCAGCCCACCATCATTTGTCTACTAGTTCAACAACCTTTATCCCTCCCTCGCAGGCCACTGGCAGCTCTGCTCCAACTCCCTGCCAGGAGTCCTAGTTCTGTGGTGCCCTTCTTAGGGTTGGTCATGGGATCAGCTCCTTAGCAGGGTTGCTCATTGGTTGCTCAAGTATAAATATTTTAATGCTTGGGGATATAATGAAATCATTAGAGAGGAGAATGGGCTGACTTGGACAGTTAAAGAAAAGCATGGTATGGGACTGTATTGTTGTTACGTTTCAGAGACCTGTTTGTGTACAAAACACACTGAGAGTGAAGAAATGTAATATTTAAATAGAAACTAAAATTACCACTCTACCATTAGGGTATTTCTATAAACCTCCTGCTTCCTCTCCAGACATGTGTGATGGCTCAGTTCAAGCCTCTTGTTTTTCCTGTTCAACCGTGTTCTTTCCACTTACCAGGTTGGAGAGCATAGGTTGATGCCATGGGGACCTGCCAGTGTCGCAACCGTCATCTCTTGATAATGACTTACCCACACCATACCCCGTCAGAAGTGCTCCTGGAAATTCTTTTGAGGGACAGCAGCTGGGGAACCCTGTGCCTGCACCCGAACTTTTAATTTTATATACTGATGACCTTGTGTCATATTCCATTACTGCTGGTTCTGTGGGTTGGAATGAGGGACCTGCACAACTTAAGATATTAAGCTGGAATGTGGCAGGCCTCTGAACAAAGGTCAACATACCTGATTGACTACAATTTATTAAGGGCTATTACATTGTTCTGCTCCAAGAAACCTGGGACACACTGCCTCTATTGCTAGATGGGTATCAATGCTCCTGCGTCCCTGCTACTCCTTCTCTTTGTGAGCGTCCATCAGGGGGACTTGCCATTTGGGTGAGTGTTGCCATAAGGGGATATGTTAAATCAGTGGGACTATGGATAGCAGCTTTCAAGCCATAGTTGGTATTCGAAACATAAAGTTCCCGCCTCTATTTAGTTTCATTTATAAAATAGTGGGCAACTATTACACTGTCAGGACACACAGCGTACCTCTTTCTGGCCAGCGACTTCAACATGCGGTTTCCCTCTATGATGTCCGCCTACATTGATTTGAGCAGTGCAGAGTTAATTTCACTTCTTACCCCCCTCAATTTGGTTAACGCAATATAAGTTGTGGGTATGACTAGAAAAGAAGTTCCCATCTGCCAGAGTAGAGATATCTCCTCCATCATAGACTAGGGCCCTCATTTTGATGACGGCGGGCTACTGCGCCGGTTAATCAGGCTGACGGCCCTATAATTATGTTCCAGCGGGAATCAGGGCCTTTACATTGACGTTGGCTCCAAATAGAGCCGGCGCCAATGTGGCAGTGCGGCGGGTACAGCAGCACCTATCGCGCCTTTCACTGCCTGGTGGCGTCAGCCTGGCAGTGGTGACGTTTCCACCGTGGCGTTTCCACCACCGTCATAATAGGGCGGTCCGCCCGCCACCGTGAGTCTGGCGGTCCATGGACTGCCGGATTCATAATGAGGGCCTATGCGTTTGTAACCCATAGTCTGGAGGACTTACTTCTTCATGATACAGTAGTTCCATCTAGTTATAGTGACCATAATCCCACTGAGATTTTATTTTCCTTGTGTTTTAAAGAGGAAGTTTTGATGGACTTTGAGGCTTGTGATCTGCAACCTTCCGCTGATAACATGAGGCTGGCATGGAAGCTGCACAACCCAGTTCTATTTTTTAGCACAATAAGTTAGGCAAACCTGAGGACCATGTTGCAATGTTTCAATTATGAGGTCCACTGTCAAGTGGTGGAAGCCTTCACTATTTTATGCTGTAGTATTAGGAAGGCTCTTTTAAAACCTATACACCAAATGCTCTGCAGCAAACAGGGCGCTGCGCTATTCACTTGCCACAAAACCTAGAGACTCCATTGTAGTGACCCTTTTGCATAAGAATTATAGGAAGGCCACTGCTAAGAGATAGCAAGAGGTAATTGTGAGCCAGTGGAATCCATTATTGCAGGCGTCATAGCGGAATACCAGTAAATCCTTCTGTTTTTTTTAATCTGAGTTGAAGCGCAAAAATAAGCCCCTTAGCCCTATTGTGTGCCATATTACCAGCAAGACTTGGGAACATATCAGTAAAATTTATGCTGCAGCTTTAACCTCTGACATATTTGCTGTTGACCCATGCCTTGTTCCATGCTTTCGGAGGACCCCTGGAGAAGGTGAAGAAGCCATTAATCAAAGTGTGGGGACAAGACTCTGGGCCCCAAAGGTGTCCCTATCTATCTATCTATCTAATAAAAAGTAATGTTATCTTTTGGCCTACGTTTCTAACTAATGGGTTAAAAACCTTACCCATTCTCACTTGCCAAACACTTGGGGCACTTCCACCATTGTGCCTATCTTTAAAAAAGGAGATTGGTCACTCCCATGTTTGTCATCGGCTGATCTTGTTAATTACCTCTACTACCAAAATCTTGGTATAGTAATTTATAATGAAATCAGATAATGGGTGCAAGAGAGTCAGCATTATACCTTTGCCAATTTGATTTCAGGCATAAGGTGGGAACTATAGAATAGTGCCTTAATTGAAACCTGATCCTGGGCAATTGTACAGTTGCTAAGCAATCTCCTCTCTACCTAGCATTTATGGACCTATCATCAGCCTTTAACTGTGTGAATTGGTCATAACTATGGCCTCTTCTAATAGACCAGGGTCTGGACATAATGCTAGTTCATTTTCTTGCATTTCTACATAAAGACATGAGGACTAGGGTTCATTTTAGCTCACAGGGTGAGGTGTCAGGAGATAAAGCCATACATCAGGGAGTGAGCCAGGGATGTGTGTTGACTCCCGTCTTATTCACCCTCTATATTAATGAACTCTGTCCATCTTTAGTAAGTTTGACACCCAATGTCCCAATAATAAAGGGTAAGCCACTACCAACACTCATTTATGCCGATAACGCAGTGCTCATGGCTCGCACCCCCAGGGCACTGCGTCAGTTAGTGAATACTTTTTTAGTCTGTATTGCCTTGCTTGATCTTCAGACCAATTTCTCAAAGTTGCATATTTTGTTGTGTGGGCCCAAAAGCAAGCCCCTATCAAGCATAGTTATTGGTTCGCAGAACCTAAGTAGTGCTAGCACTTTTCCATACCTAGGTGTAATCTTCTCTGCTGGAGGGTCTTGGTTTATTGCGCAGAAGTGTACTAGATTCCGTATGGCAATTGGGTCTCTAAATAGCCTCCCTCAGCCAGCAGGAGGGTGTTCTCTTGCTCCACTCTTACCAATACCCAATTCACAATGTTTACCCATTACTATGTATGGAGCAGATGTGTGGGGCGTTTCAAACTGTGAGGCTATCCAACTCGAGGAGAACAGATTTTGTAGTAAACTCCTGTCTGTCCCTGTATCAACCTCACATCTTATCTGCCACAAAGAACTTGCACTCTTGAGCCTGGCAGAACAGATTAAAGATTGACCTGTTATCGGTTGCTATTTGGAGGAACTCTGAAGCTGCCTTATGAAAAGACATTATAATGGATTACCTTTCTTTACATAGAGGAATGCTTATTCCTTGGTTGGCGTATGTGAAGGTGGAATATTGCAAATTTTGGTATGCAGTCCGCTTTTACTGATCCATTATCTTGTACTAGCATAGACAAGAGGTCTGTGGCACAAGCACTTTATAGCTATGAGGAATCATGACAACTAAGGGAATCAGTTGGAAAGCACAGCGTGACTGTCTATTAAAGTTTGGTTTGCCCCACTGATTATATTTTGCAGACAGGTAGTCACTGAGAACGCTCTTTGTTGTTCCGTTTCAGATCCAAAACAATTAAATATGTGATTTGCTTCCCCCTGGGCTTTGTAACGAAATTAGATGATTTACCATGCCCCTGTGGCAATGTATCTGGTCAATCGATGCTTCATTGTACCTCTTTTTGTACATTTTATGTAAGATATACCAGATTTTGCTTGATTTCTTTTTTTAAAAAGAATTGTCAAACTATGGATCAGTGTAGGTCCGCTTTCAGATTTTTATTGTTATTATGCAATGAAGAAGCTGGTTTGCACATTGGGGCTTTTTTAAAATCTGCTGTTTGAGCTCGCAGGTCTATGTTGCCTTAATAACATGTGTTACTTTTGCTTCTGGCTCCTGTTTCACAATTATTTTAATCATTGTGTCCATGTATTTTTCTATTTTATGAGTTTTGTAGGGATTGTTTTTATTGTATGTTGCTTTTAATGATGTTATAATGCTTCCAAATGTAGCTTACATAAAGAAAGAAAGGAAAGATTCTAGACTAACAGTGTATACAGAAATTATATTGAATTTCTAATGAATATGTGCAAAATTAGACAAATGTACCTCCCTGCCATATCTTATGAAATGAGTTAATAATGTTTTCTGTTGAAAAATGAAATGTATTACTCAGATTTAATAAAGTATCAATTATGTTGAATATATAAGTTTGCATAGTACAGGTTTTATTACAACATATTAATTAAATGCCTTATTATAATTCCATTGTGTTAGCTTGAGTGAGGCCTGTTGAAGCTTGTAATTTGGGACTGTTAGAAATGCTGATTCATTTGCTAATGTGACCGTTCTTTCAGGTTATGTTTTCATACAAAGCCTTGCAAGTTAGTAATAGGCTCTATTGTTTAAGCATAGAGAGAATGTAGCGTAACGCTTGACAGAAGAACATTGTGGAACATGGCCTGACATCATATACAATTGTTTCAAACTTGCCTGGAGTCACACAGATGGAAGATGTTCTCTTGACAGGCTGGGGAAAGTATTGAACTGTTTCAGCTTGGAGTTGTTGTGACAACATAGCCTTTTCTAGCATGGTTACCCCCATTTTTGGCCTGTTTCTCAGTGTGTTTTGCCTTTCTCACTGGGATCCTGCTAGCCAGGATCCCAGTGCTCATAGTTTGTGGCCTATATGTGTTGTCAGTATGCTTGACTGTGTCACTGGAGTTCTGCTAACCAGAACTCCAGTGCTTATGCTCTCTCTACTTACCAAATGTGTCACTACAGTTTAGTGACTCCATATTCCAATTCTGATTGGCACACTTGTCCCCCCCCTTATAAGCCCCTATTATATGCTACCTATGTACCCAGGGCATTGGGGTTCCAGGAGATCCTTATGGGCTGCAGCATTTCTTTTGACACCCATAAGGAGCTCACACAAACCTTTCTTCAGGACTGCCACTGCAGCCTAAGTGAAATCGTGCACTCTCTATTTCACAGCCATATTTCACTGCACTAAGTAACTTATAAGTCACCTATATGTCTAACCTTCATTTACTGAAGGCTAGGTGCAAAGTTACTGTGTGTGAGGGCACCCTTGCACTAGCAAAGGTGCCCCCAAGTTGTCCAGGGCCAATTCCCCGGGGCTTCTTCAGTGCGGGGACACCATTATAAGCATGCACTACATATATGTCAATACATATACGTAGCTTCACAATGGTAACTCCGAATATGGCCATATGAGGTGTCTAAGATCATGGAATTGACCCCCCAATCCAAATCTGGTATTGGTGGGCTAATCCCATGCACCCTGGGGGCTCCACCATAGACCCCCAGTACTGCCAAACCAGCTCTCTGAGGTATCCACCATAGCCCCAGCAGCTGCCACCTCACTGACAGGTTTCTTCCCTCCTGGGGATTGAGTAGATCAATCCTAGGAAGGCAGAACAATGCATTTCTATAGGAGAGGGGTGTTACACCCTCTCCCATTGGAATTAGGTGTTACAGGCATGGGAGTGGTATCCTCCCAGAGCCTCTGGAAATGCTTTGAAGGGCACAAACAGTGCTCTCCTTGCATAATCCAGTCCACACCGGCTCATGGACCCCAAACCCATGCTCTGGTGTGAAACTGAACAAAGGAAAGGTGAGTGACCACTCCCCTGTCCATCACCACCCCAGGGGTGGTGCCCAGAGCTCCTCCAGAGTGTCCCTAGCGTTAGCCATCTTGGATTCCAAGGTGTGGGGACCCTCTGGAGACCTCTGAGTGGCCAATGCCAGAAGGTGACATCAAAGACCCCTCCTGATAGGTGCATACCTGGGTAGGTAGCCAATCCCCCTCTCAGGGCTATTTAGGGTCTCTCCTCTGGGTGTTTCTTCAGATTCCATTTGCAAGATTCCTCCAGGACTTCTCTGCATCAGCTTCTGACCATCGGATCAACCGTAGACTGCTCCAGGAACCGTTGTAACGGCAACAAAGCATCCAGGAAGACTCCTGTGACCTGCAACTTCAGCTGCAGCCAGCAATTGCAACAGTTTCCAAGGTGTGCACGCTCTGAGGACTGCCTGTCTTCACCCTGCACCAGAAGAACCAAAGGAATCTTCCCTGGAGTGACGTAGTCACTTCCCTTCTTCAGCAGGCACCGCTCCGTGACGACAACCAGTACTTTTGGACTCCTCTCCCGGCGATCATGCTCGTCGACAGAACACAGGTGGTGGACTGAAGTGGACCAGACTGTCCAAAGGTCCAGCTGTCTCAATATGGTGGAGGTAAGAGCTTGCCTCCCTGTGCTGCAACAGTACCCCTGTGCACCGTATCTTGTGCAGCTCCTTTAGCTTCTGTGCACTTCTTCCAAAAGCTCTTTGTGCATAGCGTAGCCCAGGTCCCCAGCACTCCATCCTGCGACGCCCAGCTCTCTGAGTTGTTCTCCTGCGATGTGGGATCCTCCAGTTTAGTGCTGCAACGACCACAATTTGCATTTCCTTTGTCCCTGGGTTCTGGGACTTCTGTGGGTGCTGCCTGGTCTTCTGAGGGCTCTCTGAAGTTCTGAGAGCCCCTTCTGTCTCCTCAGTCCGAGTTGAGACACCCAGGTCCCTCCTGGGTCCAGGCGCTCCTCTTTGACGCAAACCATGTACTTGCTTAAACCAAGGCTTGTTGGCGGAATCCAACAACTCAACGTGGGACATCTCTTGCACCAAGCAGTAACCCGCAGCTATCTTCTTAGGTGCATTTCTGTACTTTTCTTCCAACCGGAGAATCCACTTTTGCACCTTCTTCCAAGTTGGCAGGGGCTCCTGTTCTTCCTGGACTCTTCTTCGCCTTCTGGACTTGGTCTTCTCTCTCCACAGGTCTTCGGTCCAGGAATCCATTGTTTGTTGCTTGCAGTCTTGCTTGGTTCTTGAATAATTTTTCATCATAACTTGTAGTGTGTTCTGATGAAACTTTTTGTACTTTACTCCTGCTTTCCTGGGCTCTGGTGAGGGGTACTTTACTTACCTTTGGTGTTTTCATACTCTCCCAGAGCCCCTCTACACACTGCACTTGTGTAGGGGGGAATTCGGCGTTCGCATTCCACTATTTTAGTAGATGGTTTGTGTTTCCCCTAGGCCTACTGCATTCTGTTGTATTTTCTACTGCACTATTCTATGACTGTTTACTTACCCGATTGTTGTTACTACTCAATATATTGTGTATAATACTTACCTCCAGAAGGGGTATTGCCTCTAAGCTGTTTTTGGACTTGTGTCACTAAAATAAAGTACCTTTATTTTTGGTAACACTGAGTATTGTCTCTTATTGTGTTTAAGTACTGTGTAACTACAGTGGATTTGCAGGAGCTTTGCATGTCTCCTAGTTCAGCCTTGGCTGCTTTGCTACAGCTACACCTAGACAGCCTAAGCTGCTAGAAGACCGCCTACATTTCACTAAGAAGGGATAACTGGACCTGGTATAAGGTGTAAGTACCTTAGGTACCCACTACAAACCAGGCCAGCCTCCTGCATTTGTGTAATCAATTTTTATTGGATGATGCCCCTTCAACAGCATACCTTTGAAGAATCAGGAGGCTTTGGGAATTCTAATATACTGATGGACATTTGGATTTTGGGGAGAGTCAGACAACAATATCCTGATGCTTGCAGACACCGTGCTGGTTCCTGGTGCTTTGCTGATGAAGAACCCCTAAAAGCTGTGCCCCTTGGAGAGGTAGCTTCCTCTCTGCCTTTTACTGCTAGAGATGATCATTTAGATTTAGAAAACTTTTTATTTTCCCTTCAGAAGACTCTTGATAGAGTTTAATGATGATGCTTTCCTTTTTTTTACCAATCTTTGCCCACCTTAGTCAGTAGCATACGGTCCGGGATTATCTTTTTCAAAAACGTTTTTGCCCTTTTTCTGCTTTTTCTATTTTGTCTGCATGTGTTTCGCTGTGCACATGTATTCCCAAAATTTGGTTAATTGTAGGGTTGACCTGTGCCCAGTTGAGTAATTATTGACACTGCTAAATTGAATTGACCGATGATTGTTAAATCTGAGCAAAGGTTTATATCTGTATCTCAGATATTCTTGCTTATGTGTGTTATTCTTCTTGAATGCTTAGTTTTGTTTGTTAGTTCATCTGAACTTATTTCATCGTCTTGGGCAACCTTAGAAAGATACATAATAACCAAATTTGGTCATGCGAATAGTCAACATGACTTTGAGCTTGTGTTTGTAATAAATTCCCTAACTTTATTTCCGGACTAGAGTTTTCCTTGTGTGGCCACATTGGTCATGGTGTTTAAATTAAGTGGGTTTGCTTTGAAATTGTGTTAATAGTTCTTCCACACTACTCACTGGGTCCTAAGGTTCATCAACCTTGAAGAGCGTTGATTCATGTGAAGGATGATAATGCTACAGCAGTTCTGGCAAAACAACACCACCAATTACATATTACACCTTTGCCATTCTCCTGCTGAATACATTTGCTACACTTGTTCTTTGTGTGATGTGTGGATTTTTCAGAATCCTTCTGATTTCAGTGGTGTAAAATTTAAGACTGCCTCTCTACTCTGAAAATTGTTCCAGTGCCACTGCTAAAAGCAGTATGTTGGCAGGACATTAATTTGAAATAAAGAAAACTGTGGAGAAGCCCATCCTTTAACCAATGGAAAATCTTGACTTGACTCCTAATCCCTGGTATCGCTTATTATGCCTCTTATAATGTGATTTTGCCTGTTGATTTTAGTCCCTTCAAATGCTTAATTTTCAGCATTACTGTTATGTTGTCTAGGACATGCACTTAAAGTATCGAATCTTAGCCCCATTTATCAACTTCCTCATGCTTTACCCCAAATTATTTGTACAACCCTGTCACAATATATATTTGAAATTGTTTGCCCCTGTTCTGTTTATAAAAGGCTTGATAGCAATAATCAATAAAATAATTGACCTCACTTGCATATAACCCCTTTCTTGGTTGTATTTAAAGCATAGGCCAGTGTGCATCCTGTGGCAAATTGTGGATTTACATGAGAGGAAACCCTGCTCATGTAAATGACTCTCCACTCATGTGAATGACTCTCCACTTATAAGGCTACAATCTAAAGTCTGAATTCGAAACAGAGGACTCGTCTAGTTAAAAAAGACATATAGATGCTACAGAGTATCATGAAATCCCTTCTTCTTGCAGCAGATAGCAAAGCTAGGGAGAGAGTTACTTGGGTTAATGGGTCCCTGAGCCTGTTACTTCCACCTATTTCATTTTAAAGATTTTGGAAATGATTGAAATAGCCTAATAGTCAGAGACCTAAGGAATATGCACAATTGGTGTATGAGCTCGTCAACTCCAGTTTATTACTTTGGAATGGATGGATAATAATTCAAGTACAACTTCTGTGGTTACTGCTTGAGGATAGATTAGGTATGGAATTAATCATGGATAGATTAAAAAAACACATCTTGGACCATTCAGAGGCCATTGTCAAATATCATCGATACCCACCTCGTTTTCACACAGGTGTGTTGGGGCAATGGCTTAAAATGGTCGGCCAAAATTGGATTCTCTACATGTGTGACAAGAGTACACCATAATACCATAAACTAATGTCTGAGTAAAAACCTAGGGGCCAATTCATGAGACATTTATGAGTACTAGCACAACAAAAATAATATTTTATGTAGTCTTACATTCCTTTGTAAATTGGGCCCAGAATGGCAAACTCTCTATTAGTAAAGGTGCAAAACGGGCATTGCATATGACAACTGACTGATTATTCCAATTTAGTCTTGTTTTAGATGTTTTGGTTCCAATTCACAAAGGCATGGATGTAAAAAAAAAAAAAAAACCTACTGGGTCATTACTTAATGTACTACAAAATGCATTTGTGAATAGATATAGAAGAAGGGCACTGTGCAACCTGTGTACATCTGAAATCAACATTCCATTCAAGTTCCGTATGAAGTACTGTGATGAGACTTCACCTCATAATGGTTCAATAGGCTATTTTGGGAGTAATTCATCAGTAGCAAGCATTCATATTTTATAACTAGATATTTTCTAATCATTTGGGCTGTCTTGCATTTTGTATTATGATTTAACACTTGAAATAGGTCCCTCTATTCCTGTTGATTATAGCTCTTTAAATATGTATACATCACTATCATATGTCTTCAGTTTGTCCTCTCTGGTGCGCCTCGCGGTGTTACTATTAGACCCGATGACTGCTGAATTGTCTCTGCTTTTTTTGTATTCTGATCAATATTGGTCTGAATGTTTTAAATGCTGGATAATTTCACTAATGCTGTGTTTTGTGTAAATATTAATGTTTTTTTTTCTTCGTGATATTACAGCAAAATACTTTCATATGCTTTGAAGTTTTTGCATTGCTTTAGAAAATGTAATTATTGGTGGATGAGTAGTGGGGCCGGGGTTCATATTTACTCATGGTTTCTTTCATAATGGCAAATGGCATAAACATGACTTTACTGGCCTTTTTAATTATTTGAACAAGTGGTCTTCTTCTTTTTGCACCTATACTTCTATCTTGTTAGAGCAGCAGTAAACTAGTTTAATGATTTTTATGTTACAATGCTAAGATTTCCTTCCCATATCAAAACACACACAGGAAATTGAGAGAAAATTGAGCAGCACTTAACAACCCTTTGACCCATTGACATCACAGGAAATGACATCACATGATCTTGGGCACTGAATCATCAGAGGAAATGATATTACTTGACCTCAATCCTTATGGTATTGCTATATCTGGCATTGCTAAAATTAGGAGCCTCTTAAGCACACAGTGATATAATAAAAATCACTTACACAAGTACAATTTCATTCTATATACTGCCTGTGTTTTAAATAGTGTGCTGAGAAGACTATAACACAAAATAGCACTGAGAAGCCAAATTATTTATACCACAAATGTTCCTGATTTAACGGTTTCCTTAGTATATACCGTAAACTGGACCGAATAATTAAAGGCAAACATAAAGATTTAAAAACTAATATTGGTTTTGTCCATCTATATTTTGTTATCTAAGCCATATACTGAATGCGACCTATGTTAATGACAAATTATTCGTTATAATTATTACATTTTGATTAGCATCGCTTGTAAGCCATTATCTCTCACTAAAGCACATAGGTAAGTTTTGTGTTCCTACATATCATTTCAGTTGTTCATAATAAGGAAAATCTGCAACATCTTGTTTGAAAATGTATATTTTATTATTCAGTTTCTTCATTTTATTCAGGAGTGTAATCATTGCACTGCTGTATGTATTTGTTTTACTGAGCTAAGAGGTTAATGCCTTACCTGTCTGCTGGAGCTGCAGAGAATAAACAGTGCACATCACAGCATTGTTTCATAAGATAAGGCAACAGTGGTGTGAAGAAAAGCACATCCCTTTTGTCTAGAAAACAAATCGTATTCTTCTTTTTAAATAATTTGGTGCCCACACATTACACCACACCTGTTGCCCAAGTGTGAAAACTCTAAGCAGTAAGAACTGTTTAGATTGTTAATGTCAAAATACAGTAACAGAGCACTCATAAAAATTATGTCACAAAGTCAAACGAAATTGCCTTGATGTGATAGTAAAGAAGCACGTTAAAAATGAGCCTAATATATACAATCAGTATTAATCAATTGCTTATAATCGTAACATAAATGACGATGGGTAGAAGAATCAACCGACACGTGTTTTGTCCCCAAAATAAACGAGACTTCTTCAGGGTTAAAACCAGTATCATATCACAGATCTCAGGAAATTAAGTAAGATATATATCCTGATGGCCTCTTTTAGCAAAAAACCAAAATGTTTGGGTCAAAACAACTTTTATGTGAATCTGAGAGAAATCCTTTATTCTCTTAAAAGGCCCGTTTCAATCCGTTTCACATATGTATGTTGCCAGTCAAATCAAAGACATTGGTAAATTGCAGTTTAGACGAAAGTTTGATGGAAAATCCACTGTATATTAGTGGATGTCCGGCATGTTCCTCGGCCAACGAATGATGCCCGATAAAGTAAATTTAAAATGAGCGCGCTTACGTAGAAGTTGTTTTGACCCAAAAAATTTGGGTTTTTGCTAAAAGAGGCCATCAGGATATACAGCTTACTTAATTTCCAGAGATTTGATACTGGTTTTAACCCTGAAGAAGTGTTGTTTATTTTGGGGACGAAACACGTGTCGGCTGATTCTTCTACTCATCGTCATTTATGTTACGATTATAAGCAATTGAATCATGCTGATGATATATATTAGGGTCATTTTTAACATGTTTCTTTACTGAACTGATTATGTTTTTCTTATCCAATCTTTGTAGTAAATCACATTAAAGCAATTTTGTTTGATTTTGTGACATAATTTATATGAGTACTCCGTTACTGTATTTTGACACATCACAGCATTGTTTAACCCTATTAGTTTAGGTGTTAGCCCAAGGCTGACACCCATACTGCCTCCCCAGTGTGTGTGTTGGCCATTGGCCGACACTGGGAAAGGCATTTAAAGGCTCCTCTGGTGCTCAGCACCAGAGGGACTCCTTTTTTTTTTTTGTCCTGTATTTCTTTCATCAGGCTGCTCGGGAAGAGCTTCCTGAGCAGTCTGAATCCCCCACCCCCTTTTGTTCCACTACAATGACAATCAGCACAGAGGGTGTGCTGCTTTCAATGCAGAAGAAGTGAAATTGAAACAAGCCAATTGACTTGTTTTACTTTAACTGAATCAGTGCTCAGGAGACTATCTCAGCTCCTGAGCACTGATTTTAATGGAAGGGGTATTGTTGGAAAGGGGAGAATTTCCTGTTTCCAGAAGTACTTCTGCTCAGTGGATCCCTGCTTAGGCATCATCACAAGAGAGTGATCCACAAGCAGAGATGCACTCACTAGTCACCAGAGATGGAAGAGCGGCACCTTGGGAAAGGGCTTGAGCTCCCCCGGGACCATTGTTTGTATATTAGTCTTTCTCCCTCCCCCTTCTCCCAGTGGGAAAATGGGGGTATTCACCCCGATCTGACTCCCCATCACCCCCAAGAGGAGAAAGCCCACTAGCCACCAGGGAGTTACTTTTAAAATAAAAATAGAACAGTGGGGCCTGCCCATAATGGCCATGGCCATGCCCCCATTCTCCTAATAAATGGGGGAGAAAGTGTCTTTCTGCCCCCCTGCTGGGCAGCTGGGGTAATTGCCCTGATCCCACCTCCAGGAGTGGCAGAAAGCCCACTAGACACAAGGGGTCAGCGCTGCGCAGAATGGACATTGCAATGCCCCTACCCTTAATAAGAGGATTCAGTCTTGCTTCACGTCCAAGAGGCCAGTTGGGTGCAAATGCCCCCAGTCTGCCCCCCCCAGGGGTGGGCTGGAAGGCCTCTAGGCACCAGGGGTTTTGTTTTTCAAATAACAGTAGAGGGGTAGGGGCTGCCTATAATGGGCATGACCATGCCCCTACCCTTAATAAAAGGGTAATCTGTTTTTCACCACCTTCTAGGGGCACATGGGGGTAAGCCCACTAGACGCCACAGAATTTTTTTTAAATATAGGGGTGGGGGCTGCCCCATGGGCATGGTCATACCCTCACCCCAACTAAAGGGGGGGCTAGTCTACCTGTCCCGGGGGGGCAGATTGGGGTAATTTCACCTGATCCGTCCTCCCCAGGGTGACAGAAAGCCCACAAGGTGCCAAGGAATGTTTTTTTTAAATATAGTGATTGGGGCTGCCGAGTGTGGGCATGGCCATGCCCCCTCTCAAGTAAATAGGTTGGCAGTCTTTCTGCCTCACCCCCACTGGGTCAGATTGAGTAATTACCCCAGATCTGCCCACTGGGGGCAGAAAGGCCACTGTATGGCAGCAATATATTCTTTTAATAAAAATAATGGGGTGGGTCATTCCCTTCCTAAAATCAGGCTCCTCCACCCTCACCACAAAAACCTCAACAGTCTTTCTGCTCTAGTGCGGACTAAAGCACCCCAACCCAATAGCAAGCAGGGTAACTTTTGATTCTTTGGGGTGTTGTTTTTACATATGGCCTTACACAAAGAGGGAGATGAGAGGTAAATCCTCCACACAACATCCTCCCAATGTCAAAACAAGAGGAATTCCCTGCACAGTTACCAACACTACAGTTTAAAGAATAGACACAAGCGGTGATGGGAACACAATGAATGTGATTGTGACCATACGGAGTAACATAATTTCCTCCACATCTTTTGTGTGTTGTTTCTCCATATGTGCCAGGAGAGTTTGGCTAACTCCCAGTATCATCCCACTTGCAACTGTGAACGGCTGCACTTTTTGGGCTTGGGTTGGCTGCCACCTGGAAAAACCTACCAGACCCAGACAGTTATGAAAACTAGATATCTGGTGCAGTCCAGGTGGCTTGCTTTACATGCACCCCACACCATGTTCTTACCCACAATGCCTTGCATATCTCAAATGTTGACAAAAACATTTCTGTGAGGAAAACTTATGGAATCTGCAGGAAGCCACACATTTCCTACCACACAGCATTCTCCCAAGCGTCCCAATAAAAATGTGAGGGTGAGCCAAGAGACCATGACACAAAAGACCCTAAAGTGCTACATCGAGAGATTGGCAAGAGGGGTAGCTGCAGGATTTGGGGCCATGCTCCGCACCACTCATGGATACCTACCACACACAAACATTTCTGAAAAGTATAGAAACTGGAGATTCCAGGGTGGTGTGCCTTGTGTGAATCCCATTATATTTTCTTACCCACAATGCCTTGCAAACCTCAAACATTGCCTGAAATTACACATTTTCCTTACATTTCTGTAATGAAAACTTTTGGAATCCTGTGTACTGCGTGGTGGATTCCTGTTGGTTCCAAAAATCTCCAACATAGAAATTTAGGGAAAATGCATAATTTCAGGTAAAGGTCTATGGTTTGCCGGGCATTTTGGGTAAGCAAATCTCATGGGATCCACGCAAGGCACCCCCCATGGATTCCCCTAGGTGTTTAGGTTTTTAAAATATTCAGGTTTGATAGGTTTCACTTAGTGGCAGCTGAGCTAGGGCCTAAAATCCACAGCTACCCACTTTGCAAAAAACAGGTACGTTTTGAGTGGAAAAATGTGATGTCTTTATTTTGCATTATGAGCTGTTTCCTGTTGTGGGCACTAAGCCTACCCATGCAAGTGAAGTACCATTTTTATTGGAAGACATAAAGGAATGCTGGGTGGAAGGAAGTTAGTGGCTTCCTGCACATTCCAGAACTTTCCAGAAATGTGAGGTAAATGTGTTTTTTAAACAAAGTTTGAGGTTTGCAAGGGATTTGTGATAAAACAGCCGGTAAGAGCCACACAAGTCACCCCATCCTGGATTCCCCTTGGTGTCTAGTTTCTATAAATGTACAGGTTTGCTAGGTTTCCCTCGGTGCCAGCTAATGTAGGACCCAAAATCCACATCTACCCACTTTGCCAAAAAGGGGTCAGTTTTGAGTGGAAATATTTGATGTAATCATGCTTCTTTTTGGGCCATTTCCTGTTGCAGGCACTAAGGTTACCAGCACAAGTAACGTGTGGGAGCATAGACTAGTATTTGTTACTACTAACTGGATTTTGCTGCATTTGTGTTTTCCAAATGTAAGCCAGTGTGTAAGAATGAAGACATTTTGAATAACACCCTCTAAAGCGTATGATCCTACATGCACCCACAAATTCAGGGATGTACAAATAACCACTGCTGTTACATTCCATATCTTGTGTTTTTCTGTTTGTCACACTTAGCAACTGAATTTTCAAACGCATGCTCACCTGTCATACCGACATTAGAGTTAAGAACCAATTTCACTTGTGGACAGTTTATCTTTCTAGGTTACTCCCTTTGTCTTCTTATGCTTTGGCCTGCTCTAATTATGCAAGCATGAATCTACATATATGATTGATTGCTCTGCTAATAAGACACCAAGTAGTTTATTCACTATCTAATTCTGCCTTCTGTGAGTCCGTTTCCACAACGTTCCTTTCTTACTTGATGACCAGCGTACTTAATTTTTCAGTTTTATATTCTGGAATGGGTTGTGCTTTTGAATTTTACTTGAGATCTATGCCCAGTTTTTCAACAAGCCCTAGGGACAAAATGGAGATTTGCAAAAATTACTTCATTTGCTTTTGCATACTTACTCCAAATCATTGAAACATATAAGAAATTACGTGAAATGCAAAACCAGTATTTGCTACTACATTGTAGCGCAAAATGTGTTCTTGCTTTCATTTTAAATGCAAAAACACTGTTTGCGCTAATTATAGTGCAAAGCCACAAGCAATGCAAACAATACCTGCTCGCATTCTAGATGTGTGCTCATTCGATACTACTAAATTTCAGCACCCAACGGCACTTAATCACATGACATACGTGTAGTTTCAGGAATTTCACATTACAACCATTACATGATGTTACCGAACCTTAGTGAGATTTTGCTAGCTTGATGGAAATTTCACATTGGCCTACAACAAAGCAATCATCAGCAGTGTAGGTTTGCTTTGGAATTACTGGTGATGTTGTTGGTTCCCTGACACACTGTTTAATAAATGATACATTAAGAAAACATCTGGATGATGCACCCTATCTTTGCACAGGAAGCTTTGCATTGAAATGGAGACTGGTTTAGGGCCACCCTAAACGGTGGTGTGCAGTGCTGGCCAGGAGGCACGGAGCCATGCCAGATTTTTATGATGAGTGTGAGAAATCAACCAAAGGCATTCATACAGTGCATGGCTGCGTCATCAGAAGCTTCCCGGCACTAACAGCAGAGAGACTGATCAAGCGGTAGCAGTGCAGGGGAGTCTAGACAATGCCAAAAAGAAATGTTTTTAATTATTTTTTAAAGATGGCCACAGAAGAAGACCTCAGGAGGCTTACAAGCAGTGCGTTCAACAGTTCCAACATCAGGAACACAAAACATGTGCCTCTCTGTCTAACTTAAGAAAAATTCAGAAGTTGAAAGTTATTGGACCTGAGCAATCTACATTGCTTTTAAGGACAGAGCCTTTTTCTCAGATAATTAGGGCCCTCACCTGTGAATGCCCTAAAAGCAAAAGTAAGGGCTTTAAATTTGATGAGATTGACCTCTGGCAACCAGTATAAATCCTACAGATAAGGCAAAATAGATTGCAGATTCGGAACTCTCAGGATCAGTCTTGTTGCTGTGTTTTGAAATACCTGGAGTGTTCAGGTTAAGTTAGCAGGAAGACCCAAATAGAGACTATTTGCATAGACAACGCGGGAGGTTACCATAGAGTGCTGCAGCTTACAGATGTGAGCATAGCAAATCAGACTGACAACACTTGTTTAATTTGTGCAGAAAAAGAGAGTTTGGAATAAAAAACTGTTGCCATATTCCTATCTGACGAAGTGGGAACTGGAGGGAGGGGGAGAAGGATGGGGTGGTAGGGTGTTGGAATTGAGTTCCTCAGGCCACCAGAAGCTAGTTTAGGGTGGACCACTATGTCTGAAGAAAAGGATTTCTATTTTGTCTGATTTTAATTTAAGGAAGTTGGCATCCATCCAGCAACTCCCTTAAGAAACTCATTGAGCTAGGTAAGGGCATTATCCAAATGCTCTTCAAAGGACAGTAAGAGCTGGGTGTCATCCGCATAAGACACCACCTGCACACCCCAAGATTCATTCAGCTGAGACATCAATGCTAGATACAGATTGAAGCGAGTAGGACTTACAGCTAAGCTATGTGTGTTTCTGCATAAAGGAGGTTAATAAGGTGACAAAAAGGGATCGAGATGAACCTGCTGCGATCTGTCCTCCATTAAAAATCTCAACCATGAAAAACCCATACCTTGGATTCCTGCCAAACTAAGTCTAAAGGTTGACATGCAAGACCATATCAAAGGCAACCAATATGGTCAGCAGAACCCCAATTGCTGATTATCCACAGTCCAGATTATCTTTGATGTATTGTTTGACCTCCAATAAGGCAGATTCAGTGCTAAAGCCTGACCAAAAGGCAGATTGTGAGTCATGAAGCAGGCCATTAAGTTCCACAAAGGGAGATTACTGGCTATCTAGCAGTTTCTCCAGGATGTTTGCAGTCACTGGTAGGAGGTAGTTGTGTCTAAAATTATTCAGTATAACAGGGTCTGCATTACGTTTCTTAAATAAGGGAAGAAAAGCTTGTTTCCAATCAGAAGGAAAATACCCCTTTTTCCAGTGAGGTGTTCAGAATTTTAATAACAGATTAATGATAGGGGAGATCATCCTTAGGTTTCTGGAAGGACAAAGGTCCCCTGAAGATCCTGATTTACCTTTCTCAAGTTCCTTCAGAGAAACTTTCTCTGGAATCGAAGGTTTAGAAGTAGGTGACCTTGAATTGATGTGAGGCCTGCCTGCACCTTAGATACGGTTCCTGTAGGGAAAGATGCATAAGGTTTCTGCATTTTCAGATGAAAAAATGATAATAAGTCATTATAAAGTTCAAGGGATGGGCTGAAATTACTTTTTGCGTCCTCAGGGGATAAAAAAGAATAAACTATTTTGGATACTTCACTTGAGGTATTGGAAGCCACCAAGATTCGAGAAGAGAAATACTCTCTCTGAGCTCTATGGGTTGATTTATGAAAACATTCTTAAAGATCCTTTGTATTTCACTTTAGCATCCCAGCAATAGGTCTTTCTTCACTGCCACTCCAGGTTTTGACATCGGCCCTTCACTTACCCTAAAGAGGAGGAGAACCAAGGGGCCGAGGGCGTTGTCCTTTTCACCACCTGAGGTTTTAGAGGCACCATAAGGTCAAGGGCATTAGTGATCCATTTGTTAAAATTAGCCACATCTGTATCAAGGATGCCTGTTTGAGAAGAAATGATGAATAGTAGCTTTTGGGAAAGAGGCACCTCAGCAGTTTTATGCCATGCTCTGGCGAGAGGAGGGAGCTTACCTATCTTCTTCTGGTACGACACTTCTTTAAAAGAAAATGGAACTAGAAGATAATCATACCAAATAAGGAACTCTGCCGGAAAAAACTTGCAGATCAGAAATGTTTAGAGAAGATCAATTTGAAAATGTGAATTTTTAGTTGGGGTGGAAAGTAATGAGACACAAGTAATAATTGTATTACACTTGTTAGGTCCAGCAAAGGTAATGTAAACTTGAGCACAGTTCCTTGTAGTAATTGGACAAAACAGAGAGGCGTAACTTAATAAAATGTGTAAAGCAGTTCAAAGTACCAAAACAGATAAAAAGTCAAGAAACAAAACAGAATAAAAATCCTACTACACTTTATAAAAATTTAGAATATTTTAATGAACAAAATGACACCAAAATGCCAAAAATGCAATAAGTGGAATTCTGAATAAAATTTTAGAATCAAAAAGCATAATAATCTCAGCACAGGCAATAGGTCGTGCTAGACTGGGAGAAGGGTAAAGTTTCAGGCTGACCACAATGGATCACATGTCAGGTATGAGGCCCAGGTAGGCCCTAGTCAAAGAGTTACCTTTGGGCTTTGCAGGTAAAATGTTGGTCATTAATGAGTCATTGGCGGGGCACGCTGCAAACTGTATCCAAATCAGAGGGTATGGCTGTAGGTTGCTGACAAGCTGGGTCCTATCAAAGAAGGTGGGAAAGTTCTGAGTGGGCAAAGTTAGCGCCCATACCCTGGAAGGTCTCGATGTCGATTGGCTTAGGCTTGTCATCTCTCTTGGTGAAGGCTACTACGTTCAGACCTTGGACATTTTCTGAAGTCAAATCTACAGTGGAGCAGACCAGGATGTTGGATCTCACCTGTGATTTAAAAATGGTCCCAGTCTCCCATCAGTTCTTCAGAAAAACAGTTGGCAAAAAGTTTATAAGCCCCAGCTTTTGCAGTTTGGATAGGAGGTGTACACTCTAACACCAGCCAAGTGTTGCAAGAACGGCACTTGTGGGTCAGAATTTACTCCAACAGAAGCCATCAGCTGGGCCCAGGGCAAGTCCAATTAAAAAATCATCAGCTGGTCTCTTTAGGAAAGTGGGCTTCTTGCAGCTTTTGTGTATACTTGTAGCTTAAGAAGAAGTCAGCCAAATGACCATTGGAGTCGACTTCTTGATTCTGGGTACAAGTAGGAGAAGGTCAAGTCCTTGGAGCCCCCTCACATGTCACAACAGCATGTGAAGTCTTCCCTTTGTCTTCCACAGGTCCCTCAGGGTACTGGGTTGCCACATTTATGCCCAGTGCCAGCCTGTGGGTGGGGGAAACTCCTGGCTATATTCTAACCAATGTGGTAATGGGACCCAGTCTACTTTTGCAGTACTTCCTCTGTGTTTTTCTGTAAACTATCCCTTCCCTAAACCCAGTATAGTAGAACATTTCCTCTCTTAGACAGAGCTGTTGAGTCTACCCTAGAGGCATGGCCAGCAAAATCAGCAAACTGTCCCATTTGGTCACTCAAAACTAGTTCTGGGGACATCTCCTCTTGCAGTAGGAGTGGTGCCTGGCTAGTTCGCAAGACAGTAGAAGGGCAGGCCAAGGTGTGAGCTACATTTGCCAGTGACAGGGTAGACTTCCATTGAAGTCCTGGGTGCAGCCCAGATCGCCTTCATGTCAGGGAAGGGTCAGCCCTTCTCCCCTAGTCTCAGCTCTGTGAGCCTCTTCACCCTAATCAATGAGCTGAGCTGTTTAGCTCCTGGGTGACAATAATCATTTGCAGAAAGGCACATTTGGTTCAGGCACAAAAATGACAACCTTTTAACAGTGCCATTTTCAATATAGTAATATTAAATCCAATATGACCATTAATTTGGATTTTAGATTATTATAAAAATAGATTCCTGAATCATTTTGTATCTACTCCCAAACTGATGTTAGGCATTACAGGGTGTCATAATGTAAACCAGTGCTTTCCTATTGGAGAGCCATCCTTGTCCCGGTAAAAAATCACGTTGGAGGTATTTTTTACTACCACGACATGTAAAAAATAAAATGTACATGTCTTACTTTTTAAATACTGTGCACCCTGTCTTATGGGCATTTAGGACCTACCATAGGGGTGACGTATACATATTAAAAAGGAAGGTTTAGGTGTGGCATAAGGTTTATGTTACGAGGTTGAATTGGCAGTTTTAAAACTGCACACCCAATCTGCAGCCCCCACCATGCCCGGAGGCCTGAAGACATTCTTTGCATTGTCACTTGGGGGGGCACGAGGGCACACAATATGTGCTGCTGCAGTCCACTAGTTACATTTAACTTGCAGGTCCTGGATACAGTTTTGTACCATATACTAGAGACTTATAAGTAAGTTAAATATGCCAACCAGGTGATTAGCCAGTTTTGACATGTTTGAGGAGTCATAGCCTATGCAATGGTCCCTGGTTAATAGTGACCCAGTTTGCAGAGTGAAAACAAATTCGGCATCAGTTAGGGGTGACTATACAAAAAGAATCATCTACTTACAATTGATTACCGCAGATATGAATGCATTTTATTTCATGCTCATTAATTGTAACGCTACCTCAAGTTAATAACGTGAGAGTTCTCCATGAATCTGGCCTTTCTGGATCTACTTTGGACACCCTCAATTAGGAGTAAGAAATGGAATACATGTTAAAAATAAAACTACACAACTGCAAGTGCTACCATCAGCAAACCTTCACTGTTGTGTTTTTGAATGACAACTACACTGCCTTCGAATCAGCACATTATTGCCCTTTTCTTTATAGTGGTATGGTTGGAAAACGTCTGCGGTGCTACACAAGCACTTCTGAAGTGTCTCTGCAATTACCGTGAAGTAAAACGTTTTGCAAATGCACGAACCCCAACATATCCTTTCCTCGCTTTCATTTTCTTCCAAGCAGTGTATGTTGGAGGAAGAATTTTAATAAGGCTGAAACGCTTTATGGATTTCTGTGCAGCTGCAAAAGTAGGCTATGTCTGACATGCTGTTCTGCATTACTAGAGTAATGACTAATAGGACTCTAAATTAAACCTCAGTCTTGATGAGTGCATCAGCCAGGGAAGATTGTCTGGAATAGAAATCTTTAAAATAACTCTTCTGTTGGGAAAAAAATATATTCAGAGTTTAGTATTACAGCACAGTTAGAATTCAGCAGAAGCAGCACATTGTTAATTAAAATGTTATGATTTCATAAGTTCACTTAACTCTAGGCACCTTAGTTCGGAATTTGTTGGTTTTGAAGACCTTAGTCTGCATTTGGCGCACTTGTTTTCGGTTCCATAAGGTAAAATTATGCCCCTCCACCCCCAAGTTTGTGATGAAGAGCCCTGGACCTCCCCTATCTCACAGATATTCATTAGCCTTGGGTTGAATGGGGCCCCAATTGAAGGTTTGGTCTCCACCCCCTGGGCTGCATGGGACTGCATTTCTCCCCTTCAGAAGCTATTGATGGACATCTTGATCATCAGGAAAAGTGAACATGAGGTCCAGGGCTTTTGTGTAATGCTCAAAAACCAGATTTCATTGGTATCCTTAGGGGATAAAAGCAGAACAGCAGTCTAGCTGCGGTTCAGGGAAGGTTCCGAGTTTATTTTGAAGAAATTAACAATTAAAATTTCAATAGGTATAATTACATGCCAAAGTAGTAGTGCTGGAAAGAAGTTATGGAAGTAGGAATACTGCTGGGTTAAGCTAATGGTCATCTCTTCAGAGAATGGAAAAATACCACAGAACGTCTCTTATTTTTTTCAAAATCAGGAATGAATTAAAATGATTTTAAGTTAGTTCCGATAGAAGTTTTTTCACACTTTTTAAATTCATTGATCAGCTTTTTATGAGTGTTGTAGCTGGGCCGAAATTCGCAATACTGATAGCATAGATGGGTCTTTTCGCTACACATAAAAATTCTAATCTGAAAGTGGAGATTTGGCCTTTTGCTTAATTTTCAATGTTTGCTACAGGGTTCTCGAGATTCCCAGGTACTTACCCCTGAACCATAACAATTAACAATACTTTGAGTCCAAGTTAAATCTCTTCATTTTGAATTCAAACCAACAACTCCCCTCAAACTCTTCACCGTCTCTTCCAGCACAGCTCCATTCCTGTACTGATGAGCACGGAGGATCAGGAGATGAATGCTAAGAACATAATTTAAGGATCCGGAAGAAATACATTTAAATCTCCAGGGACATGCACTCCCTTCCCTGGCACTGGGCCCGATTGGCCCCTACAACCTCCCCTCTTTTGCCTGTATCTAAATCTCTGATCCTTTTCTTTCATTCCAAGGCAGCTAACTTTATTTCAAATGCAATCCTAGGCTCTGCTGGTGCATCTCCATATGCTTTGCTTCTCAGCGCTATTCTCACAGGTGCTCTGTCACAGTTAATTGTCTTTCCGGGACAGATGCCCCTCCTACCACAGTAAAGGAAAGATTTTTGCAAACGAGAAAAAGTTACTTACCTGCGTTAACAACCTTTCTAGTGGAGACCTTATCAACCTGCAGATTCCTCATCAACCCTCCTGTTTGATGGGTGTGTTATAGGGAGGGTTAATAAGATTCCACTGTAAAATTTTGGTATCAAAGAGGGTGCCAAGGAATGTGGCAAGCAGGTGCTGTGAACCTTGTTGTCTATAGATGTGGGTCTATCCATCAGTATGGAACTTTGTCCTTAATCAAAGGCCTCTGAGGAGAAGCTCTTTCAGCCTTACTCTTTGTCATCAACACCTCCGTCCATCACTCACTTCCTTACTGCATGTGGGGTTCTGGCTAATGCAGAGCTGAGCCCTCTTTTGGGCTAAGCCTCAGCCACACAGCCACAAAGATGGATACCTGATGCGTTGTGTCAATTGATACTGGGGAACAGGCACCCAGCCACAGCAAGGTGGGGTGGCCAGGACAGGAAGTACAGCAGAAGGGTATCAGCAGTGATACTAGCCTGTATCTACTTTCTACTTAATTTTGGTTGCTGTTTCCAGCCACCAGAATCTGACCTGCTGGTCAATTTTATGTTCCAGGAGATGCCTGGACTTCATTGGGTAGAAAACAAGTCACAGTATTGCTCTGGAAGATAGTATATTGTTGAGAATTGTACTCTTCATTAGACATGGGGTGCACTGCAGCAAAACACACACAGGTGAAGTGGATAGAGATGTGCATAAGTCACAGTGTGATAACCAATTAAATAACACTGCATCTTCGATCAGGCAAAGCAATGTGATGTCATGTCGGGCAGGAACCTTCCTAACCACTGTAAATGCTTGACTAACACTTACATGCAGAAATATTTAGTTTGAAAGATTAGAGGATTGGGGCCTGCATCAAGAGGCACAAAGAGTATCCTACTCCATGTATCTGAAACAGCTGTAAGTGCATTTTGCCTTCCTGCAGGAAATACACCTTGACAAACTTGAGTGTAGACAACTGCACAACAGTTGAAAAGGACAACTGTTTTACACTGTGTACTCTGCCTGTGCAAGAGTGATTCTAATTTTGGGTAGACTGGTGCTTCCCTTCTGAATGGAGAAGCTCTAGGTGGACACAGAGGAGCTACATTTATTTCAGCCAGCAGTGAGATGGCAGTTAAATCAACCTCAACTCCCTAAATACTTGAGTTGTAACTCATCTAGACCACATTTTCCATTAATGATGGTATTCCCCCATGAGCCACTGCTGCTGGTATGACATTTTGTCTGCTTGATAGATGTGAGTGCTGGTAAACCACATCTGCCTTACAAGTTATGCCCACAATTAATCTTACATAGTAAGTTATGCAATGCGCTGAGGGCTGGGACGTGACTTGGGTGTGTAATACTGCCTACCATTGCACCTGGAGCTTTGCCGCTATTCATGCCTCATGCTCCTGCATAGACATGGTTAGAAAATGGCTTCTCTGAAGGGTAACCCCAAAATGTTTGCCTTCCTCCTCTTCTTTTTCTGACCTAATTCCACTGCTAAACAGGGCTAAAGTGCATGTGCTCTCTCCCTAAAAACATGCTAACATTGGCCCATACCCAATTGACATATTTAATTTACTCGTAAGTCCCTAGTAAAGTGCACTACATGTGCCCAGGGTCTGTAATTTAAATGCTACTAGTGGGCCTGCAGAACTGATTGTGCCTAATACATAAGTAGCCCCTTAACTATGTCTCCGACCTGCCATTGCAAGGCCTTTGGGTGCAGTTTCAATGCCACTTCGTCTTGGCATTTCTACAAAAAAGTCACCCCTACGGTACACCCTAGGTAACCCATAGGCCTGGGTGCTATGTAGGTAAAGGGTGTAGGCCATGTACCTATGTGTTTTACATGTCCTAGTGAAAAACTACTAAATTTGTTTTCCACTACTATGAGGGCTGCTCTTTTCATAGGACATAGGAAGGCATTAGGACTGCCCTCATATAATTTTTGAGTGGTAGTTTCCGATCTGAAATGGGTAACCGGGTCATACCTAGTATGGCCAGAATGGTAATAGAAAACCCTGCTTATTGGTGAGGTTGGATTTTATATTACTATTTTAGAAGTGCAGTTTTTGAAACTGAGCATTTCTCTGCACTTAAAACCATCTGTGCCTTACAGCCTCTCTCCAGTCAATGTCTCGTCTGTGCTGCTTGACATCTCCCTTGTGCATTTCACCCAGAAAACCACAAACACAGGACACTCGGTCACATCTGCATTCATCTACATACTGAATGGGTCTCTCTGGGCTGGGAGGGTGGAGGGCCTGACACTTACATTTCAAAGGCCAGTGGCCTGCCCTCACACAAAGGACTGATAACCCCCACACGGATCCTGGCAGACAGGACTGGGCTGAAAGGAGAACTTGTGCACTTCAAAACCACTCTTTGAAGTCTCCCACACTTGAAAGACATTTGTGAGTATATAAACAGGGTCTCTGACTCCAACAAATCAGACACTTCTGGACCTACACCTGCACCCTGTCAAAAGAGCTGCCTGGCTGCCCAAAGGACTCATCTGGACTGTTTTGCTGGAAAGGACTGCTGCCTTGCTGTTGCCCTGCCCTGCTGGCCTCTGACTTTGCTGGAAAGACTCTGCCTTTCGTAAACGTGCTGTCCAAGTGCTTGGATTGAGCTTGCCTCCTGTTTCTGAAATCTCAGGGCCAACAAAGGTCTCACCTCTTCAAGAAACTCCTTGTGCGTTGAAAATTGATGCAATGCCTGCAGAAATCAACGCAAAGCCTGCATTGTGGCTGAGAAGTCAGCGCAGAGCCGATCAGAACGACGCAGCACCAACTTCCCAACTGGAAATTCGGCGCAGCGACTACCTTGCGACGGAAAATTTGACGCATTGCCTAAAGGAAAGACGAAACGCCTGCTCCTTTTTCCAGCACCTCAAGGATTTTCAACTCATCGTCTCTGGGCATCGCAGTGAGGAACCAAGGTGCGCGACGAAAAACAACGCAAACCACTTTCAGTGTGGAAGGAAACAACGTATTGTCTGTGCTGCATCGGAAAACCGACGCAACATCTTATTTTTCACGCATCTCCTCATCTGCGGTCTCCGTACGTCGTTATTTTGTACGTATACCAATTACTGTGTGTAACAAAGAGACAACTGATTGAGACTCTTTTAAACCCTTTAAAAGTGATATTTCAACTTGTGCATATTGGATCTTTGTTGTTTTTACCTTATTTTAGTCAGAAAAATATTATCTATTTTTATAAACCTGTGTTGTGTATTTTTGTGGTGTTTTCTCTGTGTTACTGTATAAGTTATTGCACAAACACATTGCCTTCTAAGTTAAGCCTGACTGCTCAGTTCCAAGCTAGCAGAGGGTGGGCACAGGATAATTTGGATTGTGTTGTGATTTACCCTGACTAGGATTGTGGTCCCTACTTGGGCACGGGTGTATACATCTGCCAACTAGAAACCCCATTTCTAACACACATGCTGTACAATGTCACACCTGTGGCCTTTTAGGATTAGTGCCCAGGGCAGTAGATAGCCAAGATGTTGTCCGAATGTACTCACTATTGATAGTGTTGATGTGGGACACAATGCCCACCATGACCCCCACTTGGCAGCCTCACCCTAAAGCATTACAGAAGGAAGCCTACAGAGGCAAGATTGCAGGTCAAATAGTATATTATTTCCACATGAACGAGGGAACTATGAAAATGCTCTGATTGAACATGAGGCCTTGAAGGTCTGCATACGAGGCATTTATATCAAAAACACCTTTAGGTTGCGGACAGTACTGACTGATCACTGAGACAGGTTAGAAACTGAACTGAACTGGAGTGCCTGCAAAAGGCAGTACTCAATGTGTTTTTGGGCCGCATGAGCTACTATGCAAGAGAAGACAGCATACTGAGGTACTCAACAGGATAAGCCTTGTTTATTCCAGGGGACCACCCTCAGAGACTGCTAGGTCAAACAGACTGCTAGCCAGACTGGTTTCTGCAGATGTGCTGCACACCTTAGTCATGGCCATCTCCATTAGGATGTGTGCACAAGTGGATATAAATGAGACATTTGCTTCTTACTACGGACAAATGCAATCGCTCTCCAAATGTTAAAAATGCAGGGCTCTTTGATGAAAATGCAGATGTTGACGCCAGAGCAGAGAGCTGACTTTAGATAGCCTGATGATCAAAGTTAACCTGGCCATATCACTGTTGGCAACTGAAAAGACACCTGGCAGCGAAGGTCTGCCACTCGAATTTGCAAGGGCAATATAGCAATTAGAACAGCACATGCTGGTCATGTACCAGGCTGCCTGTGATAGACACCAGCTCCACTCCACTACCTGAGAGGCAGTTAGAGTGGTGTTACCAGAGTGGCATTACCAATGCCTAATCATGATCCACCTCGGCAGCACATTGTTTTGGCCAATTTAGATTGCAAAATCCTGAATTAACTGCTGTTGGCTAAGATACAAAATGTACTTCTGAGCGAAGTTCACCATGATCAAAACAAGTGTTTCCCAGGTAGAATCACATCGTACAATATACAGAGGCTGTTCCCAGTGGTGGATGGCACACCTGCTGGCATCCTATGTGCAGTTGTGGCTCCATAGACATGGAGACGTAACTCAGTGCTTTAGACTTGGGACTGCCTGTTCTTGATCCTTTAGAAATGGATCCAGCTATTATACAGAAACTCCACAGCCGGGATTAAGACTGACACAGTGGCATAGTTGTGACGAATCCTAGCTGCCAGAACTGGGGATGCAACAAGGGAACACTGGCAGAATATCAGAACCAAAAATATTGTGTGGACAAAATACCAAGGACTCGAGAAGGTAAGTGCAAATATGTAACCATAGATTAACTATTCTTAACTCCACATGTACGTACCTTGAAGGTATATATTTTGTCAAGGTACATATCTGTCGAGTTATCCATATTAAAATTTTACTTACCTATAGAAACTTACCTGCAAGATATTTTTGCACTCAATATTCTTGACACAATATTTTGTCCCTCAATATTTTTAGTTCTGAGATTCTGTCTAAACACCCAGCAAGGATGTCCCTTGTGTGATACAGTGACCATGCTGTTTGCCCAGGCTATCAAGCCCCTTGCTAGCAAAACAAGTCAGCACAGACGCAATATGGGACGCACATAAACACGCTCCTTTATGTCATATCCCTGTTCTACTCATGAGGTGCAGTGCTAAGAATGACACCACTGCTAGCGCATTTAGAGCATTTCAGATAGGCCTCATCGTCAGTAAGATGAAATTGTATCTTTTCCCACTGACTGACCAGGTGGTGTTAAATGTGAATTCATTGGGTGCATTTCAGCTGGCTTTGGAGTCACAGACTTTCCAATACATGCGGATTCGGGTGTAGAGGCAGCCAGTGTACACAATCGCTGGTAAGCTCACCAGGCTTTGGCTTCAGCCAGGAGATCGGTTGACTTCTGGGAAAGACTGCTATAGTTAGTACTGAGGTGCAGAGTGCTCCCTAAAATAGTTCATCTATCATGCATGCCTTATTACTTTATAAACTTACCAGTAATGTTCACACAACCCTTCTTCCGCAGTCCAAGCACTTTGTTGCCATAATTGATCTGTGTGTCAGGTTGGGTAGACATATATTGCCCATTGGTGAAATAATTTTTACCAGTATGTGCAGGTGGCTTGTGAGGGTATGTGGAATCAGGCCTGCGTTAATTATGCCAACAGACATTTCTCCTCCTGCACTGCAGCACTTAATTAAACAGACTGCAGTTGAAGGTGGCAAATTGCCTGTGGGCAGAGTGGGGAGGGCAGTGGGGGTAAATGGGGTGGCACTCTCCTAAAAACAAATAAAACAAATGAGATTCACAGCTGGTCCAACACCAGCATCCATAGTGTTTTTTTCCTGCAGTGAGATGCCCCCAAATCATGTGTGAGCACCCTGCTTCAAGGCTTACTATCTGGCACAAAGCTCCAGTTAGTTGTGACATGGTTGAGCCCATTGGGTACTTTTGAAGTGGAACACATGCACAATGAACTGGGAACCACTACAATTACAGAGTACCTATTCAGTACCTGTACAATGAACACACCGCTTTTGGTCCTTCTAAGTACAGCTAGAGACTTTTGAAACAGGTAATTACAGATGGCTGCATGTGTATGCACCTGAATTATCACTGGGACGCTTGGCCAAGTGCAAACAAATACAGAACATAGCACGTGGAGAGGCCTGGACGAGTGCTTTGGCCACCCATGTGGTGCAGTTGCATGATTCTAAAACTCTGGTATCATTCACAGAACTTAGGGAGGAATACGGATTGCCAGTTGGTCAGTTCTTAACTCATACCTCATTAGTAAGGGCAGCCAAGTTAAAATGGGGTTGCAAAACCACAAGATCAGAAATGGGCAGCCGGGAAATGCTTGAACAAGACTTGGGAGACTTGAGGGACACATCAGAGAGTGATATGGGGAGCAACTCTCAAACTGTAAATGCTTCAAGGCCCTTAAACTCATGTGTACTCTAGAAAAGTGAGATTTAAGTTGACCAAATTCAATTATATCCACCACCCCACGCCTGCACACAATGCACCCATAAGTGCCACACTGTGTCTTAGATGGGAGATGAATGTGGCATGCTGTTTTTTCACATGGTTTGGGCACTTTCAAATATCCGAAATAGTTTGGGGGTCTCCACACAGATTTCAGGCCTGACTGGGAAACTAAATCTCTCCCGATTAAAATTGTGTCTGCTGGTATAGAGACCTAGGTCAAAGGTTGACAAATCCAGTCATTCATTCACCATTGTGACAATAGTTGACAAAGAGGTCACTTGCTGTGAGCTGAAAGGCAGTACTTCATCTGATATTGCAACATTGATTTCTAAACTCTGTAAGCGGGCGCAGGCAGAGGACAAGGAGTTCTTGTAGAGTATCGATGGTCCAAGAAATTCCCTTCCTGTGGAATGCCCAATTAAAAAGGGTAATTCAGTGGGAACTCAAAGTCTAAGGGTTATGGACCATAACCCCTTTCGTAAAGTAATCCAACACAAGTAAAGAGCTGAGAATCCACGTTCACCAATTGAGTCAGAATCTTCTTTAATTCAAACTTTATAAAGTACAGGAAGTAAGCCAGGTGACAAAATTGTAATAAGGTGAATCCAATGAAATCCAAGAGTGTAGAACAAATTGCATCAGCCGACTCGTGTTTCGCCCCTTACGGTAATTCCACCTGGGGCTTTTTCAAGGCAATGTAGTATTCATGGTCATACATCACTTCATCATAATTATTGGTCCGAATACCAAGCAGAAATGATTTCTAATTTTGAACGGCAAAAAAACGCTGAGTGCGCTTCTTATTTAGGCGCCATCTTGGAACGGAGTGCAGATGTAACATGCTCAGAACTGTGACGGGATCAAGACCGATGGATTGGGACTCCGTTGCTGGTACTCACCCAAACATCCAACAATAAAGCCTAATAAATGTTAAGGCTAGCAGACATAGGGCCTTATGACATTGACAGAGGGGTTTCCTCCATCACAAATGTGACAGATATCCCATCTTCTCTATGACAATCCCATTGTATTCTATGGAGATCGTAATATGGAGGACGGGATAGCCGTCACATTTGTGATGGACGAAACCCCTCCATGAAGGTCGTAATAAGGCCCATAGTTAGTTATGTATTTAAAGTAAGTGAAACTGCTTTGTACCTCAAAGAGTCTATGGAGAAATTATGACATTGCATTACTCTGTCTATCACACTTCACATTTTAAGTGTCTATTCAGAAAATATATAATGACATGTTATTACTCTACCATGCTTCCTTTTTTATTCTTTTGATTGTTGTGTGTATTTATGTACAGTGCATTTTTATTGCTTGAACCCCGCTAGAAGGGCAGCAGTGTGCTCTGCACGGTCAAATATAAACGCACATCAAGAAATGATAGTAGATGTAGCTAGTTTTGTATTGTGACGGCACAGTGATGTATGGATATGTGGATGGAGTTCCAGATCCTGGGTGCCTGGAGAAAAGGCCTGCTGGTTTTACACTTCTTAGTCTCCAGTCTGACGGTGGCCTGACAGCGGATGTGCTGAGAGCCTCCTGAGGTGGTGAGCTTGTCAGCAAGTTAAGTGGTGGTGCTGGTCATGATGGCATTTAAATGATACTGCTGGTTTTGGAAATTTTGCAGGGAAGACAGTTCCATTAGGATGGGAGTTATCGGATACGTACTAGTTGCCTCAGGGATGTGGAAGTGGGTGCTCTTAACTCGGTGCCACGTTTTACCAGCTGCACATTTTGCGTTCCCAACAGCCCCCCACCTCCTCGTTCAGATATGCTTGGTGAGGTGTGTCAGTTGTATTAGGTAGTTCACAAAATACGTTTTTTTTCCTGTATATTTTTCCTATGAAGGGCCAGATGTAGCAAAAATCCAATTTGCGAGTTGCAAATTGCGAGTCCTTCCGACTCGCAATTTGCAACTCGCAAATTGGTATGCAGAACGGTGTCTCAGACACCGTCTGCGAGTCGGTATGGGGTCGCAAAGACCCACCTCATTAATATTAATGAGGTGGGTCGCAAATTGCGGCCCCTTAGCGACTATGGGCACTCGCAAACATGGAGGCCTGTAGTCAGCAGACCTCCATGTTCGTGACTGCTTATAAATAAAGCAGTTTTTTTTTTTTTTAAGTGTAGCCCGTTTTCCTTAAAGGAAAACGAGCTGCACTTAAAAAAAAAAAAAACGATACCTTTAGTTTCGGTATTTTTTCAGGGCAGGTAGTGGTCCATTGGACCACTACCTGCCCTGACAAAATAGTTTTGGGTCCATTCACAAAGGGGAAGGGGTCCCATGGGGACCCCTTCCAATTTGCGAGTGGGTTATCATCCACTTCAAGTGGATGATAACTGCGACACCATTTGCGACCGCATATGCGGTCGCAAATGGTATTGCATACCACTCCAACTCGCAAATAGGAAGGGAACACCCCTTCCTATTTGTGATTCTGAAATGCATTTTGCGTGTCGGTCCCGACTCGCAATATGCATTTCTGAATAGGAAAATGCGATTTGCGAGTCGCAAACGGCAATTTTTGCCGTTTGCGACTCGCAAATGCTTTCCTACATCTGGCCCGAAATCCCTACTTTTGCGAAGTACTTTGAGTGCCTGTCGGCTGTAACTGCATGTTGATGCATGGATCTCTTTCACAGTGATCTTTCTTATGGCGAGATTTAGCTGGAAGCAGTTAATACATTGTGCGCTACAGTGATTGTGCGATTGTGTAGCAAACATTTAAACAAATTTGTGATTTTAATTCGACTGACAAACATTAAGTAAATGTTCTTTCGCAAACCGGAAAGAATTTGGTGAGGGAGGTTTGCCTCTGAGAGGAATTGCAAAGCTGAATAAGGCCTCAGGGTGCCTCTATATATATTTTGTACGTTCTTTAAACACAGATCTGATATTAGTGTAATTTCACACCTAGGGCTGATTGAAATGTAATTGTTTTTGTTTTTCTTCCATTCCGATCTGAAAGTAACTTTGGTTTAAAAAAAAAAAGTTAGAAATAACGCTAGAATCTAAAAAGAAAAAAAAAAACTTTAGTTTGACATGTTGTGACTGTGGACCAAACCAAAATTAATTGCAATTCAGCAATTTTGTGCACCTTACAATATTAACTCTCCCCTGATGTATCCATGATGCAACACGTTAAGTCACAAATGATTTTAGAATTGACTGTAACTTTTCATGGCTAGGTTCACTAAACTGATAATGTTTTAAGTAAATGTCTACGGTTTTGTATTACAGATATTATTTTCATGTCTGAATTGTAAGGCCAAACTCCAGTTGATTTGTTTCAGTGAATTCTGTTGGTTTTTATATGATGTAAGTTTCACCTTTGTGAGGAAAACCCACTGTATGGGGTACTTGTTTATGCACAGTACACACTGGGCGCATTGTGCCTGTGCATGTGTGATATTTTTACCAATTCTGAGTGCACGGTGAGGCGATAGAGGGGCCGCATTCTGCATTTGGTCTGGACTGAAAATATGGGCCCTCAATTTCAAGTATTTTTTTTTTTAGGAGTCCCTGTCTCACCCTTGGTAGCTTCGCCCAAGCAGCAGAACTTTCTTCCGAGAAAATGCATGCTGCATATGTGCACCAACTAACCAAGTAACAGCACAGTTATGAAGTGAAAATAAAACATATACTCAAGTTCATTTAAAAGTTAACTTTACAAGAAGAATCACGAAAATTAAGAAAACAGGATATACGAGTTATACATTATAAAATAAAGAACCTCAATGGGAATTGCAAAAAATTTAAAGAATTACAGCATATTCAATGTGGTTGACCTATCAATACATTTCTCCTTATTGTATACTGCTTGGTAACATTTACCGTTTACAATAAAGGATATACCTAGTCCAAGAACTACTGTTGGGTTATGTATTTTATGCGAACAATTCGGCTGATTGATAAACCTTGGTACTACTCAATGAATACAAATTAACTGTTGGTTGCACCATACTCTGCCTATCACGTTCCTAAGTAACATGGGGTTGCCCCATTTCTGATAGGCACCCCGCATGAGAGGTCTAGCAGCTTTGAAATAAAGACAATTAACTTCTTAAACCGAGGGCTTGCGGCTGGGCCATGCCAGTACACTGCAGTCACTGCACAGATAAAAAACATGAGATGTGCAGAGGAAAATATTCGGGGAAGCACTTCAAAAAGATGTTTTCCTTATAGGTTCAAGCTAGGCTGTTAAATAACCGCTGAAAATGAATTAATTGGTTTTGACACTATAACATATGCAATTTGTGATAAAACTAATCCTACAAATAGATACCACAAAAAACTTGCTTTGTTTATCTTCCAAAAGCAGGTTAATACAAACACCCATGGTTTTTTTTTAAATATTGCATCAGCAGCCAAACCTGAAATGGATTTAGTAGCAGATAATCATTTTTTCTGATACATTTACGGACTGGAATTACATTTACACCTCATTTCATTGTTTTCTCAAAAGGAATTTGCACATTACAGATTTTTCTCACTGCACCATATTTTAATCAGATGTGTCCGTACTAGGGGTCTTGAATTATCTTGAAAATAATCCCCTTCAGTGTACCCTGTCACCCTTTTAAACTTTATAGTAATACAGCAGTGATAAGGTGATATCATCCCTGGGATGGGTTCTGGGACCACTACCTATGATTGGAATACCACTAAAGTGGGACCTGCAGTGTGAAGAGAAGTAATTGACATTGTAAAAAGTGTAAATAGATCAAGACCTATCCAATTTCCCTTTCCTCTTTTGTGCAGCATATCTGTATGTTATGTATAGAAGAGGATTCCCTGTCTACTTTGCCTAAAGGATGTTCAACGTGTGCAAAATTGGGCAGTGATTGCTGAATGGGAGGGGGGAAAAGTTAATGGTCTTTAGTATGACCCTCGGTAGTCTGCTATGAAACTGATGATGAAAAATGTGTATGTTTTGGGGCATCACTTGTGATGGGGAAAAAAAAAACTTAAAACACCTTAATGTCCAGTGGTTATCCGACACTGATGATTTCGAATGCCAAGGTTTTATGTGAAGGCTGCTGTGCATAAGACGAAACCGTGTTAACATCTAAACACAAAGCACTTGCAAAAGCTTTTTGGGGTAGACATCTGGCCTTCTAGCTGCGACGTTAAAGTATTAAAGCATCAACAACGTTCTTGGCAGCCATGGTATAGGCGCTTTCAAGTACAACGTAAGTCCCACTGACGTTTACGTTGGCATGCATGTGATTGTTGTGGTACTGCAGCTGTTTGACAAGTTATGTCTGTTTTCTAGAGAATAGTGTTATGCAAAGGAAAATAGTTAAATAGTCGTTCCTTATAGTTTTGTGTGACATGTGTCTCCCCTTACCTGGTAGAACAAAATGAAATGAAGTTATGGTTTTAGATACGAATTTTAGTAAATTAATTTGACATGGTAATACTTTAGTTACGCGGTGGTAAACATTAAGTAGGTCTTCAGTATTATGGTTGGATTTTGTCGTTTCGGCACTGTAAATTATTATGGCTACTCTGAATGATAAAAGCAAACTAGATTTTGATCAACAGAAATAATGTGAAAATTGTATTCTGCAATTTATCGAAGCACTCCTCCTTCCACAGAGTTTAATCCATTTGTATAAGTTAAGTCAGTGTTCTAGTTCATTTCATGTCTAAACTGGTTTTTATGAGATTTTATCATGCCGTTTCTATGGACAATTAACTCTCCGCGGTAATAGCAATTCTCAATCGTTTCCCCAGTTTTCAAACTTTGACAATGCTCTATTAACAACCATTCTTTAAGGCAAATATTGGATCATGGGTTTATTCCCATCATCAGAAACATTCTGCAGCATTACCTTAATAAAATAAAACTGTTTCCATTTGAAATGGCATATTAAAAGCATTTGTTTATAATTTATTAACCATTTTCCAAAAACAAAATGCCTGTTATTTCATGTTCATAACCTGCCTTTCCCACTTTTTATTTTTTTTTCCTTTTGTTATATTTATTTTTATCCGACGCACCATCATTTGCCTCTTCATTTTTCGAAATATATTAAGCCATGTTTACTTGAAGACTATAAAATGCAATGTGTATGGAAGAGGTTTTTTTAACCTCTCACTTTAGGAATTAGTAAGTTCTTATGACGTCAAAGGAAATGTTTGCAAAGTCTAAAAGAGAAACAGTGACTGTCCTTAACAAGCAGTCTTATCTCCACAAGTATTTTCTGCTATCATCCAGAGCTCTGGAATTGTGAGTGTATATGCTTGTACTATTGTACCTTAGCAGGTATTTACATTTCTAAGCAACACTGTATTTAAAGGCTGGAGCCAGACAAGATTGAAGATAGTTGCATGCTAACTCCGCTCTTAAAGCCTCTCTAAATATCCTTAGTTTATGAGAAGTCTAGCGGATCTTTGACATCCACAAATGCTGGAGACCAACTGGCCTAATAGTCTTGCATTGATTTATTCATTTTTTTTTGGGGGCTGTGGGAGAGGAGAACTGTGGTTATTTGAGTAGACAGTGCTGCCTAACATGGGCCTGGGTTGATGGAGGCTGGATGGGGCGCAGCTGCGATGGTGCTTGTATGCACATCCTGCTCCTTACTGTGTTGATCGACTGCCAATATTCACTCCTATTTGGCGGCATCAGGTGTGATGGTGGTCTGGGAGTGAACCTACTGCTGACCAATGAGGAGCGGTGACCCCAGTTGGGACAGCGTTTGCTGGAGGCACGGTGGTCATTGAGGGAAGAGCCAAAAGGCCACAAAACTCCATTTTGAAATTCATTCTTTCACTGTTCACTTTCCAGGAACTACTTTTCTCTTTTTGGGTAAGCACTCCATGAAAGTGCATGTGTTTCCCTGCTCTCTCAATCTTATGCTTCTCTATCCTGCCAAAGACCCAGCCCGTGCTTCATGTTGCTCTCCCCTCCTGTGCTGCTCACTTTCTCTGGTGTCCTTCTCCCCTGCAAAAGTCTCCAGCACCAGCTATTTGTGTTGATCTATCCCTCCTGTGCTTCTCCCCAACCTGTATTGTTCTCTGGCTTATGTGCTGCTTTTCTCTTCTTTACCTCACCCACTCCATGTTGCTTCACCTCACCTGCTGTTAGACCTGGCATCCGTAGGGTGGTCTTACCTCAGACGGTTTGCCTTTCGCCTCCTGTTTTTGATATACTTTTTTGTTAGCCTTAGGACTCTGAGCACTTTACCACTGCTAACCAGTGCTAAAGTGCATGTGCTTCTCCCCTAAACATTATAACATTGGTGTATCCACAATTGGCATATCTAATTTATTTGTAAGCCCTTTGTAAAATGCTATACCATATACCAGGGCCTGTAAATCAAATGCTACTAGTAGACCTGCAGCACTGATTGTGACACCCACTCACGTTGCCCTGTAACATGTCTCAAGTCTGCCATTGCAAGCCTGTGTAGTTTCACTGCCACCTTGACGTGTCATTTAAAACCTGTTGTGACGCCTTAAACTCCCCTTTTATTGCATAAAAGTCATCCCTAAGCTAGGCCCTAGGTAACCAATAGGGCAAGGTGCTATACATGTCCTGGAAATAAAAAAACTCCCAAGGTCATTTTATCATTACTGTGAGGCCTACTCCTCTCATAGGCCAGCATTGGGGATTCCTTAATATACTTTTAACTGTCGTTCCTGGTCAGAAAGGAATAGCTGCATCATGTCGCATATCATTGGCATGGTAATGATAAATCCTCTTTACTGGTGAAGTCGAATTTATTATTACTATTTTAGAAATGCCAATTTTAGAAAGCAGGCATTTGTAAAATATCACTGCTCTGTGTACCTGGCAGCCTGTCTCCAATACACACCTGGACTGGCCTGGATGACAGCTACATTTGTGCATTCCCTCGAGACAGCCACAACACAGGACACTCAACTGCATCTGCATTCATCTGCATACTGATGGATCTTCCTGGGGAGGGAGGATGGGAAGGGCTCACAAACTTTAAAGGGTAGTGGCATGAGCCCTGCACAAAGGGCGGAGTATCCCCAATTGATAGTCTGGAGCCAGGGCTGGAACGAAAGGGGGACCTGTGCACTTCAAGGAGCTGCTTTGAAGTCGCCCCCATTTCAGAGGCACTTTTTGTTGTAAGTACTGGGGCTTTGAACCCCTCAGACAAGATCACTACTGGAATTAGTAAGACCTTTGCTGTGCTGTAAGGATTGCCACTCTGCCTGGACTCACTTTTTCAAGGAACTACTTCTCTGCTTTGCTGAGCTGCCCTGCTGCCTGCTGATCTCTGCCCTGCCGAGGACAAGGACTGGACCCATCCCGATGAACCAGAGTGACTCTAAGGCTTGCTGGCTCGCCCCCTGTTCTCCTGCAGTCTCAGGGACTTCAAGGACTGACTGAAACTCTTTTGGTGTTGCTGGACTATGCCATCGGGGAGTCCTACCCTTGCCTGAGGCACCCCTCTCCAGTCCTGGGCCTCAGAAGTAGGTTCTGCAGCGGATTCATGCAAAAACTGACTGATCGCCTTCAGTGTGTGTACAGTTTTGTTGCATCACCATTTAAAACCAACGCAGAAACTGCTTGACAACATCAGATTTGCAGCCCGTGTGACTGGATGATGCATTACATTGAATTCATTTGAGCTGAACGACTACATGGGACCCCTTTTGCGTGGCTCACCATCGACCAAAGCCCCCATCCAAGGTAGTTTGTTAGAGTGTCCTGCCTAAGTCCTGTAGCTGACCTATCTTCCATCGCGGTCGTCTGAACTTTGGTTTTGCACCGATCCCTCACAGCCTCAAGTAACCTTTTGACCGGTAGTGACTTGTAAGTACTATTTTTTATTTAGATTTTAAAAATGAATATCGGAACTTCTACTGATTGGATTTTTGTGATTTTTGTCTTGTTTTACTCAAATATTCTCTATTTTTCTAAACCTCTGTGGAGTCCTTTTGTGGTGTTTTCATTCATTGTGTTACTCTGTGTGTGTTACACAAATACTTTACACATTGCCTCTTAAGTTAAGTCTGACTGCTCTGTGCCAAGCTACCAGAGGGTAAGCACAGGTTAATTTAGGTTGTGTAATTGACTTACTCGGGCTAGGATTGTGGCTCCTACTGGGACAGGGTGCATACCTTTGCCAACTAGAGACCCAATTTCTAACACCTTCTCAGCTCACTCACTCCTTTAGAGCTCTCCCACCCCTCACAGTCCTTTAAAATTATATTTTTGTTATTTTTGTTTTGGAGCACCTGTGAGCTCACATTTGCTACTGGGCCACTCCGCTTTAATATTTTTTAGCACAACTAATATTTTATTCTTTACCTATTGAAGCTGCATCTGACATCTGGGATAAGTAGGAGTGTGTTGACCTGTGCAAGCGCCTAGGAAACGTCTCTGGCATCTCAGTTTTTTTTTTTTTCAGTGTTACTGCACAACATTGCCTCGGCAAAAATATTGGAAATGATAATAGTTTAATAAGGTAAGAACTGTTGGCTTTGGCAATGCTTGTTGAAGACTGCTGCATTGCCTCAGTCACAGTAGGACATTGAGATATGCAGTGGCTCTGTGTCCCAAACTGGTTTATGCATATGAAGCAGTGAGTCCTTGGGCTGCCTATTCTTGCATTGTTAGACAAAGCTCACAGGTGCAGCTTCCTTTCACTATTATTGGCATGATACTGAGGCAGGGCAATTCAGGCTTTTCATTTACATTCTACAGACCCATGTCCCTCTCTAAAACTTGGCCAAGATTATAGCTAATTTTCTCCTACTAATCATTGTGGGTCTTGTTCTGCACCGCTAAGCAGTTTTTATTCCTGTCCTCTCCACTTGTATAGCTTACGAACATTGTTTGCTTCTGTGGATCAACTGATTCCAGGCATGAAGGCTGCTACTGTTTTCTTCAATGCAGAAAGGGATTGGATTTGCTGGACTGGAATATGTATTGGCAGATCTTGTGAGATAAAGATTTGGATACGAACTGGTATCTTGGAAATGAGTATTTTATGCTAACGCTACTGCTTTAATTAGTATATACTGGGCCCTGTCAGACTCACTGTTGTTACCAGGCAAGAAATCCCACCATCCCCTTTATAGTATGCTTTGACCCCAGAGCCACTTGCTTGTGCAATACAAGAATGTTTTTCCCATAGGAGCATCACATTAACAGGTTGGCGTATCATGGTTACCTTATTTGCAGATAATATATTGCTGTAGATTAGAGTCCATAATATAAATCTTTCTCCTTCCTATGTTAGATCTAGTGGTTTGGAAGTATTTTGGCCTCAAGGTAAATTGGGATAAATATTTAGCATTTCCATTGACTCAAAGCACAGCTCCTTGTAATCTGGAATTCCAACTCAGTGGACAGAGGAGACACCTCACTATTTTGGAATCTGGGTGGACCATATAGCCACAAATGTAAATGAAGGATAATTATGTTACATTTCCAAGTCAGTTATCGGAAAGTGTAGATGGCTGGATTATGCTCCCACATCACTGGGTGGAGGCATAGCAATCATGATATTACTAGTTCTACCTCAGTTGTTCTAATCATTCATTAACATACCCATCAGCTCAAACTTCTGTGATTCACTTAAGTCTCTTATGATCAGATTAGTGTGGGAAGGGAAGTAGCCCTCACTGAGTTGTAATGTATTTCCCTTTTGCAAGGGACTGGAGGCCTCTCAACCCCTACCTTAATTTATAGTTTCATGATGTGCAAGCCTAGTTCACTTATTATTGGGTTCATGGTCCTTTGCACCGCCTCATCGTTTTTGTAAAGGGAAGGTGGCTTTGCCATGTGTATCCAGTGCAGTGTATCGCAAATAGTCTGAACCTCGGTGCCTTCACTCCTCTTATGTATTAACTGAAGGCAATCCTAGGTTCCCTATAAATAGATAGCGTCCTAGCAGCAGGGGTTTACTGTTTGAGGGATCCTGCCTTTTCAGTTCATTCAAATATTTTACTATACCCTTGCCATTCTGCTAACCTTTAGGCTCAATGTGTGATATGTGTTCGCATGATGGAGCTAAAGTCATTCATTTAGCTTTATTGAGCCATGGAATTCAGGATTTCTGGCATGATATATTTATTGTGCTTGGGGAAAATGACATATGACCCTTTATTGACCTTACTTGGGCTTGTTATGGAGATTCTTGCCCCTGTGAGGCAATTTACCACCTTAGCTCTCCTCTTGCCAAGTTGAAGGATCGTGATGTATTAGGGTAGGAGAAACTGAAGGTTAAGAATTTGATATTTTGGAATGATGCATCAATTCTTCTCCCATTCTTCTTCCATGTGCGTTTGCCCCCACCCGACAGTATTTGGTAGCACAACGGCTTGATCAATAATTTCATATGGTTAATGAAGCTAACCAGGTCACTTCTGATTGTGGTGTATTTTGTTTTTCCTCTTCTATGCTATATATATATGAGGTACAATTAAAAGTATACGCATGGATGACCCCACTTCTTTCCTATGTGTAACGGTTATTCGGATTATATTGCTGAATGTGATATTCTGCGCCATTTTGTATCCATGAAGGTCTTGTTATATAATTATGTACATGATAAATAAAGATTTAAAATATGTAAAAAAAGAAGTAATCCTGTTATTATTAAACTTATTATCTCCCTGATGGCTACGGGGCTCCAATGACCTCCTTAAAATATTTATTTTCGATAAAATGCTATGGCGATCTGCGACTGCAGACGTTGTGTACATACCCTTCCTCCATGGGACACTGTGTTCAGTATTCTGTGCACACCAGGGGCACTTTGCAGCACGGTCGAATGAGGTTTAAGACGCATTTACAGGATTTATTTGAGAAAGAAATTAAAAACGGGTGCCTTTATAATCAAACAGAAGTGTTTTCAATTTCGATTCACTTCACAGCAATATAGTGTTTTATCGCGTGCTGTATTTTTATGGAGCGTTAGTCCCCCATGTTTGGCCAGCCAGTGCCAATCTGAACAGATCTTATGTGACTGTTAAAGTCAATGAAGTCGCAGGATCTGCTCCCTGGACTGAACTCTCATTTTTATCAATGGTGATTTACGAGCAAAATAGTAGCTGTTTTTTCAAGCAGTGTGTGCGGATGACTAAACTAGCTCTTCTGCCTGTGGTCTCTAATTTGTAAAACACAGTTACCTATACCGCATTCACTCTATTTTTGATAGGGTGTCAATGAAAATCATGCATTTTTTCACAGCATATCATTATGCATATCATTAGTAACTTCCCCTACTGCTTAAAATGAATAGCAAAACATTTTAACCCCTTCGCTGCCAGGCCTTTTCCCCTCAGGTGGCAAGCCTTTTTTTGGCTATTTGGGGCAGTTCGCGCTTAGGCCCTCATAACTTTTTGTCCACATAAACTAGCCAAGCCAAATTTGCGTCCTCTTTTTCCAACATCCTAGGTATTCTAGAGGTACCCAGACTTTGTGGGTTCCCCAGAAGGAGGCCAAGAAATTAGCCAAAATACAGTGAAAAGTTCGTTTTTTTAAAATAAATGGGAAAAAGGGGCTGCAGAAGAAGGCTTGTGGTTTTTGCCCTGAAAAGGGCATCAACAAAGTGTTTGCGGTGCTAAAATCACCAGCTTCCTAGCTTTCAGGAACAGGCAGAGTTGAATCAGAAAACCCAATTTTTCAACACAATTTTGGCATTTTACTGGGACATACCCCATTTTTACGATTTTTTGTGTGCTTTCAGCCTCCTTCCAGTCAGTGACAGAAATGGGCATGAAACCAATGCAGGATCCCAGAAACCGCAACATTTCTGAAAAGTAGACAAAAGTCTGAATTCAGCAAGGGGTAATTTGTGTAGATCCTACAAGGGTTTCCTACAGAAAATAACAACTGAAAAAGAAAAATATTGAAATTGAGGTGAACAAAACATCAATTTTTCTCTACGTTTTACTCTGTAACTTTTTCCTGCAATGTCAGATTTTCGAAAGCAATATACCGTTACGTCTGCTGGACTCTTCTAGTTGCGGGGATATATAGGGCTTGTAGGTTCATCAAGAACTCTAGGTACCCAGAGCCAATAAATGACCTGCACCCTGCAGTGAGTTTTCATTCTATACCGGGTATACAGCAATTAATTTGCTGAAATATAAAGAGTAAAAAATAGCTATCAAGAAAACCTTTGTATTTCCAAAATGGGCACAAGATAAGGTGTTGAGAAGCAGTGGTTATTTGTACATCTCTGAATTCCGGGGTGCCCATACTAGTATGTGAATTACAGGGCATTTCTCAAATAGATGTCTTTTTTACACACTGTCTTACATTTGGAAGGGAAAAATGTAGAGAAAGACAAGGGGCAATAACACTTGTTTTGCTCTTCTATGTTCCCCCAAGTCTCCCGATAAAAATGGTTCCTCACTTGTGTGGGTAGGCCTAGCGCCCGCGACAGGATATGCCCCAAAACACAACGTGGACAGATCACAGAAAACAGAGCTGTTTTTGCAAAGTGCCTACCTGTAGATTGTGGCTTCTAGCTCAGCCGGCACCTAGGGAAACCTACCAAACCTGTGCATTTTTGAAAACTAGAGACCTAGGGGAATCCAAGATGGGGTGACTTGTGGGGCTCTGACCAGGTTCTGTTATCCAGAATCCTTTGCACACCTCAAAATGTGGCTAAAAAAACACATTTTCCTCACATTTCGGTGACAGAAAGTTCTGGAATCTGAGAGGAGCCACAAATTTCCTTCCACCCAGCGTTCCCCCAAGTCTCCCGATAAAAATGATACCTCACTTCTGTGGGTAGTCCTAGCGCCCGCGACAGGAAATGTCCCAAAACACAAAGTGGGCACATCCCATTTTTTGCCAGAAAACAGAGCTGTTTTTTGCAAAGTGCCTACCTGTAGATTTTGGCCTCTAGCTCAGCCGGCACCTAGGGAAACCTACCAAACCTGTGCATTTTTGAAAACTAGAGACCTAGGGGAATCCAAGATGGGGTGACTGGTGGGGCTCTGACCAGGCTCTGTTACCCATAATCCTTTGCAAACCTCAAAATGTGGCTAAAAAAACACATTTTCCTCACATTTCGGTGACAGAAAGTTCTGGAATCTGAGAGGAGCCACAAATTTCCTTCCACCCAGCGTTCCCCCGAGTCTCCCGATAAAAATGGTACCTCACTTGTGTGGGTAGGCCTAGCGCCTGTGACAGGATATGCCCCAAAACACAATGTGGACAGATCACAGAAAACAGAGCTGTTTTTTGCAAAGTGCCTACCTGTAGATTTTGGCCTCTAGCTCAGCTGGCACCTAGGGAAACCTACCAAACCTGTGCATTTTTGAAAACTAGAGACCTAGGGGAATCCAAGATGGGGTGACTTCTGGGGCTCTGACCAGGTTCTGTTACCCAGAATCCTTTGCAAACCTCAAAATTTGGCTAAAAAAACACATTTTCCTCACATTTCGGTGACAGAAAGTTCTGGAATCTGAGAGGAGCCACAAATTTCCTTCCACCCAGTGTTCCCCCAAGTCTCCCGATAAAAATGATACCTCACTTGTGTGGGTAGTCCTAGCGCCCGCAAGAGGAAATGTCCCAAAACACAAAATGGGCACATCCATTTTTTGACAGAAAACAAAGCTGTTTTTTGCAAAGTGCCTACCTATAGATTTTGGCCTCTAGCTCAGCCGGCACCTAGGGAAACCTACCAAACCTGTGCATTTTTGAAAACTAGACACCTAGGGGAATCCAAGATGGGGTGGCTTGTGGGGCTCTGACCAGGTTCTGTTACCCAGAATCCTTTGCAAACCTCAAAATTTGGCTAAAAAAACACATGTTCCTCACATTTCGGTGACAGAAAGTTCTGGAATCTGAGAGGAACCACAAATTTCCTTCCACCCAGCGTTCCCCCAAGTCTCCCGATAAAAATGATACCTCACTTCTGTGGGTAGTCCTAGCGCCCGCGACAGGAAATGTCCCAAAACACAAAGTGGGCACATCCCATTTTTTGACAGAAAACAGAGCTGTTTTTTGCAAAGTGCCTACCTGTAGATTTTGGCCTCTAGCTCAGCTGGCAGCTAGGGAAACCTACCAAACCTGTGCATTTTTGAAAACTAGAGACCTAGGGGAATCCAAGATGGGGTGACTTGTGGGGCTCTGACCAGGTTCTGTTACCCAGAATCCTTTGCAAACCTCAAAATTTGGCTAAAAAAACACATTTTCCTCACATTTCGGTGACAGAAAGTTCTGGAATCTGAGAGGAGCCACAAATTTCCTTCCACCCAGTGTTCCCCCAAGTCTCCCGATAAAAGTGATACCTCACTTGTGTGGGTAGTCCTACCGCCCGCAACAGGAAATGTCCCAAAACACAAAGTGGGCACATCCCATTTTTTGACAGAAAACAGAGCTGTTTTTTGCAAAGTGCCTACCTGTAGATTTTGGCCTCTAGCTCAGCCGGCACCTAGGGAAACCTACCAAACCTGTGCATTTTTGAAAACTAGAGACCTAGGGGAATCCAAGATGGGGTGGCTTGTGGGGCTCTGACCAGGTTCTGTTACCCAGAATTCTTTGCAAACCTCAAAATTTGGCTTAACAAACATATTTTCCTCACATTTCGGTGACAGAAAGTTCTGGAATCTAAGAGGAGCCACAAATTTCCTTCCACCCAGCGTTCCCCCAAGTCTCCCGATAAAAATGATACCTGACTTGTGTGGGTAGTCCTAGCGCCCGCGACAGGAAATGTCCCAAAACACAAAGTGGGCACATCCCATTTTTTGACAGAAAACAGAGCTGTTTTTTGCAAAGTGCCTACCTGTAGATTTTGGCCTCTAGCTCAGCCGGCACCTAGGGAAACCTACCAAACCTGTGCATTTTTGAAAACTAGGGACCTAGGGGAATCCAAGATGGGGTGACTTGTGGGGCTCTGACCAGGTTCTGTTACCCAGAATCCTTTGCAAACCTCAAAATTTGGCAAAAAAAACACATGTTCCTCACATTTCGGTGACAGAAAGTTCTGGAATCTAAGAGGAGCCACAAATTTCCTTCCACCCAGCGTTCCCCCAAGTCTCCCGATAAAAATGATACCTGACTTGTGTGGGTAGGCCTGGCGCCCGCGACAGGAAATGGCCCAAAACGCAACATGCACACATCCCTTTTTTTGAAAGAAAACAGAGCTGTTTTTTGCAAAGTGCCTACCTGTATATTTTGGCCTCTAGCTCAGCCGGCACCTTTGGAAACCTACCAAACCTGTGCATTTTTGAAAACTAGAGACCTAGGGGAATCCAAGATGGGGTGACTTGTGGGGCTCTGACCAGGTTCTGTTACCCAGAATCCTTTGCAAACCTCAAAATTTTGCTAAAAAAACATATTTTCCTCACATTTCGGTGACTGAAAGTTCTGGAATCTGAGAGGAGCCACGAATTTCCTTCCACCCAGTGTTCCCCCAAGTCTCCCGATAAAAATTATACCTCACTTGTGTGGGTAGTCCTAGCGCCCGCAACAGGAAATGTCCCAAAACACAAAGTGGGCACATCCCATTTTTTGACAGAAAACAGAGCTGTTTTTTGCAAAGTGCCTACCTGTAGATTTTGGCCTCTAGCTCAGCCGGCACCTAGGGAAACCTACCAAACCTGTGCATTTTTGACAACTAGAGACCTAGGGGAATTCAAGATGGGGTGGCTTGTGGGGCTCTGACCAGGTTCTGTTACCCAGAATCCTTTGCAAACCTCAAAATTTGGCTAAAAAAACATATTTTCCTCACATTTCTGTGACAGAAAGTTCTGGAATCTGAGAGGAGGCACAAATTTCCTTCCACCCAGCGTTCCTCCAAGTCTCCCGATAAAAATGATACCTCATTTGTGTGGGTAGGCCTAGCGCCCGCGACAGGAAATGCCCCAAAACGCAACATGGACACATCCCTTTTTTTTTTTTTTAAAGAAAACAGAGCTGTTTTTTGCAAAGTGCCTACCTGTGTATTTTGGCCTCTAGCTCAGCCGGCACCTATGGAAACCTACCAAACCTGTGCATTTTTGAAAACTAGAGACCTAGGGGAATCCAAGATGGGGTGACTTGTGCGGCTCTGACCAGGTTCTGTTACCCAGAATCCTTTGCAAACCTCAAAATTTGGCAAAAAAAAACACATGTTCCTCACATTTCTGTGACAGAAAGTTGTGGAATCTGAGAGGAGGCACAAATTTCCTTCCGCCCAGCGTTAACCCAAGTCTCCCGATAAAAATTATACCTCACTTGTGTGGGTAGGCCTAGCGTCCCGTGACAGGAAATGCCCCAAAACGCAACGTGGACACATCCCTTTTTTTTAAAGAAAACAGAGCTGTTTTTTGCAAAGTGCCTACCTGTATATTTTGGCCTCTAGCTCAGCCGGCACCTTTGGAAACCAACCAAACCTGTGCATTTTTGAAAACTAGAGACCTAGGGGAATCCAAGATGGGGTGACTTGTGGGGCTCTGACCAGGTTCTGTTACCCAGAATCCTTTGCAAACCTCAAAATTTGGCTAAAAAAACATATTTTCCTCACATTTCGGTGACAGAAAGTTCTGGAATCTGAGAGGAGCCACGAATTTCCTTCCACCCAGTGTTCCCCCAAGTCTCCCGATAAAAATTATACCTCACTTGTGTGGGCAGTCCTAGCGCCCGCAACAGGAAATGTCCCAAAACACAAAGTGGGCACATCCCATTTTTTGACAGAAAACAGAGCTGCTTTTTGCAAAGTGCCTACCTGTAGATTTTGGCCTCTAGCTCAGCCGGCACCTAGGGAAACCTACCAAACTTGTGCATTTTTTAAAACTAGAGACCTAGGGGAATCCAAGATGGGGTGGCTTGTGGGGCTCTGACCAGGTTCTGTTACCCAGAATCCTTTGCAAACCTCAAAATTTGGCTAAAAAAACATATTTTCCTCACATTTCTGTGACAGAAAGTTCTGGAATCTGAGAGGAGCCACAAATTTCCTTCCACCCAGCGTTCCTCCAAGTCTCCCGATAAAAATGATACCTCATTTGTGTGGGTAGGCCTAGCGCCCGCGACAGGAAATGCCCCAAAACGCAACATGGACACATCCCTTTTTTTTTTTTTAAAGAAAACAGAGCAGTTTTTTGCAAATTGCCTACCTGTAGATTTTGGCCTCTAGCTCAGCCGGCACCTAGGGAAACCTACCAAACCTGTGCATTCTTGAAAACTAGAGACCTAGGGGAATCCAAGATGGAGTGACTTGTGGGGCTCTGACCAGGTTCTGTTACCCAGAATCCTTTGCAAACCTCAAAATTTGGCAAAAAAAAACACATGTTTCTCACATTTCTGAGACTGAAAGTTCTGGAATCTGAGAGGAGGCACAAATTTCCTTCCACCCAGCGTTAACCCAAGTCTCCCGATAAAAATGATACCTCACTTGTGTGGGTAGGCCTAGCGCCCGTGACAGGAAATGCCCCAAAACGCAACGTGGACACATCCCTTTTTTTTAAAGAAAACATAGCTGTTTTTTGCAAAGTGCCTACCTGTATATTTTGGCCTCTAGCTCAGCCGGCACCTAGGGAAACCTACCAAACCTGTGCATTTTTTGAAAACTAGAGACCTAGGGGAATCCAAGATGGGGTGACTTGTGGGGCTCTGACCAGGTTCTGTTACCCAGAATCCTTTGCAAACCTCAAATTTTGGCTAAAAAAACACATTTTCCTCACATTTCGGTGACAGAAAGTTCTGGAATCTGAGAGGAGCCACAAATTTCCTTCCACCCAGCGTTCCCCCGAGTCTCCCGATAAAAATAGTACCTCACTTGTGTGGGTAGGCCTAGCGCCCGCAACAGGAAATGGCCCAAAACACAACGTGGACACATCAAATTTTTTCATAGAAAACAGTGCCTACCTGTGGATTTTGGCCTCTAGCTCAGCCGGCCCCAGGGGGCGAAAAAATGGCCTAAAATAAATTTGTCCCCACCCCCCAAGCCTCCCACCCCCCCGGGAGCGACCCTTGCCTATGGGGTCGCTCCCCCTGCGTGACATTGGCGCCCCCAAAAAAATCCCCAGTGCCTAGTGGTTTCTGCCCCCTTGGGGGCAGATTGACCTACAATCGGCCAATCTGCCTCCAAGGGGGGCAGAAATGGTCTAAATACAATTTGCCCCTCAGGGGAGCGACCCTTGCCTAATGGGTCACTCCCCATCTCTAACAAAAACAAACAAAAAAAAAAAAACACAAAACAACAATTTGCCCTGGTGCCTAGAGGTTTCTGCCCCCCCTGGGGGCAGATCGGCCTAATACCAATAGGCCGATCTGCCCCCGGGGGGGCAGAAATGGCCTAAAATAAATTTGCCCCCCTGCCCCCCTGGGGAGCGACCCTTGCCTACAAGGTCGCTCCCCTTGCGTGACGGCGCAAAAAAAAGATCCCTGGTGCCTAGTGGTTTCTGCCACCCTTGGGGGCAGATTGACCTACAATCGGCCAATGGTCTAAATACAATTTGCCCCCCAGGGGAGCGACCCTTCCCTAATGGGTCGCTCCCCATCTCTAAAAAAAACAAACAAACAAAAAAAAAACCACAAAAAAACAATTTGCCCTGGCGCCTAGAGGTTTCTGCCCCCCCGGGGGCAGATCGGCCTAATACCAATAGGCCGATCTGCCCCCAGGTGGGGCAGAAATGGCCTAAAATAAATTTGCCCCCCCACCCAGCCCCCCCGGGAGCGACCCTTGCCTACAAGGTCGATCCCCTTGCGTGACGGCGCAAAAAAAAGATCCCTGGTGCCTAGTGGTTTCTGCCCCCCTTGGGGGCAGATTGACCTACAATCGGCCAATCTGCCCCCAAGGGGGGCAGAAATGGTCTAAATACAATTTGCCCCGCAGGGGAGCGACCCTTGCCTAATGGGTCGCTCCCCATCTCTAAAAAAAAAAAAAAAAAAAAAAACACAAAAAAACACAAAAAAACTATTTGCCATGGCGCCTAGAGGTTTCTGCCCCCCCTGGGGGCAGATCGGCCTAATACGAATAGGCCGATCTGCCCCCAGGGGGGGCACAAATGGCCTAAAATAAATTCCCCCCCCACCCACTCCGGGGAGCGACCCTTGCCTACAAGGTTGCTCCCCTTGCGTGACGGCGCAAAAAAAAGATCGCTGGTGCCTAGTGGTTTCGACCTAAAAGCGGCCGATCTGCCCCCAAAGCGGGCAGAAATGGCCTAAATACAATTTGCCCCTCCAGGGGAGCGACCCTTGCCTAAGGGGACGCTCCCCATGTGTAAAACACAACAACAACAAAAATCCCTGGTGCCTAGTGGTTTCTGCCCCCCGTGGGGGCAGATCAGCCTAATTAAAAATAGGCTGATCTGCCCCCATGGGGGGCAGAAATGGCCTAAAATAAGTTTGCCCCCCAGGGGAACGAACCTTGCCTAAGGGGTCGCTCCCCTTACGTGAAAAACAGACAAAAAAAATCCCTGGTGTCTAGAGGTTTCTGCCCCCCCAGAAAAGGCCTTAAAAAAAAATGCCCGCCCTGGGAGCGACCCTTGCCCAAGGGGTCGCTCCCTTTTTGTCATTTTCCCCCAAAAAAAACATCCCTGGTGTCTAGTGGGGTTTCAAGCAAGCAATCCTGCTTTTGAAACCCTGGGAGAGACTTCAAAGGGAAGGAAATACATTTCCTTCCCTTTGAAGCCTCTCCTTGCCTCCCCCACGTGATCGAAAGAGAAATGCTGAGCATTTCTCTTTCGATCGCGCTGGAAGCTCTGCTTCCAGCGCGATGAGGGAGGTTGTGTGATTGTCAGCGCGCGCTCGCGCGCTGACGTCACAGGGGGGTGGCGGGGGGGTCGGGGGTTGAAGGGGAAGGGATTCCCCTTTCAGCCCTGACCTGGGGGGGTGGGGGGGTAGCCCTCGGGGGAGCGCTAGCGCTTCTCCCGAGGGCAGCATGCAGGACGTAATGGTTACGTCCATGGCGCCACACGGGCGCTGCCATGGACGTAACCATTACGTCCGTGGCGGGGAAGGAGTTAATAAGAGTTGACTATCAATATATCTCTAAATCTGAAGTAATGGTGAGAAAGCACATTGTGTGCATTAGGGATTTAATTCTGCACTTCCATAGTAAGTGTCAGCAATGTAAATGTGAATCACATGTGAGAGACAGAGAGTTTTTTTTCATGGGGAACAATTCTGGTGTATACGTATGTATGTATGCATGTGCTGCTATTTCCAAAGTGTGAACCTAGCTGGCTAGCAACCTGGGCACTGCACAGAAGCAAGCCCTATTTTATCCAGGAAAGGGATTTGGAGCCAAGCTGTTGTAGCCTTCTTTGGAATGTGGTCGTTGAGTGTGAGGGTCTAGGCAAGCGTGAATCAGGTGTGAATCCAAGCATCCAGCCAGTTAGGTCACTTGGAGTGTGAAGCCCTTTGGCTTTAAGTTTGACAGGCATGACTGAATCAAGCTGTGTTTTGTGTTGTTGGCAGACATGTGGAGTTTGGCCTTTGTACATTTTAGCATCAGATAGTTTGTTGACATCTAGGTTTGGATGCATTTGAGGCAGGTTTTAATGTCTGTATCTGTTTATGACATAGGATGTAACTCATTGTAAGTCTGTGCCATTATAGCACAAACAAGTTTTGAGTTGTGAATCAATGCTTGAATGTCTACAGTATTGGCAATTTTGGAGAGGTTGAGCAGACGTCAATGTCTTGTTGTTGAGGAAGAAGGCTTCTACGAATACTTGGAGTATGACTTTCAATGCTGTAGCCTGATCTTAACCTCGATTAATAGTTGGAAAATAGGTTGTCTGTTTATGTGGTGAATGCCTTCTCAATGAGTTTTCCAATGAATGGGAGATGGGATATTGCAAGGTAGTTTGAAAAGCTCTAATGTATCTACTGTAGGCTTTTTTTCATCGGAAGATCACTCCAGCTTCAGGGATGGGGTTGGCAGACTGTTTGATGGCTATAAAGAGGGCTTTGCTACTGTGAAGTGCTCCGTTGAGGGAAGTCTTATTGTACATGTCATTAACTGTGATGATGAAGGAACAGCATTCGGAGGGTAGTGCTTTCAGAATGGTAAAATCATTCTGATAATTTGATCTTCTATATTTCTTCTTCTGTCTTCCTTTGGCACACTTTTTTTCTGTGCTTTTGTGTACCATGGTTTCAGGTTGGTGTGGTGACTTTTCAGATGAGCAAGTAGCATATGTGATTGTTCAGGGTGGTGTCCTAGATGTTGAAAATGGTGTTAACGTCTTGGAGGGTTGATTAGTTGTTGGTGTTATTCTAGATGGACATCCTTGAAGACGTGGAAGGTAGCTTTCTCCCTTTTCTGCTTCCCTTCATATGGGGGAGTAGCATGTGTGACAGTGAAGTGGATGGCAAGACGTTCACTCTGATCTAAGAGTGTGGGGGCAGGCAGTGGAGATTTGGGGATGCAGAGATGATGAAGTTAATTGTGCTGCTTATGAGGTCAGCTGTATTGATGATGTGGTGTTTTATTTCTAAGGTACTGAGTACAGAGTTGAGGGCTTCCTTCGTAGCTTCTATGCTGGATTTATCAGGCAGACTGATGCATCCAAAGGGGGGGGTAGGGTGAGTATGTTGGATGGAGGCCGAAGTGATGACGACTGATGTTTCTTCTATGAAGTCCTTATGGGTTCTGGGTTGTCAGTGGATATGATGAAAGAGGGTTTTTTTTTCAGGGTGAGTAAAGTGGCTGGAGAGGAGCTCAAAAATGTAGGTGCCAGACTGGACAGCTCTCCCCAATAACTGGCGCCAGAATGCCCCCCTCCTCCGAGTGATATGAGTACCATACAGATTAGCATAACATGACATGACATATCATGTTGAAGATAGTGCAGAGCAGTGTTGACATATGCCTGATGGTGAGTTACTCTTCAAGGTTTGCATGTGGTACCTGTGTTGGATGCTGTCTAGAGAGGAGTTGGATGTCAAGAATATGTGGGAGGAAAGTGTGAACCTGGTTTCTTTAATGAGAAGAGCATCCAGGATGTTGTGTGTGGTGATGTCATAGTGTGAACTAATCTTTAGTGTCCATTGATGAGCATGAGTTCAAAATCTTGTGATATGAGGAATATTTGGATGAGGTTATTGTAGTTGAATGTGTGAGTATGTTTGCAGGGCATCCATGTGAGAATGGGAATGGTGTGTGTAGTGGTGTTTGAAAGACACATGATGTTGAGTGGTTTACCTTAGCAACAGGGTCTCCGGTCCTACGCCCAAACAGGTCCAACGTGGTGATACTCTTGTCTTGGCTATTCTTAGCTTTGGCCACCTGCGTGAGAGACACCCTGGGCATCAGGTCTTTGAAGGCTGTGGAGGACAACAAATTGTATTTATGTCTATTCCGGTTGACATGGTTATGGGGAATCCAGAGATGTCTTCTTGTTGAGATGGGTGCTAGGAAATAAAGTCTGTCTATCTGGCCTTTTTTTTTAACAATGATTTTGATGGGAAACCATTGATGCCACTTTCTGTACATGTGGATGCCGAGATACGAAGTATAGACGCTTTCCTGTTAAGATGAATATATGTGGTATCTGTGTAGCATAAACCTAGCCTAAAGGGAACAGAGACCTGAACATGATCACAGTGGAAGATCCGGTCAAAAAGTCATTTGAGGGGTAGCTAGGTTCTAAGAGAGAGTAAGTAGACTCATTCATCCGTCTTTGGCCTTGTAAAGTTCTCTGCTACCTCCAGCTAAGTCTGCCCTTTATAAATACTTCATGTTGGCATACATAAATAAATATAGGAGAATCTACATTAAGTATAACTTTGATTATGTTCCTTCAGTAAGTAGCAGTATTTTGTTTTAGAATGAATTGTGGGAGGGGCAGTTACCCTTAACCTTTGTAATTAGATTTGAAAAGTGGGACATGAGAACAGAAAGGCTAAAGTCTATGCTCTCCTGCATACTGCTGAAAAATCCAAATATTTGGGCCTTTGGGGTATTCATAGAGGGACAAAGGTATTGTTGAACAATCATCCCGCTATTCTGGTCTCCATACATCATCATTTTGTTTAGAAGGGACAATCTCTCTCTTTTTTAACAAAGCAAACTGCTCCTTTTCCTATCTAAACTGTCCTCTCTAGGGAAGTAACATTCTGCACAACCCTCCTTTAGGGTGTTCCCAGCTGATGGCTCATAAGCCACCCATTAATGTATTTGACCACGTTGTCTGTTAGAGCCTAGCCTGTCTTTTGATATTAGGCTCTGGTTCCTCTTTCCACAGACCATCCCTTGATGTTTTTAATAATAGTGCTCACATGACAAGAAAATACCTATGCCAGGCTTCATCATCCAAGGATTTCTATTAAAAGAAAGGTGAGCCCCCTAGCATCAGGTGAGCTACATATTGCATGAGTGCCTTGGCTGCAGTATATCCGTACATTATTAACACAATTGCCTCACATCTTTGCCACAATTTTCACATATCATATCTAGTATCCTTTCCACAAGCATTTTGAGCCTTTGTTTTACCCTTAATACCATAATGGCTGATTTGTAGGGCAGGTAGAACCTTGTACTAGCAATTCCTGACCATAAAGCAATAATTAATTTCCAGCAATATCCATGAAGAGTGATTCTAAAGTGCAGTTGCAGTGAGAAACGAGCATTTGCAATGCAATGGGTCTTTTGATCACGTAGAGCTATTGGTGCTGTAAATTCCTAACTGGATGTTACTAGCCACATACATTGAAAATGAAAAGTAAAACAGTTGATATGAGCGAGCCGTTTCAAAGCGCCACGGCCGTCATGAGCATGAGCGCGAAGGACAGGGTCAGTCTGAAAGGCAGTAACAAACCGCCCCAAGCAGGGAAAAATATAAAGCATTTACCAATGATAACAAAGTATTTTTGAAAGGCAAGCCCAGGAACGAGTGAGTGTGATGGGCATGAGGTGGGCGTGGTTAAAAGCCCATTATTTTTACAACAGGTCATAGTGCTTGGGCGCTCGACCTAAAAAACATCATGAAATGTGAGGTTGGAATCAGTGCTATGCATTTCTAACACTCTGAGCAGTTTCAGAATGTAAAATCTTCCATAGCATAGCGACAACCTACACTTGCATTCCTTGCGTATGCATATCTAGGTGTCTATCATATCTACCAGCAGTCCTCCATACACACTGAATAGCAGTAAACCCTGGGGAACTCAGGATATGGTCTAGAAAGCAGTTGATGCATGATGATGTTCTGAGCATTACCAATGGAGTGAAAGAGCGTGGTTTGCTAAAGAAAGAAACTTTCCATAGTATCTTTTATTAATCGTTGTGCTCAGTGTAGAATAAGAGAAGGAACTATTTATAGATATTCTTTGGTACTATTGTGTGATTGTAGGCTTCTTTTAATTTTGTAGATAATTTGGGCAGTGCTGTGGCATCTGAAAGTCCCAGTTCCCCTTGAATATTTTTATCTTTGTGCTCGGTGTATAATAATTTTGTAGATAATTTGGGCAGAGCTGGGGCATTTGGAAACATCAGTAGCCCTTGTGTTTGGCCTTATGGTCAGTGTAGCGTGCAGTAAGGGAATATTTCAATTTTTTCTTTAAATATATTTATTTTTATTTTCATAATCAACATAAACATTCATTTGTAGCCATTATATATGACAGTCTCGACAATAACATCAAGCAAGAGAGCGTTACAGGGTATTGATCCCACAACATACACGTCCATCATGCCTATGCAACTAATAAAGTGCAGCTCCTTAAACCGGACTCTTCACTGCTAGGGCTTGTTTACTTCAACTCCCACCTGAGATGCGGCTGTAGCTGATCTGGTGCCACGACATCTGCGATGTTTTGAAAAACATAATAGATCCTCCACCAGCTTCATATTTTGTAGAATTTTTCAGGACAAGCCCTGACTTGGTTTATCCCCGTTTCAGCCTCCATGTATATGTGCATTCCATTCTACTGTTTCATCTTAAGGGGAATCCTCATGGCGCCCCAATTTTTCATAGGTTTCGCTTTCTCTACCCGGTGCTAAAGAACAGAACATTAGCTCATACCTGGGTAGGTTAGTATCATTAGGAATCAGAAATATAACAAACTGCAGGCCCACAAGTATTTTGCAAGCAAGGACCCTTCCCAGTTCCAGGAGTATATTTTGCCATTAAAGCTGTACAGTGCTACAAAACTAGACTGTGTCTGGTCTTGTAGCATAGCGCAAATCCTCCTTCTAACAGCCTGGTAGTTTGGTGTAGGGGTACTACCCATTTTAAATAGCCTAATTTTATCATAGTAGCCACCGTGGAGGATTTTTAGTTGAATCAGATGGACCCTTCTTATAATTGCCACTGTCCCTACTTGCATCAATGCTGCTTTCCAGTCACTGTCATCCATCTCTCTGAGATCCTGCGGCACATACATCCTTGTGCTGTAGCATTTTCATCCTTTGCAGGAATCAATGCTCCTCGAGGTGGAAGAATCTTTGGACCCAGCAAGTGGTGAGGTAGAATCACCAACAGAATTTCAACAACACCCAAACTGTTTAAACACCATGACGAATGTGACCATAGAAGGAAAAATCCAATCAGGAAATAAAGTTAAACGTTTATTACAAACATGAGCTCAAAGTCATGTAGACAATGCATAAAACCAAATGATAAAAATACATAATCACCATGGGTTGCCCAAGGCATCAAAATAGATTTAGGCAAACTAACATTAATAAATCTAAACATTCAAGAAGAATAATGCACAACATCAACAAGAATATCTGGGGCACTGAAATAATGCATTGCTCAGAGTTAACAATCATTGGTCAATACAAATTTAGCAGAGTCAATCTTTGGCTGGGCACAGGTCAACCCCATAACTAACTCAATTAGGGAAATATATGTGTGGGAAGGAACACATGCAGGCAAAAAAAAAAAAAAAGCATAAAAAGGACAAAAATAATTTGGAAAAGGATAATCTCGGACTGCAGGTCACTAAATTAGGCAAAAGATAAATAAAAAGTAAGTGTCAGCATCTCATAAGCTTGGTCAAGAGTCTTCTGAAGTGGGGGAAAATGGATTTCTAAATCTGAAAGGGCACCAATGATTGAGAGGGCAATACCTTTCCAAGGGTACAACATTAAGGGAATCTTTATCATCAAAGCATTTGGATCAGCAAGCACCAGGACAGCATCTGGGGACTGCAAGGATCTGCTCGGTACTGTCAAATGTCCATCAATATTTTAGAATTCACAAACCATTCTGATTCGTCAAAGGTATCAGTTTGTGTCACGTTCAATGGACATCATCTAATGGGAATTAATCGTATGAATCCAAAATGAAACAGTCCAGTTCTTTCTCAGGACTGTCATTGAAACATCTTCCATCTGTGTGACTCTACACACGTTTAAAACCATTGTATATGATAACGGTCCATGTTTTACACTGTTCTTCCATCATGGACACTACATTAAATTCTCTCTATCCTTAAACAATAGAATCTATTACCAACTAGCTAAGCTTCTTATGAGAACATAACCTAGAAGAAAGTTTACGTTAGGAAATTAATCAGCATTTTTTAGCACAGTCACAAACTACAGGCTTCAACAGGCCTCTCTCATGCTAACACAAGAATTATAATAATGTATTGAATCAATACATTTAGTAAAACACATGTAATAGGCAAACTTACAAATTCAGCTTTAGTAACATTCCATTAATGTGTGTAATATGTTTAATTTCAAACGAAAAAGCTTTGGTACTGCATTTCATTAAGTACAACAAAGAAATGCATTTCTCTCACTTTTGCACATATTTATAATTTACTGATCACTAAAAATTCAATATCATTCCTTTATGCACTATTGGTCTGGAGTCCAAATTATATTTTAACATACGTTTTATCCCTCTAACATGTTATGTAATTCAAATGCAACCTAAATCAAACTTTGAAATGCAAGCAAGTGTGCATTTAAAGTGTGGGTAGGCACAGCTTTCTACATTTAGCAATTAAAACTGCGATTCATATAAAACATAAATTGACACATTCGTATGACATGTGACATGAAGGACTCCACCAAAGGTTAGATTACATCACTTTGGGCTTGATTAAGAGTTTGGCAGTCTGACCACCAGATTACGATGCTGTCAGAAAGCCTGCTCCAAGACCACCACTGGACCTCTGCCAGGCTAAGACTACTGCTACCACCGGTGGTCCAGTTTGTGGCAGCTACAGAAGGCTGTACTCCTGCAGTCACCACTGTCCGGATCATGACTTGCCTTTCAGCAGAGCGTTCCTTGGTGGTGGGACCGCCAGGCAAAGGTCGGTGGAAAGTGGGGAAAAAGGGTGAAGACTCACCTTTTTCGGGGTTCCACTGCACCATGGGTGTGTCCAGGTCCCTCCTGTGCTGTTGCCACCTGGCCACTATGTGCTGCACCCGTGTTGTCCAGACTCGAAGTTAGGAGACACAGTCACTTCTCCTACGTTATGCATGCGAACAGTCTGTGTACTTACACATACAGCGACACATATATTACATATGTCTACATGTACTGTACTACACTTGCACAACATATACATGTGTTCCCTGATGTGCCCACTTTGTACTTACCTTTCTTTTCTGCAGCACCCCCTCTACTCTGCTGGTACTCCACTGCAGCACAGCCCACTTGCCGTTGGGAACATTGTAGTATGGCGCGGGTTGGACGGCCCGGGGAGCAGGCTTTCACAGACCGCTGCCTTGGCAGTCCGGCCACCAAAGTCATAATCAGGCTGTTAGGTTCTTTAATCCATGGTACACATTGGTATTAATTTTTTTGTGAGATGTAGAAATTCCCCCTGAACCTAGTTCACACATTACAACTCTACTTTCCAAATGGGTTAAGGGAATATATCGAAGTGTGTTTTGTGGAGGCTAAATATATTGACCATGCATCCCCAATGTGAATGATGTTACTTGTTTAGACATGAGAGGTACGGCAGTGCATGTCTATACTTGTCTACACATTAATTACCTAGTTGCATTTGTTTACTAAAAGGCTCAGTATTCTTGTCAATGCTTTGATGACACCGTTTAACCTTCTGCATTTCTCCACTTTCTCTTGATATGGATTTACTTTAATGCTGATACAAAATGTATGCAACTCCTGACAACAATAATTCTCCTTATAAATTATCACAAGTGATAGGATGCAAGATAAAATTACCAAACCAACCTATTCATTCTACATTTTATAGAATACCTAATATCCTTTTGGCAGTAATTTACTTCTACACATGAATTTTTGACAGTTTCTATTCTTCAGAATTATTAATCAATGTAGTCAGCACCCGAACAATTTTTATGAGACTTACTAGTCATCAAATATTTATTATCAGATAAATCACAGAAACAACTAGCATCTTAATAGGATAAGCAAAGCATGTAAAAAGGCATTCAAAAGGCTAAGCTCTCTGGCTCTTGTGTACTGTTGTTATAGCTAATTTTGGACTTAATGTTTATTTTAAAATAATATTAAGCAGAATAATACAATTTTTAATAATCAGGTAATTTAAAGCTTGCTTTATTAGTCAAAACATTTATCAGCCTAATTGGTGGAAAGGTTTCCTTTCCTAGCCGGATTTATGAGTCAGAAGAAAACTGTACAAGGTTGCGCATCTGTTCGTCCAGTAGAAAGAGAGATTACACAATCTTTTATGATGAGGTTTTGATGATTTGCCAAATTGTGAAAATACTGTCAAACTTCAGTTGCCAACTAGCTGATGTCCCTGAGATCAATGCGTTCTAGACTTGACTAATTGTAGTGCTGCTGTCGGGGATATGTTCCTTTATAAGATCGCATGTATACATTATTGTTTTTAAATTAAATGCTTTTTTTTATACCGTTGTTCTTCTTGAAATCTTTCCGTTACTGTTTTTATGTACTGTGTATACTGCATTTTATGTGCTTTTATGGCTGTTTCCTCAGCTAAATAAAAATATATTGACTTGAGCTGATGTCACTCACTTTGTATTATTATGTGATAACTGGCAAGGAATGCATCATAATGTAAGTTATTGTTTTGTATGTTTTAATATAAAAATAAATGAAGAAACTAAAAACCTTTTCAATGCCGCCTTCACAAATAGTAGCATTTCAAGCAAGATGTGAACGAGTGATCCACATTTATTGTGAAGTTACACAGGTCTAACAAACTTACCATGGAAAAAAATGATTGCTGGTAACAAACAGGGTGTGGCAAATGTAACTTGGGAAATGGCTCAAGTCTGGTATTTTAGCGATCAGAAAGCAGTACTTCTTTCTTGCAGTAGCAGGGTAGCTTTGTGTTACTATGAGTTGCATTGTGGGCTTTTTCTGGAAATAATTTAATGACAATTGCGTCCGTATTTGGAGTCCTAGTTTATTAACGAAGACCCTGAGTTTTGTCAGGGGTTCAGCTGTTCTCACCATGAGTTGCCAGTGCTCTGTGCTGTGTTTCCAGGAGTCACTGTGTTTTGTCCCTTGAAATAATAATGCACATTTATACCAGCAGCAGCAGAGAGAGAGAGACAGTACTAAAGCAGGTTGCATTTCAATGAAGTCCCTCTCCGATATATATATATATATATATATATATATATATATATATATATATATATATATATATATATATATATATGTGTGTGTGCATAGACTTAGCAAGAGGGAGAGAGCAAACATCCGTGACTGAGAGGGGTTTTAAAAAACAGTGTTTATATGTTTAGCACATTACATCTTTCAAAACAAAGATGCTACATTTGCTGCTACCTTATTCACTGGTGTCCCCAGAAGTTTCAAGGACCATTGTTCCCAAGTTCAGCAGCAGCCCCTGAAAGTAGTTCTTAGACTTATAATCAATAGGTTATGCCGTAGACATTGTAGACTCTCTTACGTATGGAATAATACGTGATAAACCAAGCTACCATATTGGAAACACAAAAAGCGGAGGACACAAAGATCTGGCACACTCCCAGGATGTACACTTAGCTAAACAGATAGAGGCAAAACTGACAGATAGAGGCAAAACTGGCTATGATGGGCTCTAACCTAGCCTTTCAGCCATGATAATCGAAGCATCTTGTAGTGGTCTCATAATACTAAGATTGCATAAGTATACAAAAATAAACATGTCTTCCTCACCTTAGCACCACTATCAGAGGTACAGTATGTAGCATTATTAACCAAAAGGCATTTGTATTATCACATACCTGAACTAAAGTTTCAAGGTTCATGTATGGGCCTGAAGTGCAAAATTTCCTCTGCCCAAGCAAGCACAGTCCATTCTAACATACATTTGCAACACACTGTTGGGCAGACAGTGAGCCTTACGAAGGCGCTGGTGTCCCCTGTTTGCGGCAGCATTGCCACCGGCTTGATTACGAGCCAGCGACAATGCTGCTGTCCCTTTCCTGCTGGGCTGACTGGTGGAAACCTTTGGGCCTGGCAGGGAGGTAGCAAGGAAGGCAACAACCTCCCTGTCTGAAGTGCAGCGGACGGGTCAACCCACCCGCTGAACTCCTAATCAGGCCCTAAATCATAATGTTTTGCCCTCACATAGGCAGGGACCACAAAAACGTAATTTTGGTGCTCTTGAAAGTTGCTCTAGACCAGCACTAAAGGGTTAACGCAACATAAAACCACCAACATAAGACCTTAGAAATGTTGCTTAGAACACTTCCTAACCAAATAATTTCTTTGGAAGCTTAATATGTTAAGAACATTTCGACCTATTGCAACTCTGTACCTTGAAGAAAGTAACACAAAGAGCAACAAAGCAGATGGTATTTCCCTAATCCGAGCTCTTTATATCCAATATCCAATGTATATGTCTAGAAAATGTATTTTGGTGTTTTATCAGAACAGGAATAACATAAACACATATTTCTCAGACAAGTCTAAAAGTCTGAAACTCATCAACGCATCGGACTGCATTTGCTTAGTAATGCAGTAGGTGGGGTTGGCAATTAAATTAATTGAGCTGAATAAGAAACCAATAAATGCAAAACGTCTGTCGTTGTTTATCTCTGATTAGCGAAATCAGTGCAGCTATGACTGTAGATAAGTGTGTCAAAGTTTGTGGACAACTCAGTCTTGCCATTAAAGATATTCTTGCACGTTGCAGAAGGCCTTGTGAAAAGTTTGTATTTCAACGTGAGTAAAACATTCCAAAAGTTTTTTTCCTGCAGACACTATTCTTTAGCAAAAAACGAATAATTGTAGCACCAATAGCTCCTTTCTCTTGATCAGTTGTGGGGCCGAGAGCATGAATATTTATGCTGAACTGGTCGCACCTTATGTTGCAGTGACCGCATTAATAAGGTTTTTGTTAAACGTGTGAAGTAATTGTAGTAGAAGGTAACATAACCTGCTCATTACAATGAAGATTAGGAGGGAGTCTTCAAGACTTTCCTCTCCGGAATAAAGACACCTCTTCATAAGGGTGATGTCCACTTGTCCCCATACGTCGTCTTCTATTTTTATGCTGTGAGTGACTTATTTATTGCCTTTTTTCTCACCAAATTAGTCTAGTTTATACCTTGTTCCTGGTACGTTTTTATCATGAAAATGCTCTTAAACCTTTCCTATTTGTTTAACATTTTTGAAGCGTCTTCTCTTTAAAATCCAGCATGATCCTCTAAAGTGCTGTGGCATCGTTTTGATACACAACTCAAATCGTATGTGGTAGGTTCCTGTCTCCAAAATAATGGTCTATACACCTGATGAAACCTGCAACTGCCCCATTATGTTTTTGGATATTCCCTTTCTTTCTCTTATTTTTTTATTTTGACAGCGGTGTACTATATGAGGTGTTGTAAAAGGGCTTGTTAGAATGTTTTATGCCTTCGTTAAATTACACCTTATTTTTAGGTGTCAGCCTACCAGGCAATTCAGGTCTGGTTTGTGAAAGACATCTTGGGGAGTTTTAGAAAGCTGACCCGGGAATACATTGTGCCCGATACTTGCCACTGGCTTTGTGGTTTGTAACTTGCGTTTTCTTGGTTTCTATTTGCTGACTTTATTTGCTTAAGTCTCCCAAGCTCGAGTTTGTACCTGCCCATACTAAAGCCATGTTCACAGTAAACTTCTACAAACTACTTTTCTGTAACAGGCCTGTAAATCTTATCTCATCACATTTGCTGGGCATTTAAAGACTGAGGTCAAACGTCAAGCTGTGTATTCCAGAGAGCCTGTTGTTTAATTTGCTTTCGGTGTTTACAGGAAAAAGGAATGCAGTGTACTTTCTCCATGGAGCCTACTTGTACCTTTTTTAAATTTTAATTTAGATATAGCCTTCTCAAAAGGTATATTGTTCTTCAGCTGCACAAAACATTTGCCTTTTATTCGTGGGACATGAAGTTCACTATTGGCATTGTCAGGGAGGGAGGAAGCTTGAACAATTCTAAAATCATGTTTGAAGACTATTAGGCAATTTACGCTTTTTATGGCCCATCCACTGTTAAGCGCAGGATAAGATCTTTTAACAGGAAAGAACCATCCACGTTATAACACAATTTAACAATGCTTGTTTTTCACTCTGAGGTGTAAAGCACATGCCTGATTTATGACATCTGTGACAACTCGTTTTGGAGAGTGGGATAAGTTTAAAGTAAATTTTTAGGTTTTGCGTGAACGTGCTTTTCTCGCTGCTTGCGCAATTGATTGATAATAACAAAACAAAAACTTAAAAGGGACTTAGAGCTAGCACCTTCCTTATCTCAACATTCCTTTGGCTCAGTCCAACATCACTGATTTATGTGCTTCTGATTGGCCAGCACGTCATCTGCACAACACTACCTCTTGTCTTCTTTGCCGATCTTGCCATTAGGTGGCCTCTGGACCAAGTTCTCCTTCTGGTCACTTCCTTTTGGACACTGGCCAGTGTCCTTCCTCTGGCTTTGATGCTGAAGAAACTTCTTTTTTCTTTCTTTCTGCATGCTGTCTTCTTTCATCTCTGATGTCTTCTTTCTTGGCTGCCGTTTTCTCTGTCTTATTTTTTGGCTGCCATCTTCTTTTTTTCTTTCTGCGTGCCGTCTTCTTTCTTCACTGCCATCTTCTTTCTTTGCTGCTGTCTTCTTTCTTCTTTACTGCATGCCGTCTTCTGTCTTCTCTCTTCACTGCCATCTTCTTTCTTCTTTACCACATGCGTCTTCTGTCTTCTTTCTTCACTGCTGTCATTTTGTCTTCTTTACCATATGCCATATTCTGTCTTCTTTCTTCATTGCCATTTTCTTTCTTCTTTACCGAATGCCGTCTTCTGTCTTCTCTCTTCACTGCCATCTTATTTTCTTTACCGCATGCCGTCTTCTTTCTTCACTGCCATCTTCTGTCTTCTCTGCCATCTTCTGTCTTCTCTGCCATCTTCTGTCTGTACAACATGTCGTCTTCTTTCTTCACTGCCATCTTCTTTACCGCATGCCGTCTTCTGTATTGCTGTATTTTACTACGAAACAAACAGTCACAAGTGCAAGTTACCTTGCAGGCACTACGGCCATGATTTGAATGGTGCAGCATGTGCAGTGGCACAGTGGCCAATCGCTCTAGGAAACCCACTGAACACCGATTATTGCTACATTCTACTATTAAACAAGCAGTCACAAGTGCAGTTACCTTGCAGACACTCTGGTCATAATGGTGCAGTGGCTTACAGGTCAGAAGCTCTAAGAAACCCACTGAACACCAGATATTGCTATATTTTACTAATAAGCAAGCAGTCACAAGTGAGGCTACCTTGCAGGCACTAGCGCAATAATTTCTGTGGTGCAGCAGGTGCGGTGGCACAAGGGCAATAATCTGTAGGAAATCCACTAAACTCTGATTGTTGCTATATTTTATTGGTAAACAAGCTGTCACAAGTGCATTTACCTTGCAGGCACTAGGGTCATGATTTGAATAGTGCAGCAAGTGCATTGGCACAAGGGCCAGAATCTCTAGGTAACCCACTGACACCGATTATTGCTATATTTTACTTATAAAGAAGCAGTCACAGGTGCAGTTACCTTACAGGCACTAGGGCCATGGTTTGAATAGTGCTCTAGGTGCAGTGGCTCATGGCACATAATCTCTAGGTATCCCACTGAACACCGATTATTGCTATATTTTACTAGTAAACAAGCAGTCACAAGTACAGTTACCTTGCAGGCACTAGGGTCATGATTTGAATGATGCAGCAGGCGCAGTGGCACAGGGGCCAAAAGGTCTAAGAAACCCACTGAACGCCGATTATTGCTATATTTTACTACTACCCCCAACTTGGAACCAGCAATTGGCGATTTCTCCCTGCTCCCTAGGGACCATCTGCCATCCCAGTGCTACCTGTGGTGCAGTGTGAGCACCACCTCCTCCACCGCAGTGCTCCTCACCCCTCTTCCCTCCCCTCAAATGCTTCCTCCCTCACAGGCATCCTCTTCTCTTCATCTGGGACACTAGCACACCTTAAAAGCATACAGATCACCATTTTTCACAGTACAAGCAGCTTTTATAAAAAGTACTTACATTTTCTATAAAGTATTTCAGCACTTTATAAGGGCACTAATTATATTGCACAAAGACACCTTTTTATGGCACTGGGGAGATTACATGATTTGGTCAGGATCACAGGATGTTGATCAGGCACCATGACTCAAACCTGATTCCCCAGGTTGGCAGCTATTTCCATTACTTCACATCTTTATTATAGTCATCTGCAGCATGCACGAAAAACATTTCTTGTTCTTTATCATTACATATAATATAGTCTTGAAATCCATACCTTCAGGATGTGTGCTGTACAAAAATATCACCAACATTTGACTTTACTAAACCAGGCTATCCAAAGGGTGCACATACCTGACTTACCTCTTAGTTTACTATTGGCATTTTCAGGGTGGGTGGAAGCAGGACCGTTTCAAAATTCATGTTTGAAAACTATTCCTTAAAAGAAATCTTGCACTGATTTAGTCTAAAGTACTACTGCTAAGATAAAACAGTTCTGCATGTCAATAAAATACTTTTTGGAATTTTTGAAAAAACTTTTTCATATTTTACACATTTGGTGCAGACTGTCCAAGGTGGCCCAAAAGTTAACTGTGCAGGACACCCCGTTACTTGCTTTCTTTAACGTCGATTAACTTGTAAATATATGTTAACTCATTTTGAACCTGGGGCTGCATGCTAAGTTGGGGAGTGTACTGCTTCTCCCAGACAATAGATCTACAGAAACATTATAGTTTAGTTTATGCGCAAAGCTTGCTTCAGTGCAGCATACCTGCAAGTAAAAAAAATAAATAAAAAACACTATAACTCAGCCCACACTGGCTATGTCTTAAAATGTTTTATCTTTACTTTCATCCATTTGCAAAATGGCTAAAAACCATTAGCGAAGCCAATAGATCTGTCAAAGGCAAGACCTATTGACTTTGCCAATGCTTGTTTCAACTAAGTTTGCAATAGGTATTGCCTTAATGTATGTACATTGGTGGATTGTTGCAGGAGCTCCTAGAAATGCTAGATGGATTGTTGACAATGTCCATATATATGCCTTGTGTATTGTGTTATTTCTAGAAACGTTCATAATCCTCGACTGAATGAAGAGAAATTAAATAGTCTAGTTTGACAGTACAGCTGCTTATTTAGCTAAAGTTATCATTTTGTTTAAGTACTCCTAGAGTGAACTTTGACTGCTCTTGTAGCAGTGCATTTTGCTCACATTATGCTGTTGGCTGTTTGGTGTATCATTCGGCCTCCAATGGAATGGCTGCATTGCAACACATGGGAGTATTTTACTTCTCAAAAGTACACTAAATCATTACACATGGAATTCATTATTAATTGATGCATTATATGTTTTAGTCAGGACTCAATTTACAAGCCAGATCAATTGTTTTTGACAGTGCTCAATTTATCTTTCTGACTCATGTTCAGATTGTGTAATTTTATGTTTTTTAATGTGTCCTCTTGGAAATGGTAACATCGCTTGGGTAAGTAAGGAATGGCTTGCAAACACTACATTTGATGTTGCCATCTCTGCAATGCTGTTCTGTCTTTGATGTAAGTTAATCTGTGTTTGATTTATCTTTGTGGGTCAGTTTTTGTTGAGCTACTTTTGTCGACAATTCCATATTGTTATGTGCTTTATTAGTTGGCATTCCCTACACATCAGCACTTGTGCTCCAAGTTTGCAGATTTAGATAAGCCAAGTGTCTGAAGCCACACCAACCAAGCATTTTTGTGAGTTATATGTATGTATGTATGTATGTATTTAACATCTTGAGAAATTGGTATATGACACACCAGAGAAAATATAGTCTGGCAATATCACTTCCTTTGGATTTCCTCCCTGCATTTGGCATGACTTTCAACTCATAGAAGTAGTGTTGTTTGACATTGGGTGTAATGCAGGCCTTCCTCTACTTCTATCATTGAGCAGTTTGAATTATGGCAGTAGTGAAGTGATGTCCCTGGAGCTACAGTTTCTGCACCACATGATTGCATGAGACGGGTGAGATATTAGGAAATGTTAGATTGTTGAAGCATAACCGAACACTGTGCAGTAGAGCGTTATCTGAAGATTGGATTGTATTGCTCGTAGTCCTGCAGTAGAAACTGCGCTTAAAACTAATTGACAACTCCTTTACCCTCACCATTTCCTACTTCATCCTCTAGAGAGTGATTAAATTCTCCAAATTGCAAAGATTTAATGGGCTTTCGACTCCTCCACCCTGGTTAGGAGGTCTTACTAGTTGTCAACGTTCATATCCTCCTAATGGATAAATCTCATGGATATATAAATCATGTAGTTGATCAAGGTTTCACTCATGTCTTTTAGTAGATTAACCTTGACTTGATTTGGTACAGAGAAAGAATAAATGTTTCTTTTTGAGGGCCACACGTATGAGAAGCATTGGACATTGTATTGGTGTTATAGCGGTTTCATAATTATGGGTGACAAGTAGTATTTCTATAATAACTGTAAAACAAATGTTACAGTGATATTATCAGTGATGTTATAAAAGATGTCATGATTGCTGTAATAATTAGCAGTACATGGTGAGGGTATGTGTTATAGTTACTTTAGGGCACAAGTTGTAGTTACTTGAAATAACCTATGAATTTCTGTGGTTTTTGTATGTTTAAAATGTGAGCCTAACTATTACGTTCCTGTAACCATTGTTTTTTAAAGTGAATTTCTAATCTTTTTGAAATTCTATGTTCGATGGCATCTGTCGCTGTAGATACACATGGTATGCATGAGCTCGCCATCTGGTGTTCCCTGTAACACTTTTTTTTCAGTGAATTTCTGTTTTTATTTTTTACTTAAAGTAATTTCAATTACTATACGTTGATCCAACCACAGCCACTCACAGTCTTTGGCGTTGCGCTGCTGGGGTTGGCCACTGGGCCTGGCCTGAGACCACCCTCTCGTAACCACCCATCCTTATGTGATGCGTGGCCTTGGGCCATGCGTGAACGGGTTGGCAACAGGACCTGGCATGTGGCCAGCCCCTGTGGCCAACCCCCGATAACCAGCCAACCCCACACCATACACGGCCTTTGACTGTGCATGGCAGGGGTTGTCCGCGGGCGTGGCCTGTGACCAGCCCTGCAGCCAACCCCCTTATAACCACTCAACTCCACGTCACACATGGTTTTGGACCGCTTTAAGCTCCAAGCCCAGTGCTACACACAGACGAAGGGGTTTGGAACTTAAATGGAGCAACATTAAATATATCTATTTGGGGGGGGCCGCATGCCTCCCGGGGCCCCAGTGACCACCACCTCCCTGTAGCTACTTAATAAAAATTTTGGGGGGGGGCATGTGAATCCCTTTTGGGCCCTACGGACCACCACCTCCCTGGGGCAACATTAAATTAATGTATTGGGAGGCAGCACCGACCTCCCCCTGAGCCTCAGGGACCACCACCACCTCCCCAGGGCAATATTAAAAAAAATATGGGTGGGCCACTCGAAACCCCCCTGGGGAGCACCACCTCCTCAAGCCTATATAATAAAAAAATTAAGGTTGGCTGTGCAGACCCACCCTGGGGACCACCACGTCTCCAGGGCTACATAATAAAAAAAAACTCTTTTGGGGGCCATGCAAATCCTGCTCCACCTCCTCCCCGGGACAAGAGAAAACCAAGCATGTGCAATGCAATAGGTCTCACATTTTCTGGAGTTAGAACTATCGGCATTGTAAATTCATAATTGGACTTTTCTTGCCACATAAATTGGTGGACTCTGCCTCATAATTTCCTCTTTTCCTGGCATATAATTCCAGTGGCCCAGCATTTAACTAAAGCACTTCCATTTACCTTCTTCTTCTATCTTAAAACATAAAATTATCATATAAACCTTTATCAGAAATAGACTGTTAGCTTTAAAGTGTAATGCTCAAAACACCATGGCAAAAATATATTTTGGGTACAGATTGGAGGGTGAAAGGAAAGAGGGAGTGTAAAGATGGAGAGGACAAGTGGCATAGTTACGGTGTCATGGGTCCTTGAGTAAGAAAGGAAAATAATTGACTGGAATTTTGGTCGGAAAATAGAGCAGTAATTAGATTTATGAGGTCCGTAGGTCTCTGGGCCCTGGTACCGCGCACCTGTTACTCGATTGATAACTAGGCCTCCGGAGAGGAAGCGGATGGGGCAGAAAAAGAGAAGTGAAAGGAATACAACAGACAAAAGGAAGAAAGAGAAGGGGTTGCAAAGAAATAAAAGGAAGAAGGGAAAGAAAGAATGAAAAAATGAAAACACAACTAAGAGAAGAAATAGAGCAAACGTGAGACAAAAGAAAAAAGGGAAGGAAGCTAGCAAACAAAAGATAGAGAGGAAAAAATAACGAAAGAATTGTGAAAAGAAAGAGAAAAATTAATATTAAAGAAAAAAAGAGAGATGATGAGAGAAACAAGCAGTGAGAGAACCGGGGCATCTATGTACTGACACATTTCCCCCATACACAGAATGGAAAAAACACTTTGACACTTCGGGTCCTGACAAGTAACTTGTGGCTTCCACTTGCAGACAGGAAGAAGAAGTATTTATAGTAAAACAATTGACAGATAAAGATAAGAAAAACACCATATAAAGAAAGGAAGAAAGATGTCAAAAAATATAAAATAAAAAAAAAAGTGAAAGGATGTATACCGAGTCAAAGGAAAGAGCAAATAAAAAAGACCAAGAAAGAAAGAAAGAATGAAGGGAAGAGAAAAAAATAGCAAAAGAATGAACGCCTGATGAAGGGAAAAAGGAAGGAATGAAACAAGGAAAGAAATAACCAAGTTTTTACGAGTTTGAAAGAAGATTTAGGAAGTGGAAGAGGGAAATTAAAAGAAAACAAGCATTTGCAGTGCAACTGGTCTCGCATTTGCTCGAGTTAGAGCTATTAGCATTGTAAACTCTTAGCCAGCTTTTCTTGCCACACAAATTGAAAGAAAAAAGAAAAATAATGAGCACAATCGCGATATGTAAAACGCAGCACAATCGCGATGCATCGAAAATAAAAAGATAAAGTAGTGCAGAAACCAGGCTGAAAACGTCAAGCCTTGTAAGTTTTCAGTAGTTGGCCGGTGCGCTCGGGGAGGGCTAAACACCGGAAAAGGCATAACGTATGCATGCCTTTCACTAATAAAAGCAAGCTGATTTTAAAAGGCAAGCCCACAAACCAATCAAAGTGGTAACATGACATGGGCATGGTTACAAACCCAAAGAAAGATTACAAGAGGGACAGAGCACTTGTGTGCTCGACCCTAAAAAGAGAGAGGAGTAGAAATAAACAGTTGAAAGAGCGAAACTGTTAACATGTGGATTTTAAGAGCTGGAAAAAGAGGCTCCCCCATATCCTCAAACAGAAGTCAGAGTGTGGAACAGCAGGTGGTACTGCAGAACAGCAGGAGGTGCATTAGCAGAGTTGTATGTGAACCCCAATATAGCAATATTGGGGCGCTTCTGACCAGGATTTGGGTATAGATAGAGCTCTGTCCTGGCCCACTGCTGGAATACCAGAAAGGCAGCGAGTGAGGAATGAGAAAAGGATGGCCTTATAATTCCTGGTATTGGAATAATGGGGTGCTGCAGGTTAGGGTTGAAGTACACTGACAGAGTTGTATGTGGGCTGCAGTACTGGAAGAGTAACCGGCACACAAGGTCAGATGTGAGGTATTTTAATGGCGCTGGGTGTGGAACCTAGTATTGGCGTGCTAGTGTTAGCCTGGAGGTGCCCTGGTGAAGCTGCGAGTGGGGCTCAGCATGGGAGTGGCTTTGACTCTGAACCACAGAAGCGAGGGGCATGTGTGTGAGCCTTCGTACTGAGAGGAAACGTGCACTGAAAGTTAGAAATGGTGGATGGATTCTGGAGGAGCTGTGGTGGTTCCCATCAATAGTGGTGTTGGATGTTAGACTTGAGGTGCACTGGCTGAGCTGTGTTTTGCTCTTGTGGGTCCAGTATGGGCTTGACAGTGGAACTGAATGTTAGACTTGGGCTGCTGTAACGGAACTACATGTGAGTGGTGTCCCATTATAG